>NC_135234.1:633460836-634109765 GCF_051348905.1 Ranitomeya variabilis | reverse complement strand
CTTTCGCTTAGTGAATAGCCTGTGAAGACTGACTAACCTTGTGCCGCCCCGTTTTTCTGAAGCTTTTTATGGGGTTGTCTCCTTTCAAATAATATCACTTCAACAGTTTATATTTTACTCACCTGACCGGTGCCCAGCTCTGTCTCTCCACCATTGCCCGATTCCTTGTTGATCGACTGCAGTGGTGATGCAATGTTGACAGCGCTGCAGACAATCACTGAGCTCAGCAGTTCTACCTATGTACACAACACAAGCTCCAGAGCTCAGTCATTGACTGCAGTGCTGTTGAAATAACTTCATCATTGCAGCGAGAGGCAGCGGAGGACATCGGGAGTGTAATCGAAAGCTCGGTTTGTTTACATTTTTGTGTTCCTCAGCCTTTAGAACAATCTTTGAAAGGGGACAAGCCCTTGAAATATGAAAGCAAATGTAGATCATATCAAGGGACCCTCACAACCCATTCTATAAGGAATGGCAATAGTTTAATAGCAAGGCAACTTCTGCTTTGACAGTGTACCATATTTAACTTAAAGATTACTTCTCATTTTATAACACCAGTATGGCTAAATCAATATAGCTGTATTTAGTTTGTGAAAATAAAGGAAGGTAGCAAAGAAAGCTCTAAATGGACCGGAGCAGTGCATTGTCTGGACTGTGCTGTCTGACTTAAAGGGGTTTTCCCATGAACAAAAAAGTGCGTTTTAATAGATGTTGGAATAACTCGTATAAATGTGCCCCTGCTGTGTACTGTGAACATTTTACTTCAAAAGAAAGAATGAGCTGCAATCCCACACGGTCAGGTCTGTACACTTTTGTTTACTTCTCCCCTGCCCAGGATCTGTGGTATTATCGGACCATATTCATCCATGGTCAGACAGTCATTACACAGTAAACAGGGGCACATTTATGAGATTATCTCAGCACAGGAACATTTTAAACACATCCAAATGTGGAAATTATTATTCCAAGATCTAGTGATTAAAATGAACTATTGTTTGTGGGGAAAACCCCTTTAAGGACTTGGAGCACTATGAAAAACTGTATAGAACAATAATTGTGAATACAATTCTTCTAGTTCGAATCACACATATAAAGAACATTGTGCAAAACACAAAGTAAAAGCCATCAAATGTATATATTCAATAAGCACTCACCTTCTATAGGTATCTGAAGCAGCAGCATAGTGTAGGGGAGTGCAGCCTTTGGAGTCTGCCACATTAACACTGGCTCCAGCCGTGACTAGAGTCACTGTGCACTGGTAGCTGCCATTGGCAGCAGCATAATGCAGCGGTGTCCTGCAAGGTGAAAAGAAATGTCAAATGACCAAAATGATTGAGTAAAAACGTATATATAAAAATGTTATTGGTTCAATTGTTAAGATGCTCTCATAATGAGTGAACAAAGGTGTGTGTTAATGCTGCAGTTAAATACACACGCCCATAAACGTTTTCTCTTAATATATTGCATTCATATTATATAGCACTATGTACTTACAATTGCTCATTTTGCTCTTCTACCCCAAAAATTATCTTATCCATTAGGTCTATGACATCACGTGATTAAAAACTGACTAGCTGAATCCTTATAAAGCTCTATATAGAAACCAGAGGTCAATTTTCCCTGTATATGTCATCAGTCACTGCAAAAGTCCCTGAAAGGGGTGAGGAGATGAAGAGGGGAAGGATTTATGCAGGGACAAGAGACTTACTGTTTCTACATAGAGTAGGGATATCCATATTGCCTCAGTTACTTTTGCACACACTTATCCATTTTAAAGGACTGAAGGAGGTAGACTATCTGAACTTTTATTAATTTACAGATTCTTGAGAACAGACAAGTGAAAAATGGATGAAACAGATCTCATGAGACTCATTAGTATTGGAGATACATATAGAGCATGGAAGACATGCTACAGGTGCTTCTCACAAAATTAGAATATCAAAAAGTTAAATTTCATTCTTCGCAGTGTGCCTCCTACGGACACTAAGCAAGAACTGGTATTATCCAGAGCCAGTGGGCGGTGTATACTGCAGAGGAGGAGCTAACCCTTTTTGTATTTACTTAGTGTCAGCCTCCTAGTGGCAGCAGCATACACCCACGGTCCTATGTCCCCCAATGTGGCGATGGAGAAATTAGAATATCAAAAAGTTACATTCATTCTTCTATACAAAAAAAAATGAAACTCAGAATATATAGAGTCATTACAAACAGAGTGATTTTTTTCAAGTGTTTATTTCTGTTAATGTTTATGATTATGGCTTACAGCCAATGAAATCCCAAAAGTCATTATCTCAGTAAATTAGAATACTTTATAACACCAGCTTAAAAATGATTTAAAATCCAAAATGTTGGCCTACTGAAATGTATGTTCAGTAAATGCACTCAACACTTGGTTGGGGCTCCTTTTGCATCAATTTCTGCATCAGTCTTCCCCATGATTGTGGAACATACTGAAATAGACTAAGGGACCTTTTTAAATACTTAGAATAACAAAATTCACCTGCAAAGGCTTCCTAATTTACTGAGATAATGACTTTTGGAATTTCATTGGCTGTAAGCCATAATCATCAACATTAATTAAAAAACCACTTGAAACAGATCACTCAATTTGTAATGACTATATAAGAGTTTCACTTTTTGTATTGAAGAACTGAAATAAATTAACTTTTTGACGACATTCTAATTTTGTGAGAAGCACCTGTAGCATGTCTTCCGTGCTCTAAACGTATCTCCAAATACTAATGACAGCATCTGCTCTACAAAACGGATGAAAATAGGGATTTTTGTGTACTCACCGTAAAATCCTTTTCTCCGAGCCACTCATTGGGGGACACAGGACCACGGGTGTTATGCTGCTGTCACTAGGAGGCTAACACTAAGTTGAGACCAAAAAAAGGTTAGCTCCTCCCCTGCAGTATACACCCTCGTGCTGGCTTCCAGAGACCCAGTTCAGTGCAAAAGCAGTAGGAGATTAATATCAATATAATACATAACATTAGAGTAACATGTCAGAAAAAAAAAATATCAAGAACCAAAAAGGTAACAAGCCGTAAGGCTAACAGGGTGGGTGCTGTGTCCCCCAATGAGTGGCTCGGAGAAAAGGATTTTACGGTGAGTACACAAAAATCCCTATTTCTCCTTCGCCACATTGGGGGACACAGGACCATGGGACGTCCCAAAGCAGTCCCTGGGTGGGTAACAATACAACCAAATAACTGTTGTGTACCATCTGACTTATAAATGCACAACGGTCGCCTGCAGAATACGTCTGCCAAGGGCCGCATCTGCGGAAGAATGAGTGTGGACGTTGTAGTGCTTTGTGAAAGTATGCAGGCTAGACCATGTTGTGGCCTTGCAAACCTGTTCCGCCGACACCTGGTGCCGAATGGCCCAGGAAGCACCAACTGACCGAGTAGAGTGAGCTCTAACCCCCGCCGGAATGGGCCTGCCCCTGACCTGATAAGCTTCTTGGATAGCCGATCGGATCCATCTGGCTATCGTAGCCTTAGACGCGGCTGAACCCTTCCTGTGACCCTCATGGAGGATAAAGAGGGAATCCGATTTACGGAAAGAGGCAGTCCTAGAGACGTACCTCCTGAGAGCCCGTACCACGTCCAAAGTGTGAAGGGCCTTTTCGACCCTATGTTTTGGCTGTGGACAAAAGGAGGGAAGAATAATATCTTCATCGAGGTGAAAAGATGACACCACCTTAGGGAGAAAAGCGGGAGATGGGCGTAAGACTACTTTGTCCTGATGGAAGGAAAGGAAGGGCGCCCGGCAGGAAAGTGCGGCCAACTCCGAGACGCGCCTGAGACGTTATCGCCACAAGGAAGGTCACCTTCCAAGAGAATAGATAGTGGGACGTCTCGCAGAGGTTCAAACGGAGGTTCCTGAAGGACGCTCAGGACCAAGTTGAGATCCCAGGTCTCTAGTGGCATTCTGTAGGGGGGAACCACGTGGGAGACCCCTTGAATGAAGGTCCTGACTTGCGAGTTAGTAGCAATCTTACGCTGGAACAGCACCGACAGCGCTGAAATCTGGCCCTTGAGGGAACTGAGGGCCAGGCCGGAGTCCAAGCCGGACTGGAGAAATTCCAGAATGAAGGGAATGGAGAAAACGAGAGGGGGACGACCGCTGAGTCTGCACCAAGAGAAGAAGGCTTTCCAGGTGCGGTGGTAGATGCGAGCGGAAGACGTCTTGCGAGCTCTAATCATGGTGGAAATGACCTGCTGGGAGAAACCTGCTTGAGTTAGGATCCAGGTTTCAACAGCCACGCCGTTAAACGCAGGGCCCCTGAGCTCTGATGGTAGATCGGTACTTGGCGGAGTAGATCTGGGCGGTCTGGCAACCACCAGGGAACGTCGGATACGAGATGCACCAGTTCCGCATACCATGCATGACGCGGCCAATCTGGGGCGATAAGGACCACCGGAATCCCCTCTATCTTGATTTTCCGGATCACCTTCGGTAACAGAGGAAGTGGAGGGAACACGTACGGGAATCGGAACCTGTGCCATGGGAATATCAGAGCATCCACCCCGACGGCCCGGGGATCCCAAGAACGCGCTATGAAGTTGGGGACTTTGGCGTTGAGCCTGGATGCCATCAGATCCACGTCCAGAGTCCCCCAGCGAAGGCAGATTTGACGAAAAACTTCTGGATGGAGCTCCCACTCTCCCGAGGCGAGACCCTGACGGCTGAGAAAGTCCGCCGCCCAGTTCTCGACACCCGGAATGTGTACCGCGGAAATGGTGGAGTGGTTGACCTCGGCCCAACGGAGGTGTGTGACCTCCCGCATCAATGCCCTGCTGCGAGTGCCCCCTTGATGGTTTTTGTACGCCACAGCAGTGACGTTGTGTTGTCCGACTGTATTCGGACTGGGTGACCCGCTAGCAGAGGGTGGAAACGTCTCAGGGCAAACCTGATAGCACGGATCTCCAGAATGTTTATGGGAAGTTTCGACTCCCTCATCGACCAACGCCCCTGGGCAGTGTGGTGGAGAAACACCGCTCCCCAACCGAGGAGACTGGCGTCGGTGGTCACCACCAGCCAATGGGTCGGAAGAAAAGACCTCCCTTGGTGGAGAGTTGACTCCAAAGTCCACCACGTGAGCGCTTGCCTGGTCCGCGGGGACAGAGGACATGGGCGGTCGAGGGTAAAGGGACTCCTGTCCCAGTTGTCCAGAAGAGCCTGTTGTAAAGGACGGAGATGCAGTTGGGCGAAGGGAATCGCTTCCATTGAGGCCACCATCATCCCCAGGATCTTCATGGCAAACCGAATGGACTGCGGGCGAGAAAGCGTCCTGGCCCCCTGTTGAAGCGCTTGGGCCTTGGGCCGAGGGAGAAAGATCAGTCCCTTGGACGTGTCTAGGATCATGCCTAGGAAAGAGATCTTTCGAGCTGGAACAGGAGAGGATTTGTCCAGGTTGATTAACCAGCTAAGGCGCGAAAGGGAATCCAACGTAGTGCGGATACTTGCTTCGCAGGCATGAAAAGATGGACCTTTGACCAGAAGGTCGTCTAAGTATGGCAACACGACCACTCCTCGGGAGTGCAGGATGGCCATGACCGCCGCCATGACCTTCGTGAATACCCTGGGTGCTGTGGCAAGACCGAAGGGCAAGGCCGTGAATTGAAAATGGTCCTCTCGAATGGCGAAGCGGAGGAACCTTTGGTGTGGTGGAAAGATAGGGATGTGAAGATAAGCATCTCTGATGTCTATTGATGCTAGGAACTCGTCTCCAATGAGGCAATGACCGATCGAAGAGACTCCATCCGGAAGTGTCGTACTTTTACGTGCTTGTTTAGGAGTTTCAAATCCAAGATGGGGCGCACGGACCCATCCTTCTTTGGTACGACTAAGAGGTTTGAGTAGAATCCTTTGAATCTCTCGTGTTCCGGAACCGGAACGATGACCCCGTTTTGGTGGAGGGAATCGATGGCGCAATGGAGAGCGCGTGACTGAGCTCTTGAACTTGGGAGACGCGAGGAAAAAAACCGAGCTGGGGGTGAGACGGAAAACTCTATTTTGTAACCAGACGACACCAGGTCTCTGACCCATTCGTCGGGGATGACGGAAAGCCAGACCTGACGAAAAAGAAGTAGGCGTCCGCCTACCTTGGTGGTATTGACTGGAATACTCCCCGAGTCATTGTAAAGGAAATCTGGCAGGTCTAGAACCTCTGGTTCTGGGTTGTCTAGGTCTTCCTCTCCAGGACGGATTTGGTTTGTAAGAGGGCCGAGAGTCCCTGTCTGTGCGTGTAGATCGTTCTGATCTAGCCGATGCAGCAGAGTTGGACCAGAAAGGGCCACCTCGAAAGGGGCGAAAGCGAAAATACTGTTGGCGCTGAAAAGCAGCCTTTGGTCTGTGTTGAGGGAGGAACTTGCTTTTTCCCCCTGTAGCATCGGAAATAAGTTGGTCCAATTTTTCTCCAAATAGGCGACCGCCCTGAAAGGGGAGAGAAACCAGAGACTTTTTTGAGAAAGAATCCGCCCGCCACTCTCTAAGCCAGATAGCTCTCCTGATGATGACTGCGTTTGAAGCCGCTGTTGCCGCACAGTCTGCTGCGTCTAAGGATGCGTACATCACGTAATCTGCTGCCATAGCAATTTGTTTGGCGAGGTCCGCCGCTTCAGCCGGAAGAATGTGGTCCTGAAAGGAATGTAGTGAACATAAATCCCCTTAAAAGACAAAATTTATTAAATACTCATAAAATTACACCACCCCAGTGTTTCTCCCAGCAGAAGAAACTCTGCCAAAAATAGCTGCAAAGTGACCACTCCTAGCACATACCCTACAATAACCTGTTACCTGCCTTGCTGTGGAGGTTGGCACCCTATATAACGCTTTTTTGGCGCCCCCACTCAACGTGGACTCTCCCTCACTGCCCTTCCTCACCCTGATAGAAAAGGTGGGAAAACAATGATAATTGAACAGAGATGAAAAAAAGCAAAAAAATGGTCACACAAAAAAAACATAAAAACCAAATATAATCAAAAATAGCAAAAAAGACCAAGGCAGGACAAGGTACAGTCATATATGATTATGATCCTTTATCAACATGACTGCCAAATGCTAACTTGTAATATCGGGTATATTGCCAGATTTGCCATAACAATACGGCAAAAAAAACAGTATCAAAAGAACAAAAGAAACAGGAAAGCGCCCATGCAATACTACATAATCCACACTGCAACCTAGAGGATAATCTAGCAGTCTAGATAATGCCCATAAATGAGGGCATATAGAATCAATAGTCCATACAAAATATGCTGTTGGTATACACAGTAGTAAAGCTGGAGATCACTTATCCTGATAATGTATGCCTCTGTATGCCTCAACGCGTTTCCCCGTGGTGCGGTTCATCAGGAGGCCCATCAAATATGTTAGATACCAGATGCCATGGATAAAAAAGCATAACCGGCGGTTCACATCGGGCAGAGTTATATACCTCCGTTTATACAGTTGCTCCAATCAGCACCACCGCTAAACCAGCGATGGACCAGAAAACCGAGTAATCAGGTGCTTTACCTGCCATATCCCACAAGCGGTTAGTCCACTCCAGCGTGGGTCCCAGAGTGTTGCGCATGCCCAAAGGTGTCTCTGTTCAAGATGACTCACAACACCTTGTCGTCCCGCAGCGTGCGTTCCAGCTGAATGCGCAGGACCGGAAATGACGTCTCCTTCTTACCTGACTGACATATCGCTCACAGCAGGGATATTGCGCATGCCCAGTGGTGTCTCCCACTCTAATACGGACTCCACAGTCTCAGAGTTATTCCCTACAGTGTGTTACATAGGACAAAAAGGTCCCTTCTCAATCTACCTGCAGTAACACTAATCTTACAGCGCTCAGTCTCATAAGATTACAAGATAGTACTGATAATGGGACTCATATCAATGCCCGTACACACAGTCTCAGAGTGACGAGGAAATACCCCATTCTATTTTAACCCTATCAATATCGGACAACTTATCACAAAGGGATATGGCAGTCTTATTATCAAAAAACATAGCCGATATAAACATACAGATCCCAATAAAACCCATAGTCAGGTAAGAAGGAGACGTCATTTCCGGTCCTGCGCATTCAGCTGGAACGCACGCTGCGGGACGACAAGGTGTTGTGAGTCATCTTGAACAGAGACACCTTTGGGCATGCGCAACACTCTGGGACCCACGCTGGAGTGGACTAACCGCTTGTGGGATATGGCAGGTAAAGCACCTGATTACTCGGTTTTCTGGTCCATCGCTGGTCTAGCGGTGGTGCTGATTGGAGCAACTGTATAAACGGGGGTATATAACTCCGCCCGATGTGAACCGCTGGTTATGCTTTTTTATCCATGGCATCCGGTATCTAACATATTTGATGGGCCTCCTGATGAACCGCACCACGGGGAAACGCGTTGAGGCGTAAAGAGGCATACATTATCAGGATAAGTGATCTCCAGCTTTACTACTGTGTATACCAACAGCATATTTTGTATGGACTATTGATTCTATATGCCCTCATTTATGGGCATTATCTAGACTGCTAGATTATCCTCTAGGTTGCAGTGTGGATTATGTAGTATTGCATGGGCGCTTTCCTGTTTCTTTTGATACTGTTTTTTTTGCCGTATTGTTATGGCAAATCTGGCAATATACCCGATATTACAAGTTAGCATTTGGCAGTCATGTTGATAAAGGATCATAATCATATATGACTGTACCTTGTCCTGCCTTGGTCTTTTTTGCTATTTTTGATTATATTTGGTTTTTATGTTTTTTTTGTGTGACCATTTTTTTGCTTTTTTTCATCTCTGTTCAATTATCATTGTTTTCCCACCTTTTCTATCAGGGTGAGGAAGGGCAGTGAGGGAGAGTCCACGTTGAGTGGGGGCGCCAAAAAAGCGTTATATAGGGTGCCAACCTCCACAGCAAGGCAGGTAACAGTTAGGTTATTGTAGGGTATGTGCTAGGAGTGGTCACTTTGCAGCTATTTTTGGCAGAGTTTCTTCTGCTGGGAGAAACACTGGGGTGGTGTAATTTTATATGAGTATTTAATAAATTTTGTCTTTTAAGGGGATTTATGTTCACTATGTTCTTTTGAGTTCCCGCCATGATCTGAGATGTTTGATTAATGCCTGAAAGGAATGTGCCAGAGTATCTGCCCAGGAAACCATAGCTTTGGTGACCTTGGCCGCAGCGAAGGAAGGAGATAGGGAGGAACCTGAGGCTTCATACACGGATCGCGCCAGGGAATCCAACTGGCGCTCTGTGGGACTCTTAATTGATGCCCCGTCAGGTACTGATAAAAGCGTTTTGGTAGCCAAACGCGACACCGGAGGATCCACCAGCGGTGGCTCCTTCCAATCCTTAACCAGCTCTGGGGAAAAGGGATATGTAGACTCCAGAGCCTTTTTGCCCGTAAAGCGTTTATCCGGTCGCTCCCTATGCCTCTTAACTATCTCTAGAAAATACGGATGGGAGGCGAAGACCTTATGGGATCGCTTGTTTCTAGTGAAGGAAACTGCGTGATCCGGAGTTGAATTAGGGTCATCATTAACCTTTAGCGCATGATTGACAGCCTCAATGAGGGAGTCAACGGTTGAACGGAACTCCGGAGAATCTGGGTCCATGGACGCCTCAGACTCATACTCAGAGTCGTGATCGCTTCTAGCCCCTGGAGAGGGTGAGCGAGAAGTGGAGCTAATGGAGGCTGAATGGCGCGGCGAATGATCGGGAGAGGTAGTGCGGATCCGTTTTGTGGATGCCGAATCTCCTGTGGGTGAGAGCGGCCCCTGCTGGCCGACAATTCCCCTGTAATAGAGGGGTCTCTTAACCCAGGTAAACGAACGCCCCGCTCCCCAGAGGGGTCATGAAGGGATTCAATCGCCTTAGCTAGCGAGGCCACGGATTGTGACAGGGACGTGGCCCACTCAGGGGGGCTAGGAGCACTGGGGTCGGTAGCGGCGGAGGGCTCCTGGGCACATTGGGCATCACAGGATGGGCAGAACGGGGAGCTCTGAGGCCTGGGAAGAGGAGCCTGGCAGGTGGTACAAGCAGAGAAAAAGGTGTTATGAACCTTAGTGACCTTTTTGCCCCTTGACTGGGACATGTTGTACCCCAATGTGATGCACAGAGCTGCTATGAAGAAGCTGAAGGAAGCAGAGGGGTAGCGCTGCAGGGAAGCAGCTAAAGCTGTCTCCTTACTCGGTCCTGTGCCCCGCAGTCGAGTGGAGAAGGAAGATCCTCCGTGGGAGAAAAGACCGGCCGGCACTGCGTGCTGCAGGGGGAAGATGGCTGCCGAGACCTTGAGGTGTAGTCTCGCAGGGAGCGAGAAGCGCCAGAAGCGTGGGCGGGGCCATAGAAGTGATGCGTGGAGTGGGCGGAGCCTACCGGAGTGCGGCCTAGCAAGGGGCCGAAGCCGGGGACTAAATTTCTGGCCTCGGCCAGCGCGCACCGCAGGGAAAGGAATCGCGGCGCTCCGAAAAGGATGCTGCCGCTAAGGAGCCCCCAGGAAAGGTGACCCCCATAGAAAAAAACATCCCCTGAGGCCATAACCCAGTGGCAGGGGCGCACGCCATCTGCACTTACCCCATAAAGGTGCCAGGGCTACATAGGACGGTGCAGGGTTGGGGGAGCTTCTATCCACCATCCCCATGAAAAGGGGGGTGGAGAGGAACCGTCCGCCTCCTTCCATCATCCGCTCTTTTTCAGTGGTGATGCAGTGGGGGCTGCACGGATGCCACAGTGGAATAGTGCCTCTGTACAGCCGAGGGTGAAACCTGGTGGGCAGGGCAGATGTCCGGCAATAAAAAGGCCTGGCTGCAGAAGAGGATACTGGAGGTAAAACACCAGTGCTCGTCTGTTACTCGGGGGGGAGATCGGTGCCCGTGAAAGGGTCCCGTCGCCCAAAAAGGTCAGCTCAGGCAGTGGCTTCCCACGTCGCAGGAGAGGATACGGAGAGGTGAAACTCCCGTGCTCGCCTGTTGTTGGTTCGGGGGAGATCGGAACATGAAAGAATCCGTCGCCCCCTTCGTCCGGGATAGAAAGGTTTAAATCCAGTGTACCTCCTACGGACACTAAGCTTGAACTGGGTCTCTGGAAGCCAGCATGAGGGTGTATACTGCAGAGGAGGAGCTAACTTTTTTTGTCTCAACTTAGTGTCAGCCTCCTAGTGACAGCAGCATAGCACCCATGGTCCTGTGTCCCCCCAATGTGGCGAAGGAGAAATAAGACATGCACCATGTCTCATGGATCGGAGACACTGATTTGTTTCTAAAAAAATGTGTAAGAATCAATGAAAGTGTGGTTCTGTGTGCCAGAGGGGAAAAACAACAAAAACAGTTGACTGACAGGTACAATGGATGAAGGCATGCAGCCTAAGAATATAGACAATGGACATTACACTTTCAGACAATCCTGGCACAGCTATTTAGCATTCACTCACATCAATCCCAGTATGCATCAGATTTGCGCTTACCTTCCAAATTTATCTTGTCTCATCAACTCAGCGCCGCTGCTTGCCAGCAAATTAAGACATTCAACATTTCTGCAAAACAGAAAAAGATGTCTAAAACATTCACTATTACACAGAAAATGGAAACACTTCTGCTATATGTCAATGTTTAAATTACAATATGCAGAAGACCAAAAAAATAATCATACAGAAAAGTACTGTAGAATGAATTTAGGTTGAATCCACAGGGTTCTTTTTTGTTCAATTTGATTTTACTGTTTTCTGTCCCCCCTATAACGCTGTGGCTACACGTTACTTTACAGGGGTTGCCCACTACGAGGACAACCCCTTCTCAATCTGAATGTTTGCCTCGATAACATAACTGTACACACGTTCCCTGGGCTCACGTCAGGTTGTTACATCACATGAACTCTGCACCCAATCAGTGCCGCCTTCAGACGAATAAGTAATCAAGAGGAAGTCATCGCTGCGGCTGGCCGATCACTTCCTCTTGATTACTAGAGTGAAGCTAGTGCTGATTGGGAGCCTAGAGATTGCGAAGGAAGACGCCGCTGAAATAGCACGGGAGTATAAGAGCATTTATTTTAATGGGAGCAAACATTTAGATTGAGAAGGGATTGTCCTAGTAGTGGAAACCCTTTTAAAAGGGAACCTGTCATGTAACAACACTATTAACCTGCAGACATGGGGTTCATCTGCCGGTTAATAGCGTTCTGACGCTTTCGAGAGGAAATGAACTTTAATCTCCCCCGTAGTGTCTAGGTTCCAGTCATAGGGGTGGCACTGGCAGTTTCAGTCACCTCTCAGTCAATAGAGAGCGGCGGCTGTAAACCCATCCCTGGTACTGAGTGACAGCTGGCTCGGCATTAGGGCTGGCTGTCAGTCAATGCCAGGGGCGTTACAACCACCGAGCGGTAACTGAAATGGTGACAGAACCAAAGCTATGACTAGAAGCTGAAATGCTGCCGGGTTAAATTTCCTCCTCTCAGTGCTGACGCTGGTGTCAGACTGCAATTAACCCCTTTACCCCCAAGGGTGGTTTGCACGTTAATGACCGGGCCAATTTTTACAATTCTGACCACTGTCCCATTATGAGGTTATAACTCTGGAACGCTTCAACGGATCCTGATGAATCTGACATTGTTTTCTCTTGACATTGTACTTCATGATCGTGGTAAAATTTCTTTGATATTACTTGCATTTATTTGTGAAAATTTTGCAATTTTCCAACTTTGAATTTTCATGCCCTTAAATCACAGAGATATGTCACACAAAATACTTAATAAGTAACATTTCTCACATGTCTACTTTACATCAGCACAATTTTAGAACCAAAATTTTTTTTTGTTAGGGAGTTAGAAGGGTTAAAAGTTTATCAGCAATTTCATTTTTACAACACCATTTTTTTTTTGGGACCACATCACATTTGAAGTCATTTTGAGGGGTCTATATGATAGAAAATAACCAAGTGTGACACCGTTCTAAAAACTGCACCCCTCTAGGTGCTCAAAACCACATTCAAGAAGTTTATTAACCCTTCAGGTATTTCACTGGAATTTTTGGAATGTTTTAAAAAAAAAAAAAATGAACATTTAACTTTTTTCACAAAAAATTTATTTCGGCTCCAATTTGTTTTATTTTACCAAGGGTAACAGGAGAAATTGGACCCCAAAGGTTGTTGTACAATTTGCCCTGAGTACGCCGATACCCCATACATGGGGGTAAACCAATGTTTGGGCGCATGTCAGAGCTCGGAAGGGAAGGAGCGCCGTTTGACTTTTCAATGCAAAATTGACTGGAATTGAGATAGGATGCCATGTTGCGTTTGGAGACCCCCTGATGTGCCTAAACATGGAAACCCCCCACAAGTGACACCATTTTGGAAAGTAGACCCCCTAAGGAACTTATCTAGATGTTTGGTGAGAACTGTGAACCCCCAAGTGTTTCACTACAGTTTATAATGCCGAGCCGTGAAAATAAAAAAGTCTTTTTTTTCCACAAAAATTGCCCCAGTTTTCGATTTTCCTAAGGGTAACAGGAGAAATTGGACCACAAAAGTTGTAGTCCAATGTGTCCTGAGTACGCTGATACCCCTTATGTAGGGGTAAACCACTGTTTGGGCGCACGGGAGAGCTCGGAAGGGAAGAAGCACGGTTTTACTTTTTCAACGCAGAATTGGCTGGAATTGAGATCGGACGCCATGTCGCGTTTGGAGAGCCCCTGATGTGCCTACACAGTGGAAACCCCCGAATTCTAACTGAAACCCTAACCCAAACACACCCCTAACCCCAACCATAACCCTAACCACACCCATAACCCTAACCACACCCCTAACCCGAACATGCCCCTAGCCCTAATCCCAACCACACCCCTAACCCCAACCCCCTACACACCCCTAACCCTAATCCAAAGCATAACCCTAACCACACCCCTAACCCAACCGTAAATGTAATCCAAACCCTACCTTTAGCCCCAACCCTAACCGGAAAATGGAAACAAAAATTTTTTTAATTTTATTATTTTTCCCTAACTAAGGGGGTGATGAAGGGGGGTTTGATTTACTTTTATAGCGGGTTTTTAGCGGATTTTTATAATTGGCAGCCGTCACACAATAAAAGACGTTTTTTATTGCAAAAAACAGTTTTTGCGTCTCCACATTTTGAGAGCTATAATTTTGCCATGTCTTGGTCCACAGAATCATGTGAGGTCTTGTTTTTTGCGGGACGAGTTGACGTTTTTATTGGAACCATTTTCAGGCACGTGACATTTTTTGATCGCTTTTTATTCCGATTTTTGTGAGGCAGAATGACCAAAAACCAGATATTCATGATTTTTTTATACCGTTCCACGTCTGGTAAAATTGATAAAGCAGTTTTATTCTTCGGGTCAGTACGATTACAGCGATACCTCATTTATATCATTTTTTTAATGTTTTGGCGCTTTTATAAGATAAAAACTATTTTATATAAAAAAAATAATTATTTTTGCATCGCTTTATTCTGAGGACTAACTTTTATTTTTCCGCTGATACAGTATGGCGGCTCGTTTTTTGCGGGACAAGATAGCGTTTTCAGCGATACCATGGTTATTTATATCTGTCTTTTTAATCGCGCGTTATTCCACTTTTTGTTCAGGGGCATGATAAAGCATTTTTGCCTTTTATTTTATTTTATTTTTTTACAGTGTTCACTGAAGGGGTTAACTAATGGGACAGTTTTATAGGTCGGGGCGTTACGGACGCGGCGATACTAAATATGTATACTTTTATTTTATTTAGATAAAGAAATGTATTTATTGGAACAATATTTTTTTTTCTTTATTTAGTTTTTTTTTGTTTTTTGGGGTTTTTTTACTTTGTCCAGGGGGGGGGGAGACATCATACTATAGTGTCTAACAGGCACTGAAGGGAGGCTTCCCGGCGCCTGCTCTGAGCAGGCGCTTGAAAGCCACCTCCCTGCAGGACCCGGAAGGCCCCCCTGCGGCCATTTTGGATCCAGGGCCTGCAGGGAAGAGGAGGTAGGAGACCCTCGGAGCAACGCAATCACATCACGTTGCCCCCTCCCTGCGCGATGCTTCCCTGTGCCGCCAGAACGCTGCGATCATGTGATCGCAGTGTTCCGGGGGTTAATGTGCCGGGAGCGGTCCGTGACCGCTCCTGGCACATAGTGCCAGATGTCAGCTGTAATAATCAGCTGACACCCTGCGGCAATCGACCACGCTCCCCCCGTGAGCGCGGCTGATCGCGCTGGACGTACTATGCCGTCACTGGGAATTAAGTCCCAGATCACCTCGACGGGATAGTACGTCCAATGGGATTAAGGGGTTAACTTGCAGACTTACAGCATTATTTTATATGACCAGTTCCCTTAACAACAAGCAACGTACAGGTACATCGATTGTCAGGAGTGGATGAAAATAGAGCGAGTTCAGAATCCAAATGCGCACCATCCCTGGCAGAAGATGGCTGTGTTATTCAGTCATCCTATTCCTTCAACAGCCACAAGGGGAGCAAAGCTCTGCCCACAGCTGTTAACCTGTTGAATGCCACCGTGATTCTCAGTGTTCTTCATGGGGTAAACTTAGTTCTAACACAATCGTTAGAATCAACTGCAGGGAACTGATTGATTGCCCCAAAAGCTCAGGGCCTGCTGATCTCATATATATATATATATATATCATACATACATTTTTTTTTTTCCCCTCTTAAAAACACCATAACAATTTCTATGCCCCACCTTTCCCCTCACATTAAAATGATCTGGGGAGCGCAAAAAAAGAAAAAACGGAATAGTACACATGAGGTGTTGCTGTGTCCATGGAAGTCCAATCAAAATACACATTTAGCTTATGGGCAAAAACTATTAAAAAACAAACAAAAAAAAACAAAAAACACGAAGATCAAGAACTGCGCTTTTTGATCACCACAATGTAATTGTAAGTAAAAAACATCTGGTCACCCTACAGGGGGGACCCACTGTTCTTAAATGGTGTCACAGTTTCTTCATGACTCACCCTCCTGAAGCAGCAGCGTGGAGGCAGGTCCTCCCGAGGTTGTCAGGAGTGTTGATATCAAAGCCGGCAGATAGCACATGTTCATTGCTCAATGAGGCCACTATGCTGTACAACTGACCTGGATGAGGGAAATGCATTATATGGGTAAAAAGGCTGCACATTTTCATTGATTTATTACTTAGAATTATACAAGTAAGGTCACTTACCTGAGGAAAGTAGCTTTCGACAACAGTCTGAGAACCCAAACAGAACAGCTAAGTGCAGGGGAAACATACCATGAACACCACGCCTGTAACAAAGACAATGATTAACACTCAGCTCTCCATGAGATGTCAATAGTTTACATGCGTGCCTCTGACATTTCATTCTCATCCACGTCACAGAGCGTACTGTGCCATCGACTATCTGTTGTGCTTTCAAGCAGAGCACTAAGAAGGAAACGTTCCTATTCTCCAGCTAGTCTACCTGACGGATGTCTCGGGCGACCTCACCTTGCAGTATCAGCACCATTTGTCATCAATGTACTTATTAGCAGCTCATGTCCATATCTAGCAGCAACATGCAGAGGAGTATTGCCATATTTATCAGCACAGTCAATTTCACCACCTGGGGAGAACATGGCAGAAGTAATGTCAGCTAATTGAGTATTACATAAGCAAATGGTGATGGGAATGATGGGAAACTTACCATTTTGAATTAAAATTTGGGAACGTGTAAATCTTCCATGTATGGCAGCCATGTGTAAGGGGCTCTTCCCTTCTTTACTCTGTACAAGTGAGGGAGAAAAAAAAAAAAAAGGTACTTTTAAAACATTTCTTAATCCACTTTCAGGACTTGAATCTGCGATTGCTTGTTCTATGCACTTCAACAGTGTTAATAATGGCCTGCGGATGCGCGTCACAAAAGTACCTATATGACAATCATGATGACCTTCAATACTGTCACAGGGGAACCGATGGGAGTCACTTCAGGTACAACGGTGATGGCTCCATTTAAGTGCCAGTGTCTGTGATTGACAGTGATGTCTACATAGTTAAACAGCAGTGATTGGGCTTTTCCCAGTTGCTGCAGTTCCAGGAAGATGCAGTGCGCAGTGGGGTCAGCTCTGAAGTCGCTTCGTGTGGACCCCAGTGGCGACAAACTATTTTATCCATGTGCATTTAGGGGTTAAATGCCTTTCTCCACCTGGACCCTTTTCACCTATTCAGCCCTCCCAAAACAAACTACAGCATGTACCTGGTAGTTGACATCAGCTCCATTGTTGACTAGCAGCTCCAGGCACAAAGCCCCATTTGTAGAAACGGCAGCAAAGTGCAGAGGAGTGAAGCCCTTCTCATTGGGCTGGTTGACATTGGAGCCATAGTTGACAAGTTCGTTGGCCACGGCATCCTGACCCATGTAACAGGCAATATGCAGGGCAGTGTTTCCAAAGCAATTGGGTTCATCGATCTGACAAGAAATGACAAATTAGCATTTTAGGCAGTCATTTCTTTTAATGTATTACATAAACATCTGTTCTAAAAAAAAAAAAAAAAAAAAAAAAAAAAAGATTTGGGCTATTTCAATATAAAAACATTTCTTACCTCCACACCGAGTTTTAACAAATACTTCACAATGTCTATCCTCCCTGTAGAAGCTGCCGCATGAAGGGGTGTATAACCGTGCTTATCTTTTGACATTGCATCAGCGCCCCAAGATATGAGCAGCTTTGTAATCTCCAGGTGTCCTAAACAGACAGTAAGAAATTATTATATTGATGAAGGTTTATCAAGTCATCAATGTGCCACCCATAAATCATGGGTAAATAATCAAATCTGGCAGCTTTTTTTGACTACCATTAGGTATTTTGTGGATGCTTGTGTCTTCCACGGTCATAAGAATTTAGGTATATGAAAAGCGAAGACTATAAAATATCTTGCCATCTAAACTTGGCAACGGCATGGTGTAGGGCTAAGCTATAACAGTGCTGACCTTATTTCAGCTATAAATCATTGATATTGCACTAGAAGGGTCCAATCTCTTGCCGATCAGTTGATTGTAACCTCAGAGCCAGGGGCTCATCAAACACCGAGGACGCCGCAATGCCATCAGTTCCATGCTGGTTCGTACATGCAATACTTAGAAGCAGCCATACGTACCAAGGTAAGATGCATACATGATGGGGTGCCGCTCCATTTTATCACAAATGCTGTGGTGTGCCCTTCTGTTTAAAAGCATTACCACAATCTGCAAAAAAAAAATATATATATAAATTTTTACATAATAAGACAGTAATTACGACAAGCGTGCCAAGATGTTATGCAAATGATTGTTTATTGTAGGCTTAAATTGTACCAAAATGTTAAGTCACCATCCAGTATGGACTAAAGTGAGCAGAGGCAGTTTCTCCTTTGGTTTGAAGATCCGCCCAACTCTTATTCACATTATGTAAGAAAAAACCGTGTAATAGATCGGATTGTTGGAAAGGGAGTCAATATGTTTATAATTCCTAAGCCAATAATGATAGGCAAGTGGTAGTGGGGCGCTTTAAGTCTTGTGCAAATATATTACTGTGGCCACAGACTTCACATTAGAGGGAAAATTAAAACTTATGGGGCCTGGCAAGCATTAGCCTACAGTGTCCAGAGGGCGGTGCCAGACCTGGCAAGTGCTCCAATTCTTCTCAGTAAACCATGCCCCCACCACTGAGGTGGGCACTACTGTTGAGCATTCATATTTTGCATGTGGCCGAGCAGATCCTCTCCCTGCTGTGGGTGATGGCCTCACTAACATGTACAATCAGTGAGTGTTATTGCCCACAGCAGGGAGACGACCACACATGCAGAAGGCTGAAGGCAGAAGGCGAAGCACATGTGCAAAATTGCAGTGCCTGTTAGAATAGTGATGCGGTCAATACAGACCAAAGACATAGTGTTAGGTAGGGTACAGGGATGACAGCGGGAACACTGGCCAGGACTGGGACAGCTGGTTATAGGATGCTTCGCCCCTCAGGTATATCCTGTTCATGACGCCAAGTTGAGTCACCTGCCAGGGCAGGGGGGTACTCGGTACCGGGTCCGGTACTTGAAGGGGACGTCACGGTGGCTGCGACTCGGTCCGTGGCCCTAGGCGCCCAAGTAAAGGGAAAGGTCTTTAAAAGGGAGTTTAAGAATAAAGTTTGTTCGTAACGCCACCTGTGGTAATCGGTCAGTAGGGCCCGACGATGCTTAAAGGGGTCCTCTGGGGTGATGGTATGGCAGCTGGATGGTATAACTTCCCACAGGTGAAGTAAATGTACCCGGGGGCGAACTGCTGGGGGCAAAACATCCAAATCCCAGGACTGCTAATCTATATAAGCAAACATACATATTTTCTCCACAATGCAGAGTCAATCTATGGCCACAACGGTATGTTTACCTTTAAGACTGCGTATTTGGGGATATTTTTTTTATGTTGCAGATTTTCTGCACCCATTGTGTAAGTTAGGTTACTTGCATTTTTGTCCATTGCATTCAAAGTAGTTTTTTTTGTATGCATTTTTGAAGCCCTGATTTGTCTCTCCTTGTTATGTCATGTTTTAAATAAAGCTGGCTTGTTTTTGATACTTCCTTGGCTTTGACAAAACTTTATTGCTACAATCCTGTTCCAATTACATATGGTTTCAGTGCGTTTTTCTGCACTGCATATGCACTAAAAACGTAAATGCAGATTTTCAGGAACAAATGCAGTTCTACAATATCCACAGGTAAAAGTCAGTCTACCAAGAGAAATTGGCATGTTTCACATTTCAAGACATGGGATTTCTATAAAACCCATTCACTTTGCAGGAACTAAGAAGCAGAGTTTTATGGACGGCAAAAATATGCAGCGTCAAGAACTTATGGTGGGAACTTAATCTTAAAGTCCCCAACCCTGTGTTTGTTGAATCCTCACAGCGTGCTGTGTGGGGGGGATTATCTGGTGACAGCAGCGAGACAGGGCTGACATGTGACCTCAGCTATACAATATGCATCCTTCCCACACTCCAACTAGACGAGCTTGACCTGGCTCAATATAAGTGAATTGAGTGAGACCGCCCGCGCATGTCTAGTTACGAGGTGGCCGTGAGTATGTATATTGCATACCTGAGGTCACATTACCACTCTGTCTCATCACTGAATCCTCACAGCACTCAGAATTCAACAGTCTGCATTTACATACACTGATTGCAGACGAGCACTTCAATGTGCTCACTGAAGACAGAGTATAAAACATACCTCAACACTGCCACTGAGCACAGCATGGTGAAGTACAGTACGTCCTGTCCGATCTGCAATATTGACGTTTTTCAGAGATCCAATCAAGGTTTCTGCACATTTAGTAGCTCTGTTAGCAGCTGCAGCATGTAGTGGCGTTTGCCAGTTCTTGTCCCGAGCGCTGACATCAGCAGAGTTCTTTATAAGAAGAGAGACTGCCCTCTGTAATAGACAAAAGCATCGTGTGTCACAGCAAGGGCAAAATTAGTTAGCAACTGTTAAAAAGAATTTATGTGGAACCTACTGAAAACCTACATATTTTGCTAGCTAACATGGAACTATATTACGTTCCTAAGAAACAATGTAATCTATAGTTGCATGATGTACAACAATTAAAAGGGGTTATTCAGTACAACCCAATTAATGGCCTAACCTTAAAATAGCCCTTCAGTATTAGCAGGGTACATGAAATGACGCTCCCTCCACCCCAGAGGGGGAATAGTGAATTAAGTGCTGCATCACCTTCATTGTTTACCAAAGTCCTGTACATCTTGAGTAGCACAGCGCCACCCAGCTGCCAAGGATGAAGCTGCTCTGAGCAGCAATATTAGGCACAGCCACTACTATCTGCAGGGGGCAGTATCAGGCGAACAATGAGGGGGACGCAATGCAAAGCCTCTCAATCCACTGGTGCCTATCAGATGCATAGGAAATAATTTGCTACCACCATATGTAGCTGTTCTCCAATCAGACTAATAAGGGGGTAGCCTAGCACTGTCACTGATTATCAATAACGCCCAAGATTACCTTAAGCAAAGTACCACAGAGCGAGGGAGAATGTCACACTCTGCATGCAAATGTCCAGAACTATAAAGAGGTAAATGTCACATTTCTACCAAGCAGAATTACAGGATAATGTACCTCATTTCGTGCAGCTGCAGCTCGGTGCAAGGGAGTAAGCCAGATTGAATCTTTTGCATTAACATTAGCACCTAAAGTCAGTGGGGGAAAGAAAATAGATGAAAAGTTACATTGAATGGAGAGAAACCAGAAGTGAAACATTACATAGATGGGTGCCATTGTAGGTTAGAAGTTCTGGTCTAAACTGTCACAAGCATGTACATGCATCAAATGTATACAATTCTGATCAAGAGCCAATAAATTATTATCTAGTGAAGAGAAAAAAAAAAACAGTAGCCAACAGAAGATGGCATAAAAAAGGTGCAATCATTTTAAAGCAGCACTCCCATCTATCTATATACACACACTAGATGGAGGCCCGATGCTATCGCATCAGGAGGGCGGTAATGTCGCGATAGGGGGAGGCTTTGCAGCGTTGAGAATCTCTCACCCCCCCCACCCGTGTGCTCACCCACCTATGCATCTCTCTCCACAGCAGACCCCCTCTCTCCACAGCAGACCCTCTGTCAGCTGCTCACATCCCTTCGCCGGTCACACATTCCCGACTCCCTGTGTCACCCTTCCGGCTCACATTACCACAGAATTCCCCTGCCATTCTCCCCAGCCTGTGCTTCTTCTCACTCGCCATGCTTCCCCCTGGCTACAGCTGGTGCCGGGCTCCAGATGGAGGCGGATACCGGGGAGGCTGCTGCCCGAGGCGGGAGGACCGGACTCTGAGGCCGCAGCTTCAATATGGAGGCCGCAAGCACAGTGACGTCACTGGGCTAGGACCGGAGGCGGGGCCGCGCGGGACAGGGAGGTGTCGAGTATGATGGCAGGATGCTAGGTCAGGGGGAGCTTAGATGGGCTGTGAGGAGATTGGGTTCACTACCACCAGACTCTGCAGCGACCACTGTCATGTGAGGGGTGTGCTCAGTGTGAGGTGTGCGGGGTGTGTGGTGTGCGCGGTGTCCCAGCAGCGGGGTGTCCGGCGATGACTGCACAAGGGCCTGGAACCACCAGCGGGTGCCATATTGGAATACCCATAACTTGGGTATTTCAATATGGCGGTCGGCATACTTCCGATGCGGCACGGTGGATTGTGGGATATATATATTTTTTCAACCAAGTGTATGTGTGCACGTGCATTCTATGTAGTGTGTGTGTGTATTAACCCCCTTCATCCCTGTTTTCACCTTCCTGACTGGGCCAAATTTTACAATTCTGACACTTTATGAGGTAATAACTCTGGAACGTTTCAATGGCTCCCACTGATTTGGAGATTGTTTTCTTGTGACATAGTACTTCATTAGAGTGGTAAAATTAATTTGAAACAAATTGCTTTTATTTGTGAAAATATCAAAAATATGGCAAATATTTGGAAAATTAAGCAATTTTCAAACTTTTGATTTTTATGTCCTTAACCCCTTTCTGCCATTGGACGTACTATTCCGTCCATGTGGGGTGGGCCCTACTTCCCAAGGATGGAATAGTACGTCCAGCGCGAACGGCCACGCTCACGGGGGGAGCGCGGCCAAGTGTCAGCTGACTATCGCAGCTGACATCCGGCACTATGTGCCAGGAGCAGTCACGGACCACCCCCTGGCACATTAACCCCCGGCACACTGCGATCAAACATGATCGCAGTGTTCCGGCGGTACAGGGAAGCATTGCGCAGGGAGGGGGCTCCCTGCGTGCTTCCCTGAGACAATCGGTACAAGGCAATGTGCTCACCTTGTACCGAGCGTCTCCTCCCTTCAAGCCCCGAATCCAAAATGGCCGTGGGGCTGCATCCGGGTCCTGCAGGGAGGTGGCTTCACAGCGCCTGCTCAGAGCAGGTGCCGGGAAGCCTGGAGCTGTGCACATCAGATCGTCGATCTGACACAGTGCACAGCAAAGTGTCAGATGAGCGATCTGTCACTTTACTGTGATGCCCCCCCAAAAGTTAAATGTTCATTTTTATTTAAACATTCCAAAAATTCCTGTGAAACACCTGAAGGGTTAATAAACTTCTTGAATGTGGTTTTGTGCACTTTGAGGGGTGCAGGTTTTAGAATGGTGTCACAATTGGGTATTTTCTTTCATATAGACCCCTCAAAATGACTTCAAATGAGATGTGGTCCCTAAAAAAAAAAATGGTGTTGTAAAAATGAGAAATTGCTGGTCAACTTTTAACCCTTATAACTCCCTAACAAAAAAAAAAAATTTGGTTCCAAAATTGTGCTGATGTAAAGTAGACATGTGGGAAATGTTACTTATTAAGTATTTTGTGTGACATATCTCTGTGATTTAATTGTATAAAAATTCAAAGTTGGAAAATTGCGAAATTTTCAAAATTTTCGCCAAATTTCAATTTTTTTCACAAATAAACGCAGGTAATATCTTACCACTATCATGAAGTACAATACGTCACGAGAAAACAATGTCAGAATCACCGGGATCCGTTGAAGCGTTCCAGAGTTATAACCTCAAAAAGGGACAGTGGTCAGAATTGTAAAAATTGACCTGGTCATTAACGTGCAAACCACCCTTGGAGGTAAAGGGGTTAAACCAGAGTTATGTCACACAAAATAGATAATGAACAACATTTCCCACGTGTCCACTTAATTTGTAAAACTTTTTTTTGGGGGGGAGGGGACCACACGACATTTCAAAATGACTGAGGGGCCTATAAGACATAAAATAACCAAAAGTGGCACCATTATAAAAACTGCACCTGTCAAGGTGTTCAAAACCACAAAGAAGTTTACTAATCCTTCAGATGCTTTACAAGAATTAATGGAATGTGGAAGGAAAAAATTACCATAAAACTTTTTTTTTTTTTTCTCAACAAAAATGTTACTTTAGACCCAAATTTTTATATTTGCGAAGGCAACAGGGAAAAATGGACCCCAAAATTTGTTGTGCAATTTCTCCCGAGTACACAGATATCCCATATGTTGGGGAAAACTACTGTTTTGGCGCACGGCAGAGCTTGGAAGGAAAGAAGTGCCATTTGACTTCTTGAAAGTAAAATTTGCTGGAATAATTAACGGATGGCATGTCGCATTTGGATAGCTCCTGATGTACATAAGCAGTGGAAATCGCTCACAAGTGACACCATATTGGAAACTAGACCCCTCAGGCAATGTATCTAGATGTGTGTGGGATCTTGAACACCCAGGTGCCTCACAAAAGTTTGTAATTTTGAACTATGAACATAAAAAAAAAACAAAAAAAAAAAAAAACAACAACATTGTGGCTACTTTTGAGGCACAGTGTAAAGCTCAGAAGGGATGAAGCGCCATATTGGAATTCAGATTTTGCTGGAATGGTTTGACGGTGCCATGTCACATTAGCAGATCCCCTGAGGTGCCACAACAGCAGCTCTTCGTAAGTGACATCATTTTACAAACTGCACCTCTCAATGAATTAACCTACGGGTGCAGTGATCATACTGACACCACGGGTGTGTCACAGAATTTTAACCATTGGGCAGTGAAAAAAAAGTAACATTTTGATCACCAAAATTTAGTTTTAGGACCAGATATTACATTTTCACACTGGCAAATGTGTAAAAATGACACCAAAATTTGTCCCACAATTTCTAATGAATGTGGCAATACCCCATATGTGGCTGTACAGTACTGCTTAGCCACACAGCGAGACTCAGAAGGGACAGAGCTCTATTTTCCTCCTACAGTGCAGATTTTACTAGAATAGTTTGTGGACTCCACATACAGAGAGCCCCCAAGTACAAGTAGTAAGCAGCAATGGATGTTGCTTGTTGCAGTCACCAGTACATTATGCCCAGCTCCTGCTTCTGGACACACACACACACGTAAATTAGGAGGACTGCCATCAGTACAGAAATGCCAAATGTGTGTAAATGTGGTTTAGGCACACAGTGCGGCTCAGATGGAAGGGGGCCATTTGGATTTGAGAGTGCAGAATTTAACACATTTCCAGAGCGTTTGTACTACCAATAACATGGAAGCCCCCTATATTTCCGTTAACAGATGACAGAGCTGAGTGGTGACTTGCTTTTTTTTGTGGATTGAGTTGAAGCTTTTGTTGGGAACATTTTACATATTTGGAATCACATTTTTACGGCGCTGTCACACACTAAAAGACGATTTCTGCATCGCCATATTTAGACAGCAATAATTTTTACATACCGTATTTTCCGGCGTATAAGACGACTTTTTAACCCCCGAAAATCTTCTTAAAAGTCGGGGGTCGTCTTATACGCCGGGAATCGTCTTGTACGCCGGTGTATATGGTGGGTGGGGAGGGGGAGTGATCCTGATGACGAGGGGGCGTCTCACAGGAAAGTGAGTAATCCCCATTACCTTATCCTAGCGGTGCAGCGTGGGGGTGTCAGTGCTGGGAGCGGCGGCGGCTGCTGTGTTCTGGTGCGGCGGCTCCTCTTCTGTGTGGGGCCTCTGTGCTGTGGGGTGGCGGCGGCAGCGGCGTATCTTTATCCAGTTGGGGCTCCTCCGGCATCTCCTTACCCTGGAGGCCCCGCCGCAACTCCATCGGTGCAATGTGGTGGCCTCCGGGAAAATGGCCGCTGCTCAGATTCAGATCTCGTGTCCCGAGATTTCGGGACGAGATCTGAATCTGAGCAGCGGCCATTTTCCCGGAGGCCACCGCATCGCACCTATTGAGCTGCCTCCGGGAAAATGGCCGCTGCATTGCACCGATGGAGTTGCGGCGGGGCCTCCAGGGCTAAGGAGATGCCGGAGGAGCCCCAACTGGATAAAGATATGCCGCCGCCACCGCCACCCCACAGCACAGAGGCCCCACACAGAAGAGGAGCCGCCGCACCAGAGCACAGCAGCCGCCGCACCAGAGCACAGCAGCCGCCGCCGCCACTCCCAGCACTGAGACCCCCACGCTGCACCGCTACGATAAGGTAATGGGAGATACTCACTTTGGCTACGTTCACATTTGCGGCCAGCGCCGCAGCGTCGGGCGCCGCAGCGGCGCCGCATGCGTCATGCGCCCCTATATTTAACATGGGGGCGCATGGACATGCGGCGCACTTGCGTTTTGCGCCGCATGCGTCGCTGCGGCGCCCGCGTCGGGGCGCAGAGGACGCAGCAAGTTGCATTTTTGCTGCGTCCAAATTCAATGAAAAAAATGACGCATGCGGCGCAAAACGCAGCGTTGTGCATGCGTTTTGCTGCGTTTTTGTTTGCGTTGTGCGCTGCGGCGCCGACGCTGCGGCGCACAACGCAAATGTGAACGTAGCCTTTCCTGTGAGACGCCCCCTCGTCATCAGGATCACTCCCCCCCCCCCAAAAGGCACATATTCACCGGCCCTATAAGACGACATAGGGTGTATAAGAAGACCCCCGACTTTTAAGAAGATTTTATATTTTAACTGGTAAAGTTGGGGGGTCGTCTTATACGCCCAGTCGTCTTATACGCCGGAAAATACGGTAATTCAGCTGAGTCATGTGAGGTCTTGTTTTTTGAGGGATGAGTTGCCGTTTTCATTGGTACCATGTTCTGGCACATTACATTTTTTGACCACTTTCTATTACGAATTTTGAGAGGCAGAATGAACAAAAAACAGCAATACTTGATTTTTTTTTTTTTTTTTATGGGGGTGTATTGCCTTTCCACATGTGCTAAAATTGATGAGTCAGCTTTGTTCTTCGGGTCAGTACGATTATATCGATACCACATTTATATAGTTTTAGCGCTTTTACACAAACACTTATTTTATTCCACTTTTTGGTTGGTGGTATGATAAAGCACAGTTTTTTTTTGGCCTCATTTTCTTAGTTATTTTAATGGTGTTCACTGAAGGAGATAACTAGTGGGACAGTTTTACAGCTCGGGTTGTTCTGGACGTGACTATAACAATTTCCCACTGACAGATCGCTGATCCAATACAGTGCAATGCTTCTGCACTGCAGGGCATTAGATCAGTGTCTGACACGCAAGGAGGAGGCATGTCAGCTTGTGCTCTGAGTATTAGCTGATGGGCCACCATCCTTGAGTGACCCCCATGGTCAACTTTCGGCCCGGAGTCACCATGGAGACCATGGGCATGAAACGATCGCATTGCCTTGTGCCAATGGGAGCACAGAGGGAGCTCTCTCCCTCTGTGATGTCGATGTCACTATTGACAGCGGCATCAGAGGGGTTAAACGTCCGATCGTGGGCCTTGCTGCTGGGTGTCCGCTCTCATATTGAGCCGACACCAGCATTTGATTGCGGCGACACTCACCATCAGCCCGCACAATCATGGTGCCGTATAACTACGTCAATTTGTGGGTTAATAAACTCACTTACCTCCATTTTCTCTATGACCCAACCATTCTGCTCCACTTCTCAGACGCATCACCTCAACTCCAACTAGCCGACTAACGCTATGCTCTTTGTGCAAGTCAGAAGTCTTTTTCAATGTAAGCCTACGGAGCCTCGTTGTGCCTTTCCTTAGGCTTACATTGTAAAAAGTCACTTCCCAGTCACACAGAACATCGTGAAACCCAGACAGCGGTGATGTTACTGAAGCGGAGGAGAATGGCGCTCATCTCCTAGAAGGTAGCCATTGCTGAATATGTTAATACACCAACTTTTTTTTTTTTTTTTTAATTAAAATAAATGGGAGGGTTTCTTTAATGCATCTTACCTGACTGTATTAATAGTTCCATAACCGGGATGTCTCCTAAGTAGGCAGCAGCATGCAGAGGGGTGCGTCTCTCTTGGTCCTGAGAAAATGGAGAATATAATTTGTTGTTTTTTTGTATCAAGAAAATTTTTGATTTTAAAACATTATACAGAAAGGAAAAACAGGATATCTAAATTAGAGTTGAGCAAATTTTTCAAAATTCGGCTCCAATTACGTACGATAGTTGGCGAATATTGTTTTTGCATTTTTCGCCGAACACAGCCGAATGTCATTGGAGTCAATGGGAGTAGAAATTACCGATTATGTTCGGAACCGATCAAACAAATTCGGCACAAACAGGGTACCAATAAAGCATGAATATGTAAAATTCAGGTTCGGGAACGGATTCCGAACATATTCACCCAACTCTAATCCAAATCAGAACATTTGAAACCCAACTCTTCCCTTCTCTCCCCTTTCAAACACCAGTCGTACTCGACCAAAACCCAAAATTATAGTACACATAGGAACATAATGTCCAAAACACCTACAACTTTTTTTTTTTTTTTTTTTTTTAACTCTTGTCAGAATCAGCATGCAGTCCAGGCATGCCGAGTATCTTTTAAGGCTCTTTACTACATTAAACAACTAAAAGTTATGGCCCTCCCCTAGGATACCTAAGTTTGCTCCAAAATGAAAAGTGCATATTTTGACAAACCCCTTTTCCAACCAAGATAAGAGATTTGAGGTTTCATGTATTCCCCGAGGGTTGGAGGTCTCTCCAATTTTTAGCAATTATGTTCATGGCGGTGAACAGCACACAATACTAATTTTCTCCACTTCTTCCATTAGCAACTCACTGACGTATCACAGAATACAAATCAGGGGGTCTTTATGCACTGTACATTCATAAGCCAGTTCTATAAGGTTAAGAACAACAACTCAAAGTGTATTCTATTGTGAGCAAGACCATAAGATATTAAATATTCCTGCTTCCTCCAAAGAACAGCGCAGGCAGTTAGAGCTGGGTCTGATGGCCATTTTGAACACCACCCCCAGTGATCTGTATACACCATGTATGACATACAACTGTGACAGTCTACCAGGTTCTCATAAACCAGGGGAAAATTTTGTGGACATCCTCCACGCTACTGTGCAATTAAACATCCAGGCAGGTAGAAGATAAAACTTGATGATTTCAGATTCTCAAAGCATTTCGAAGTCCAAAGGAGATGACATAGATCATATGTCATCTCCTTTGGACTTCGAAACGCTTTGAGAATCTGAATAAATCATCAAGCTTATTCTTCTAAGTCCAAAGGAGATGACATATGATCTATGTTATTATTATTTATTGTTATAGCGCCATTTATTCCATGGCGCTTTACATGTGAGGAGGGGTATACATAATAAAAGCAAGTACAATAATCTTAAAGAATACAAGTCATAACTGGTACAGGAGGAGTGAGGACCCTGCCCGCGAAGGCTCACAATCTACAAGTCATCTACTTTGGACTTCGAAACGCGTTGAGAATCTGAAATCATCAAGTTTTATCTTCTACCTGCCTGGATGTTTAATTGCACAGTAGCGTGGAGGATATCCACAAAATTTTCCCCTGGCTTATATGCGATAGGTCACTAGTCTGACCCGTGGATCTGCGGCAACTGTCGACCTACATGCCTTTTGACTAGATACATCAGGTGAGTGCAAACTGATCCTGTCTCTTGATATCTCCCTCGGATAAGACCCTATTTGCGCTTTATTTTCTCCTACAGTATTGGCACTATTAATTCACCGGCAGGTTCTCATAATGAGAGACTGGGGATATTCTCTAAAATAGAGGACCACTTGACCTCAGAAATGACCCTCAGCTCCAATTCTTACTTTTGTTTAACCCCTTCACGACCTTGGACGTATGGATAACTCATATCCTTAATGCGCACAGTGACCGCAGTCGCAGTGATCGCATCAAGGTGCCTGCTGAATATTGCAGCAGGGCATCCAGAGTAGTAGTGCCCCCCAAACTCACCACACAACCATTGTGACTGGAAAATCACAGCAATTTCAGTGTTTCAGGCAATGAAATTGCCTGAGACACTGATATCCAAGTGAAACTGAACCGCCACGCAAATATCCCAGGACAGCAAATGAACCAGCGCGCACCGTTACTGACGCTGTATGAACCTTACCCTCTGAAGATTAAGACCCACAGATTCCTGATTTTGTGGCACAATAAGGAATCAAATTTGAAACCACTGGCCTCAGAGAAATAGACTTTCAAAGTCTTTTTCTGAGGCTTTTGTAAACCTCATGGTCGCCCAGACAAATTTGTACGCCCAGCAATTTTGGCACAAAATTGTCCTTCATAATTTTCTAACAGGACCCCTGTAGACGCAGTAGAAATGTTGATGTTTTGGGGCCTTGTCCTTCGCAGGGGGTTATAGAAGAAGCCAGAGATTTGGCAATACTGGAGTGTTGAGGTTTTACACAACACCACATTTCCACATATCCATGTTCCGTAAATAATTTGAGGCAGTCCAAAAATGTTTGCATTACAGTGATAATGCACAATGTCCTCCATGAGATATCTACTTTGACAGACTTCTCAAAGTTAAGCAGGTCATTGATCACTTCAGCCAACAAATTTGCTAAGGTGCATGTTCCCCAAAGAGAAATCTGTGTGAATGAGTCCCTAATACATTTCAAGGGGAGGCCCAAATTCCGTCAATACCTGCCCAGTAAGAGTGCCAGGTATGGAATTTGGTACACCCACAAGTTTCGAGTTTATGAAGGGAAGGACACAGACTGAACCACCTAAATGTGCCCCTGTCTTAGGAGTGGGAAAATTGTGCGGCACTTGGTGCACCCACTTCTGGATCAAGATTATCACCTCTATGTAGATACATTTTATACCAGCATCCCACTGTTTAAGGCTTCTTTCACACTAGCGTCGGGCCGAGGTCCCCGACGCTAGCGTTGTCCCCGCCGCACAACGGGGGCAGCGGATGCATTTTTCCAGCGCATCCGCTGCCCCATTGTGAGGTGCGGGGAAGTGCGGGGAGGTGGGGGCGGAGTTCCGGCCGCACATGCGCGGTCGGAAAAAGCGGACCGTCGTGAGCAAAAAACGTTACATGTAGCATTTTTTGCTCCCGACGGTCCGCCACTGCACGACGCATTCGTCGCACGACGGGTGCGACGTGTAGCAATCCGTCACAATGCGTCGCTTCATGTTAATCAATGGCGAAAAAACGCATCCTGCAAACACTTTTGCAGGATGCGTTTTTTCGGCAAAACGACGCATTGTGACGGAATGCAGTTAACGCTAGTGTGAAAGTAGCCTAAGTCTCTCTCTGTGCAAGCTAGTGCAGAATGCGGTACTGTCCATAAAAATCAGAGAGGCCTCCCTAACACGCTAAATGGGCAGCTGCTCAAAAAGGGTGAGAGCAGAGCCAATTGTAGCGACAACGTGCTGGTGGTCAAGTGCAAGGAAAAGAGGGATGTCCTGTTCTAGACTACTATACTCTTTTTTTTTTATATCAAACTCAGGTCCATTTATTCCTGAGTGTGCCAATACCCTACATGTAAATCGGGAAATATTTTTCAGGCACGATGCAAAGCTAAGGAGGCAAGGAGCGCCAGATTTTACTGTTATGGATTGCAGGTGCCATGACCCACTGCAAGAGCCCATGAGGTGCCAGAACAGCAGAACCCCCCATAAGTGACCCCATTTTACAAATTACCGTTTTTTTCGGACCATATGATGCACCGAACCATAAGATGCAGCCAAAATTTTCACAAGGAAAATGGGGAAAAAATTAATGCATCAAATGGGGGTTCCGTCTTAGTCCTGAATTCAGCTTACCCGGGGGTGGATCACCAGCGCTGGTGAGTCAAAGGGGGCGTTTGGTGGACCGGCAACATGACCCAGAATGGTGCACAGGTTCGGCGGTGCGAGGGGGCTAAGGTGACATTTTGTGAAAGCCTGGAGCTCCTGCACATCCATTGCTGCGATGTGGTGGTCTCCGGGAAATCCCATCCCAGTGATGAAGGTTCGGCAGTGTGCGGTGGTGCTGTGGCCTCTGGAAATGGCCACCGGAAGAGGCGCATGTGCAGATTGAGATCTCGTTAGACGAGAGGTTGGAGCCGAGATCTCAATCTGCGCATGTGCCGCCTCCGGCAGCCCTTTCCCAGAGGCCACAGCATCGAGGCAATAGAAGTGCAGGGCCTTTGGACTTTCACAAAATGTCACCGGAGCCCACCCTGCTCCACCGAACCTGCCGCACCAGGCTGGGATGGGAGAGAGATCACCATCCTGCAGCATCGGAACACCGGAAGAATCGCCCAACCCTTAGGCTACGTTCACATGGCGTTAGGGCAATCCGTTTAGTGCTAGCGGATTGCGCTAACGCAATGTCTTTTTCGGGGCCGCGTTTAGGGGTCGTGTTAACGTCCCCGCTAGTGCAGATCCCCGATCTGCCACAGCGGGGAACGGACCTCGGGCGCGCCGCGGACGCTGCAAGCAGCGTCCGAGGCGCGTCACAAAAGAACGGCACATCGCTAGCGTGTGCCGAAACTGGCACGCGCTAGCGATGCGCTACAGGCGAAATTTACATTGCTGTCAATGGGTGCGCTAACGGACCCGTTGCACGGCGTTAATTGCGACATTTTCGCCGTGCAACGCTGTCCGTTAGCGATCACCCAATAACGCAATGTGAACCTAGCCTTACTGCCACCACACTAACTGTAAGTACATTCCACCTATAAGATGCACCCGCGTTTTCAACCACCATTTTTTTGGGGAAAAGTGCATCTTCTAGTCCGAAAAATACGGTATACTTCTCAATGAAATAATCTAGGGATGCAGTGAACATATTGATACAATCGGTGCATCACAGAATTTTATACCATTGGGCAGTGAAGACAAAATAACTACATTTTTACCACCAAAATTTAGTTTTAGCCCCAGATTTTACATTTTCACAAGAAGTGGGTAAAAATGTCACCAAAATTTGTCCCACAATATCTACTAAATGTGGCTGTACAGTACTACTTAGCCATGCGGAGAGACTCAGAAGGAACGGAGCGCTAATGTTCCTAGAACAGTTTGTGGACTCCATATACAGAGCAACTAATTGCTAGAAGAGCAGATTTCCCTCTCAAGTGATCCCATTTTGGAAATGTTACCACTTGGGGAATTCATCTACAGGTGTAGTGACTATCTGGACATGTTTATTTTTCCAGAAACAAGCAGCAGTGAATGTTGCAGAATGAAAATTGCAGACTGCTGCTATAGTGACCAGTATGTTGCAGTCACCAGTACGTTATGCCCAGCCCGTGCTTCTGGAGGCATGCACCAGTAAGTTAGGCGGGCTCTCATTGCTTCAGAAATACCAAAACGTGGATGCAATATGTGGTTTAGGTACACTGAGGGCTCAGAAGGGAGGGGCATTTATTTGGGAGCGGAGAATTTGCTGAATTTCTTTCGGCGGGTGAGGAGCTATTTCACTTTTCCAGAGCCTTTGTTCTACAAGTAACGTGTGAGGAGTGAGGGCTTGCTTTTTTGTGGATTGAGTTGAAGCTTTTATTGGGAATATTTTGCATAACATTTGGGATCACATTTATCAGGCGCTCTAAGGGTACTGTCACACAGTGCAATTTTGATCGCTACGACGGTACGATTCGTGACGTTCTAGCGATATCGTTACGATATCGCAGTGTCTGACACGCTACTGCGATCAGGGATCCTGCTGAGAATCGTACGTCGTAGCAGATCGTTTGGAACTTTCTTTCGTCGCTTGATCACCCGCTGACATCGCTGGATCGTTGTGTGTGACAGCGATCCAGCGATGTGTTCGCTTGTAACCAGGGTAAACATCGGGTAACTAAGCGCAGGGCCGCGCTTAGTAACCCGACGTTTACCCTGGTTACCAGCGTAAACGTATAAAAAACAAACAGTACATACTCACATTCCGGTGTCTGTCCTCCGGCGTCTCAGCTTCTCTGCACTGTGAGCGCCTGCCGGCCGGAAAGCGAACACAGCGGTGACGTCTGACGTCACCGCTCTGCTTTCTGGCTATGGTGCTTACACAGTGGAGAGAAGCAGAACGCCGGGGGACAGACACCGGAGTGTAAGTATGTACTGTTTGTTTTTACGTTTACGCTGGTAACCAGGGTAAACATCGGGTTACTAAGCGCGGCCCTGCGCTTAGTAACCCGATGTTTACCCTGGTTACCCGGGGACTTCGGCATCGCTCCAGCGCCGTGATTGCAACGTGTGACCGCAGTCTACGACGCTGGAGCGATAATCATACGACGCTGCGACGTCACGGATCGTGCCGTCGTAGCGATCAAAATTGCACTGTGTGACAGTACCCTATGCTGAGCATTTACTTTGGGATTACATCTAAATCTCTTAGTGACGTGATTCAGATGAAACCCCCGACGGATCCATTCACTATAATGAGGCAGCAGAGTTACTCTGGACTCCGTCTGGCCTCTGTTCAGAGGTGTCCTTTTCAGAAGTGCACAAAACTGTGGACGATGGCACTTTTATGCAGTCCTAAAAAGATAGACACCGCAGGATAACAGGTCAGACAGTAGGGGGTTCGGTCTGATTCACGCATTTCTGAGATTTACTCTACTCCAATGTAAGAACTCAAGCACAGAGTGCAAGATAGATGTGTGCGGAGCCATACTGCGATCTTTGGGAGGAAGAGTGGAGGAAAAAATAAAAAAAAAATCAACAGCATGTGAAGAACTGGTTTTATTTTTTTTTTTACAACGTTCCTCTCGTGCGATAAGTGATTAGGCGACTTTATTCTTCGGGTCGGTGCGATTATAGCAATACAAGATGTATATCGGTTTTTATGTTTGGCTGCTGTCACACACTAAGACGCTTTTTAGTGCAAAAGCTAGTTTTTGCATCATGCATCACCTCATTTTGAGCGCATATTTTTTTTTTAAAAAAAATTTTTGCCCACAGAGTCATGTGAGGTCTTGTTTTGTGTGGGACGAGTTGACGTTTTTATTGGTACCATTTTTGGTACATGACATTTTTTAATCACTTTCTATTAAGATTTTTAGGAGGCAGAATTAACAACTACAGCAATTCAGAATTTTTCTTATTTATTTATTTTGGGGCGGTGGAGGTTATGCTGTTCCGTGTGGTAAAATTGATAAAACTGCCTTATCAATTTATTCTTTGAGTCAGTACTATTACAGAAATACCTCCTTTATATAGGGTTTTTTTTATGTTTTGGTGCCTTTATACAACAAAAACTATTTTATAGAAAAAAATATATATTTTTGCATCGCTTTATTCTGAGAGCTATAACTTATTTTTCTGCTGATGATGCTGAATGGTGGCTTGTTTTTGCAAGACAAGATGAAGTTTTCAGTGGTACCATGATTATTTATATCAGTCTTTATCGCGTTTTATTCCACTTTTTGTTCGGCAGTATGATGACAAAGCGTTGTTTTATGCCTTGTTTTCTATATTTTTATGGTGTTAACTAGTGGGACAGTTTTATAGGTCGGGTCGATGCGGATGCGGCGATACCAAATTATGCCCTTTTATTATTTAGCTTTTTCTTCAAATATTTATTTAGAAATACGATATCTATTTTAAAAATTATTTACAATTATTTAAAAATTATTTTTTTTTACTTTTTTCTAACTTTTTTACTTTGTCCCACTATGGGATTATCATTTTTTGCATTTTTTTCTGATCGCTGTGGAAACGGTCCGCTCTGAACTGACAAACTTGCTCCTCTTGCACTGGGCATGATCAGCAAGTTTTCTAGGTCTGGTGACCCGGATGTCGTCATGACGACATCGGGTCACCATGGCAACGTTCAGGACCCTGCGTCACGCTGCAAGGTCTCCGCTCCAAAGGCAGAGGGACTGACAGACCTCTGCCCGTTCCCGGAATGCTGCGATCTTGTTCGATTGCAGCCTTTCAGGGGTTAATATTCCAGGTATGATCTGTGATAGCTCATGGCACTTAGTGCTGGGTCTCAGCTGTCAGAATCAGGGTGATCTGCAAACAAACGTGATGCTTCAACAATGAGGATCACTACTTACCAAAATGTTGACATTTTCCTTTTGGCTCAATAGTAATCGTACTTCTTCTAGGTTGCGATTGAATATTGCTTGGACCAGTGGATGCTAAAATGGAAAAGGAAATACATTGCAGGATAAGTTGTACAAATCCACTGGTAATCAGCAGTGCTTTGTCTACATGAACATAACCTTATTATCAACACCAGCCCCTTTGCCCTTTCTAGATTGCAAGGAAAGACCTTTGGTCAATGTAGTGGAAAGAAAGAAAAGTCACAAGCAATAAAAAAAAAAAAAAACAATGGGCAGACCTATAGTCTTGGTATTCATCTTCAGCAAGAACACTATAATGACTTATACAAGTTTAGTCATCACTTCTGAAAAAAGTTTTATATTTGAGGCGTTAAGTGCTCTGGCATGACAGAGCACTTAACTAGCCTCTGCCTAATTTCCTTGTCTGAGGCCTGAAGTCAGACAGAGCGTGAGCTACCAATAAAGCTAAAGAGGCTGCTCAGGGAACGGAAACAACCTCAGGAGACAGGAAAAGTCCTAGGGCACTTAATGTCTCATTTGTATATGCATTAAGGCCGAGTTCTTGGGAATGCAGCAACAAATTGATATAAAAGTGTCCACGGATTAAGCTTTCAAAGACCTGCATGCCCATATGAGCAGTTTGTAGTGGGATGATGGTACAGACAAAATTCCCTTTAATTCTCTGACAGACCAATGTTTATTTCTGCATTGTCAGTTCCTTTACCAAACTATGCCACATGAGCGGCACTTGGACTCCGAATTGAACAGGCTTTTATGTGTGGACCACAAGCTCTATGCATTTTATGAGATTCATCAAGAGGGTCTAATGAATGGAAAGGGACTGACCTACAAGGATTACAATACAATGAACATGCCGTTTTGGAGAGGCAAAGGAAAAACAGAGGAATACTTTTGGGAGTCAAGCAAAACAGGTACTAGAAAAGAAATGTAAGCAGCACACCAATATTAGTGTTCTGCAGACTGACGGTCTATATACAGATATTAGTATTATCATTTTTATTATGATCGCGTCAACATATTCTGCAGCACTTTGCATTACAGAGGGGACTTGTACTTACAAGACATAACAGTAACAAATGACTCAACAGGTACCAAAAAGGTACATTGCCAAAACCATTGAAAATAATATAAGTAATCTTTATTTTAGGTAATTTATAAAAACATAATATGGGGAATGAAAGAGGAAGTTATTCACACAATTAAAACCAGTAAATATATCAGCCATGAGAGGTATAATGTTGGCCCACAGGTATTCAATTTATCATGTATACAAATCTGTCCAGTTATAGACCTATAAAGTGCGCACCTCCTGTAAGAAAACTTACAACATATCCTTTTGAGTGCAGAGTTTCATTGCTACTACATTTCTATGATACTTTTCTTCTGATTGCAAGCTAAACCAGGAGTCGAACAAATGCTGATGTAAAATACTGACCAAATACTGAACGTGGACTTGTGCCTGGAGGGTGTGAACAGATGCTATGAGGGACCAGTTTGGGGCGAAAATTTCGCAAGGGCAAAACAGGAATAGTTAAAACAAATGAGGTGCGGCGAGAGACCTGTCTAAAGAATAAAAGTGTTTTTAGGGCACACTTAAAACTGTGATTAATTCCCAATATCCAAATTGTCAGTGATGGTGCATTCCAAGGATTTGTCGCACGTGAAAAGTCTTGAAGATGGGAGTGGGAAGTTCAGATTATTGGCAATGTTAGTCTTGGGTCATTAGCAGAAAGGAGGGCATGGGTAGGGTGGTAGACAGATAAGGGAGGAAATCTAGGTTGGCGCAAAACTGGGGAGAGCCTTGTGAGTGACAGTGATGAGTTTATATTGGACTCTGTAGCAGTTTGGCAACCAGTGCAATGACTGGTACAATGTGGAGGCATCAGTGTAGTGGTTGGAAAGGAATATGATCCTGGCTGCTGCATTCAGCGTGGATTACAGAGGGGAGAGTTTAGTAACAGGGAGCCCGACTAATAAGAGCGTTACAACCAGGGCTGTGGAGTCATAGTCCTTTGTGGTGGAGTCTGAATCAGTATAAAATGGACCAAATCCTAAAATATATAATAAATTGAGTGCAGTAGTTCACTACAGTATGTGCGGTAAATTTTTTCATAAGAATTTGGGAAAGTTATGAAGTGTCCAATTGTCTGTTCTCTTCCTGATCTAAGGATCTCGGCTTTTAGTTGCGATGAATCTGCGCTGCACTTTATGTACATGGTCAGGTGAGGCCGTGCTGTGGAATCCGAGTCGTGAGTCAGGGAAATTAAGGAGTCGGAGGTTTGACTTACCGACTAAAAAGCCCTAGTTGCAACAGTCCACACGAGAATAAGAGCTACAATAAGGCTGTGCGCACACACTGCGTTTTTGATGCATATTCACTGCTTTTTCTGCGCAGAAATCGGCCAAACGCGCTATGGAATCCTTATGCAAGTTAATTCAATGACAATCCTGAAGTTTTGTGCACATAATCTGTAAATTTTCTTTGAGTATTTGCAGTGCGTTTTTTTCTGCAGCATGTCAATTCTTTGTGCGTTTCTGCAGCTTTTTTCATCAGCTTTTTTCACCCATTCACTTCAATTGAGATGGTCAAATCCACAGCAAAATAAACGCAGGTATAAAAATGTCTGGATTTGCTGAGTTTTTGTTTGCGTTTTATCAGCTCCTTTGGAGTTTCCCACGCTGTCATCTGTCTAACAGTGTGAAAACACTGGCGCGGTGGTTCTTATCGGCAGTAACGCTACTGTCGGTAAGACCGTCTATCAGAACACTGCAGGTTCATGCTGACAGATGTCAGCGTGAACCCGCAGCTGTGACCTGTGCTAAAAAGCTTACCGCAGATCAGCAGGCGTGGGCTGATGAGACTACTGCTCCCATCGGGCTACGTCTGTTGTCACTTATCACCGTGACAGCAGGTGCCGCTGATGGGAGAGGTAGTCTCATCAGCCGGCTTTTGTGCTTACAGGGAAAAAAAAAAAAAAAAAAAGTTAAAAAACGGCACATCTTCAAATAAAATCTGTCCGTCGTAGTTCATGTAATCCCGAGTGTCCCACAGCGATCCCACGTGTAGAACAGTCACATCGGAAGATGTGACTGCTCTACCCAGCCACCAGTGATACACTGCGGGAGCGATAACCTCCTGTCAGTGTATCACTGAGCTGCCATGAGACAGTTCACCGGAGTTCATCAACTGATCAGTTCCGATGCGCTCACTAACGGCACCGCTGAATGAGTGACTGCTCTCAAAGTAATCAGGATCGTCGTGGGACATTATGGATTATCTTCTACAAAAACCGCAGAAAAAAGCGATCAAACAACACCCAGAAATTAGCAAAAATGAAAAAGTTTATTAAATAATACCAGGATAGGGAGCATAGGGAAACAAAGTTTATACCATGCTACACATGTAGGAAACGCGGGGGTGCACAGCTTTGGGTGATATATATACATATATTAACTGGTTTTCATAGCCTAGAAAAGTACTGGCAATGTGAATATAACCATACCAGATCATATATCCAAACCAACCACACTGCACATAATCCCAGGTTTAGATTTCTAATACCATCGTTTCATATCAAGTTCATAATAATAAATCGTTACCGGAGCAGGATTGGGAATCAATACCACCGCAGCGTGCACCCGCCCCGACGCGCGTTTCGGCGTGATGGCCTTTTTCAAGGCTTCTTTTGAAGTTGTTATGGATTATCTTCTGTGCGGACATGTGAGGAATATTGTGGTTTATTATTTTATTTTTGTTGCAAGAGACCTTGGCTTCGGTGGATTAGGCGTTCCGTGAGTATAGTTTAATTAAAATTCATTAAAGGAGTCTCATTATTTCAAATAAAGGACTTTATTGTGTGGTGTGTGTGTTTTTATACAATATCACTACGACGTTACTAATGGATAGGTGTCTTATAGATGCCTCTCCATTACTAACCTGTAGGCTTGATGTCACCTGACAATACAAAGGTGACATCAACCCCACTAGCCCCTACTACAGGGCAAGTGGGAAGAGCGAGCCTAAGTACCAGATTTGGCGCATGTTAGAGATGCACCTTTTCTGCGGCAGCTGAGAGATGATGTTTTTAGTCTGGGAGGGGCAAATATCCATGGTCCCTTCCTAGGTTATTAACCCCTTAACAATGTTGGGCATAATGCCCACGTGACACTCCCTCCATTTGATGTGGGCTCCAGCGGTAAACCCACATCTTTCCAGGCACATGTCAGCTGTTTTGAACAGCTGACATGTGCCCGGAACAGCCGCAGGTGGAATCGCGATCCACCTGCGGCTATTACCCCGTTAAATGCCACTGTCAAACCCTGACAGCAGTATTTAACCCCTTAACCCCCAAGGGTGGTTTGCACATTTGCACGTTAATGACTGGGCCAATTATTACAATTCTGGCCACTGTCCCTTTATGAGGTTATAACTCTAGAACGCTTCAACGGACCCTAATGATTTTGACATTGCTTTCTTGTGACATATTGTACTTCATGAAAGTGGTAAAATTTATTTGATATTTCCTGCGTTTATTTGTGGGAAAAAAAATGAAATTTGGTGAAAATTTTGCAATTTTCCAACTTTGAATTTTTATGCCCTTAAATCACAGAGATATGTCACACAAAATACTTAAGTAACATTTTCCACATGTCTACTTTACATCAGCATAATTTTGGAACCAAAAATTTTTTTTTGTTACGAAGTTGTAAGTGTAAAAAGTTGACTAGCAATTTCTCATTTTTACAATACCATTTTTTTTTTTTTTAGGGACTACATCACATTTGAAGTCACTTTGAGGGGTCTATATGATAGAAAATACCCAAGTGTGACACCATTCTAAAAACTGCACATCTCAAGGAGCTCAAAACCACATTCAAGAAGTTTATTAACCCTTCAGGTATTTCACAGGAATTTTTGGAATGTTTGGGAAAAAAAAAAAATAAAAAATAAAAAATGAACATTTAACTTCTTTTCACAAAAAATTTACTTCAGCTCCGATTTGTTTTATTTTACCAAGGGTAACAGGAGACAGTAGGGGTAAACCACTGTTTGGGCGCATGGCAGAGCTCGGAAGGGAAGGAGCGCCATTTGACTTTTCAATGCAATGGAATGAAATGGAAATTGAAATAGGACACCGTATCGCATCATATCGAGAGCCCCTGATGTGCCTCATAGAAACCCCCCACAAGTGACACCATTTTGGAAAGAAGACCCTCTAAGGAACTTATCTAGATGTGTTGTGAGAACTTTGAACCCCCCAAAAGTGTTTCACTACAGTTTATAACAGAGCCGTGAAAATAAAAAGTCTTTTTTTTCCACAAAAATTCTTTTTTAGCCCCCGGTTTTGTATTTTCCCAAGGGTAACAGAAGAAATTGTACTCCAAAAGTTGTTGTCCAATTTGTCCTGAGTACGCTGATACCCCATATGTTGGGGTAAACCCCTGTTTAGGCACACGGGAGAGCTCAGAAGGGAAGGAGCACTGTTTTACTTTTTCAACGCAGAATTGGCTGGAATTGAGAACGGATGCCATGTCGCGTTTGGAGAGCCCCTGATGTGCCTAAATAGTGGAAACCACCCCAATTATAACTGAAACCCTAACCACACCCATAGCCCTAATCCCAACCGTAAATGTACCCCAACTTTAGCCCCAACGGGAAAATGGAAATAAATACATTTTTTTAAATTTTACTATTTTTCCCTAACTAAGGGGGTGATGAAGGGGGGTTTGATTTACTTTTATAGCGGTTTTTTTTAGCGGATTTTTATGATTGGCAGCTGTCACACACTAAAAGACGCTTTTTATTGCAAAAAATATTTTTTGCGTCTTCACATTTTGAGAGCTATAATTTTTCCAGATTTTGGTCCAGAGTCATGTGAGGTCTTGTTTTTTGCGGGACGAGTTGACGTTTTTATAGGTACCATTTTCGGGCATGTGACATTTTTTGATCGCTTTTTATTCAGATTTCTGTGAGGTAGAGTGAACAAAAACCAGCTATTCATGAATTTCTTTGTGGGGGGGGGGGGGGGGGTGTGCTTATACCGTTCCGCGGTTGGTAAAATTGATAAAGCAGTTTTATTCTTCGGGTCAGAACGATTACAGCGATGCCTCATTTATAGCATTTTTTAATGTTTTGGCGCTTTTATACGATAAAAACTATTTAATATAAAAAAAAATATTTTTGCATCGCTTTATTCTGAAGACTAATTTTTTCTCTGATGCTGTATGGTGACTCGTTTTTTTCGAGACAAGATGACATTTTCAGCGGTACCATGGTTATTTATATCCGTCTTTTTGATCGCGTGTTATTCCACTTTTTGTTCGGGTGGTATGATAATAAAGCGTTGTTTTTTGCCTCTTTTTTACGGTGTTCACTGAAGGGGTTAACTAGTGGGACAGTTTTATAGGTTGGGTCATTACGGACGCTGCAATACTAAATATGTGTACTTTTATTTTTTTAGATAAAGAAATGTATTTATTGGAACAATATTTTTTTTTCTTTATTTAGGAATTTTTTTTTATTTTTTTTTTTTACACATGTAAATATATCATCACTATATATTATCAGATCGCTGATCTGACACACTGACACTTTGCAATGCACTGTGTCAGATCACCGATTTGACAGGCAGTGCACGGAGGCTTACCGGCGCCTTCTCTGAGCAGGCGCTTGAAAGCCACCTCCCTGCAGGACCCGGAAGGCCCCCCGCGGCTATTTTGGATCTGGGCCTGCAGGGAGGAGGTAGGAGAGAGCAACCTCCCTGCGCGATGCTTCCCTATACCGCCGGAACACTGAGATCATCTTTGATCGCAGTGTGCCGGGGGTTAATGTGCCAGGAGCGGTCCGTGACCGCTCCTGGCACATAGTGCCGGATGTCAGCTGTGATAGTCAGCTGGCACACGGCCGCGCTCCCCCCGTGAGCGCGGCTGATCCACTATGACGTACTATCCCGTCACTGGGAATTAAGTCCCAGGTCACCTCGACGTGATAGTATGTCATATGGGATAAAGGAGTTAACATGCAATTCCGGCAATCGCGCCTGAAATCCGCCCATCTGTGGCCCCAGTCACAGGATCACGGGTCACAGATGGGTTGGCATGACAACCAGAGGTCTGATGGAGACCTCTATGGTTGTCACTGCCGGATTACTATTAGCGCCACCCGGTGGTCGGTGCTCATAGTAAGTGAGGTATTCTGCTACATACAGATGATCTGATCATCACCTGTATGTAGCAGCCGGTCGGGTTATGGCAGTTTCTAGACACACATGGAGATTTTTGAAGCACGCCAAAAGAAAAAAAAATGTTTTTTGAAAAAAAATAAAAGTTCAAATCACCCCTCTTTCGCCCCATTCAATATAAAAAAATAAATAAAAATCAAACACATTTGGTATCGTCGCGTTCAGAATCACCTGATCTATCAATAATAAAAAAAAAAAAAGATTAACCTAATCGCTAAATGGCATAGCAAGTAAAAAAGTCAAAACGCCACAATTAAGTTTTGTTGGTCGCCGCAACATTGCATTAAAATGCAATAAAGGGGAATCCAAAGATATACCATTTTGGAACAGATGACTAACTAAAAGCGTCAGCTTGGCGTACAAAAAGTAAGCCCTCACCAACCCGAGATCACAAAAAATAGAGACGCTACGGATATTGGAGAATGGCACATTTTTTTTTTTTTTATTATTTTTTTTTTTTTTAACAAGCTCTAGAATTTTTCTTTTCAGCACTCAGATAAAAAAGATCCTAGACATGTTTGCCATCTATGAACTCGTAATGACCTGAAGAATCATAATAGCAGGTCAGTTTTAGCATTTAGTGAACATACTGTAGTAACAAAAAAAACTGTGGGATTGCACTTTTTTTTGCAATTTCACCACACTTGGAATTTTTTTTCCCCTTTCCTAGTACAAGATATATTAAAACCAATGGTGTTGTTCAAAGGTTCAACTCGTCCTGCAAAAACAAGCCCGGACATTGCCATATTGACGGAAAAATAAAAGACGTATGCTCTATTAGGCTCTGTGCACTCGTTGCGGATTAGCCTCTGGCATTTTTTGGGCGGATTCTGCATCTCTTGGCAGAAAACGCAGGTGCGAATTTTGTGCATTTTTTATGTGGATTTTGTGAGGATTTGCTGCGGATTTTGTGTGTTTTTACCCCGGCAGAATTCTATAATGGAATGGGTACAAAAAAGCTGCAGATCCGCACAAAACTAGTGACATGCTACTTCTTTTAATCCGCAGCGCTTCCACGCGGAATTTTCTGCACCATTAGCACAGCGTTTTTTGTTGGGTTTTTTTTCTCCATTGATTTACATTGTACTGTAAATCACATGCGGATCTACAGCGGTTCTGCATGGTAAAAAACGCTGCTGATCCGCAGGAAATCCGCAACGTGTGCACATAGCCTAAAGAAGGGGAGCAAAAAACGAAAACGCAAAAATGAAAATACCTCCGATCATGAAGGGATTAATTGGCACTCAATTTCTTTAAGAAGTATAATAAAGTTATTTATTTCACATCCAGACAAACAGTTCAATTGCTGCTAAACGTTTTCGGTCCCATGCAGAAGCCAACACTGATCCTAGGATCAGACAATTTTGTTCCGACTTATTGGACCTTGTCCTTAGCGAGAACTATTTTTTGTTCCAGGACACGTTTTACTGCCAGCGACAAGGGACCGCGATGGGGTCCAATGTAGCGCCCCCGTATGCGGTGGCCTACATGGCGGCTTTTGAGGAGGACTGTTTTCAATCATCCGCTGTTTATACAACATTCCAAATTGTGGCGTAGATTCATAGATGATATTTTTTGCATTTGTGACGGACCAATAGAAACACTTCTACTTTTTGATTCCCATATCAATAGTATCTGGCCTGAACTTAAGTTCACCCTACAATATAGCACGGAACAAAATCAGCTTCCTAGACACTATGATACATAAGGATGTGGAGGACGTCCTCTCCATAGATCTGTTCACTAAAACTACAGATAGGAACAGCTTACTGGAATACATTAGTTTTCACCCTCCAGCCATAAAGAAATCTATTCCTGTATCACAGTTCCAGAGGGTTAAAAGGATTGTATCCCAGGAAGACACTAGGAAACAAAGACTAGACAAGATGGAAGAGAAATTTTCCACTAGGGGCTATCCATCTACAACTCCTGACCACGGCCAGACACTCCACCCCCAAAAACAAGATCACTGTTCCACGTATACCCTTTGTGAACACTTATCCCAATACAGGAGAGTCCAGGCTTCACTCCATAAACACTGGAATATCCTTAGTAAGAGTTATCCCGACATTCCTGAATTCCAGCAACCCTTCCTCTCTTGCTACCGCCGACCCACCAATATCAGAGACAAGCTAGTGAGGGCGGACATTGGGTCCAGTGTTAGGGTACCTAAACAGATGTTTTGCGTACACAGAAACACGGTACTTTCCCGTGTCTCAATTGTCTCCAATGCAACAACATTCAGAAGGGTGATCATTTATTTCACCCCCACACGGGTCAAAGTTTCCCGGCGAAAGGCTTTTTCACCTGTGAGTCCACATATGTGGTTTACATGATTAAGTGCCCTTGTGGCCTTGCGTATATAGGTGAAACCACGCAGGCGATACGCGATAGGATATCGCAACATAAATCCAACATAAGGTGCAAAAGAAACAGTCTCCCCCTTCCACATCATTTTCATAACAAAGGACACAGTGTGGCCCAACTAAGGTTCCAGGTTCTGGAGCAGATTGACGCTAACAGAAGGGGACAAAACCGGATAAATCTCTTGAAGAAACGTGAAGCTTTCTGGATCTTCACTTTACAGACTCTTGAACCTAGGGGACTGAATAGAGACTATAACACTCCTAGTTTTTTGTGACCACGCCAGCCTTATGCTGTATAGATTTGTAACATTATTCTGTGTTTAAACCTCTGTTTTGTAGCTTATATGCTATTCTAACCTATGTCTTTTTTCCATAGAATCGCTAAACCACCACTCTGTCTCTCTCTTTGGGCACCCCGTGCTATCCACAGTATAGTATAACAGTCTGGTATATTACTCATTTCATTCACGCATCTTTTTCTCAGGTCATTATATAGATTTATGCCACAGTAGCCCATATTCATGCTGCATGTACCACACTGTCCCCTGGAGATTTAGCCATTCCTGGGATAACATGTTCTTTCCCCATATAGTGAAACGGCAACACCACCATCTCTTGCGCTTTATTTTACATTCCGAAATCCATATACAGCTTCTCCTCTCCATACCGAACTACAAGTGCCACTAGCCCATACACCCTAGCATTCACGTACAAACTGGCGTCACGCCTGCGCACACTGACATTGCGCACACGTGACTGCGATGATGCGCGGTATCACGTGATACGCCCCCTTAGATCATATACCCGGAAGTACAAGCCGCACTTGCAGCGCGCTCTCCCCAGCGTCCCAGCACGCCACCAGCACTCAGAACACACAGCGGTAAGCATACACGCAGCGTTACTTTAGCTGCCCCCTCTGAACATTTCACACTGACCCACCATTGTCTCATTATTTTAGTGTGCAGTGTGGGCCTACCGCACATTTAAGCAGCAGAGTATGCTTGAGATCACAGTCTCCATATATCGGTAAGCTTGCTTATGGTCACCCTGTACTATTGTGACCTTTAACCTTTTGCCTGTTCTTAAGGGAAACTCTTTTAAACATTCAGCGTCTCCCACTCACACACCACCTCCTCACCTCGCCCCCTCTCTGTCGGAGTCCCACAAGGTTCAGTCCTTGGGCCCCTGCTCTTCTCCATTTACACCTTTGGCCTGGGACAGCTCATAGAATCTCATGGCTTTCAGTATCACCTCTATGCTGATGACACACAGATCTACATCTCTGGACCAGATATCACCTCCCTACTAACCAGAATCCCTCAATGTCTGTCCACTATTTCATCCTTCTTCTCCGCTAAATTTCTGAAACTTAACATGGACAAAACAGAATTCATCATCTTTCCCCCATCTCACGTGACCCCCCCCAACGAACCTATCCATTACAGTAAATGGCTGCCCACTCTCCCCAGTCCCACAAGCTCGCTGCCTCGGGGTTATCCTTGACGCTGATCTCTCCTTCAAACCACATATCCAAGCCCTTTCCACTTCCTGCCGACTTCAACTCAAAAATATTGCACGAATCCGTTCATTCCTCAACCAAGAATCTGCAAAAACCCTAGTCCATGCCCTCATCATCTCTCGTCTTGACTACTGCAACCTCCTGCTCTGTGGCCTCCCCTCAAACACTCTCGCGCCCCTCCAATCTATTCTAAACTCTGCTGCCCGACTAATCCACCTGTCCCCCCGCTATTCTCCGGCCTCTCCCCTCTGTCAATCCCTTCACTGGCTCCCCATTGCCCAGAGACTCCAGTACAAAACCCTAACCATGACGTACAAAGCCATCCACAACCTGTCTCCTCCTTACATCTGTGACCTCATCTCCCGGTACTTTCCTACACGCAACCTCCGATCCTCACAAGATCTCCTTCTCTACTCCCCTCTTATCTCCTCTTCCCACAATCGTATACAAGATTTCTCTCGCGTATCACCCCTACTCTGGAACCCTCTACCACAACACATCAGACTCTCGCCCACCATCGAAACCTTCAAAAAGAATCTGAAGACCCACCTCTTCCGACAAGCCTACAACCTGCAGTAACCACCGATCAACCAACCGCTGCACGATCAGCTCTATCCTCACCTACTGTATTCTCACCCATCCCTTGTAGATTGTGAGCCCTCGCGGGCAGGGTCCTCACTCCTCCTGTACCAGTTATGACATGTATTGTTCAAGATTATTGTACTTGTTTTTATTATGTATACCCCTCCTCACTTGTAAAGCGCCATGGAATAAATGGCGCTATAACAATAAATAATAATAATAAAAACATTACAGCTTCTAAATTGGCTACCATACGCTTTAGCAGAAGGCTCATTTATCTGATCATATACTCAGATACAGCGCTCCAGGTGACTACTTCTCTGCACCAATCTGTCTAGTATTGCGGGCACGAGACCTGTTGGCATTGCACTATTTGTACCTTGTTTTTTATATCTAGCGACGTTACCCTTTCTGAAAAGAACACTGTTTGATAACAGTCTCTCTTTTCAAGATCTTAGAATATTGGCACGATATACCAGAACACGATTATGGCATTGTCTCTATAGACACGTTCTTAGTATACTCCACGATACTTCGATTTATCCACGTCACCGACTTAGGCTACGTTCACATTTGCGTTGTGCGCCGCAGCGTCGGCGCCGCAGCGCACAACGCAAACGAAAACGCGGCAAAACGCACGCTAAAACGCTGCGTTTTGCGCCGCATGCGTCGTTTTTGGCCGCAAGTTGGACGCAAAAAAAATGCAACTTGATGCGTTTCTTGCGTCCAACGCTTGCGGCCATGCGGCGCTAAACGCAGCACAACGCATGTCCATGCGCCCCCATGTTAAATATAGGGGCGCATGACGCATGCGGCGCCGCTGCGGCGCCCGACGCTGCGGCGCTGACCGCAAATGTGAACGTAGCCTTAGACCCCTAAGGAGCACGTATATCCTTTTTCTCGTCACAGTATATCCTTTTTCTATTGTGGTTCCTTGTTGGTATTTACAGTACTCGAACACATATGCACAATATGTTTCCTTGAAAACCATTTGTACGACTGCAGCCACTATCGTGTGATTATAAATTATATTATTTTGACGGAAATGTAGTTTTTTTTATATGTATCATGTAAAATATAACATGTTTTCACACAACAATGGACTTAAATTCTGATCACATTGTTTTCTTTTTTTCTATTCTAAATAATTTTTGTATTACATTAGATAAACTTGCTCTGAGGAAGGTCCGCATGGGACCGAAAACGTTTAGCAGCAATTGAGCAGCAATTGAACTGTTTGTCTGGATGTGAAATTAATAACTTTATTAGGCTGTGTGCACACGTAGCAGATTTTTTGCGTTTTTCGCGTTTTTTTGCTATAAAAACGCTATAAAACCGCAAAAAAAACGCTCACATTAAGCATCCTATGTAACAGAATGCAATCCGCATTTTTTGTGCACATGCTGCATTTTTTTCCTGAGCGGAATCGCAATCCAGAAAAAAACGCAGCATGTTCATTAAAATTGCGGAATCGCGGCGATTCTGCACACATAGGAGTGCATTGATCTGCTTACTTCCCGCACGGGGCTGTGCACACCATGCGGGAAGTAAGCAGATCAAGTGCGGTTGGTACCCAGGGTGGAGGAGAGGAGACTCTCCTCCACGGACTGGGCACCATATAAGTGGTAAAAAAAAAAAAGAATTAAAATAAAAAATAGCGATATACTCACCTTCGGGCGGCCCGACCTCCTCAACGGCTTCTGTGGTGTGTGAAGGACCTGCGATGACGTCACGGTCACATGACCGCGGGTCACGTGACCGCTACGTCAATGGAAGGTCCTGAACACAGCATTAGGAACGGAAGCCGCTGAGGTGAGTTATAACCTTTTTTTTTCTTTTTTTTTATTATTTTTAACATTCTACCTTTTACTATAGATGCTGCATAGGCTGCATCTATAGTAAAAAGTTGGTCACACTTGTCAAACAGTATGTTTGACAAGTGTGACCAACCTGTCGAACAGTTTTCCAAGCGATGCTACAGATCGCTTGGGAAACGCTAGCATTCTGCAAGCTAATTATGCTTGCAAAACGCTAGTTTTCTGCGGGTATATGCATGCAAATTCTGCATGCGATATACCCGCGGCAGGAGGCGCAGAATTGCCGCGGAAATTTCCGCGGCAATTCTGCTACGTGTGCACATAGCCTTATACTTCAAGAAATTATTGAGTGCCAAGTTTTTCTACACATTGGATTAAACGGGCTGGAGACCCTACTTGAGCACCTATACCCACATTCTTACAGAGTGCCGTGTAGTTTTTTGTATGCATGAAGGGATTAATATCAGCCCGCAGCTGTCTGCCTAGCCTTTGCTATAGGGGTACCCCATGTCAATTTTTTTTTCTGGGGTCCCCCTGTAAACTAGCCAGTAAATGCTAAGCAAACAGCTGTGAACTGATATTAAATAGCCTGGGAACCTTTATGGCTATTGGCTCCTTCCAAGAATATTAACATCAGCCCTCATCTTTCCCTCTGCTGGTTATTAAAATTACACGGGAGCCCACACAATTTTTTTTCTTTCATTTTTTTTTTTTTTTTTTAAATTAACAGTCGCTGTTTGGTTACAGACTATGTACGTTCGTGCATGCGTGCGTGCTTAATAGCGTAGTAATGAGAGTGTCGGGTAGTGATGAGCGAATATACTTGTTACTCGAGATTTCTCGAGCACGCTCGGGGGTCCTCCAAGTATTTTTTTAGTGCTCGGAGATTTCGTTTTTCTTGCCGCAGCTGAATGATTTACATCTGATAACCAGCATAAGTACATGTGGGGATTCCCTGGCAACCCCCACATGTACTTATGCTGGCTATCAGAAGTAAATCATTCAGCTGCAGCAAGAAAAAATAAATCTCCGAGCACTAAAAAATACTCGGAGGACCCCCGAGCGTGCTCGAGAAATCTCGAGTAGCGAGTATATTCGCTCATCACTAGTGTCGGACTGACACCTTTTCATTACTAAGGCTGGTTTCACACTTGCGTTGAGGAGGGCCGCTGATGGCAGCCTACTTCCTCCTTTATTCCTCCGTGAAGCTCCGCCTACTGCCGCATGCATCCTGCGTTTCCCTGCGCACCTATCTTTAACATTGGGTACGCAGGGACATACGTTGTATGTGGATGTATCCGCATGCGGCGATTTGACGTGTGCGGTGACCACGCGGAAGCACAAGTGTGAAGCCAGCCTAAGCCTAGGGCTAGGTGTCAATGACAGCTGCTGACACCAAGTCCTAATTCCACTACGCTGATGCCACACAGCATCAGCATGAAAGAGGTGGTGCTGAACCAAGAAATTAGATCACAAAACTTTTTTTTAAATATCTTTATTTAGCTCAAAGAAGCCTTCATTGCTTTAAAAAAAAAACAAAAAAAAAAAAACGCATGCCACAGCATTTTTCCTGATATGCAGAAACCTTGCAGAAATTTCTGCAAGCAAATACTCAACGTGAGCACATAGCCTAAGAGTCAAGAGGTAACAAAAAGGTCAAATTCTAGAGATGTTTTTGGGGTGGCGACATGAGCAAGCGGATGATTACAAGTAGGGAAGATCAGAGTCAAACAACACCAAGACAGCGGGTGTACTGCTGTGGAGTAATGTTACAACCACACACTGAAATCATAGAATGCTAGAGTTGCAAGGGACCTCCAGCGTCATCTGGTTCAACCTCCTGCTCAATGCAGAATTCACAAAACCATCTCATGTCTGTCCAGCCTTTGTTTGAAGACTTTCAGTGAAGGAGAACTCACCAATTTTTATTTTTTATTTTTAATCTAATCTGTATCTTCTCCCTTTCAGTGTCATTTCATTGCTTCCCGTGCTTCCATGTGCAATTGAGAATAAGGATGAACCTTCTACAGCTCAACATCCCTTCACATATTTGTAGACAAATTGCAATATTGGGTTTAGGAAGGTTAGTGGATCGAAGAAACACTAGGAGTTCAGTTTTTTGACAGATTCAGTTTTAGACAGAGGGAGGACAATGTTAGAGACAGCAGTAAGAATCAATGGTGTTTTGTAGTAATGCAGGGGTGATGTCAGGAGACAATGTGTATAATTGAGTAACATCAGCATATGGATGGTATTGAAAACCAAATCTACTGATGGTTTGTCCAATAGGGAGTGTATAGCAAGAAGAGGAAGGTAGGACTAAACCCTGAGGAACACAAACAGTAAGGGGAAGGGCGAAGAAGAGGAGCCAGCAAAAGATAGTGAAGGAGCGGTCAGAGAAGTACGAGGAGAACCAAAAAAAGTAGTATCCTTGAGACCCACAGAGCAGAGGATATTAGGCGGAGCTGGTGATTGACAATGTCGAATGCCGCAGAGGTATCCAGGAGAATCAGCAAGGAGCAGTGACCATTAGATTTAGCCGTTAGTAGAGCATTAGAGACTTTAGCAAGGGCAGTTTCAGTAGAGTGTAAAGAGCGAAACCGGATGGTAAAGTGTCAAGAACAGATTTATCTGAGAGTGGGTGGAGTAGACAGGAGTGGGTCAAGCATTCCAGGAGCTTAAAGGGAACCTGTCACCCCGTTTTTTGAAGATGAGCTAAAAATAGCGTTAAATAGGGGCAGAGCTGGGCGTTACATTAGTGTCTTTTGTGTGCCTTTATTACCCACCTATGCTGCTGAAATACCTTTGTAAAGTTGCCGTTTTCTGCTGTCACTCACGCTGGTCTGGTCCTATGGACGTGGTGACAGCGCTGTTTCTCCCCCAGATCAGGCTCATCATTACGTTGGTGGCGTAGTGGTGTGCGCATGTCCAACAGAGAATATCCACTGCCCAGGAGATGAAAAAGAGCGCGATCTGCGCTATTCAGCCGTTTACCGGTGGGCGCGGCCATCTTTCTGTGGCCGCGCGTGCGCAGATGGAGCGCTCTGCTGCCCGGGGCTTCAGGAAAATGGCCGCCGCGATCTCCATCTGCGCACGCGCAGAATCCCGCGGCCATTTTCCTGAAGCCCCGGGCAGCAGAGCGCTCATCTGCGCACGCGCGGCCACAGGAAAGATGGCCGCGGCCACAGGAAAGATGGCCGCGGTGGAGCATGCGCAGACAGATCTCCGTCAACCCCTTCTGCAGCAACCAGCTTCCTGCAGCAGCGACCCTGCTCCATCACAGACCACCCCCCTCCCCATAAGCTACCATAAAAACAGACTATAAAACAGACTATATTTTATTTAAAAAAAAAAAAAATTCCTCCCCAAAATTTGAGGTGCATCTTATAGTCCGCAAAATTCGGTAATTGGCCAAGATAGCACTGAGGTGGATGGTGGGGACTCAGACTGAAGAGGGAATGAAAAGAGCCAGTCAGATTGCTGGATAATGAGGTGATAACAGTGTTGAAGTACATAGTTATAGTTATTAAGGTTGAAGCATAGCTCCCAACCGTCCCTCATTGTGCGGGACTGTCCCGCATTTGATGCTTTTCCCCGCTGTCCTGCCCGGGACACTCTGCTCCCGCAAACAACACAGGAGAATTAGCAGTCACACCCCCCCTTGTGTTAGGCCACGCCCCTTCCCCATGTTCCAGAGTCTTACTCTTAGGGCTTCCTGCGGCATGAAGGAGGCACTGCCAGCGCTGGGCACGGGGTCATGATCCGCAGGACACGGAGGTGGCGAGGAGGACGAGGAGCTCAGCTGGATGTTGCGCAGGACGAGCAGGCACACCGACCCTCATGTCCCCGGTGTGTGCGGTGCCAGGTAGGTGCCAGCAGGATAATGAGCTGGAGTGGGCGTGCTCGGTAGCCATGTGCTGCAGCAGGCTGCTTGTTGCTCTGCTTGTAACAAAGGAAACTAGTTCTCACCGTGCAAAGAAATGTCTCCAGATTTACTGATCTGCACCTAATGAGGCTTTGTGCTGTCACTGCCAGGGAAGCAACACATGCCCTGGTGAGGGCACCCACAGGCGAGCGCCATGCAGCACTGGCACAGGAGCCGTGTGTGTGTACGAGGTGTACGGAGCGGAGCCGTGTGTGTGTACGAGGTGTACGGAGCGGAGCCGTGTGTGTGTATGAGGTGTACGGAGCGGAGCCGTGTGTGTACGGAGCTCAGCCGCGTGTGTAGGAGTAGCTATGTGTGGCCATTATACGGTACGAAGTATCATGTGCGGCCAATATACAGTATGGAGCATCATGTGTGGCCATTATACAGTATGGATCATCATGTGTGGCCATTATACAGTATGGAGCACTGCGTGGCCATATTTTTTTATTTATAATTATTCTTTATGAAAGTGTGATCAGCAGTGCTAAATGGGTGTGGTTGGGACGTGGATATGGGTGTGGCTAGTTATGAATAGGTGTGGTCAGAGGCGTGGCCTAAAATTTGCCACGGCTTTAGCCCTCTTTCCCATCTTCAAAAGTTGGGAGGTATGGTTGAAGGAAGACTTTAAGTCCATCTAGTTCAACCCATAGCCTAACCTAACATGCCCTAACATGTTGATCCAGAGGAAGGCAAAAAAAAAAAACCCATGTGGCAAAGAGTAAGCTCCACCTTGGGGAAAAAAATTCCTTCCCGACTCCACATGCGGCAGTCAGACTAGTTCCCTGGATCAACGCCCTAGTTCCCTGGATCAACGCCCTATCAAGGAATCTAGTGTAAATACCCTGTAACATTATACTTTTCAAGAAAGGCATCCACTCCCCTCTTAAATTTAAGTAATGAATCACTCATTACAATATCATACGGCAGAGAGTTCCATAGTCTCACTGCTCTTACAGTAAAGAATCCGCGTCTGTTATTATGCTTAAACCTTCTTTCCTCCAGACGTAGAGGATGCCCCCTTGTCCCTGTCTCAGGTCTATGATTAAAAAGATCATCAGAAAGGTCTTTGTACTGTCCCCTCATATATTTATACATTAAAATAAGATGACCCCTTAGCCTTCGTTTTTCCAAACTAAACAGCTCCAAGTGTAATAACCTATCTTGGTATTGCAGACCCCCCAGTCCTCTAATAACCTTGGTCGCTCTTCTCTGCACCCGCTCTAGTTCAGCTATGACTTTCTTATACACCGGAGACCAGAACTGTGCACAGTATTCTAAGTGTGGTCCAACTAGTGACTTGTATAGAGGTAAAATTATGTTCTCCTCATGAGCATCTATGCCTCTTTTAACCCCTTTCTGCCAGCTGACGGAATAGTACGTCAGCTGGCAGATCCCCTGCTTTGAGGTGGGCTCCGGCGGTGAGCCCACCTCAAAGCCGCAACATGTCAGCTGTTTTGTACAGCTGACATGTGCGCGCAATGAGCGCGAGCGGAATCGCGATCCGCCCGTGCCCATTAACTAGTTAAATGCCGCCATCAAGGGCTGACAGCGGCATTTAACTAGCGCTCCCGGCCACGCGGCCGGAAGTGCTCGAACTGCGGACCCCCGTCACATGATCGGGGGTCAGCGGTGCATTGCCATAACAACCAGAGGTCTCCTTGATGGCCGATTGCTTTGAGCGCCACCCTGTGGTCGGCGTTCAAAGTACACCTGGATTTCTGCTACATAGAGGTGATCTGTACTTCACCTCTATGTAGCAGAGACGATCGAGTTGTGCATGCTTCTAGTCTCCTATGGAGGCTATTGAAGCATGCCAGAATTAAAAAAAAAAAAGAAAAAAAAAAAGTGTTTAAAAATATTAAAAAAAATAAAAAATATATAAAAGTTTAAATCACCCCCCTTTCGCACCAATCAAAATAAAACAATTAAAAAAAAAATAATCAAACATGCACATATTTGGTATTGCCGCGTTCAGAATCGCCCGATCAATAAAAACAAAGGATTAACCTGACTGCTAAATGGCGTAGCGAGAAAAAAAATCAAAACGCCAAAATTAAGTTTTTTTGGTCGCCACGACACTGCATTAAAATGCAATAACGGGCGATCAAAAGAATGTATCTACACCAAAATGGTATCATTAAAAACGCCAGCTTGGCACGCAAAAAATAAGCCCTCACCTGACCCCAGATCACGAAAATTGGAGACGCTACGGGTATCGGAAAATCGCGCAATTTTTTTTTTTTGCAAACTTTGGAATTTTTTTCCACCACTTAGATAAAAAATAACCTAGACATGTTAGGTGTCTATGAACTCGTAATGACCTGGAGAATCATGATGGCAGGTTAGTTTTAGCATTTGGTGAACCTAGCAAAAAAGCCAAACAAAAAACAAGTGTGAGATTGCACTTTTTCTGCAATTTCATCACACTTGGAATTTTTTTTTCCCGTTTTCTGTTACACGGCATGGTAAAACCAATGGTATCGTTCAAAAGTACATCTCGCCCCGCAAAAAATAAGCCCTCACATGGCCATATTGATGGAAAAATAAAAAAAGTTATGGCTCTGGGAAGGAGGGGAGCGAAAAACGAAAACGGAAAAAGCTCCGGGGGTGAAGGGGTTAATGCATCCCATTATTTTATTTGCCTTTGTAGCAGCTGCCCGACACTGGCCACTGAATATGAGTTTGTCATCCACCCATACACCCAGGTCTTTTTCATTGACGGTTTTGCCCAGAGTTTTAGAATTAAGCACATAGTTATACATCTTATTACTTCTACCCAAGTGCATGACCTTACATTTATCCCCATTAAAGCTCATTTGCCATTTATCAGCCCAAGCTTCTAGTTTACATAAATCCTCCTGTAATATAAAATTGTCCTCCTCTGTATTGATTACCCTGCAGAGTTTAGTGTCATCTGCAAATATTGAAATTTTACTCTGAATGCCCCCTACAAGGTCATTAATAAATATGCTAAAAAGAAGAGGGCCCAATACTGACCCCTGTGGTACCCCACTGCTAACCTCGACCCAGTCCGAGTGTGCTCCATTAATAACCACCCTTTGTTTCCTATCCCTGAGCCAGCTCTCAACCCACTTGCACATATTTTCCCCTATCCCCATTATTCTCATTTTATGTATCAACCTTTTGTGTGGCACCGTATCAAAAGCTTTTGAAAAGTCCATATACACTACATCCACTTGGTTCCCTTGGTCCAGTCCGGAACTTACCTCTTCATAGAAGCTGATCAAATTAGTCTGACATGAACGGTCCCTTGTAAACCCATGCTGATACTGGGTCTGACTCATGAGGTTATTCCTCTTCAGATACTCCAGTATAGCATTCCTTAGAATGCCCTCCAGGATTTTACCCACAGTAGAGGTTAAGCTTACTGGCCTATAATTTCCGAGTTCAGTTTTTGTCCCCTTTTTGAATATTGGCACCACATTTGCTATACGCCAGTCCTGTGGTACAGACCCTGTTATTATGGACTCTTTAAAGATTAAAAATAATGGTCTATCAATGACTGTACTTAATTCCTGCAGTACTCGGGGGTGTATCCCATCCGGGCCCGGAGATTTGTCAATTTTAGTGATTTTTAGACGACGCTGTATTCCTGCTGGGTTAAGCAGGTGACACTTAATGGGGAATTTTTGTTATCACTGATCATATTGTCTGCCATGGGATTTTCTTGTGTAAATACTGGTGAAAAAAAGTCATTTAGCATATTGGCTTTTTCCTTATCCTCATCCACCATTTCCCCCAAGTAGGCTTGTTTGGAGAGGTGAAAGGCAGAGTTGTATGTTTTGAGCATAACCTTAATATGAATGAAATGTTAGGCCAGACTAGGTATTCTCCACAGACAGTCGGCGCACCTGGAGCACCGCTGGAGAAAACGTTTGTGCAACGTGTAATAGAACCAAAGACAAACAGAGCAATGAATTAGCAATATATTTATTTCACTAAGGCTGGCCTCACACTGGGCGTAAGACAATACGCCACGTATTATACGTCCGTACTACGGCCGTAATACGGAGAAATGTTCCCAAAATATTGATCCGTAGTCAGGGTGTGTCAGCGTATTTTGCGCATGGCATCCTCCGTATGTAATCCGTATGGCATCCGTACTGCGAGATTTTCGCGCAGGCTTGCAAAACCGACATCTAATGGATTTATGTGCTCAAATGTTCGGGAAAACATATATACAGTATATATATATATATATATATCATTGAGACACATATATATATATATTCTGTATTTAGATTTCATTCAGCGCGATATGTGTTAAAAGCCGGTAATTCAATTACCGGCTTCTCATTTCTCCTGCACAAACCCGACAGGATATGAGACATGGTTTTCATACAGTAAACCATCTCATATCCCCTTTTTTTTTGCATATTCCACACTACTAATGTTAGTAGTGTGTATGTGCAAAATTTCAGCGCTGTAGCTGCGGAAATAAAGGGTTAAATGGCGGAAAAAATTGGCGTGGGCTCCCGCGCAATTTTCTCCGCCAGAATGGTAAAGCCAGTGACTGAGGGCAGATATTAATAGCCAGGAGAGGGTCCATGGTTATTGGCCCCCCCGTGGCTACAAACATCTGCCCCCAGCCACCCCAGAAAAGGCACATCTGGAAGATGCGCCTATTCTGGCACTTGGCCACTCTCTTCCCACTCCCTGTAGCGGTGGGATATGGGGTAATGAAGGGTTAATGCCACCTTGCTATTGTAAGGTGACATTAAGCCAGATTAATAATGGAGAAGCGTCAATTATGACACCTATCCATTATTAATCCAATTGTTTGAAAGGGTTAAAAAACACACACACACATGATTTAAAAGTATTTTAATGAAATAAACACAGCGGTTGTTGTAATAATTTATTGTTCTCGCAATCCATCAGGAACACCCTCGCTTGGAAAAATAATAAACGCACAAGATACATACCTTCTGGTGAACCGTCTCGTCCCACGAAGTAATCCATCTGAAGGGGTTAACTAATATTACAGGCAGGAGCCCTGCTAAATGCAGCTGTGCTCCGTGCCTGTAATCCCCGGCGAATGAATGAAATGTAGGTCATTGACCTACATTTCCTTCAGTCGCGGTGATGCGCCCCCTGGTGGATGTCCTCATATGACCTGGAGCGTGGGAAAAAGTTCCCAGGAGCCCAGAGCCCACGCCAATTTTTTCCGCCATTTAACCCTTTATTTCAGCAGCTACAGCGCTGAAATTTTGCACATACACACTACTAACATTAGTAGTGTGGAATATGCAAAAAAAAAGGGGATATGAGATGGTTTACTGTATGTAAACCATGTCTCATATCCTGTCGGGTTTGTGCAGGAGAAATGAAAAGCCGGCAATTGAATTACCGACTTTTCACTAACACCGCTGCGTATTTCTCGCAAGTCACACTGCTGGTCAGTGTGGAATCCGTATTTTTCTCGCCACCATAGACTTTCATTGGCGATTTTTTTTGCGCAATACGGTGACAAACGCAGCATGCTGCGATTTTGTACGGCCGTAGAAAGCCGTATAAAACTGAACCGTAATATACGGCTAATAGGAGCAGCCCCATTGAGAATAATTGTGCAGTTTATTTTGCGAGTTTTACGGACGTAGTTTATGCGCTCATACGTCCGTAAAACTCGCTAGTGTGAGGCCGGCCTAATATTGCGCCTGCATTAGGTCTCCAATAAAATAGGGCAAACATCCATTAATGCTGGGTTGCATCAGTAAATTATGTGCAGATTGAAAAGCCGAATCGATGATTTGTGGATACGACTGCACCATTTTATTGGAGACCTAATGTAAGCGCTGCCATAATATTTAAGATAGGAGATTGATCCGTGACTGACCTGTGTCACCATTCAAAAATAGGAGGCAGACGGAAGGGCCAGAGCACAAATATAAAGAAAGATAAACTTAGGCACTCAACTTAAATGAGGTTTTTTGTGATTTTATTGTAGTCATCAAAATAAAGGTTTCGGCCTCAATGCCTGGTTCTTCAGTAACTACATGCAAGGAAAAGTGTATTTACAAAAATTATAATAAACATGTTGGTCGCCCAACGTGTAAACAGTGTATAACAAAATAAAGTATATACAAAAAAAAAAAAAAAAAGGGGTGGGGGAGAAGATATATATCGGTAAGGCCTAATAGTACATTTGAGATACATAGGAAGCAGGGAAAATAACGTATTATGCTCAGAGAGAATCTACTATATAATTGTCTAAGGCTATGTGCACATGTTGCGGATTAGGCATTTCTGGTGCGGATTCTGTCTCTCCTGGCAGAAAACGCACCTGCGGTTTTTTGTGCGGTTCCGCAGCGTTTTTTTGTGCGTTTTTGCTGCGGTTTTCTTGCGTTTTTTACCCCTGCAGTTTTCTATAATGGAGTGGGTACAAAAACGCTGCAGATTCACAAAAAAGAAGTGACATGCTACTTCTTTTAAACCGCAGCGTTTCCGCAGCGGATTTTCCGCAAAGTGTGCACAGTATTTTTTTTTTTCTCATTGATTTACATTGTACTGTAAATCAATTGCGGATCTGCAGCGTTTCTGCACCTCAAAAAACGCTGCGGATCTGCAGAAAATCCGCAACGTGTGCACATACCCTAAAGGTACCTTCACACTGAACAACTTAACAACGATAACGATAGCGATCCGTGACGTTGCAGCGTCCTGGATAGCGATATCGTTGTGTTTGACACGCAGCAGCGATCAGGATCCTGCTGTGACATCGTTGGTCGGAGCTAGAAGGCCAGCACCTTATTTCGTCGCTGGATCACCCGCTGACATCGCTGATTCAGCGATGTCTTCACTGGTAACCAGGGTAAACATCGGGTTACTAAGCGCAGGGCCGCGCTTAGTAACCTGATATTTACCCTGGTTACCATTGTAAATGTAAAAAAAAAAAAACACAACACTACATACTCACATTCCGGTGTCTGTCGCGTCCCCCTGCGTCCGCTTCCCTGCACTGTGTCAGCGCCGGCCGGCCGTAAAGCAGAGCACAGCGGTGACGTCACCGCTCTGCTTTAGGGCCGGCGCTTACACAGTGCAGGGAAGCGAACCCCGGGGGACGCGACAGACACCGGAATGTATGTAGTGTTTGTTTTTATTTACACTGGTAACCAGGGTAAACATCGGGTTACTAAGCGCGGCCCTGCGCTTAGTAACCCGATGTTTACCCTGGTTACCCGGGGACTTCGGCATCGTTGGTCGCTGGAGAGCTGTCTGTGTGACAGCTCTCCAGCGACCACACAACGACGAAACAGCGACGCTGCAGCGATCGGCATCGTTGTCTATATCGCTGCAGCGTCGCTTAATGTGACGGTACCCTAAGGGTCACTTACGTCTTTCTGTCTGTCCTTCTGTCTGTCTGTTACGGATATTCATTGGTCGAGGCCTCTGTCTGTCATGGAAATCCAAGTCGCTGATTGGTCGCGGCAAAACGGCCACGACCAATCAGCGACGGGCACAGTCGGGCGGCAAAATGGCCGCTCCTTCCTCCCCGCAGTCAGTGCCCTCTCCATAATCCCCTCCAGTCAGCGCTCACACAGGGTTAATGGCAGCGGTAACGGACCGCGTTATGCCACGGGTAACGCACTCCGTTACCGCTGCTATTAACCCTGTGTGACCAACTTTTTACTATTGATGCTGCCTATGCGGCATCAATAGTTAAAAGTTCTAATGTTAAAAATAATTTAAAAAATAAAAAATCGTTATATACTCACCGTCCGTCAGCCCCTCAGATCCAGAATCGGCCTTTCCCGCTCCTCGCGACGCTCCGGTGACCGCTCCATGCATTGCAGTCTCACAAGATGATGACGTAGCGGTCTTGCGAGACCGCTACGTCATCATCTCGCAAGACCGCAATGCACTCTTGGGACCGGAGCGCACGAGGAGCGTCGGTAACCGCTTCGCCTGGATCCGGGGCCAACGGAAGGTAAATATATAAACTATTTATTATTTTAATTCTTTTTTTTAACAGGGATATGATGCCCACATTGCTATACACTATGTGGGCTGTGCAGTGGGCTGTGCTATACACTACGTGGGCTGTGCTATACACTACGTGGGCTGTGCTATACACTACGTGGGCTGTGCTATACACTACGTGGGCTGTGCTATACACTACGTGGGCTGTGCTATACACTACAGTCATGGACAAAAATTTTGAGAATGAGACAAATATTAATTTTTCCAAAGTCTACTGCTTCATTTTTTCTAATGGCAATTTGCATATACTCCTGAATGTCAGAGTGATCAGCTTAACAGCAATTACTGTACTTGCAAAGTCAATATTTGCCCAGAAAATGAACTTTAACCCCCAAAACACATTTCAACATCATTGCAGTCCTGCCTTAAAAGGAGCAGCTAACATCGTTTTAGTGATTGATCCATTAACACAGGTGTGGGTGTTGATGAGGACAGGGCTGGCGATCAGTCATGATTGAGTAAGAATGACATCACTGGACACTTTAAAAGGAGGCTGGTGCTTGGTATCATTGTTTCTCTTCAGTTAACCATGGTTATCTCTAAAGAAACACGTGCAGCCATCATTGCACTGCACAAAAATGGCCTAACAGGGAAGAGTATCGCAGCTACAAAGATTGCACCTCAGTCAACAATCTATCGCATCATCAAGAACTTCAAGGAGAGAGCTTCCATTGTTGTCAAAAAGGCTCCAGGGCGCCCAAGACCGACCAGCAAGCGCCAGGACCGTATCTTAAAACTGTTTCAGCTGCGGGATCGGACTACCAGCAGTGCCGAGCTTGCTCAGGAATGGCAGCAGGCTGGTGTGAGTGCTTCTGCACGCACTGTGAGGCGGAGACACTTTGAGCAAGGCCTGGTTTCAAGGGGGGCAGCAAAGAAGCCACTTCTCTCCAGAAAAAACATCAGGGACCGACTGATATTCTGCAAAAGGTACAGGGAGTGGACTGCTGAGGACTTGGGCAAAGTCATTTTCTCTGATGAATCCCCTTTTCGATTGTTTGGGACATCTGGAAAACAGCTTATTCGGAGAAGAAGAGGTGAGCGCTACCACCAGTCTTGTCTCATACCAACTGTAAAGCATCCTGAAACCATTCATGTGTGGGGTTGCTTCTCAGCCAAGGGAATCGGCTCACTCACAGTCTTGCCTAAAAACACAGCCATCAATAAAGAATGGTACCAGAATGTCCTCCAAGAGCAACTTCTCCCAACCGTCCAAGAGCAGTTTGGCGCCCAACAATGCCTTTTCCAGCATGATGGAGCACCTTGCCATAAAGCAAAGGTGATAACTAAATGGCTCATGGAACAAGACAGAGATTTTGGGTCCATGGCCTGAAAACTCCCCAGATCTTAATCCCATTGAGAACTTGTGGTCAATCATCAAGAGACGGGTGGACAAACAAAAACCAACAAATTCTGGCAAAATGCAAGCATTGATTATGCAAGAATGGACTGCTATCAGTCAGGATTTGGTCCAGAAGTTGATTGAGAGCATGCCAGGGAGAATTGCAGAGGTCTTGAAGAAGAAGGGTCAACACTGCAAATATTGACTTGCTGCATTAACTCATTCTAACTGTCAATATAACCTATTGGTACTCATAATATGATTGTAATTATATTTATGTATGTGATATAAACATCAGACAAACACTAATAAAAACCAGAGGGCAGCAGATCATGTGAAAATATAATTTTGGTGTCATTCTCAAAACTTTTGGCCATGACTGTACGTGGGCTGTGCTATACACTACATGGCCGGCTGCGAACAATCAGCGACAGGCGCAGTCCGGCCGAATCCTGTGTATTCAATGTATTATTCTAAAATCTTCATAAATAAACTACATACATATTCTAGAATACCCGATGCGTTAGAATCTGGCTACCATCTAGTTAGTGTATAATTACTCAGAAGAACAATCAGTAAAGCTGGGATATACACCCACGACAAAATGGACCCCATTGATAAAGTAAAGAAAGGTAAGCTGTTCAATTGTAAACATACCAATTTCCATAAGGAAGATATAGAGGCGTCCCTTGGACGTGGTGTGAAATGTATGGCACTAGTGCTGCAAAAAATAAAAAGTAAAAATATGCAGGAACAGTGAGTGCCCCTATATAGTGTACACTATATGGTAGTGTACAGGTGGCCGCAAATAAATGGTGGAATTACCAGTGTAAACTGCTCGAGGTAATTAAGTCCTGGTAAAAATGTCCACAGCAAGATATCTGTAAGGAAATGTGATGGGTCCTTATACAGCAGGTTCCGGAGGTAAAGGTGGGCGGTAGTATCGCAGTGAACAATGGTGACATCAACTTACCAAGAGACCGGTGCCGGCTTGTACTAGAGCGACGCGGTATCCGCTAGTCTGCAATAACCGGCAAGATGTGACGAGCTTAAAGGGAACCTATCACCCCGTTTTTTAAAAATTAGATAAAAATAGTGTGAAATAGGGGCAGAGCTGGGCTTTACATTACTGCCTTTTTGGTGCCTTTACACCCCCGTTAGGCTGCCGAAATACCTTTGTGAAGTGGCCGTTTTGTCCTGTCACTCAAGTTGGTCAGGTCGGATGGGCGTGGTCACAGCGCTGTTTCTCCGCCAGATCAGGCTCATCATTACGTTGGTGGCGTAGTGGTGTGCGCATGTCCAAAGAGAAGATCCACTGCCCAGGAGATTCAAAACAGCGCGGTCTTCGCTATTCGCCGTTTACCGGTGGGCGCGGCCATCTTTCCTGTGGCCGCGCGTGCGCAGATGGAGCGCTCTGCTGCCCGGGGCTTCAGGAAAATGGCCGCCGCGATCTCCATCTGCGCACGCGTGGAATCCCACGACCATTTTCCTGAAGCCCCGGGCAGCAGAGCGCTCCATCTGCGCACGCGCGGCCACAGGAAAGATGGCCGCGCCCACCGGTAAACGGCGAATAGCGAAGACCGCGCTGTTTTGAATCTCCTGGGCAGTGGATCTTCTCTTTGGACATGCGCACACCACTACGCCACCAACGTAATGATGAGCCTGATCTGGGGGAGAAACAGCGCTGTGACCACGCCCATCCAACCTGACCAACTTGAGTGACAGCAGAAAACGGCCACTTCACAAAGGTATTTCGGCAGCCTAACGGGGGTGTAAAGGCACCAAAAAGGCACTAATGTAAAGCCCAGCTCTGCCCCTATTTCACACTATTTTTATCTAATCTTTAAAAAACGGGGTGATAGGTTCCCTTTAAGTGCCGGATGGGCGGGACTAAACGAGCCGGTCATGTGATCAGAGTTACTGTGCAAGGAGAGCATAGAGGAAGTGATGCAGCTAGGCTGTGCGGTCCACAGTCAGAGTGTTTGTGTTCCAGCAGACATATTGAGAGGGGCAGATGATGACCTTAAAGGCTCCGGAGACATTGTGGTGTTTCACTTATACACCAATGTGCACACAGGGTGACGGCATATTACCTTAGCACAATCTCTATAGGAGCCAGTTTAAACCTGTATGATCAGGGTTCTTGAATAGGGTACCCAGGTGGATTTTAAAGGGAACCTACCACCCCGTTTTTTAAAAATTAGATAAAAATAGTGTGAAATAGGGGCAGAGCTGGGCTTTACATTAGGGCCTTTTCGGTGCCTTTACACCCCCGTTAGGCTGCCCAAATACCTTTGTGAAGTGGCCGTTTTCTGCTGTCACTCAAGTGGGTCAGGTCGGATGGGCGTGGTCACAGCGCTGTTTGTCCCCCAGGATCCTGCTCATCATTACGTTGGTGGCGTAGTGGTGTGCGCATGTCCAAAGAAGATCCACTGCCCAGGAGATGAATAACGGCGCGGTCTTCGCTATTCAGCCGTTTACCGGTGGGCGCGGCCATCTTTCCTGTGGCCGCGCCTGCGCAGATGGAGCGCTCTGCTGCCCGGGACTTCAGGAAAATGGCCGCCGCGATCTCCATCTGCGCACGCGCGGAATCCCGCGGCCATTTTCCTGAAGTCCCGGGCAGCAGAGCGCTCCATCTGCGCAGGCGCGGCCACAGGAAAGATGGCCGCGCCCACCGGTAAACGGCTGAATAGCGAAGACCGCGCCGTTATTCATCTCCTGGGCAGTGGATCTTCTTTGGACATGCGCACACCACTACGCCACCAACGTAATGATGAGCAGGATCCTGGGGGACAAACAGCGCTGTGACCACGCCCATCCGACCTGACCCACTTGAGTGACAGCAGAAAACGGCCACTTCACAAAGGTATTTGGGCAGCCTAACGGGGGTGTAAAGGCACCGAAAAGGCCCTAATGTAAAGCCCAGCTCTGCCCCTATTTCACACTATTTTTATCTAATTTTTAAAAAACGGGGTGGTAGGTTCCCTTTAAAGTAAAATACTTATATAAATGACATAAGATCATAGTCTCTATTTAACCCTATTCAAGAACACTGATCATACAGGTTTAAACTGGCTCATATAGAGATTGTACTAAGGTAATATGCCGTTATTATTAAGCATGACTCTAATTATGGTATTCTTATTTGCAGAGTCGGTTATACTGAGAGAACGTATATGACACTGTCCACTTGTCCGTCTACACACCGTCACCCTGTGTGCACTTTGGTGTATAAGTGATACACCACAATGTCTCCGGAGCAAGATATCTTGCTGTGGACATTTTTACCAGGACTTCATTACCTCGAGCAATTTACACTGGTAATTCCACCATTTACAGCCACCTGTACACTACCATATAGTACACTATATAGGGGCACTCACTGTTCCTGCATTTTTTTTTTTTGTTGCAGCACTAGTGCCGTACATTTCACACCACGTCCAAGGGAGGCCTCTATATCTTCCTTATGGAAATTGGTATGTTTACAATTGAATAGCTTACCTTTGTTTACTTTATCAATGGGGTCCCCATTTTGTCGTGGGTGTATATCCCAGCTTTACAGATTGTTCTTCTGAGTAATTATACACTAATTCTCTCTGAGCATAATACGTGCTTTTCCCTGGTTCCTATGTATCTCAAATGTACTATTAGGCCTTACCGATATATTTCTCCCCCCCCCAATCACAAAAAACCTCATTTAAGTTTTTAAGTTGAGTGCCTAAGTTTATCTTTCTCTATACAGGTCCTTCTCAAAAAATTAGCATATAGTGTTAAATTTCATTATTTACCATAATGTAATGATTACAATTAAACTTTCATATACTATAGATTCATTATCCACCAACTGAAATTTGTCAGGTCTTTTATTGTTTTAATACTGATGATTTTGGCATACAACTCCTGATAACCCAAAAAACCTGTCTCAATAAATTAGCATATCAAGAAAAGGTTCTCTAAATGACCTATTACCCTAATCTTCTGAATCAACTAATTAACTCTAAACACATGCAAAAGATACCTGAGGCTTTTAAAAACTCCCTGCCTGGTTCATTACTCAAAACCCCCATCATGGGTAAGACTAGCGACCTGACAGATGTCAAGAAGGCCATCATTGACACCCTCAAGCAAGAGGGTAAGACCCAGAAAGAAATTTCTCAACAAATAGGCTGTTCCCAGAGTGCTGTATCAAGGCACCTCAATGGTAAGTCTGTTGGAAGGAAACAATGTGGCAGAAAACGCTGTACAACGAGAAGAGGTGACCGGACCCTGAGGAAGATTGTGGAGAAGGACCGATTCCAGACCTTGGGGAACCTGAGGAAGCAGTGGACTGAGTCTGGTGTGCACAGGCGTGTGCAGGAAATGGGCTACAGGTGCCGCATTCCCCAGGTAAAGCCACTTTTGAACCATAAACAGCGGCAGAAGCGCCTGACCTGGGCTACAGAGAAGCAGCACTGGACTGTTGCTAAGTGGTCCCAAGTACTTTTTTCTGATGAAAGCAAATTTTGCATGTCATTCGGAAATCAAGGTGCCAGAGTCTGGAGGAAGACTGGGGAGAAGGAAATGCCAAAATGCCTGAAGTCCAGTGTCAAGTACCCACAGTCAGTGATGGTGTGGGGTGCCATGTCAGCTGCTGGTGTTGGTCCACTGTGTTTCATCAAGGGCAGGGTCAATGCAGCTAGCTATCAGGAGATTTTGGAGCACTTCATGCTTCCATCGGCTGAAATGCTTTATGGAGATGATGATTTAATTTTTCAGCACGACCTGGCACCTGCTCACAGTGCCAAAACCACTGGTAAATGGTTTACTGACCATGGTATTACTGTGCTCAATTGGCCTGCCAACTCTCCTGACCTGAACCCCATAGAGAATCTGTGGGATATTGTGAAGAGAAAGTTGAGAGACGCAAGACCCAACACTCTGGATGAGCTTAAGGCCGCTATTGAAGCATCCTGGGCCTCCATAACATCTCAGCAGTGTCACAGGCTGATTGCCTCCATGCCACGCCGCATTGAAGCAGTCATTTCTGCCAAAGGATTCCCGACCAAGTATTGAGTGCATAACTGAACATTATTATTTGATGGTTTTTTTGTTTGTTATTAAAAAACACTTTTATTTGATTGGACAGGTGAAATATGCTAATTTATTGAGACAGGTTTTTTGGGTTATCAGGAGTTGTATGCCAAAATCATCAGTATTAAAACAATTAAAGACCTGACAAATTTCAGTTGGTGGATAATGAATCTATAATATATGAAAGTTTAATTGTAATCATTACATTATGGTAAATAATGAAATTTAACACTATATGCTAATTTTTTGAGAAGGACCTGTATACGGCTTTGGACCCTACCAAGGCACCATATCCGGATAGTGCATGCGGTTTTCTCTTATGGAGCACAAATATAAGACCCTACCCACAGACCCGCCCTGATGTCCGAATATAACTGCACACCGATTACACAAAAATCAAAATGTATCATTTTAATAAGTATTACAGTGCCAATACGGCCATGCCAGTATGTTACTTTGTAAAAAACTGCCGACAGGTTTCCTTTAAATGTAAAAGAAAAAAAAAAAAAGGCTTGTAATCAAAAGAAGACCGTTAACCCCTTCCCCGATAGGCAGCAGATAGCTATAGGCCCAAGGATGGTTTTACCATGTGCTCCTGTTAGCGAGGAGTGCATCAGGCAAAATTAGAATTTGCTTGTTTTCCTAGATTTTCCCAGGAAATTAGATTCACTGAGATTTGTGTCTGGAGAAACCCCTGAGCATAATAAACGTAAGGGCATGGTCACATGTTGAGTATTTGCAGCAGATTTTTATGCAACAAAATTCAGAGAGTGTGAACAGGAAAAACGCTGCGCAAAATACACACTTGTCTCATTAATTCAAAAGGGAGAAAATTATAAAAACGCCAACAGAACTGACATGCTGCAAATATGAAAAGAAACGCTTTGATGATCCAACTCCGCAAGGAAAAAATGCAACATCTGCATGAGCTTTCAGAAATCTCATTCACTTTGCCGTTACTGGAAAACGCTGTGGAGTTTTTTCCCCTCAAATAGAAAAATAAAGTTGAACAAAATGCATAAAAAAAAAAAAACAACACAAAGTCCTACTATGTGGGACAAAGATTCCCTATGCTGACTTTTTAGGCCCCTAAGCTTATATTCTAATCCCGCACTCCTCACTGTCATCTGGTCAGCAACGCATCTAATCCCGGATGCAAGTGCCAAAATCCCTGAGCCTCACACCAAGCCAAGCTCTGAAGATGCCTTGGAGGGTTCTGCAAAAAAGGGCGAAAGGTCACAATGTGCACTGAACTGTGGAATTTGGCCAAAATAAAAAGTACGATAGTTTTCTCTGCTTTGGGTCCAGTGATAAACCATGTATTCATTTCTTACCACTGGGTATGGAAGAACACTTCCCCACCATATAAATAGTGATAACTGCATTTTTATCCCTTCAACACAGGAGGGTAAAGTATTATTCTTGGTAGTGAAGGGTTAATACTGGCGTGTTACCAGAGTACACAGGTCTTTTTGTCCCAGGGCTACAGTGACAATTGTCCTGGTTGCTGTTGGAACCACAGGACAGAAAGTGTACAGACAACCACAGTCAGCAGCTTCATTATATTCTGAGGCATCAACAATTTTAAAGGTTCAAGAGATTCCCAGGATGATTAAAAAAAAAAAAAAAAACCACATGTAGTAACTGAAAAAACTACTATAAGGACGCAGTCCGATATCCGTATAAATGGCATAGAGATTGGAACGCAGTGCATGGACTGGCTGGCGGCTTCATGTATGTCTACGCAGCTGTCACGTTCGGTTTGGGATGGCCGCGACCAGTACAAGCTCTGGGGTCCTAGCTCTGTCTCATTTAAGCGGTCTTGTGACTGCACCCCATTATTAATACTAACATCTACTTCTCCAGATTGCGCAGAAGCCATTTTGTGCCTGCAAGCTGCAGCCTTGCGAACCTTCAGTCTCATTCCCTGTACTTACAGCACCGTGCCTATAAATGCCTGTGATGCTGTCAGTTCAGGTCAAGACGCCTGATCGGGCCAGGGATTGTAAAACCAATAAGAAAGAACAGACAGCTGTTATACAACTGTGTGATTTAGCCCCCAAGGTTTCCTGCAAGAAAGGAGTCTTATCCATCATAGTCATGACTGCAACAGCCAATCACTGCCCTCATCGGTCATGTATAAGTTTGGGGTTTTTGGGAAGGTGTTTTAAACACATTTCCAGTTGTTACGCATTTCATGGACTAGCCCTTTAAAGGGGATCTGTCAGTAGGATCAACCTTCCTAAGCCATCTATATGTGCATGTAGATTCCATTTAAAGTTTTCAGATACCGAAAACATCTATGGTACCAATTGTTTTCTAAGTATCCGATTGCATCAAATCCATAGAAAAAGGAAATAAAAAAAATAAAGACAAATGATGATAGAGCAGAGGAGCAAGAGGCAGAAATGCACATTCTTTATCTGCTATATCTATTACATGGGCTCTCATTTCAGAAAACTGTTCCCTATATGCACAGTTCACTGCAGGGAAAAATAACCTGCGCTTTACTTATTCTCTCTGTGCCCGGTATCTGCTGACGACATGGTCTCTGCTGTGTGGCTGCAGCGGTGAAGTCACACTGACATTGCTGCAGCTAATCACTGACAAAATTCACAAGAGCAAATAAAATAAATAAAACAGACAAGCAAACAATGTTACATGTAGCTAATAATCAGAGTTTCCTAACCCAGAGGTGCAGATGGGCATTGCAAGGATATCCCATCCAACACCGTACCCCCTCCACTAACAGTCAGACCATCAGATTCCAGCATTCAGGGCCATCGCCTTTATAATACTAACCCTTTTAACCCATTATCTACCAATGTCCTTTTTTTGGGACGCCTAATCTTTAGCTTCTAGCAACTAAGATTTTATAATTAGGTCCAATTTTTTGTGTTGTGTTTGTAAAATGAATGTTTTCAAACTAGGAAATCATGTAATTGTCATTTTTAATTGAATATTGGGACGCCCTTTTCTGAAAAATACGTACTTGTAAAAATTTTAATTTGGCAAGTAATGGGTTAAAAGGGTGGAACAGGAATAAAAAGACATGTGCAATGTCCTTCAGAAATAGCGCCACCACTGACCACAGGTTGTGCGCAGTATTGCAACTCAGCTACAGCCACTTCAACAGGGTTGAGCCGTAATACCAGACACAACCTATGGTCATGGGTGGCGCCATTTAGGAAAGAAAGCAGCCGTTTTCCTGCCAACCTCATAACGATAAGATGCCTCATGCCCACCGCCTGTCATCACTGGCGTACCACCCTGCCAGCCACCATCACAGGGGTCGTCAGCCAGCTCTTCCGGCCTCTGACCTGCAGGACCCCATGACAGCTGGGTGACACCTGTGACGTGACGGCACAGACAGATGAAGCCCCCTCCCCCACGACTAGCTGACACCGGGCCCCGCCGACCTCACGGTGCTGATGATGGGCATTGTCACATGGTGACGTCATCACACGCCAGGAAAGGGTTAATGCGAATGCGGCGTTCGGTGACTTCAGCACAGGACTGAGCCCGGCGGAGGGCGCCATGACGGCGGCAGATAACGAGCCCTCCGCTCAGGCACCACGTACACCGGACCAGAACGTGCAGCCGCCGTGTGTACCTCCGCTCCCGCCACTACCGAGCAGCGCAGGCCGCAGCGCACACACCGAGGCCTGCAGCGCAGCTAGGCCGCACACCACAGCCCGGCCTACAGCGCAGCACAATGCCCGCGACTGCGCGCCTCACCTGGTCAGTGATTTCGAGGACTCCCATGTCCTGCGGTCAGTCAGCATGAAGTCCCGTCATGTGGCGCTATCTCCCGCAGGACGGACGACACACTGCGGCTGCGGGCGCCCGATCTGCGCCTTCTGCTCGATTCTTTTTCTTATTGCTGCAGGAAGCAAGGGCCCGCCTACTGCTGGCGCCCACAGCGCCCTCTGCTGCTGCAGTACCCGCAACAAACACCTTCCGCCTCTACTGGGCGCCCTCTAGCGACTGGTAAGGAGAGTGCAAGGCGCAAGGCATAAATATCTGCAGAGCAGTGGGTACAGCGCCACCTGGTGGCTGTGAAGTATCGATGTCTCCAATGTTTACAGAATGGAGAGAAGGGCTATGGCTACGTTCACATTCGCGGCGGGCGCCGCAGCGTCGGGCGCCGCAGCGGCGCCGCATGCGTCATGCGCCCCTATATTTAACATGGGGGCGCATGGACATGCGGTGCACTTGCTTTTTGCGCCGCATGCGTCCCTGCGGCGCCCGCGTCGGGGCGCAGAGGACGCAGCAAGTTGCATTTTTGCTGCGTCCAAAATCAATGGAAAAAAGGACGCATGCGGCGCAAAAAGCAGCGTTGTGCATGTGTTCACATTTGCGCTGTGCGTTGCGGCGGCGACGCTGCGGCGCACACCGCAAATGTGAACGTAGCCTATGGTCACACTGAGTGTGCTGAGTTGCCGGAGCAGAAACGCCCCCAAACCCACGAGATTTGTTTTAAAACTACTTAGAAAACTCAATGTGAACATACCCTGAGGTTAGGTACATCTTCCTCTTTTAGACACTCTGAGTTTTCAACCTTACGCTCAGGTTCCACTCCAAAAATGAAGCAAAATGAATGTTTACTGTGCACTGTTTTTTGTGGCAATTAAGAGGAATTTTTGGTACGCACCGTAAAATCTCTTTGTTGCTTCATTGGGGGACACAGGTAACCATGGGTGTATGCTGCTGTTGCTAGGAGGCTGACACTATGCAAAAAAAAAAGGAAAATAGCTCCTCCTCATCAATATACACCCACCGACTGGCACCAAGTACCTCAGTTAGTAAAGCAGTAGGAGAAGCAACAATAACAAAACTAAGTACAAGCCCAACCAAGGCACAAAACCAGGGAGGGTGCTGTGTCCTCCAATGAAGGCTCCAAGAAATAGATTTTACAGGGAATACTAAAAATCCTTCTTAGGCCGGCGTCACACTAGGCGTAGGGAAATACTGTCCGTACGCAGAAATGTTCCCGAAACAGTGTTCCGTAGGTAATCCCTTGTCAAGGTGTGGCAGCGTATTTTGCGCATGTAATTCTGCGTATGTAATCCGTATGACATCGGTAATGCGTTTTTTTCCCGCAACCTTACAAAATGGACATTTAACGGTTTTGTGGCCTGAAATTAATTTAAATCATCATCACCAACCCTATTTTAAGGCCTCTACAACAGGTGGCACACTCCCATATGGCCATTTTGTGGTTGTGCATCTGTTGGTGTGTTGTGGTAACGTTTGCACCATGTCTGAGCTCCTGCATTTCACCCCAACTCAGCGGGTGTTATTTAGCTGGGTCTTGTCTCGTCGCTTTGGCCAGCCATACCCCGTGATAGTGGATCCGCGAAGGAGGAGAAGAATGTGGGTGCATGATGCATCCACTTTTGAGACAACGCCTCACTAAAGCACATTTTCAGAGGTTGTATAGAGCTCTGCGTGCACATCCTGATAAGTTTTACCTATACTGTCGAATGACAATACCAACATTTGACATCTTGTTGGAGACAGTACGTCCAGGACTCACGTTTCAGGACACCAGGATGCGAAAATGCATATCCGCAGAGGAGCGTCTTCTCCTCACCTTACGGTATGTATTCACCATCCTCACATACTGTGGCTTTTTTTTATTTTTGGTTGTTTCCTAGCAGCTCATTTAAAATATTTGTGTTAATTAGACAAAAAGCTGATCCTAAATATGTATTTAATGTTAAATTTTAGTACCCAGTGTATATTTGTAAATTTTCATTGTTAATCCTGCCTTTTTACATCTTAAAAATACTTGTGTTTACTCTGGTTTTTGTGAACTATTGTTACCTAGCTAATATTATTTGTTCTGTGCTTTCAGATTCCTGTCAACTGGATTGTCTTATGCCGGACTACACATGGAGTTTCTCATTGGGCGGTCCACTATTTCTGGCATTGTGCGGACAACATGTATGAAAATATGGGCAAAACTCCACGAACTTGTCATGCCTGAGCCCAAAATGGATGATTGGCTGAAAATAGCCCGTGGATTCAATGACACTTGCGATTTCCCACACTGCATTGGAGCCCTGGATGGGAAACATATCAGGGTGTGTAAGCCGCCAAACTCGGGCTCCCAATTCTACAATCATAAGCAGTTTTTCTCTGCAGTTCTGTTAGCTGTAGTTGACAGTAACTACTGGTTTATAATTGTAGACATTGGGGCCTATGGGCGAACTGGAGACTCTAGGGTCTTCAATTCATCCATTATGGGTCGGCGGCTACGTGACAACCAGTTGGACCTCCCACCACCACGACAACTCCCAGGCTCCAATGCTGAAGCAGTGCCATATGTTCTTGTGGCAGATGAGGCCTTCCAATTGACTAGGCACGTCATGAGGCCTTATCCCCGGCTCAACCTGGACCACCGGCGGCGGGTGTTTAATTTCAGGCTTTCCAGGGCGTGGCAACTGGTGGAGTGTGCCTTCGGGATTCTGTGTGCCAAATAGCGTGTCCTCCAGTCTGCCATTCAGCTGAGTGAGGCTAATGTTAACGAAGTGATAAAAGCGTGTGTTGTTTTACACATTTTACAAGACATCATGATTGTCATGATTGCTCCTCAGCTGCTAGTGGTGAAGACATGTTGACTAATGTGGGTAGGCCTACACCACATGGCCCTCCTCCGCGGCGTCCCCTTTCTGGCGTAAAAGTGAGGGATTTTTACACAAATTATTTTGTTTCTCCTCAGGGTGCTACTCCCTGGTAGGATTATGCTGTATCTCAGTTGTAATTGTTTTCTTTATTACTATACTATCTGAAAAAAAGAAAAATGTACTTTACTTACTGAACTATGTGTGTTGTTTTGACTTAATAGATTTTGATGAACATAATATGATTGTATATGATGTAATAATGAATGGACAAACACAAAGAAATTGGTTTTCAAACTCGTTTTTATAAATGATATTTTTAACTTTCAAAAACCATATTGCCAGCATATGGCTTTTGTGGCCATTAAAACTTGGCCAGAGCCAAATAATAAACAAAAACACATTGCTATCACAGCAGATTATCAATTTGTGTGCATATCACACACAATTTGCAACAAGAATCAACCAGCTTTTAAAGATTCTGATATGTTGGTGGAGGCGATGGGGGCAGTTCAGGTTGCTGCTCTTGTGGCCTTTGTTGGCCCAATTGCCCTTCACCCTGTTGGTGTGATCTCTGTTGGCCCTGCCCTAAAATCTGGCCCTGCTCAGATTGCCCACTTGAGTACTGGCCATAAGGGTTTATACTATGGGCATCTGTTATGGTTCTCAATGGCGAGAGAACATAGCCCAGCATATATGAGAACTAGCTCTTGGAAGATGGAAACTATACTGACCATGAACTAAACCTGCCGCACAACTAGAAGTGGCCGGGTAGCATGCCTACGTTTTTTTATCCCTAGATGCCCAGCGCCAGCCGGAGAACTACCTAATCCTAGCAGAGGAAAAGACAGTCCTGGCTCACCTCTAGAGAAATTTTCCCAAAAGGCAGACAGAGGCCCCCACATATATTGGCGGTGATTTTAGATGAAATGACAAACGTAGTATGAAAATAGGTTTAGCAAAAATCGAGGTCCGCTTACTAGATAGCAAGAAGACAGAAAGGGCACTTTCATGGTCAGCAGAAAACCCTATCAAAACACCATCCAGAAATTACTTTAAGACTCTAGCATTAACTCATAACACCAGAGTGGCAATTTCCGCTCACAAGAGCTTTCCAGACACAGTAACGAAACAGCAGCTGTGAACAGGAACAAAATGCAAAAACACACAAGGACAAAAGTCCAACTTAGCTGGGAGTTGTCTAGTAGCAGGAACATGCACAGAAAGGCTTCTGATTACATTGTTGACCGGCATGAAACTGACAGAGGAGCAAGGTTATATAGCGACTCCCACATCCTGATAGGAGCAGGTGAACAGAGGGGATGATGCACACAAGTACAATTCCACAAGTGGCCACCGGGGGAGCCCAGAATCCAATTTCACAACAGTACCCCCCCCTCAAGGAGGGGGCACCGAACCCTCACCAGAACCACCAGGGCGATCAGGATGAGCCCTATGAAAGGCACGGACAAGATCGGAGGCATGAACATCAGAGGCAGTGACCCAAGAATTATCCTCCTGACCGTATCCCTTCCATTTGACCAGATACTGGAGTTTCCGTCTGGAAACACGAGAGTCCAAGATCTTTTCCACAACGTACTCCAACTCACCCTCAACCAACACCGGAGCAGGAGGCTCAACGGAAGGCACAGCCGGTACCTCATACCTGCGCAACAATGACCGATGAAAAACATTATGAATCGAAAAGGATGCAGGGAGGTCCAAACGGAAGGACACAGGGTTAAGAATCTCCAATATCTTGTACGGGCCGATGAACCGAGGCTTAAACTTAGGAGAAGAAACCCTCATAGGGACAAAACGAGAAGACAACCACACCAAGTCCCCAACACAAAGCCGAGGACCAACACGACGACGGCGGTTGGCAAAAAGCTGAGTCTTCTCCTGGGACAACTTCAAATTGTCCACCACCTGCCCCCAAATCTGATGCAACCTCTCCACCACAGCATCCACTCCAGGACAATCCGAAGATTCCACTTGACCGGAGGAAAATCGAGGATGAAACCCCGAATTACAGAAAAACGGGGACACCAAGGTGGCAGAGCTGGCCCGATTATTGAGGGCGAACTCCGCCAAAGGCAAAAAAGCAACCCAATCATCCTGATCCGCAGACACAAAACACCTCAAATATGTCTCCAAGGTCTGATTAGTCCGCTCGGTCTGGCCATTAGTCTGAGGATGGAAAGCAGACGAAAAAGACAAATCTATGCCCATCCTAGCACAGAATGCCCGCCAAAATCTAGACACGAATTGGGTCCCTCTGTCAGAAACGATATTCTCCGGAATACCATGCAAACGAACAACATTTTGAAAAAACAGAGGAACCAACTCGGAAGAAGAAGGCAACTTAGGCAAGGGAACCAGATGGACCATCTTAGAGAAACGGTCACACACCACCCAGATGACAGACATCTTATGAGAAACAGGCAGATCCGAAATAAAATCCATCGAGATGTGCGTCCAAGGCCTCTTCGGTATAGGCAAGGGTAACAACAATCCACTAGCCCGAGAACAACAAGGCTTGGCCCGAGCACAAACATCACAAGACTGCACAAAGCCTCGCACATCTCGTGACAGGGAAGGCCACCAGAAGGACCTTGCCACCAAATCCCTGGTACCAAAGATTCCAGGATGACCTGCCAACGCAGAAGAATGAACCTCAGAGATGACTCTACTGGTCCAATCATCAGGAACAAACAGTCTACCAGGTGGGCAACGATCAGGTCTATCCGCCTGAAACTCCTGCAAGACCCGCCGCAGGTCTGGAGAAACGGCAGACAATATCACTCCATCTTTAAGGATACCTGTGGGCTCAGAATTACCAGGGGAGTCAGGCTCAAAACTCCTAGAAAGGGCATCCGCCTTAACATTCTTAGAACCCGGTAGGTAAGACACCACAAAATTAAACCGAGAGAAAAACAACGACCAGCGCGCCTGTCTAGGATTCAGGCGCCTGGCAGACTCAAGGTAAATTAAATTTTTGTGGTCAGTCAATACCACCACCTGATGTCTGGCCCCCTCAAGCCAGTGACGCCACTCCTCAAAAGCCCACTTCATGGCCAAAAGCTCCCGATTCCCAATATCATAATTCCGCTCGGCGGGCGAAAATTTACGGGAAAAAAAAGCACAAGGTCTCATCACGGAGCAGTCGGAACTTCTCTGCGACAACACCGCCCCAGCTCCGATTTCAGAAGCGTCGACCTCAATCTGAAAAGGAAGAGCAACATCAGGCTGACGCAACACTGGGGCGGAAGAAAAGCGGCGCTTGAGCTCCCGAAAGGCCTCCACAGCATCAGGGGACCAATCAGCAACATCAGCACCCTTCTTAGTCAAATCAGTCAATGGTTTTACAACATCAGAAAAACCAGCAATAAATCGACGATAAAAGTTAGCAAAGCCCAAAAATTTCTGAAGACTCTTAAGAGAAGAGGGTTGCGTCCAATCACCAATAGCCTGAACCTTGACAGGATCCATCTCGATGGAAGAGGGGGAAAAAATGTATCCCAAGAAGGAAATCTTTTGAACCCCAAAAACACACTTAGAACCCTTCACACACAAGGAATTAGACCGCAAAACCTGAAAAACCCTCCTGACCTGCTGGACATGAGAGTCCCAGTCATCCGAAAAAATCAGAATATCATCCAGATACACAATCATAAATTTGTCCAAATAATCGCGGAAAATGTCATGCATAAAGGACTGGAAGACTGAAGGGGCATTTGAAAGACCAAAAGGCATCACCAAATACTCAAAATGGCCCTCGGGCGTATTAAATGCGGTTTTCCACTCATCCCCCTGCTTGATTCGCACCAAATTATACGCCCCACGGAGATCAATCTTAGAGAACCACTTGGCCCCCTTTATACGAGCAAACAAATCAGTAAGCAGTGGTAACGGATATTGATATTTAACCGTGATTTTATTCAAAAGTCGATAATCAATACACGGCCTCAAAGAGCCGTCTTTCTTAGACACAAAGAAAAAAACGGCTCCTAAGGGAGATGACGAAGGACGAATATGTCCCTTTTCCAAGGACTCCTTTATATATTCTCGCATAGCCGCGTGTTCAGGCACAGACAGATTAAATAAACGACCCTTAGGGTATTTACTACCCGGGATCAAGTCTATGGCACAATCGCACTCCCGGTGCGGAGGTAGTGAACCAACCTTGGGTTCTTCAAAAACGTCACGAAAGTCAGACAAGAATTCAGGAATCTCAGAGGGAATAGATGATGAAATGGAAACCAAAGGTACGTCCCCATGAGTTCCTTTACATCCCCAGCTTAACACAGACATAGCTCTCCAGTCGAGGACTGGGTTATGAGATTGCAGCCATGGCAATCCCAGCACCAAAACATCATGTAGATTATACAGCACCAGAAAGCGAATAACCTCCTGGTGATCCGGATTAACACGCATAGTCACTTGTGTCCAGTATTGTGGTTTATTACTAGCCAATGGGGTGGAGTCAATCCCTTTCAGAGGTATCGGAGCCTCCAATGGCTCCAAATCATACCCACAGCGTTTGGCAAAGGACCAATCCATAAGACTCAAAGCAGCGCCAGAGTCGACATAGGCGTCCGCGGTAATAGATGACAAAGAACAAATCAGGGTCACAGATAGAATAAACTTAGACTGTAAAGTGCTAATTGAAACAGACTTGTCAGGCTTCTTAGTACGCTTAAAGCATGCTGATATAACATGAGTTGAATCACCACAATAGAAGCACAACCCATTTTTTCGTCTAAAATTCTGCCGCTCGCTTCTGGACAGAATTCTATCACATTGCATATTTTCTGGCGTTTTCTCAGTAGACACCGCCAAATGGTGCACAGGTTTGCGCTCCCGCAGACGCCTATCGATCTGAATAGCCATCGTCATGGACTCATTCAGACTCGCAGGCACAGGGAACCCCACCATAACATCCTTAATGGCATCAGAGAGACCTTCTCTGAAAATCGCCGCCAGGGCGCACTCATTCCACTGAGTAAGCACAGACCATTTGCGGAATTTTTGGCAGTATATTTCAGCTTCATCTTGCCCCTGAGACAAGGACATCAAGGCCTTTTCCGCCTGAAGCTCTAAATGAGGTTCCTCATTAAGCAACCCCAAGGCCAGAAAAAACGCATCCACATTGAGCAACGCAGGATCCCCTGGTGCCAATGCAAAAGCCCAGTCTTGAGGGTCGCCCCGGAGCAAGGAAATTACAATCCTGACCTGCTGTGCAGGGTCTCCGGCAGAGCGAGACTTCAGGGACAAAAACAATTTGCAATTATTTTTAAAATTTTGAAAGTGAGATCTATTCCCCGAGAAGAATTCAGGCAAAGGAATTCTAGGCTCAGACATAGGTGCATGAACAACAAAATCTTGCAAATTTTGTACCTTTGTGGCGAGATTATTCAAACCTGTAGCTACACTCTGAAGATCCATTTGAAACAGGTGAACACAGAGCCATTCAAGGATAAGAAGGAGAGAGAGAGAGGAAGGCTGCAATATAGGCAGACTTGCAAGTGATTCAATTGAAAGCACACTCAGAACTGAAGGAGAAAAAAAAAAAAAAAAAAAATTTTTCAGCAGACTTCTTTTTTTCTCTCCTTTCTCTGCCAATTAATTTAACCCTTTGTGGGCCGGTCAAACTGTTATGGTTCTCAATGGCGAGAGAACATAGCCCAGCATATATGAGAACTAGCTCTTGGAAGATGGAAACTATACTGACCATGAACTAAACCTGCCGCACAACTAGAAGTGGCCGGGTAGCATGCCTACGTTTTTTTATCCCTAGATGCCCAGCGCCAGCCGGAGAACTACCTAATCCTAGCAGAGGAAAAGACAGTCCTGGCTCACCTCTAGAGAAATTTTCCCAAAAGGCAGACAGAGGCCCCCACATATATTGGCGGTGATTTTAGATGAAATGACAAACGTAGTATGAAAATAGGTTTAGCAAAAATCGAGGTCCGCTTACTAGATAGCAAGAAGACAGAAAGGGCACTTTCATGGTCAGCAGAAAACCCTATCAAAACACCATCCAGAAATTACTTTAAGACTCTAGCATTAACTCATAACACCAGAGTGGCAATTTCCGCTCACAAGAGCTTTCCAGACACAGTAACGAAACAGCAGCTGTGAACAGGAACAAAATGCAAAAACACACAAGGACAAAAGTCCAACTTAGCTGGGAGTTGTCTAGTAGCAGGAACATGCACAGAAAGGCTTCTGATTACATTGTTGACCGGCATGAAACTGACAGAGGAGCAAGGTTATATAGCGACTCCCACATCCTGATAGGAGCAGGTGAACAGAGGGGATGATGCACACAAGTACAATTCCACAAGTGGCCACCGGGGGAGCCCAGAATCCAATTTCACAACAGGCATCATGACGATAATAGAAGTCGTGTGAGTCATAACCCTCACCAATATGACCATGTCGTCCAAACCCAGGTTGGGACCAGCCTCCAACACTGGGTCTAGACAAGTGGCCATATTGGTAAGGTTGCTGGAAGGATGCCATTTGGTAATTTGTAGACATTGTTGGGTTCTGTTGGGGATAGGGTTGTGAGGTAGGCATTGGTGGGTTCTGTTGGGGATAGGGTTGTGAGGTAGACATTGGTGGGTTTTGCTGGGGATAGGGATGAGGTGTAGGCCCACGTGGAGGCAGTGCTTCAGATCCCTCTTGAGCATGCACTGGTTGATTTCTTGGCATACGTAAGAGGTTACATGGTGACATCTGCCAACTCTCAATGTACTCAAATTATTAGGGTCATTTGGGGGGGGGGTGCATGCATCAAGAAGGATCTGAATGCACCATCTCACACGTAGCCTCACCTCACGGGGAATGGGACGGAGATACCGGGCCAGGCTACGCGCAAATGACTCCTTACCCTCATCCTGAGTAGCCCTAGCCAAATAATTTAAGACACCAGTGTCCACATTCCTTCGGCTTGCACTAATCTCTCCTTCTGCGGCCACGGCGTGAGGTCACAGCAGGCTGTGGTGAAGCCTCAAGCGGAACAGTGGGGCTGCTGCTGTGGCCAGTATCCTCGGCATCAGTGAAGCTGGTGCATCTGTGGGTGGTGCTGCAGCATCAGGACCAGGTGGTTGGGAAACATGAGGGGCAGCCGAAGATGGATCCGGAGGGAGAATCATAGAAGGAGCCGTAGATGGTCCAGCCACCTCTTCTCCTTCACCAACAAATCTATGAGTGCCTCTGAATCTGAACCTGTTGTCTCCCTCTCAGTGAGGTTGGATTGAATTCTGTTATTCGAAAAATTAAAACAAAAAAAAAATTACAATCTTCTATAACCATTCCTAACATATGTGTATTGTGATGTGAGGTTTGCACTTATGGTCTGAGATCCATACTGGGATCCAGAAAGGACAGCCGATCAAAATAAATGTATTTTCGTTTTGCTGGAGCAGATGAGCCACTCCTGGCCCGCTGCTGCCTTTCTCTTCGGTACTGGTCCCGAATGCTTCTCCAACGTCTCATAACATCTTCCACTGTAATGCAGGAGAAGAAAATAATGTATAAGGACATTGTGCACATTGGTAACACAAGGTGTCAGTGACTTCATAGATTTAAATATGCCCTATTATAAGCTGCATTTCTTACTTAATATCTGCAATTAGCACAAAATAAACACACAAATCCCACAATACCATAAAAGGGGGACACCATAGAATGTAAGTACACAAGAACAGGGTCCTCTCCCCTCTATACCAGTCTGTCATTGTCAATTTGCTAACTGTAAGCGACATCTATAAAGGCTGTACGTAACCCCTTTATCATGTCCTGCACCATTACATAAATGCTGCAATATACATACAAAATCAGGCTAAAATAAATAATAATTGTGAACAAATATTGTTCTTACTGCAGTTTGCAATATGAAATACTTGATAATCAGGAGTGTACTTAAGTAGTTGCCTCTGTCCCTCACGTGGCAGTAGGTCAAAATTTTGGAAAAGTATCCCACAAATGCTCGCTCCTCCAAGCAGCCTATTTCCTAGCCCTGTTGGCATAATTGGCATCCCATGGGTCCCAAATCTCGGGCCTTTCCTGGACCAGGACCAGGAGCCTATCCACATTGATTATGTTTGCCATGCTGCTTGCAACTCCGTGGAGGCGTGCGCCAGACTTCCGGGATGTCTGTCTGGCCTTTTCAGCTAATTAGCATGTCTCACCTTCCTGATTGAGGGTTTGACCCATTTCCTGGCACCTGGAGATGTCTGGCGTATATCTCGCAAGTCACACTGCTGGTCCATGTGTAATCCGTATTTTTCGCGCACCCATAGACTTTCATTGGTGGATTTTTTTCGCAATATGCTGACAAATGCAGCATGCTGCGATTTTCTACGTCCGTAAAATACGGCTACAAAATATACGGCAGATAGGAGCTGCCCCATAGAGAATCATTGGTCCGTGTGCAATGCGTTGTTTTTGCGCCTCTCATACATCCGTAAAACTCTCTAGTGTGACGCCGGCCTTACTTTATTGCTTCATTTGGGGGTACAGGTAACCATGGGACGTCCTAAAGCAGTCCCAAGGGCAGGAAACAAAATAAGTAGAACAAGTTAAGTTGGACAACAGGCGACTGCGGTCTGCAACACCTTTCTGCCCAAGCCAGCGTTAACCGAGGCATGGGTATGAACCCTGAAAAACCTCGCAAAGATGACCAGATCGCAGCCTTGCAAATCTAAGATGTAGAGGCCTGATGGCAAATGGCCCAGGAAGCCCCCACCACCCGAGTGGGTTGAGCCCTTACACCTAGAGGGGGAGGTATGTCCTTGACGCAATACTCCTCTGGTATCGCCAAGCGAATCCAGCGGGCGATGGTAGATTTGGAAGTTGGGAGCCCCTTACGACAACCCTCAGGAATTACAAACAAGGAGTCAGCGTGTTGAAAAGCATCAGTTCTTGAGAGATAGAAACGAAGGGCTCTGACCAAATCCAGCTTATGGAGAGACTTCTCCAGAGGATGGACTCATGTAGTAATGTGTCGTTCACGAACGATCCGACACAAAGAGCCAGCTCCCTGCTGTGAACGATGGGAGCAACACGCCAGTGAGAGCCACTAAAATCCCTGAATGGCTCTCACTGGGCATAAAATCCTGGACTTCGGCAAGTGTAACCCCGCCCACCTGAGCAAACCCCCCCCCACTCATCAATTTAATTGGTTCCTAGCAAGTGGGTGGAGTTTCTGTGGTAGGTGGGCGTGGTTTTGAGCACCTGAACACACATTCAATGGGGATCCATTTAGGATCCAAAAAGAGCCATTTTGTGAGCTGAAAGAGCCGGCTCTTTTTGGTGAGCGGAGCCATGAGAGCCAGATCACCAAAAAGAGCCAGACTGCCCATCACTAAATTGGACTGGCAAAAGACAGAGAGAAGGGAGAACGATCTTAGGCAGGAAGGAAGGGACAGGTTTGAGGACCACCTTGTCCTGATGAAGAATGAGAAACAGGGAGCGGCAAGATAGTGCTGCCAGCTCAGAGACTCTCCTCATGGATGTGATGGCCACCAGGAAGGCATCCTTCCATGAACGAAGGGAGAATGTAATGTCCTGAATGGCTTCGAATGGAGGTTGCTGAAGAATGCCTAGTACGAGATTAAGATCCCACGGCTGTACTGGAGGACGATATGGGGGCGCCAGGCGAGCGACACCCTGAAGGAACGTCTTCACTTAGGGACGAAAGGTCAGATTTCACTGGGAAAGAACTGAAAGCGCAGAGACCTGACCCTTAAGAATAATGAGGGCAAGACCGAAATCAAGGCCGGACTGTAGAAAGGCCAGTATGGATGGAAGGGAAAAGGACATAGAAACAGAATTATTATCTTCACTCTAGCAAAAGAAGGCCTTCCAATATCTATGGTAAATTCGCAATAAAGTTGTCTTTCTTGCATATATCACGGTCTGTATGACCTGAGGAGAAAAATCCGGCCTCCTTCAGAACGGCAGCCTCAACAACAATGCCATTAAATTCAGAGCCTGAGATCTCTGGTGGAAGAGGGGGCCCTGTGAGAGTAGGTCTGGAAGCCTCCAGGGGACGTCAGCAAGGAGGTTTACTAACTCCACGTACCAAGCCCTTCTGGGCCAATCCAGATCTACCAGGATTACTGGAACCTCCTCCGCCTTGATCTTTTTTACGACTCTCAGAATCAGTGGAAGAGGAGGGAAAAGATTGTGCAGCTGAAATTGGGACCATGGAATGATCAGAGCATCGTCCCCGATGGCTAGGGGGTTGCGGGACCTGGCTTCGAAACGAGGCACCTTGTGATTCATCCGAGACACCAGATCGACGTCGGAGGTGCCCCATTTCTGACAGATCTGGTAGAAGACGGCAGTATTGAGAGACCACTCCCCCAAGGTGAGACCCTGATGACTCAGGAAGTCGGCGGCCCAATTGTCCACCCCCGGAGTGTGGACTGCTGATATTGCTGGAACGTGGTGTTCTGCCCAAAGCAGAATGCTTGCTACCTCCGCCATGACTGACTTGCTTCACGTCCCGCCTTGGTGATTTATATACGCCATGGCTCTGGCATTGTCCGACTGAACGCGAACTGGATTACCCGCAAGGGGATTCTACCTGTAGCGAAGGGAGAGATAAATTGTTCTTATTTCCAGCAAATTGATTGGAAAATGAGACTCCTGAGTGTTCCAGCAACCCCAGGCTATGCGATGGAGAAAACCTGCTCCCCATCTGAGGAGACTGGCGTCGGTGGTGATGACTTGCCAATGGAGAGGAAGGAACTATTTCCTGTGTAGGACACAGGCACAGAGGGTCCACTATATCAAAGACTGTCTAACCCGGAGGGATAGCCGAATGGGACGGTCCAGAGAAGAGATCCTCTTGTCTCAAGCTGAAAGAAGTGTCAGTTGAAGGGGACAAGTATGGAACAGGGCACAGGGTACAGCTTTCATGGCGGCAATCATCTTTCCCAGTATGCTCAGGTGATGTGGAGATGGCCGTCTCAGGGAACATATCCCCAGGCAGAGAAATGAGATCTTTTCTTCTGCAAGAAGGACCTTGGTGCGAGCTGTGTCAAACAGCATGCCCAAGAACACCAGGCAGTGAGATGTGATCAGGGAAGACTTTTCCTTGTTGACTATCCAGCCGAGTTGGGAGAGTGTCCAGAGTGATCTGAAGACTGGTGACAGTCTCGGAAACACCGACCCTCGATCAACAGATTGTCCAGGTAAGGGATGATCAGTATCGCCAGGGATCGAAGATGGGCCATGACAGTTGCCATAACCTTCATAAACACCCTGGGGGCATAGGCCAGTTTGAAAGGAAGGGCAGTGAATTGGTAGAGCTCCTCCTAAATAGAGAACTGGAGAAATCTCTGATGTGGGGAATTTGGATGTGCATGTAAGCATCCTCAATGACCATCGAGCAGAGAAACTACTCAGGTTCCATAGAGGCGACTGTCGAACGTAGAGACTCCTTCCGGAAGTGACGGACTCAACGGTTTAACCGTTTGCAATTCAGAGTCAGCTGAAGGGAGCCTTCATTCTTTGGAACCACTAAGAGATTGGAGTAAAACCCTGAAAAACTTTTGTGAGAGGAAACGAGTACAATTAACGCTGTCCAAAGGAGGGAGGAAATGACTTGAAAAAAGCCTGGGACCTGAGCCAGGCACCTGGGTGGGTGCGACTGGAAAAAACGTCTTCCTGGAGGGAGAGAAAATTTGATCTTTTAATAATCTCTCTGACCCAGGCTTCCTCGACTACTAACAACCATACGTTCGGGAAAAAGAGAATTCCCAGGTGGGAGTGACCCATCATGTAGAGGAAAATCTGTTGGAACGGGACACTGAGGGCTTCGAGGATCGACCCTTTGGATGCCAGTGGGGAGCTGGCTTGAAGGACTACTTTCTCCTCTCCCGCTGGGCAGAACAGTCCTGATGGAAGTAGGTCCCAGGAAGGAGGGATGAAAGGAACGAAACGGGAGAGAACGCCTCCTGGTGAAGGGGCGTTTGGGATTAGGCTGAGGAAGGGAGGTGATCTTACTCCGGTAGCGTCTGAAATTATCTGGTCCAGCTTGGACCAAACAGTCTAGAACCCTGGAAAGGAAGATTGATAAGAGACTTCTCAGAAGGTGGATCTGCATTCGAGGCCTTCAGCCAAAGAATCATCGCTATCGCAATGATGTTGCTGGTAACCCAAGCAGAGCAACTGGTGGTGTGTAAAGACGCTGTCAGTAAATATTTGCCAGCATGAGCGATCTGATCTGCAAGGTCAGTTAGCTTGTTAGGAGGAGTTGCCAATAAAATACCCCGTCGGGAGAGTTTTGCCCAGGCAGCGATGGACTTGGCTACCTATGTGGAAGTGAAGACTGGACAGAAGGAAGCGCCAGCGGCTTCAAAGGCTGACTTAGCCAGGGATTCCATCTGTCTGTCAGTGGAATCCTTTAGGGAGGATCCATCTAGCAGCAATGGAACGTTCTTGAAGGACAGTCAGGAAATCATCGGATCGACAGTCGGGGACACTGTCCATTTGTTAAGAATGTCAGAACTAAAGGGATAAAGAATATCCAGTTCTTTCCTACCAGGGAAACGCTTCTCCAGATGTTCCCAATGTTTGGTGAAGATTGCCTGAAATTCCTTGTGGTTTGCAAACATCCGAGAAGGACGTTTTACCCTCTTGACCGAGACAGAGAGATTCTGTGGGGGTAACCTCATCCTCTCTAATATTAAGAGTCTGGTTAACAGCCAATATGAGTTCTGGTCCATGTTGAGATCGGAGTCTGACTGGGAATCTGGATCAGACCCCAGAGCTACCTCGCAAGAGGCAGCGTGGGATAACGAGGGCATCCTGGAGGATGTAGAGGGACCCGGAGAGCTGGATGAAGAGCTGGAGTGGGCCGCTTCTTGATCTGCCCTTCTGAGAGTGGTGTTCAGGTGCATGCGAATCACTCTGGGAGGTGTTTGGAACACTAGTGGCAATGGACAAGTTTGGTAAGCGTTCGAGAACCTGGACCAGGGACTGTGACACCTTGGTCAAGTCAGACACTGATTGTGAGATAGCAACAGCCCACTTCGGGGAGGGTATGAGCTCTTGTCCAGGGTGGCAGGGGGCTCCTGTGATGCAGGCTTGATTGAAAAGCTGGAAGTCTGGCAGAAAGCCGAGTACTGTCCTGAGGGCCACTTCTTTTTACAGAAGGCACAGGCGTAGGGGATTATAGCAGGAGCGGTGCAGACATGGGCCTCCGTGGGATTGGGCATAAGTGAGGACCTTAGAGGTACTGCTGTTAAGAGCTAATCCCCTGAAGAGAAAAAGGGATAGGGTCAGTCAGGATAGAGCCTCCCCGAAGTCAGCGATGGTTCAGCTGTAGCTGTGTCCCCCGGATCCGTTGGCTATAATGTGGAGCTGACCTGCGGGCAGGCTGTGAGCTGTGGCTGGAGTTTATGAGAGCTGGAGCTGGAGGAAGAGGCAGGGACTGAAGGCTGCAGGTGAGCCGGCAGTTGTTCAGTTCGGGGAGCGCAAGTGTGAAGGTCCCACCCCCGCTGCTGATTGGCCGTCCCACCGAAGGCAGGGACTGGCCTGAAGGAAGAGGCCCTGCGATAGACTTAAAAGTGCGCGATAACGCGCGCAGATGCGCATCACAGGGGGCATAGCCAAGTAAGGAAGAAGAGAGAGACGAGCTCTCATTGGATTAAATAGTGGGCGTGACTGCAAAAAGAGGGGTCACCTCGCCGAGTGAAGGCCCAAAGCAGCGGACTAAATTTTGATAGAGGGTTGGTGGACATCGCGGCGCATCGACGCTTGCTGCGTCTGGATCTGCATGGGGAGACCGCGGGGAGCACACGGGACATACCTTAAAAGTGAATCCTGATCCTTCTTTGCCCGTGAGAATGATATCAGGTTCCCCCAAGTGGATGGGGGTCACTGGAGTATGGGATCCTGCTTCCCGCACCGACATGGATCCGGACGGTGCAGAAGACCCCTAAAAAGGGGAAGGTCACAAACGAGTGATCACCATCTTCCTGCCGACCCACTTCGAGGAGAGGACTGGGGTGTGGAAAAAGGGCTAGGATTGGCTACCAGGATTCACCCTGAAGCACAGTGAGGTGAGAGGGGATTAGATCCTGCCCTGCAGATCTGAGAGTATATGTATATGTAAAACAGATGGATAGATTAACCCCTTCATGACCCAGCCTATTTTGACTTTAATGACCTGGCCATTTTTTGCAATTATGACCAGTGTCCCTTTATGAGGTAATAACTCAGGAACGCTTCAATGGATCCTAGCGGTTCTGAGATTCTTTTTTCGTGACATATTGGGCTTCATGTTAGTGGTAAATTTAGGTCGATAATTTTTGTGTTTATTTGTGAAAAAATGGAAATTTGGCGAAAATTTTGAAAATTTTGCAATTTTCAAATTTTGAATTTTTATTCTGTTAAACCAGAGAGTTATGTGACACAAAATAGTTAATAAATAATAATAATAAATAACATTACCCACATGTCTGCTTTACATCAGCACAATTTTGGAAACAAATTTTTATTTTTGCTAGGAAGTTATAAGGGTTAAAATTTGACCAGCGATTTCTCATTTTTACAACAAAATTTACAAAACCATTTTTTTAGGAACCATCACACATTTGAAGTCAGTTTGAGGGGTCTATATGGCTGAAAATACCCAAAAGTGACACCATTCTAAAAATTGCACCCCTCAAGGTGCTCAGAAACACATTCAAGAAGTTAATTAACCCTTCAGGTGCTTCACAGTAGCAGAAGCAATATGGAAAGAAAAAATTAACATTTAACTTTTTAGTCACAAAAATGATCTTTAGCAACAATTTTTTTTATTTTCCCAAGGGTAAAAAGAGAAACTGGACCCCGAAAATTATTGTACAATTTGTCCTGAGTACGCAGATACCCCATATGTGGGGGGAACCACTGTTTGGGCACACGACAGGGCGCGGAAGGGAAGGAGTGCCATTTGACTTTTTGAATGAAAAATTGGCTCCAATCTTTAGCGGACACCATGTCGCGTTTGGAGAGCCCCTGTGTGCCTAAACATTGGAGCTCCCCGACAAGTGACCCCATTTTGGAAACTAGACCCTCCAAGGAACTTATCTAGATGCATAATGAGCACTTTGAACCCCCAGGTGCTTCACAAATTGATCCGTAAAAATTAAAGTACTTTTTTTTCACAAAAAATTTTTTTTCAGTCCCAATTTTTTCATTTTCACATGGGCAACAGGATAAAATGGATCCTAAAATTTGTTGGGCAATTTCTCCTGAGTATACCGATACCTCACATGTGGGGGTAAACCACTGTTTGGGCACACGGCAAGGCTCGGAAGGGAAGGAGCGCCATTTGACTTTTGAATGAAAAATTAGCTCCAATCGTTAGCGGACACCATGTCGCGTTTGGAGAGCCCCTGTGTGCCTAAACATTGGAGCTCCCCCACAAGTGACCCCATTTTGGAAACTAGACCTCCCAAGGAACTAATCTAGATGTGCAAGGAGCACTTTGAACCCCTAAGTGCTTCACAAAAGTTTTTAACGCAGAGCCACGAAAATAAAATATCATTTTTCTTTCCTCAAAAATATATTTTTTAGCCCGCAATTTTTTATTTTCATAAGGGTAACAGGAGAAATTGGACCCCAAAAGTTGTTGTCCAGTTTGCCCTGAGTACGCTGATACCCCATATGTGGGGGGGACCACTGTTTGGGCACACGTCGGGGCTCGGAAGGGAAGCAGTGACGTTTTGGAATGCAGACTTTGATGGAATGGTCTGCGGGCGTCATGTTACGTTTGCAGAGCCCCTGATGTGCCTAAACAGTAGAAACCCCCACAAGTGATCCCATTTTGGAAACTAGACCCCCCAAGGAACTTATCTAGATGTGTGGTGAGCACTTTGAACCCCCAAGTGCTTCACAGAAGTTTATAACGCAGAGCCGTGAAAATAAAAAATAATTTTTCTTTCCTCAAAAATTATATTTAGCAAGCAATTTTTTATTTTCACAAGGGTAACAGAAGAAATTGGGCCCCAATAGTTGTTGTCCAGTTTGTCCTGAGTACGCTGATACCCCATATGTAGGGGTAAACCACTGTTTGGGCACACGTCGGGGTTCGGAAGGGAAGTAGTGACGTTTTGAAATGCAGACTTTGATGGAATAATCTGCGGGCGTCACGTTGCGTTTGCAGAGCCCCTGATGTGCCTAAACAGTAGAAACCCCCCACAAGTGACCCCATTTTGGAAACTAGACCCCCCCAAGGAACTTATCTAGATGTGTGGTGAGCACTTTGAACCCCCATGTGCTTCACAGAAGTTTATAACGCAGAGCCGTGAAAATAAAAAATCATTTTTTCCCCACAAAAATAAGTTTATATAAGGGAAACAGGAGAAATTAGACCCTCAAAATTGTTGTGCATTTTTTCCTGAGTACGCTGATACCCCATATGTTTGTGTAAACCACTGTTTGGGTGCACGTTGGGGCTTGGAAGGGAGGGAGCACCATTTGACTTTTTGGATGCAAGATTGGCTGGAATCAATGGTGGCGCCATGTCGCGTTTGGAGACCCCTGATGTGCCTAAACAGTGGTAACACCTCAATTCTAACTCCAACACTAACCCCAACACGCGTAGGCTTCTTCAGCCCCCCGAAGAAGCCTACGCGAAACGCGCGTAGGGGCTGGCGGTTCCACAGGTACACACCACGTCTAACATGGGTGAGGCCCGGTCTTTTACATTTCTTTAGTCTTTCACCTTACATGTATTTTAGGTGGGATCAGTAAGCTGGTATTGCTTCTTACTCATTCTGTTTAACCTGGGTCCTCAAGGCGTATACTGTAGGTGTGTTATGGGGATGTTGTTTACCTGTTTCCATGATTCACAGCATTATTCTAGTATGACCCTGAATGTGTACCTTACTATGAGCATTTTAATATAAATGGTTGTTAATAAACATGCTACTTTTTTGTAACTTTAAAGACAACTCTATGACTCCTTTTTTCGGATTATCATATATATTGTTGGGGAGTTTTTGTTTTGTCCATTAATGGACTTGTATGTGGCTGAGTTCTAATTTTTTATAATTATTGGCCAATGATATTGCAGTATCGGCCATGGCTGGATTGTAATATTTCACCAATTTTCATTGGTGAAATATTACAATTGCTCTGATTGAAAGTGAAAATGAAACAGTCCCATTCAACAGCCAATCAGAGTGATCGTAGCCATGAGGGGGGCAAAGCCACCCCCCTGGGCTCAAGTACCACTCCCCCTGTCCCTGCAGGTCGGGTGAAATTTGAGCTAACCATTTCACCCGACCTGCAGGAGCATGATCATTCTGTAATGCAGCATATGCGTCACAGGTCGGATTGGTACCGACTTTCATGATGCATACGCTGTGTCACAGGTCGGGAAGGGGTTAAAGGCCGGCAAATGATCTGCCGTGTACAGTATAATCACCGAGAGACAGGTTAGAATAGAATAGATAGAAATAAGATGCCCCCATTACTAACCCAATAGTCAAATTGTTAAGAAAACACAGACACCCAGAAAAAAATCCTTTAACTGAAATAAAGACACAGACTCCTTTAATGTTCTAAATTAAACCATACTTACTGCCACACCTAATTCCCCGATGCCCTCGATCTCCTATAATAAAAGTAAAATAATAGACCAACAATATACAATACCTGTCCGTCGTTGTGTCCCACGCAGTAATCCATATCTGGGGGATATACAGTTTTCAACCTGGATGGTGCCAAGATCAGGGCCGGCCCGAACGTATAGGCGAACTAGGCGGCCGCCTAGGGCGCCAGAGAAAAAATAGAAAAAATTATAAAAAATATTTTCAAAAGGCAAAAGGTGTATGGAGCGGAGCTGAATGTGTATGAGGTGTATGGAGCGGAGCCGTGTGTGTATGAGGTGTACGGAGCGGAGCCGCGTGTGTACAAGGTGTATGGAGTGGAGCGCTTGTGTACGGAGCGCAGCCACGTGTGTAGGAGTAGCTATGTGTGGCCATTATAAGGTACGAAGTATCATGTGCGGCCAATATACAGTATGGAGCATCATGTGTGGTCATTATACAGTATGGAGCATCATGTGTGGCCATTATACAGTATGGAGCATCATGTGTGGCCATTATACAGTATGGAGCATCATGTGTGGCCATTATACAGTATGGAGCATCATGTGTGGCCATTATACAGTATGGAGCACTGTGTGGCCATATTTTTTTGTTTATAATTATTCTTTATGAAACAGTGTGATCAGCAGTGCTAAATGGGTGTGGTTGGGATGTGGATATGGGTGTGGCTAGTTATGAATGGGTGTGGTCAGAGGCGTGGCCTAAAATTTGCCACGGCGCGCTTTGCGCGCAACAAACTTTGTCCCTCTTTACCATCTTCAAAAGTTGGGAGGTATGTTAAAAGTAGTAGGGGCGCAACAAAATAGTTTTGCCTAGGGCGCCGTAATCTCTCGGGCCGGCCCTGGCCAAGATGCCTGTCATGGTTAGGACAAGGTTATGTCTTGTACTCTCAGAGTTAATGTTCTCAGCCTCTCTTTCAAGATGGGAGGGCTATTTATACTCACTCCTAACTTGGTATCCTTGTCAGCTATAGGTTTTTTACAGTCTGAATGCTTGACCTCTGTAGTGTGTGCTGGCTTGCTTTGTGTCTTGCTGTCACCTGCTTTATTCGCTTTCCTGGATTACTGACCCCTGGCTTGGCTTCTGACTATTCTCTGACTCTCCCTGTTGGTATCTTGTAATCTCCTGGCTTCGACCTTGGCTTGTTTCACTATTCTTCTATGATTGTTCCTTCTCTATTTCCCTGGCGTCTGGCTCCGCCCCCTGACCGCCTCCCTCTCTGTCACATGATCGTAGGTCCTTTTGCTTTACCTGGTCACTCTGTCTCATGTGAAAGGTCCCGTTGGTATTCATGTTAGTTACCCGGTTTCTGGTTCGGCTCCATTGCTGCTAGGTGCAGTTTTCCCTGCAGCATTAATACCCGGGTATCGTGACATTATAGCTGACCTGATAGTTTTCTCCCTGGTGTGGGGGGTGGTGTTTGTATGCCATGGACCCGGTACAGGATCTCACGGTACAGATTAATGAGCTTTCTCAGCTTTTGCAGAAGCTGTCTGTGGAACAGCAAGCCCCGGTCCACTCGCACCAACAGGTGCAGAGAGATGTGGCAGGTGCTTCACAGTTGTCTGCTCCATTTCGGTCCCGGGAGGGGGGTCCCTCTGATGTATCCTTAGCGGACCCCGAACCACCGGTAAAATTAACCAACACTTTTTCTGGGGATAAAAAATTGTTCAGGGTCTTTAAGGAGGGATGTAAGTCGTTTTTTGAGTTACGTCCCTGGGCCTCTGGAAATGAAAGGCAGAGTGTGGGGGTAGTTGTGTCTTTATTAAGGGGGTCCCCGCAGACATGGGCCTTCTCTCTCTCTTCCTCTGCTCCTGAACGCATGTCTGTGAACCTGTTTTTTGAGTCTCTGGGGCACATTTATGATGAGCCTGATAGAGTGCGTCTGGCAGAAGATATGGTAATGAGTGTGACATAGGGGAAGCACTCCGCTGAATGGTTCTGCTCAGAGTTTAGGCGCTGGGCAGCTGAACTTTCTTGGAACGATGCAGCCCTGAGGGGGTTGTTCCGCATGGGTCTGTCCGACCGTCTGAAGGACGCTCTAGCACTTCATCCTCCTCCTGATACCCTGGAGGACTCCGTGCTAGAGCAATGATGCAACAGGAGACTTCCTTGTTCTCTAAGTTATGTGACACCTGTATCTGAACCCATGGAGATTGGGTCAGTCTCGGTCTCTGAAAGTGAGAGAAGACACCGCAGAGACAATCAACTGTGTTTTTACTGTGGAGCCTCTGGACATTGGAAAAGTTACTGTCCATCCTGCCCTTCTGTGAAACCATCTGAGAAACGACTGAGTCTGGGCAACAATCTAGGAGGTTGTCCAGACTCCCAGGTTCATTTTTTCTCGCTTACAAAACTTGTGCAACAGGTGAATTTGGAGCTTGCTGGTGGTCCTGTGGTGACCACCGCTTTTGTTGACTGCGGTTCTTCCGTTAATTTGATTGATGCCCAAGTTGTGGCTCGTAATAAGATAGGGACAGTTAGGTTGAAAAACACTGTTAAAATTGTGGCTGTTGATTCATCCCCTCTTACCCGGGATGGAATTTGTTTCAAAACTGATGCTTTTTCTCTGAAAGTGGGTTCCACTCACGTGGAGCAATTAAGTTGTTTTGTATTGAATAATCTGCCTGCAGGACTGGTTTTGGGAATGCCCTGGCTGCCACGCCACAATCCTGCCATTGATTGGGTAGTGGGGGAGATTACTCATTGGAGATGTAAGGGTAATGGTTCGTGTTGTAACCTGGGACCTTTTGTTAACCCAATAAAGTCTGTATCTGTGTCGTCTATTGGTCTGGAGGGTATTCCGGAGTACCTGAAAGACTTCGATGATGTGTTTTCCAAAAGTTAGGCCGAGGCACTTCCACCACATCTACCCGGTGATTGTGCTATTAATTTAATCCCAGGAGCCAAATTACCCAAGGCTCGTTTATACAATTTGTCTGGGCCCGAGCGCCAAGCCATGAAATGGTACTTCACTGAGAGTCTCCGTCAGGGGCATATTCGGCCTTCTGTTTCACCCGTCGCAGCGGGGTTTTTCTTTGTGAAGAAAAAAGATGGTGGTTTGTGACCGTGCCTCGACTTTCGGGAACTGAATAAGATCACTGTGAAAAACACGAATCCTCTTCCTCTGATTCCTGATTTATGTAATCAACTCACTGGGGCCAAATGGTTTTCTAAGCTTGACTTACGAGGGGCTTATAACCTGATAAGGATTCGAGAGGGAGATGAATGGAAAACAGCTTTTCTGACTACCGAGGGCTTATTTGAAAATTTGGTTATGCCCTTCGATCTCACTAACGCCCCTGCTGTGTTCCAGAACTTTATTAATGTTGTTTTTTCTGACCTGATTGGGCGCTATGTTGTCATTTACCTGGATGACATCTTGATATACTCAAAGGACAGTCAGTCTCGCTTACACCATCTTCAGACAGTTCTTGTGAGACTCAGGGAGAACCATTTATACGCAAAACTGGAGAAGTGCTCATTCTTTATGCAAGAACTGTCTTTTCTGGGATTAATTGTATCTGGGGATGGGTTCCGCATGGACCCGGGGAAGGTTCAGGCCATTTCTGATTGGGTGCAACCTCATGACCTGAAGGGGTTGCAGCAATTTCTGGGCTTCGCTAACTATTATAGGAAGTTCATTAAAGGGTTTTCGCAGGTGGTGAAACCCTTAACAGACCTCACACTAAAAGGGGCGGAGGTAAAAAATTGGTCCGAGGCCGCAAAAAATTCCTTCCAGACACTGAAGAAATGTTTTGTTTCAGCCCCCGTGTTGATACAACCCGATCCGTCGAGACCTTTTATTGTAGAGGTTGACGCATCGGAGGTGGGGGTGGGGGCAGTGTTGTCTCAGGGCCCGTCCACCCTTATTAACCTTAAACCCTGTGCCTTTTTCTCTAAAAAATTATCTTCGGCTGAGAGAAAATATGATGTCAGCAACAGGGAATTGTTGGCAATTAAATTGGCCTTCGAAGAATGGAGGCATTTTTTGGAGGGGGCTGTTCATCCCGTTACGGTCATCACTGATCATAAAAATTTGGCCTATATCGAGTCTGCTACGAGATTGACCCCCAGACAGGCTCGGTGGGCACTTTTTTTTTCTCGGTTTCATTTTACCATTACGTCCTGACCAGGGTCTAAAAATGTAAAGGCAGATGCCTTATCCCGAAGTTTTGATTGTGTGTCCCCTCCAGAACCTCCTTCCTCCATTCTTCAACCTGGAGTGGTTGTGGCTGAAATCTCATCTGAGTTACAGAGAGAGATTTTGGAAGCACAGTCACAAGCTCCCAAGAATAAACCCTCTGGCAAATTGTTTGTACCCGATCATTTCCGTCTCACACTTCTGCAAGAATATCATGACTCTGTGTTGAGTGCACACCCTGGGATTGCAGCTACCCGGGGGGGCAGTAGCTAGGAATTTTTGGTGGCCTTCTATGGGTACTGATATAAAAAAAATTGTGAATACTTGTGGGGTGTGTGCTCGCTCTGAGAGCTCTCTGGTCCGGCCGGCCGGGGAATTGGTACCTTTGCCAATTCCGGATAAACCTTGGACACACCTGTCCATGGATTTTATCACTAATCTTCCTCCTTCAAAGGGCAACTCTGTAGTCTGGGTAGTGGTTGATAGATTTTCTAAACAAGCCCACTTTGTGCCGTTATCTGCATTGCCTTCTGCTGAAACCTTAGCTCGTTTGTTCATTCAGCATATAGTTCGGTTGCATGGGGTACCTGTGAATGTGGTGTATGACAGGGGTGTGCAATTTGTTGCTAGATTTTGGAGGGCTTTTTGTAAGAAGTTGGGGGTTACGTTGTCTTTCTCCTCTGCTTATCACCCGGAATCTAATGGTCAGACTGAACGCACCAACCAGTCGTTGGAACAAATTTTAAGATGTCTTGCCTCTTCCAGACCGGAGGACTGGTGTGAGGTATTACCCATGGCAGAATTTGCATTCAACTGTCGTATTAATCATTCTACTGGCAAATCTCCTTTTCAGGTCAACTATGAATTTGTTCCGCAATTTGGAGAATTTTCCCGCATGGATTCTGGTTGCCCTGGTGCTGAGGGTCTGGTGCAACAGTTAAGAACTCTTTGGAGGGAGGTTCAGGGTAATATCTCCAAAGCTCAACGGAGGTACAAACATTTTGCAGACAGGGAGAGGTCAGCTCCTACACTGACAGTGGGGGAGAAGGTGTGGTTGTCTACCCGTAACATCAAACTTAAGGTACCCTCTATGAAGTTGGGCCCCAGGTTTATAGGTCCATACAAGATATTAGAGGTGATCAACCCGGTGGCCTATAGATTACAGTTGCCCGCCTCTTTCAAAATATCAAATGTCTTTCACAGGTCCCTATTAAAACCTGTGGGGACGGTTAGAGAAGATTCCTCATCCAATGTTCTGCCAGTGTTGGTAGAGGGTCAGCCGGAGTATGAGGTAGGGTGCATCATTGATTCACGGTGGATGCGTCGAAGGCTTCAGTACTTAATACATTGGAAGGGTTATTCTATTGAGGATCGGTCATGGGTCCCGGCCAGTTCTGTGCATGCTGATCGACTGGTGCAGGCTTTTCATGCCAGGTACCCTGAGAAGCCTGGGGGTCCAGTGGCCCCCCGTTAAGGGGGGGGTACTGTCATGGTTAGGACAAGGTTATGTCTTGTACTCTCAGGGTTAATGTTCTCAGCCTCTCTTTCAAGATGGGAGGGCTATTTATACTCGCTCCTAACTTGGTACCCTTGTCAGCTATAGGTTTTCTGCAGTCTGTATGCTTGATCTCTGTAGTGTGTGCTGGCTTGCTTTGTGTGTTGCTGTCACCTGCTTTATTCGCTTTCCTGGATTACTGACCCCTGGCTTGGCTTCTGACTATTCTCTGACTCTCCCTGTTGGTATCTTGTAATCTCCTGGCTTTGACCTCGGCTTGTTTCACTATTCTTTTATGCTTGTTCCTTCTGTTTCCCCGGCATCTGGCCCCGCCCCCTGACCGCCTCCCTCTCTGTCACATGATCGTAGGTCCTTTTGCTTTACCTGGTCACTCTGTCTCATGTGAAAGGTCCCGTTGGTGTTCATGTTAGTTACCCGGTTTCTGGTTCGGCTCCGTTGCTGCTAGGTGCAGTTTCCCCTGCAGCATTAATACCCGGGTATATTGACAATGCCATTGTCCTGGCTGAAAACCACTGGTGAATGAGCTGCTCAGAAAGGAGTTTCAGTGACTAGCGGTGATGTCACTGAAGCTGCGCTAACTCACAGCCTGAACTGCGGTTAACTCTGGACTGTGGGAAAATGTTTTCTCGCATAGCACTCGTCCGTATTATACGCTAGTGAGATGCCGGCCTTAAAATGATACCTGGTTTGATGAAATTCCATTATGGTTGTTGTTTAATCTTTATTTTCTTTTGTTTTGAGTTAATGATATGTTCGTGCTCCAGGGTGGCCTGTGGGGGTTCTTCATGTGGTGCTCTGCTTAGATATTCAACTGTATGGCTTCTGACAGGTCACTGATCCCTCACTGACCTGCCCCCTATTTAACACAATGAATATTCTTTATATATATATAAAAAAAAACACCTCCAGCAGGCAGGTGCCAGCAGCGGCGCCTGCGCTGCAGCATGATCACATGTAAAATGTGCATATAATTCTTTTATTTGATGCTATAAATAAATTAATGGAAAATAAAATTTTCAAAATGGTGCCGACCGCAGTACATTAAAGGTAACCTGTCAGCAGGATTGTGCACAGTAATCTACAGACAGTGTCAGTTAGGCACCATTATACTGATTGAAATGATACCTTGGTTGATGAAATCCGTTTTGTGGTTGTTGTTTAACCCCTTAACAACCGCCGATATGCCTTTTAGTTGGTACAGTTAAGGGGCTTTATTCCTCAGCGCTGCTTTTTAACAGAACTGAGAAATAAAGGTATAGCGCCCCCCAGCATGGGGGTAGCGGAGACCTCGAAGAACATGATTCGGGTCAGTTTTTACCATCCCCTGTCACGTGATCACTGTTATTCACTGAATAACAGTGATCATAAAAAATGTCAGGTTTTCCATTTATTTTTCTCTCCTCTGATATGATTTGGCATACCAGAGGAGAAAGAAATGGGATCCCCGAGACCCCCTGGTACTTCTGCCATTCCTCGGGCCCTCCTGCTCCTTCCCCCGGCCCTCCATCCCCGGCCCTCCACGTTCTCCTCCTGGAAGAAAATGGTGGGCGCATGAGTAGTGCGCACGTCTAGATCAGCTGGCCGGTAGCTGACAACAATAGGAGATTTTTCCTATTGGTTCATTTTGATTATTGTGATAGACCCTATCACAGTGAGCAAAATAAAAAAAAGTAAATCAAACCCCCTTTGTCATCCCCTTAATTAGATAAAAATAGTACAATAAAAAATGTATTTTTTTTTCATTCTTTGCAGTTAGGGTTGGGGTTAGAGCAGGGGTTATGGTTGGGTTTAGAGTTGTTAGGATTAGGGTTGAGGTTAGGGTTGGAGCCGGGGTTAGGGTTGTGTTGGGGTTAAGGTTAGAGCTGGGGTTAGGGTTGGGGTTGGAGCTGGGGTTAGGGTTGGAGCTGGGGTTAGGGTTGTGTTGGGGTTAGAGCTGGCGTTAGGGTTGTGTTGGGGTTAGGGTTGGGATTAGAGCTGGGGTTAAGGTTGTGTTAGGGTTGGGATTGGAAACTCTTGTGCATAATAATTTGGAACAGTGCATTTTTAAGGTTTTTTTTAGTTTTGAACTAAATCCTGTTATCATTGGGAGGTTTGTCCAATAAAATTTGATTTATTGTCTAAAGGTTGATGATCTGAGCATTAAACTGACTAATTTGCATTGATCAGTTAGGCAAATCAGAGAAAAATAGCATTTGCATAATAATTTGGAACACTGTGTGGTCTCTTCGTTCTCAGCTACTTGTTAAAGGGAACCTGTCACCCCCAAAATCGAAGGTGAGTTAAGCCCACCAGCATCAGGGGCTTATCTACATCATTCTATAATGCTGTGGATAAGCCCCCGATGTATCCTGAAAGATGAGAAAAAGAGGTTAGATTATACTCACCCAGTGGCGAGGTCAGTACTTTGTAGAGCCTCATTTTGCAGCAATTACAGCTGCAAGTCGCTTTGGTTAAGTCTCTCTGATCTTTCCACATTTTGCCACTGGGATTTTTGCCCATTCCTCATGGCAAAACTGCTCCAGCTCCTTCAGGTTAGATAGTTTCCTCTGGTGAACAGCAATCTTCAAGTCTGACCACAGATTCTCAATTTTTTTAAGGTCTGGGCTTTGACTAGGCAACTCCAAAACATTTACACGTTTCCCTTTAAATAAAGATGAGCGAATATCTGCGGCTCCCTCCTTATTCGGCAAGCTATAGCGCTTACTGAATAAGCTGCATCGGGAACCCGGATACATGGATCGCTCCCGATAATCAGCTGTTCAGAGCAGCAACTGCATGTGTCTCAGCTGTGTGACAGTCACAACACATGCATGGAGAGCCTGTTTGTTGGGCTCTCCATGCATTTGTTGTGGCTGTCACACAGCTGCTTTTGCGCTGTGTAAACACACTTTACAACACATGACCTTATTTTAACTCTGGATTTACTACATCTAATGCAAGTCTAAGGCTGCTTTCATACATCAGTTTTTTGCCGTCAGGCTCAAGCCGGTGGCTCGACGGATCCGTCGTAAATTGTGAAAAACTGTTGTGACAGATCCATTTTTCCGCCGGATCCGACTAGTGGATGCGGCAAAAAAAAAACTGATTTGTTGCATTAGTTTTTCATCCGTTTCGTCCTTTTTTTATCCGTTTTATGACAGATTACGACGGATCCGTTTTTTTTTTTAAACGCCCATGGGTTGCTCCCAAACGTGATTGGCTACTGAAAACCTATAAATATAATATATATATAGTGTTCCTACAGCCCATCTTTGACAGGTTGTAGAGCAAGTGGCGAAGATAGAAGGCGTGATGGCAAACATCCTGAAGATTTCTGTGGATTTCACTTTTGAAGCAAATCGTTTGAAAGCGATTGTTCTGGAGAAGAAGCGAGAAAGACAGCGCATCATGCATCTGCGCCGCCGACATTTTTGGGTCCACCCAATCACAGCACTGAGAATGACATGTGGGGAGTATTCAACATTATACATGGAGTTAAGAGGAAATCCCAAGAAGTTTTTCAGCTACGCGTGTATACAAATGGAGAACTTTTTTGGTGGAAGGGATTGGACACCTCATCCGAAGAAGTGACACGTATTGTCGCTTCTCCATTTCACCGGCAGAGCGTCTGATGGTGACTCTTCGGTAAGCCATTTTTATTGTATCTCCTACTGTCAAAGTACACTTATAACTGTAATGTTGTTACTGGTATTTTGTACTAATTATTGCCTTGCCTTTTTTCACAGATTCCTTGCAACTGGAGAATCACTATCCTTACTCCATTTTCAATTTAGACTCGGAATTTCCACCATATCGGGGATTGTTAAGCACACCTGTCATGCATTGTGGGACTGTTTGCATGAAGAATTTATCCCACATCCCAAAAGGAGAGTTGGCTGGATATAGCAGAAAAATATTTCTCCATTGTGCTCATGGCCATCGCCGACACAGAATACAACTTTATAGCGGTTGATATTGGGGCCTATGGCCGCTCAAATAATTCGCAAGTTTTTAAAGTGTCTGCAATGGGGCGTCATTTGTATGGAAACACCTTCCAATTTCCACCCCCAAGACCGCTGCCTGAAACCTCTGGGCCACCAATGCCATTTGTATGTGTTGAAGATGAAGCGTTCCAACTCTCGAAACACCTGCTGCTTGACGCCAACTAAAAGTTTTTAATTACTGCCTAACAAGAGCACGAAGAATGGTGGAGTGCCCTTTTGGGATTCTTACATCCAAATGGCAAGTTCTATTGACCGCTATAAAACTGAAGACTGACACTGTTGACGAGGTGGTGAAAGCTTGTGTGGTCCTGCACAATTTTGTAATATGCAAGCTACAGATTGCCATTGATGACCACTTTGAAGAAACCACCTTGAATGATTATCATAACATTACTTTTAGAAGTTCTGTGTCAGTTTCCAGAATGAGGGACAAATTTGCTGAATACTATATTTCACCTCAAGGAAGAGTACACTGGCAGGATGAGATAGTTTGAAAAATTTGTTTTGGACCTTGTTACCCAAAGTATTGGACCTTGTTTTACCCAAAGTATTGTACCTAGTTGCGTTTTACCCAAAGTATTGTACCTAGTCGCGTTTTACCCAAAGTATTGTATCTGTTTTACCAAATGTATTGTATCTGGTTGGGTTTTACCCAAAGCATTGTTCCTGGTTGGGTTTTACCCACATTATTGTACCTGTTTTACCCAAAGTATTGTACCTTGTTTTACCCAAAGTATTTAACCTTATAATTAAATAAATGAAGGACAAAATTTTTAAACAAAAAAATAGTTTTTTTGTTTTTTTTTTTATTTACAACTGTTATACAACATTTATAAATTTAGGTAATGTGGGGTGGAGATAATACTGGAGGGGTTGTCAGATTGGACCAGTTCGACAGTGGGAGTGTGGAGAGAGGATTGTGGTGGTGACGGATCAGAAGGTAAAACAGAAGGTGAAGGGGTGGAGAAAGAAAGAGAATGGGTGGACATAAAACCAGGAGTAGGGATGGGAATTTGGAAGGTTTGAGGGGTGGAGTGGAGGGATTGGGAAGCAGAAGAGGTGGTGGGTGGAGAAGAGGGTTGTGTTTGGGGCATGATGGGTGTGGAAGGAGACTGGTGGTAGTGGGCAGGGAGTAGAGGTTGGGCAGGGAGTGAAGGCACAGATGATGTGGTTGGGAACTGGTATGGGGCAGGAAGCTGATATTGTATGAGGGGGAGGAGGGACAGTGGCTGGAGGTGGTGCAGGTGCGGGAGGAACTACCGTGGCAGGTGGAGGGACTTGAGAGCTAACATGCACTAGGGCATACTGGCAGGCTTGCATTACATGCATCTGCTGGTCAGATAGGAGCTGGAGATAGCTTGTCTATGCGCTCGACTGCTGCCTGGAAAAGGGAGTGATTTGGCGATTTACTTGCATCTGAATGCATCCTATCCAGACACGTGTGCAACTCAAGAATACTGTTGTTGAGGTTAAATCCTGCAGTCATTTGCTCCAACAACAGTTTGAGACAGTTCTGGAAGGCTGCATTCAGATGCAAGAACTCGGGCGCATAGCTCTTTTCCTGACCCCTCTGGCGCTGCTATGTGCACACGTTGCAGATTTGACTGTGGAATTTTCTGTGCAGATTCTGCATTTCTTGGCAGAAAAAGCAGGTCAGAATCTGCGTTTATTTTGGTATGTGCACACGTTGATATTTGTATTTTGATGTAACCCCGTCTCATGTACAGAACCATGTCTAAAGGTCACTTCAGTCTTTCTGTCTGTCTGCCTGTCTGTCACAGAAATCCCAAGTCCCTGATTGGTCGCAGCCAGCTGGCCGCGACCAATCAGCGACGGGCACAGTCCGGCCGTTAAATGGCCGCTCCCTACTCCCCTGCAGTCAGTGCCCCCTCCATACTCCCCCCACAGTCAGCGCCCGCCACCCAGATAGCGTTGTAGCAGTCTGTTAAACCGACTGCGTTATGCCGCGGTGTAACGCAGTCACTTAATGCTGCTATTAACCCTGTTTTTTTTTTTTTTTAATAGGGATATGGTGCCCACACTGCTATATAGTACTTGGGCTGTTATATACTGCGTGGCTGCTATATACTACATGGGCTGTGCTATATATTACATGGGCAGTGTTATATACTGCGTGGGCAGTGTTATATACTGCGTGGGCAGTGTTATATACTGCGTGGGCAGTGTTATATACTGCGTGGGCAGTGCTATATACTGCGTGGGCAGAGCTATATACCACGTGGGCAGAGCTATATACCGCGTGGGCAGAGCTATATACTACGTGGGCTGTGTTATATGCTATGTGGGCAGTGTTATGCTACGTGGGCAGAGTTATACCGCGTGGGCAGTGTTATATACCACGTGGGCAGTGTTATATACTACGTGGGCAGTGTTATATACTACGTGGGCAGTGTTATATACTATGTGGGCTGTGTTATATACTACGTAGCTGTCTGTGTTACGTGGGCTGTGCTATATACTACGTGGGCAGTGTTATATGCTACGTGGGCAGTGTTATATACTACGTGGGCAGTGTTATATACTGCGTGGGCTGTTATATACTACGTGCCTGTTATATATTACGTGGGCTGTGTTATATACTACGCGGCTGTGCTATATACTACATGGGCAGTGTTATATACTAAGTGGCTGCTATATACTATGTGGCTCCTATATACTATGTGGCTGCTATATACTATGTGGCTGTGCTATATACTACGTGGCTGTCTGTGTTACGTAAGCTGTTATATACTGCGTGGGCTGTGCTACATACTGCGTGGGCTGTGTTATATACTGCGTGGCTTCTATATACTACATGGCTGTTATATACTACGTGGGCTGTGTTATATACTGCGTGGGCAGTGTTACATACTACGTGGGCAGTTTTACATACTATGTGGGCTGTGCTATATACTACGTGGGCTGTGCTATATACTACATGGGCAGTGTTATACTACGTGGGCAGTGTTATATACTGCGTGGGCAGTGTTATATACTACGTGGGCAGTGTTATATACTGCATGAGCAGTGTTATATACTACGCACCTGTTATATATTACGTGGGCTGTGCTATATATTACGTGGGCTGTTTTATGTACTACGCGGCTGTGCTATATACTACATGGGCAGTGTTATAATTATATACTAAGTGGCTCCTATATACTAAGTGGCTGCTATATACTAAGTGGCTGCTATATACAATGTGGCTGTGCTATATACTACGTAACTGTGCTATATACTACGTGGCTGTCTGTGTTACGTGGGCTGTTATATACTGTGTGGGCTGTGCTATATACTGTGTGGGCTGTTATATACTACGTGGCTTCTATTTACATGGCTGTTATATACTACGTGGCTGCTATATATTACGTGGGCTGTGTTATATACTACGTGGCTGTGTTATATACTACGTGGCTGTGCTATATACTACGTGGCTGTGCTATATAAACTACATGGCTCCTATATACTACGTGGCGGTCTGTGTTACGTGGGCTGTGCTATATACTATGTGGCTGCTATATACATACATACAGTACATACCGTATTTTTCGGAATATAAGACGCACTTTTTCCCCCAAAAAATTGTGAGAAAAATGGGGGGTGCGTCTTATATTCGGAACGCAGGCTTACCGGCATTGTGGCGGCGACAGAGGTGCGGGCATGATGTGGCACGGTGAGCTGTATGGCGTGAGCAGGTCCCATCCATATTTGAGGTGAATCCGCGGCCCGGTATTGATGGAGAGCAGCAGCGCTGGTGAGTTACGGTATTTTCCGGTGGCGGCGGCCATCTTGCTGAGGCCGCGCGTGCGCAGATTCACTACTCTGCGTCCCAGGGCTTCAGGAAAATGGCCGCAGGAGGTCGCGCGTGCGCAGATGGAGATCGCGGCGGCCATTTTCCTGAAGCCCTGGGACGCAGAGTAGTGAATCTGCGCACGCGCGGCCTCAGCAAGATGGCCGCCACCACCGGAAAATACCGTAACTCACCAGCGCTGCTGCTCTCCATCAATACGGGGCCGCGAATTCACCTCAAATATGGATGGGACCTGCTCACGCCATACAGCTCACCGTGCCACATCATGCCCGCACCTCTGTCGCCGCCACAATGCCGGTAAGCCCGCCGCCACCAGGAAAACCACCCAGCTCTGCTGCTCTCCTTCACTACTGCTGTGGCGTCACCTCAAATGTGGAAGGGACCCTGGCTGCTGCCACCTGAGGAAGTGACCGCACGTCTGCCACCGCCACAGCAACCTCCCCATGGACACCAGGCCATGGCGTTGCCCACCTAAGCAGGATGGGACCCTGCTCAGGTGCACGCCGTTCCGCCCACCGCACCTCAGCATCACCTCACCTCTGCCACCACCATGCCTCCTGTGACCCTGCTCTGCCACTGCCTGCCCTCAGGTAAGAGATCTTAAATTCGGACAATAAGACGGACCCCCATCTTATAAAAAATCTTTTTTTCTGCATTTTTCACCCCAAATTTGGGGTGCGTCTTATAGTACGGTGCGTCTTATAGTCCGAAAAATACGGTACATATTCTAGAATACCCGATGCGTTTGAATCGGGCCACCATCTAGTAATAATAATAATTCCTGAACGTGGGCACGCAGCTTTAGCTTGTATTCATGAGTAGACCAACAAAAAATGTTCAGATACATGAGTACATATATATTAATAAATAATTTATAGATATAGCAACTGGTAATGAAATCACACCCTGCCTGCCCTTTGCTCTACAAAACCTGGCAAGACTTTCATATCCAATGACCTTGAAGAAGGTTGTCTCTTCACTTTATGCCATTTATAGCTGGGAGTGTGCAAATTCCAGTTCCTAGAGCGATACTTGTCTTCATGTTTAGAAGCACAACGCTGAAGACTAAATGTGCGTCTGCAAATACTGATGACGACTATACTGCAGGAAATCTTTCCGTGTAGGTTGGAACATTTCAACTGCCTCTATTTAATTTGGCATGCAAGTCCATGCACTATGTAGTCTATTTTGCCATCACTGAAGACTTTTACAATTTCTTAAAGGGAATCTGTCACCTCATTGTGGCCGTATAGATTGCAGCCACCGCCACCAGGGGCTTATCTACAGCATTCTATAATAATAAGCCCCCCCCCCCCCCGATGTAACCTGAAAGAGAAGAAAAACAGGTTATATTATACTCACCCGGGGGGCGGTCCGGCGTCTCCCATCTTCATACGATGTCGTCCTCTTCCTTGCTTCCTGTTGAGGGCAGAGCAAAGTTCTGCAGTGCGCAGGCACCAGGAAAGGTCAGACAGGCCCGGAGCCTGCGCATTGCAGTACTTTACTCTTCCCTCAACAGGGCAAATCAGTACGCTTGCGCAGGAGCCGCAACAGAAGGAGGATGACTACATCGTATGAAGATGGGAGGCGCCGGACCACGACGCCCATCGGACAGGACCACCCCTGGGTGAGTATAATCTAACTTGTTTTTCTTATATTTCAGGTTACATGGGGGGGGGGGGGGGCTTATCTACAGCATTCCAGAATGCTGTAGATAAGCCCCTGAGGGTGGTGGCCGCAGTTTATAGGGCCAAAATGGGGTGACAGATTCCCTTTAAAGGAATTATCCAACTGGGACTGATTCGTTGCAGTTTGCATCAGAATTCTGGCAAAAAAACCCTGCTTGAAGTGCTGTAAATAGTTTATGCAACTAAAAGTTGTGCAAAAATGTTGCAATATTGGAGTTTTATGCCAGTAGTAAATGATTTTTGACAAGAGGGTGGAGCAAATTAAATGGACATGTACGTCAGCTCGTGGCTGGTGTTCATTTCTGGCGTAAGGGAGTGTACACATGCCCCAATTGTACATCTTACTCAGGCACTCCCGTCATTAAGACTAGTGTAGAACAGCCAGTTTTAATGGAATGGGACCACATTTCCCACCGTTCCCCCAGTGAACCAGACCTGACCCACAAACCTTACTACTTGCAACAATGCTCAGTGCTGAATTCCATTAGTATGGTATATGACCACTGTACTAGTCACATCCCTGTAGAGAGTGGTTACATAGAAGGTCCCTCGGTAGTGCTCACTGGAGGACCCATCAACTTAAACTATATACGAGGCCCGAACACACTAGCCATTTATATTGCTTAGTGGCCACTGATTGCTCACTCTCCCATTCAAATATAAGCAATGTAGGTGGCTACATATTTCTGGCCACTGCTGGAATGGATTTCCTACGGATAGATCATCAATACCTATATATGGATGTAAAAATCTATTACAACTGTTTGAAAAGGCCGGCAATGCTGAACATTTTCTCACTCGAAGCACTGTAAGAAGCATTGTCTTGGAATAGAGGATCAGTTGACACTAATCAGAAAAGTCAGCTGGTATGGATAAAGTGTGGTTTTGATTGTACCCCCACAATTCTATTTCCTTTGAATATATCTTAAGCCACACTTGTTTAACCCCTTCATGACCAGAGGTATTTGCATTTTTTGCTCCCCTTCTTCTCAGAGTCAAAACTTTTTTATTTTTTGGTCAAAATTGCCATGTGAGGGCTTGTTTTTTTTGCAGGACAAGTTTTACTTTAGAATAACACCAATGGATTTAACATAATGTGTACTGGAAAACAGGAAAAAAATTCCAAGTGCGGTAAAATTGTCATAGCAGACACAGTGTTTCGGGGTATTGCCTCTCGTCAGTGCAAAGTATGTGATCTGTCTACACTCAGGGTATGTGCACACGTCAGGATTTCTTGCAGAAATTTTCCTGACAAAAAAACGGAAATTTCTGCCAGAAATCCGCATGTGTTTTTTTTCGCGTTTGACGCGTTTTTGATGCGTTTTTTCCCAGATGCATAGAATTGCGGGAAAAACGCAGAAAATCCGCAAAATTAATGAACATGCTCATTTTTTTACCACGATGCATTTTTTTCGCGGAAAAAAACGCATCCATGTGCACAAAACATGCAGAATGCATTCTAAATGATCGCATGCATAATGCATGCGTTTTTAATGAGTTTTTATAGCGTTTTTAGCACGAAAAAAACACGCGAAAAAAGCTGAACGTGTGCACGTAGCCTCACTCTGTTCATTATTAGACTGGATACTGCAGGACTTGTGAAATCTGATCATGATGTGCCATAATGTGAAGTATTTAAAGGGAACCTGTCACCCCGTTTTTTCCGTATGAGATAAAAATACTGTTAAATAGGGCCTGAGCTGTGCATTACAATAGTGTATTTTGTGGACCCCGATTCCCCACCTATGCTGCCTTAATACGTTACCAAAGTAGCCGTTTTCGCCTGTCAATCAGGCTGGTCTGGTCAGATGGGCGTGGTGTCTTCCCCCAGATCTTGCTTATTTTTCCGTTGGTGGCGTAGTGGTTTGCGCATGCCCAAGTCCAGAATCCACTGCACAGGGGAGGGAAAAGAGCGCGATCTGCGCTATTCCCCTGGTGATCGGTGGGGGCGGCCATCTTCCTGTGGCCGCGCGTGCGCAGATGGAGCGCTCTGCTGCCCGGGGCTTCAGGAAAATGGCCGCGGGATGCCGCACGTGCGCAGATGGAGATCGCGGCGGCCATTTTCCTGAAGCAGAGTTCGCATATCGGCTTTAGGAAAATGGCCGCCGCGATCTCCATCTGCGCACGCGCGGCATCCAGCGGCCATTTTCCTGAAGCCCCGGGCAGCAGAGCGCTCCATCTGCGCACGCGCGGCCGCAGGAAGATGGCCGCCCCACCGATCACCAGGGGAATAGCGCAGATTGCGCTCTTTTCCCTCCCCTGTGCAGTGGATTCTGGACTTGGGCATGCGCAAACCACTACGCCACCAACGGAAAAATAAGCAAGATCTGGGGGAAGACACCACGCCCATCTGACCAGTCCAGCCTGATTGACAGGCGAAAACGGCTACTTTGGTAACGTATTAAGGCAGCATAGGTGGGGAATTGGGGTCCACAAAATACACTATTGTAATGCACAGCTCAGGCCCTATTTAACAGTATTTTTATCTCATACGGAAAAAACGGGGTGACAGGTTCCCTTTAATAAGCACCACTTACGGTAGATAGTTCTTTGTAAGGCAAACATGGACTAAAGTGGCATTTACACTGCAAGGTAATAGTGAATGATCGTTGGAAAGAATTTCATGATCATCTTGCCACATCAACAGGCTGCTGAACCCACTATAAATTAGCAAAAAGCTTTTTTGCATTTTTTGGTGTAGGAATAGCACATTCCTTTAGAAACAGAGTAATAGATTGTATGTAGTGGAGTGAGAGGAAGGGCAGGAGGGCATGGCAAAGGACATTAAAAAAAATTGTAAAAGACATACTTTTAGAAACAACTTTTAGCTGCCATTGATTGAATGGGAGCTTAAAATCCCAAACATAGGCTGTCCTATGAAGGTCTTGGAATGCTGATGGGCGCATGACTAATTATCACAGTTTTAGGCCGCTTTTACACTTGCCGTGTTTTTGCAGGCCGTTTTTGTGGCCCCAATAGATTTCTATGTGACCGCAAAAACAGCCTGCAAAAATACATCATAGTGCCGTGTCCGTAAGCCGGGGAAAATATCGAGCAATATACGGGACACGGCACTATGATGTATTTTTGCAGGCTTTTATTTAAAACAATAGTACCGCAAAAACAACGGTAGCTTGTTTTTGCGGTACACCGTATTTGCGGATCAGCGTTTTTTTTCCCTGCAATGTTACAACATGGAAAAATGGCGATCCGAGAAGGTTATTTGCTGCCTGTTTTTGCGGGAGACAGCAAAAAACCTGGAAACACGGCCCGCAAAAAGCCCGGCATGTGTAAAAGTAGCCTAAGGCAGAATTATGACATCAGAGAAATACAGTCCGTGTATACACAGTTATATACACACTTGTCCTCAAGTCTCCCGACCCCAACTCAAAAGCCTCATATATGTCTAGTCATTATGCATACAATGAGTATTGTTTCTTCTCATCATAAAAAAAGCGACATCCTGAATAGAGATGGGTGAACCCGAAAAGTGAGGGCAAACCTACTGTTCAGACATGGACCCGGAACTTCACCAGGAAGTCTGTGTTACTGTTCGGGTTCAGGACCCTGAATTTTGGATGTTTCTCGCGCTGTCATGTGCATGACAATGCGGCAAACACTGCCTCTGATCAGTGGTAAGATCATTACTAGTGATGAGCGAGTGTACTCGTTGTTCGGGTGATCTCCGAGTATTTATGACTGGTCGGAGATTAAGCTTTCATCTCCTCAGCAGCATGATTTACAGCTACTAGCCTGCTTGATTACATGTGGGGATTACCTAGCAACCAGGCAACCCCCACATGTACTCAGCCTGGCTAATAACTGCAAATCATTCAGCTGCCATGATGAAAACTAAGGCTATGTGCACACGCTGCGGATTTTGCTGCGGATCCGCAGCAGTTTCCCATTCGTTTACAGTACAATGTAAACCTATGGGAAACGCAATCCGCAGTGCACATGCTGCGGAAAAAAACGCGAGGAAACGCAGCGGTTTACATTCCTCAGCATGTCAATTCTTTGTGCGGATTCCGCAGCGGTTTTACATCTGCTCCATAATAGAAAACCGCAGGTGTAAAACCGCAGTGTAATCCGCACAAAAACCGCGGTAAATCCACAGGAAAAAAGCAGTGCTTTTGCCCTGCGGATTTATCAAATCTGCTGCGGAAAAATCCGCAGTGGACCATTCTACGTGTGCACATACCCTTAATCTCCGAACACTAACAAATACTCGGAGGTCACCTGAGCGTGATCGGGAAAACCCGAGCAATGATTACACTCGCTCATCACTAATCATTACCACCGGTCAGACAGTACGGTTTTCCACATTGTCAAATGACAGCATGAGCCCGGAGCTGTGATATGAGGTAAAAAGTTTACATCTGGTCACTGGCGTCAACTGATGGGACTACTACTCCCATCAGCCTACATCTGCTGCCGCTAATAACAGCGAATGCAAACAGCAGCTGATGGGAGTTTTCAACATTCGGCACTCTAAGGCCGGCGTCACACTCAGCGTATGAAAATACGGTCCGTATTTTACGGCCGTAATACGCATAAATGTTCCAAAAATAGTGATCCGTATGTCATCCGTAGGCAGGGTGTGTCAGCGTATTTTGCGCATGGCGTCCTCCGTATGTAATCCGTATGGCATCCGTACTGCGATATTTTCTCGCAGGCTTGCAAAACCGACATCTAATGGATTTATGTGCTAAAATGTTCGTTAAAACATATATACAGTATGTATATATGTCATTGAGACATATATATATATATATATATATATATATATATATATATATATATATATATATATATATATATATTCTGTACTTATATTTAATTCAGCGCGAGATATGTGAAAAGCCGGTAATTAAATTGCCGGCTTTTCATTTCTCCTTCCCAAACCCGACATGATATGAGACATGGTTTACATACAGTAAACCATCTCATATCCCTTTTTTTTGCATATTCCACACTACTGTTAGTAGTGGGTATGTGCAAAATGTGGGCACTCTAGCTTGTAAAATAAAGGGTTAAATGGCGGAAAAAATTGGTGTGGGCTCCCCACGCAATTTTCTCCACCAGAGTGGTAAAGCCAGTGACTGAGGGCAGATATTAATAGCCTAGAGAGGGTCCATGGTTATTGGCCCCCCCGGCTACAAACATCTGCCCCCAGCCACCCCAGAAAAGGCACATCTGTAAGATGCGCCTATTCTGGCACTTGGCCACTCTCTTCCCACTCCCGTGTAGTGGTGGGATATGGGGTAATGAAGGGTTAATGTCACCTTGCTATTGTAAGGTGACATTAAGCCAGATTAATAATGGAGAGGCGTCAATTATGACACCTATCCATTATTAATCCACTAGTACGAAATGGTTAATAAAACACACACACATTATTTACAAGTATTTTAATGAAATAAAGACACAGGTTGTTGTAATATTTTATTATACTGGTAATCCACCTGAAGACCATCGTCCTGTAACAAAGGAAAAATAAAAACTCAACAATATCTCATACCTTCCGACGCTCAGGTCAAGTCCCACAATGTAAATCCATCTGAAGGGGTTAAATCATTTTACAGCCAGGAGCTGTGCTAAAGCAGTGCTCGTGGCTGTAAAACCCCTGGGAATGAATGGATTGCAGGGGAATGACCTGTAGTTACCTTGAGTTGCGGTGAGGCGCCCTCTGCTGGATGTCCTCATGAACTGGAGCCTGGTAAAAGTTCCCACGCTCGAGTTTATGAGGACATCCAGCAGAGGGCGCCCTTCATTACCCCATATTCCACCGCTACACGGGAATGGGAAGAGAGTGGCCAAGTGCCAGAATAGGCGCATCTTCCAGATGTGCCTTTTCTGGGGTGGCTGGGGGCAGATGTTTTTAGCCAGGGGCGGCCAATAACCATGGACCCTCTCTAGGCTATTAATATCTGCCCTCAGTCACTGGCTTTACCACTCTGGCGGAGAAAATTGAGCGGGAGCCCACGCCAATTTTTTCCACGATTTAACCCTTTATTTTACAAGCTACAGTGCTCAAATTTTGCACATACACACTACTAACATTAGTAGTGTGGAATATGCAAAAAAATAGCCGGATTACTTACGGTAATGCTCTTTTAATGAGTCCATGACAGCACCCACTGGAGAGATAGGGATCCGCCCCAAGGAACAGGAAACCTACAGAGACATAAAAGGGGGCGGTCCCCCTCTCCTCCTCAGTTTAATTTCAGAGTACCCGGAGGACCGCCAGTGTTAGTCAACCATCACAATGTATCATCAGAATATAAACTTCATAGAAGTAATTACATTGGCTTTTATTAGGGAGGGATGTGACTGGGTGCTGTCATGGACTCATTAAAAGAGCATTACCGTAAGTAATCCGGCTATTTACCCTTCGCCATGACAGCACCCACTGGAGAGATTTCCAGAGACCAACACCTAGGGGGGGGACCACCGTGCTGAGGATAGTCCTGCCAAAGTGTAGGTCAGATTCGGAAGACAGGTCAAGCCTGTAGTGATTATAGAAAGTGGAAGGAGCCAACCAAGTTGCAGCCTTACATATATCCTCGATTGGCACGTTCCCTTTTTCGGCCCAGGAAGAAGCCATGGCTCTGGTGGAATGTGCTTTGATACCCTCCGGAGGTTCTTCATTTTTCATGGAATAGGCCAACCGGATAGCGTCTCTTATCCACCTGGATAATGTTGCTCTTGTGACTCCATATCCTTTCTTTTTGCCCTGGAAGGATATGAACAGAGCCCTACTCTGCCTCCAACTACTAGTTTTCTCAATATATTGCAAAACTACTCTCCTGACGTCTAGAGTATGAAATTTTTGTTCTTCAGGAGTAGAGGGGTCTTTAAAGAAAGTAGGAAGATGTATCTCTTGTGACCTGTGAAACTTCCCTGCTACCTTAGGAAGGTATAAGGGGTCCGGTTTTAAGATTAGTCTGTCATGAAATGTGAGAAGGTAAGGTTGATCTATCGACAAGGCCTGAATGTCGCTGACTCTTCTAGCCGATGTTAAGGCTACTAAGAAGGCTGTTTTTAACGACAAGTGTTTTAAAGATGCTGTGTCTATAGGCTCAAACGGAGATTCTGTTAGAGAGTCTAAGACTAGATTTAGATCCCAAGGAGCTACCCTAGGTATGTGGACAGGAGTAACTCGTTCACAGGCCGTGATGAAGCGGGATACCCATTTATTACCAGCAATATTATGGCCATAGAGGGCACCAAGAGCGGACACCTGGACCTTTAGTGTGTTAACTGACAGACCTAACTCTTTCCCTTTCTGTAGAAATTCTAGTATAGATTTTATTGGGACTTCAGAGGGGTTTGAACTAGTATGGAACTGTAGAAACTTCTTCCATACTTTGGTGTAAATTTTTGTTGTAGATGGTTTCCTGCTAAGCAGGAGTGTATCAATTAGGCCTTTTGAAAACCCCCTGGAATTTAATGTCTGCCTTTCAAATTCCAGGCCGTCAGGTGGAGGATCCGTCACCGACATTGACCGCAGGCACGAGAACCATGGTCTCTTGGGCCAGAATGGCGCTATCAGTATTATTCTGGCCTGCTCTTCCCTGATCTTCCGTATTACTTGTGGAAGTAGAATTATCAGAGGGAAAGCATACGCTAGCTTGAATTGCCAGGGTGTTTGAAGAGCATCTAGAATGTCCGGGTGATCTGCACGGGACCGAGATGCGAATTTCTGGACTTGTTTGTTTTGTTTTGTAGCGAACAGGTCTATTTGGGGCTTGCCCCATAACAATGTTATTTTGTGGAAAATGTGAGGATTGAGACACCATTCTCCTTGATGAAGAGTGTGTCGACTTAGAAAGTCCGCTTGTTGATTGTCCTCTCCTTTGATGTGGACTGCCGAGAGGGACAACAGATGCTTTTCGGCCAGGATTAAGGTACTGTTTGCGGAAGACATTAGAGCGTCTGATCTTGTGCCGCCTTGTTTGTTTAAATACGCCACTGTCGTAGTGTTGTCTGAACAGATTCGGACGTGGCTTCCTCGTAGCTGTGGGAGAAATTGACGCAGTGCATAGTTTACCGCATTCAATTCTTTCAGGTTTGATGAATATAAATCCTCATTCTTATCCCAGGTTCCCTGGCAGAATCTATCTCCCATGTGTGCGCCCCACCCGTGGGGACTAGCGTCCGTAGTTATCGTGTGGGATGGTGATATTACCCAAGGGACACCCCCCGCCAGGTTGTCTTTATCTAGCCACCACTCTAAGGAGGATAAGACTTCCTCGGATAAAGTTATTTTCGATTCAAGGTGCCCCAGAAATTTTCTCTGTTCCCGAAGTATCTGATGTTGTAATGTTCGGGTATGAAGTTGTGCCCACTGAACGGCTGGAGTACAGGAGGAGAGGGATCCTAGCAAGGACATTCCTGCTCTCAGGGACATTTGAGGTTTGTGAATGGCCGCCACTACTTTACCCTCTATAAGAGATATTTTTTCTTGGGGAAGTAGACATTTTTGCTTTATGGAATCTAGATTGAACCCCAAAAATGTCTGAAGAGAGAGTGGGATGAGTCTGGATTTTTTATAGTTGACGATCCAGCCCAGGCTTTCTAAGGACGAGACAGTGTCAGCTAATCGTTCCGCACACTGAAGGGACGAATTTCCTACAACTAAAAAATCATCTAAGTAGGGAATGATTAATGTGTCTCTCTGGCGAAGGTAGGCCATTACTTCTAACATTACCTTCGTGAAGATCCTGGGTGCCGTGGAGAGACCGAAGGGCATGGCTGTATACTGGAAATGATGAATCTCCCCCTCAAGAGTTACTGCCACTCAAGTATTTTTGATACCTACTATGGATAGGGAGATGGTAGTAGGCATCTTTTAAATCAAAGCCGCCCATTCTACAATTTGGGAAAAGGAGCTTAATGGCCAATCTAATAGACTCCATTTTAAACGTATAATTTTTAATAAACGTATTGAGTTTTTTAAGATTTATAATTGTTCGAAATGAACCATCGGGTTTAGGGATTAAAAATAACGGAGAGTAGAACCCTTTACCCTCTTGTCCCTTTGGCACCCTAACTAAAACATTCTTAACTATAAGACTTCTAATTTCCAGTTCAAGGGCCTTCTGTTGCACTGGTGAGGAAAGGGCTGTTAAAATAAAGGAATCATGGGGAATTTGGAGGAATTCTATTTTCATTCCTTCCTTAATAATATTTAGCACCCACGAACTTGACGTGATTTTTCGCCATTGGGGAAAGAAAAATTTTAACCTACCCCCTACTGGGGTGTCTGGTGTTTCAGAATTTATTGTCTCTACGGAAGGGGGGGCCTTTAAACATAGTGCCACCCTGTTTTCCCTCTCTTGTGGCCCATCGTGACGATCTTTCATTTTGTGTTCTTTTCCCGAACGGCCTCTTCCTAAAGGTCTTCCTATAGAAAGGAATTGAGGGGTCAGGGAAGGCTTTTTTCCTCTCTTTTGCTTTTTTGAGGATCTCGTCTAATGCTTTCCCAAACAAAAACTCACCCTCACACGGAATAGCACAGATCTTAGCCTTTGACTGTGTATCCCCCTTCCAGCTCTTCATCCATAACGCACGTCTGGCATTATTAATCAGACCGGCTGATCTTGCTGCAAGGCGAAGAGAGTCAGCTGAAGCATCGGCCATGAATGCTGCTGCACCTCTAATTAGTGGTATCGCATCCCGCAATTTTTGTCTGGAGACCCCCTGTTCGATCTGTTGATCCAGCTGATCAATCCAAACAAGCATGGATCTAGCAGTGCACGCACTGGCAATTGATGGTTTAAATATGCCCGTGGAAGCCTCCCATGATCGTTTTAGTGACGATTCTGCCTTCCGATCTAGAGGATCAGAAAGTAGGCCTGCATCCTCGACTGGTAGAGCTGACTGTTTTGAGGTGGAGGCGACTGCAGCGTCCACCTTAGGGATTTTAGTCCATGAAATTAACTCCTCATCATTAAAGGGGTACTTCCTTTTGGAGGCTGACGGGAGAAAACCTCTCTGGTCCTGTTTCTCCCACTCCCTCTTTATCAGTGCCTTAACCGCAGGAATTACTGGGAATGCTCTTCTCTTCCTCTCTGCCAACCCTGCAAACATGATATCTTGTGCAGTTTGGTCGTCTTTTGCATCCTCACAACCTATAGTATTCCTGATGGATTTTACTAGGTTGTCCACCCCATCAAGGGGAAAACAAGCTCGACCCTCAATGTCGGACTGTGTCGAGGAAGAGGATGATGCCTGCGAGGAGTCTGAGTGGATAACGCCTTCCTCCTCGGACTCAGAGCTGGATATAGCCTTTTCTTTCCCGGATTTTTTAGGGGGGGTACTGGCTTGTGAGATGGCCTGTAATTCCTCTCTAATTATGGCCCGTATATCTGTGACCAACATAGATGGACTCTGCATTGTTTCCGCCATACATTGATTGCAGAGTTTTTTGGGGTGGGAATCTGGGAGAGGCTCGTCACATAACGCACACTGTTTGTGCTTAGATTTCTGTCTCTTTTTGGCCTGGGAGAAGAAGACATTTGTGGAAAAGGGTGTCAGCTTTATAGGCAGAGGGGAAATTACACTCACCCAGTGAAGCTGTACGGTACCGAAATAGGAGGCTGCGACTTTCTGGATCTTGAATCCTTGGTCTCACTCCTGTGGCTGGCATCTGAGGACCTTCTGCTGGCTGGCTCACTTGCTGGGTCCACTGTTTTGCCTGGGGACGACATGTTGCATCGCCTGTGCGTTTGCAACTTCCCCCTTTTTATAGGCCAAGATCCGGTCAGTTAACCTTTTTTTTTTTTCTTGCACAGCGGTGTACTGCGCATGCGCGAAACCGTGCTTTCCCTCACCGCTGTGTGAGTGACCCGGAAGTGTTCCTCTACCTCCGGGTCATTTGGGGATTCTTACACCGCTCCGCGCATGTGCGGCCGCCATCTTATCCCGGCCTGCGCTATGGAGCGGTGTACCGGCTGCCGCTGTAGCTGTGCCGCAGATCCCGGACCCTTTACCTGCTGGCCCGCATCTGAAGCCTCTTCAAGGCCGCACCTCTGCAGCGTTGCTCTGTGGAATCGGCGGCGTCTTCCCGGACCCAGCCATCCCACATGCCGGACAGACGAGGGGGGAGCCGTCTAACGGAGTCTCCCCCGACGCTGCATCTGGACTGCATCCCCTGCCGTTCCCGCAGAAACCGCACAGGCGGATGCTCCTAGCCCAGGTATGATCTTCTGTAGTCTTCTCAGAGATCCTGTCCCCTGGGAACAGGAAACCTAAACTGAGGAGGAGAGGGGGACCGCCCCCTTTTATGTCTCTGTAGGTTTCCTGTTCCTTGGGGCGGACCCCTATCTCTCCAGTGGGTGCTGTCATGGCGAAGGGTAAAAAGGGATATGAGATGGTTTACTGTATGTAAACCATGTCTCATATCATGTCGGGTTTGTGAAGGAGAAATGAAAAGCCGGCAATTGAATTACCGGCTTTTCTATAGAACACTGCTGCGTATTTCTCGCAAGTCACACTGCTGGTCCGTGTGTAATCCGTATTTTTCTCGCCCCCATAGACTTTCATTGGCGATTTTTTTTGCGCAATACGGTGACAAACGCAGCATGCTGCGATTTTGTACGGCTGTAGAAGACCGTATAATACGGATCCGTAAAATACGGCTGATAGGAGCTGGGCCATAGAGAATCATTGGGCCGTGTGTTATGCGTATTTTACGGGTGTATTTTCTGCGCTCATACGTCCGTAAAACTCGCCAGTGTGACGCCGGCCTTAATAATAAAAATAAACAGTGTGGTTTCCCCTGTGCAAAACTGACAACTGCATGCTGCAACCTTCAGCTGTCAGTGTTAGCAATGCTGGTTATCAAGCAAAGGTCCCTGCTGTTATTTAAATAAATGTAAAAAAAAAAAAAAAAAAAGTGGGGTTCCCCCCCATTTTTTTGACAACCGGCCAAGCTAAAGCAGACAGCTGGGGGCTGGTATTGTCAGGCTGGTAAGGGGCCATTGATATTGGCCCCCAGCCTAAAAATAACAGCCCGCAGCCACCCAGAAAAAAAAGCACATCTATTAGATGCAACAATTCTGGCACTTTGCCTGCCTCTTCCCACTTGCCATCTGGCGCTGGCAAGTGGGGTTCATATTTGTGGGGTTGATTTGACAATGTGGGAACAGCGCCTGTCTGACCGGCAGTAATGATATTACCACCTTTCAGAGGAAGTGTTTGCCGCACTGTCATGCACAAGACAGCGTGGTAAACACTAGATGTTCAGGCCCCCCATTAAAGTGAATGGGGTCTGGGTTTGGGTACGGTTCTGGTACCTCAAATTTTTTTAACTGTTCGGCCGAACCCAAACATCCAGGGGTCCGCACATTAATCCTGAGGACACTGCTTACAAAGTGATTGGACTGTCGCTTTTTTCATCCATTATCAGTTTATGCTTAAAACATACAACTCTGCCCTTCACCTCTCCAAACAAACCTATTTCAAAACCCTCATCACCTCACTGTCCAATAACCCTAAACGTCTCTTTGACACTTTTCATTCCCTACTCAACCCAAGAGTGCAGGCCCCAACCACGGTTCTCCATGCTGACGATCTGGCCAATTACTTTAAAGAAAAAATTGACCATATCCGACAGGAAATTATCTCCCAATCCCCTCATAACATGCACTGTCCTCCCTCCCCCACTACACCTAGCTCATTCTCTGACTTTGAACCAGTCACAGAAGAAGTAATCAGGCTCCTTGCATCTTCTCGCCCGACCACTTGCACCAGTGACCCCATTCCATCACATCTCCTCCAGTCCCTTTCCCTGGCTGTCACCTCTCACCTAACAAAAATATTCAACCTTTCTCTCTTCCGATATCTTTCCCTCCTCATTTAAGCATTCCATCATACATCCATTACTTAAAAATCCATCCCTCAACCAAAACTGTGCCTCTAACTATAGACCTGTCTCCAATCTTCCCTTCATCTCTAAACTCCTCGAACGCCTGGTCCACTCCCATCTTATCCGCTATCTCTCAGATAACTCTCTTGTCGACCCTCTTAAATCTGGTTTCCGCTCTTTACACTCTACTGAAACTGTCCTCACTAAAGTCTCTAATATATTTACATAATTACCTTAAATTGTCTATCATCCACTTCCGTCTGGACGTCCTCGAATCCCACAATCCGCTGCGCCGCACAGGAAGTACACCGACCGCCATATTGGAATACCCAAATGATGGGTATCCCAATATGTCATCCGCTGGTGGTACCAGGCCCTTGCACAGTACGAACAGCGGGTCATCGCCGGATCACCCGCTGCAAGAACCCCCACGCCGCAAGGACCCCTCCCCACTGCTGGTATCTCGACCGCAGATGGCATCGAGGCCGCCGCTGGGATGCCGGCCTCTGCTGGAATCCAAACCGCTGCTGGGATCCAGGCCGCCACTCAGATCCAGACCACCAGAGCACCCTCCCTGCCGGGCAGCCATAGGAAAATGATACCATGCGCAGCTGTGACCTTGCAGTCAGAAATGCTTCCAGGGGCGATCTCCATGATGTTCCTGTGTCTCAACATGTAAAGTGCTGCTGGTACCAATCTATTGCACGGTACCACCAGTGGAACACCGTCGCACCCCCCCCCCCCCCACACACACTGTGTATGCCGTATGCACCACTCACACACGCAGCCTCTTGCGCGGTACCACCAGCGGAACACCGTTGCGAACATGCCGCCGCCGGGATCAGCTGATTCACTAACTGCCACCATCTTTGTACAGGAGTGCATGCGCAATTTTAATTTGACCGCCACTGTCTGCACAAAGATGGCAGCGGTCTGATTTACTGCACCTGCGCGAATTATGCAAATGATTGGGCTGATCCCGGCGGCAAATGCGCGATGTGTCTACAGGAAGAGGAAGCCGGTCACATTAAAGGGGTTTTCCCTCAAATGAAAGTTAATTTTAAAAATTGGCTGTGTCTGACCGTATACTGAGCATACATCTCCTGGGCAGTAGAGGAAGCAAAAGATAATACTGACATTACAGCAGGGTATCACAGTGGATTCATTTTGTGAGGTAAAATATTTCAGTTTTTTAAAAAATATTTTACCTCACAAAATATATCCTTTGCAATCTCCTGCTGTAATGTCAGTATCGTCTTTTGCTTCCTCCCCTGCCCAGGAGCTGTGGTATGTTCTGTACACTGTCAGACACAGGGGTGTGTGTGTCTGACCATGTACGGAGCACACCACATCTCCTGGGCAGGGGAGGAAGCAAAAGGCTCACATGAGGACCGCCCCAGGAAAGGAAGACCAAGAGTCACCTCTGCTTCTGAGGATAAGTTTATTCGAGTCACCAGCCTCAGAAATCGCAGGTTAACAGCAGCTCAGATTAGCGACCAGGTCAATGCCACACAGAGTTCTAGCAGCAGACACATCTCTACAACAACTGTTAAGAGGAGACTTTGTGCAGCAGGCCTTCATGGTAAAATAGCTGCTAGGAAACCACTGCTAAGGACAGGCAACAAGCAGAAGAGACTTGTTTGGGCTAAAGAACACAAGGAATGAACATTAGACCAGTGGAAAGCTGTGCTTTGGTCTGACGAGTCTAAATTTGAGATCTTTGGTTCCAACTACCATGTCTTTGTGTGACGCAGAAAAGGTGAACGGATGGACTCTACATGCCTGGTTCCCACCGTGAAGCATGGAGGAGGAGGTGTGATGGTGTGGGGGTGCTTTGCTCGTGACACTGTTGGGGATTTATTCAAAATTGAAGGCATATTGAACCATCATGGCTACCACAGCATCTTGCAGCGGCATGGTATTCCATCCGGTTTGCGTTTAGTGTGACCATCATTTATTTTTCAACAGGACAATGACCCTAAACACACCTCCAAGGCTGTGTAAGGGCTATTTGACCAAGAAGGAGTGATGGGGTGCTACGCCAGATGACCTGGCCTCCACAGTCACCAGACCTGAACCCAATCGAGATGGTTTGGGGTGAGCTGAACCGCATAGTGAAGGCAAAAGGGCCAACAAGTGCTAAGCATCTCTGGGAACTCCTTCAAGATTGTTGGAAGACCATTCCCGGTGACTACCTCTTGAAGCTCATCAAGAGAATGCCAACAGTGTGCAAAGCAGTCATCAAAGCAAAAGGTGGCTACTTTGAAGAACCTAGAATATAAGACATTTCAGTTGTTTCACACTTTTTTGTTAAGCATATAATTCCACATGTGTTAATTCATAGTTTTGATGCCTTCAGTATGAATGCACAATTTTCATAGTCATGAAAATACAGAAAAAAATCTTTAAATGAGGTGTGTTCAAACTTTTGGATTGTACTGTGTATATATACACATACATATATATACACATACATATATATACACATACATACATTATATATATATATATATATACACACACACACACTGTGTATATGTTTTCACGAATATTTGAGCCCATGGATCCATTCTATGACCATTTTGCAAGCCGGCGAGAAAATCTCGCCACACGGATGCCATATGGATGACACACGGATAATTTTTAGAGAAAGAAAATCGCATTCTCGCGTTGAATACGGATCACTGTTCAGGAACTTTTCGGCGTATTACGCCTGTAAAAAACGAACCGTATTTCCCAACGCTAAGTGTGAAGCCGGTCTTACTGTTTCACTTATTCATTCTCGTCTGGACTATTGTAACTCTCTACTAATCGGCCTCCCTCTTACCAAACTCTCCCCACTCCAATCTGTCCTGAATGCTGCAGACAGGATCATATTCCTCACCAACTGTTATTCCGATGCCTCTACCTTGTGCCAGTCATTACACTGGTTACCCATCCACTCCAGAATCCAGTACAAACTTATTGCCCTTATCCACAAAGTGCTCCATGGCTCAGCACCACCTTACATCTCTTCCCTGGTCTCAGCCTAAAACCCTACCAGTGCTCTTCGTTCTGCTAATGACCTGAGGTTAGCATCAATAATCAGAACCTCCCACTCCCATCTCCAAGACTCTTCACGTGCTGCGCCAATTCTTTGGAATGCACTACCCAGGTTAACATGATTAATCCCCCCAGTTTTAAGCGTACCCTAACAACGCATTTGTTCAGACTGGCCTACCGTCTCAACGCATTAACCTAACTATCCCTGTGTGGCCCATTCAAAATACTTAAACCATAATCAGGTTCCTCGCATCATGTTCTTTTACCATCCACCTCTTGTGTCTCCCTTTTACCTCATAGTTTTTAAGCTTGCGAGCAGGGCCCTCATTCCTCTTGGTATCTGTTTTGATGTTTATTGTTATGCTGTAATGCCTATTGTCTGTACAAGTCCCCTCTATAATGTAAAGTGCTGCAGAATATGTTGGCGCTATATAAAAAAATTATTATTATATTATTGTCCAGTGACATCAAGCCAACGGCTTAGTAATGGAGAGGTGTCTATAAGACGCCTCTCCATTACTAATTCTATAGTTGTATTGTAAATAAACAATTGATGTCACCACTAGTCACTGATGCAGCGCTCACAGTGGTGGTCAGCCTGGACGGTCGCATCCTGGCACTGTCCAGGTTAAAAACAGTTTATCCCCAGAAATGGATTACAGAGTGGGACAGAAAAATGGACAGGTGAGGGATATTGTTTTGTGTTTTGTTTTTTTACAAGAGACCATGGCTTCAGTGGAATGCGCGTTAGGCGAGTATAGCGGTTTGTTATTTATAAATTTAAAAAGTGTGTTTTTTATTTCAAATATAGGACTTTATTCTTGCTGTGGGTTTATTTCAATATAACTATAGGATTAGTAATGGATAGGTGTCTTATAGACCGGATATTACAGAAGTGATATCAACCCCACAAATATGTCACCGCCACAGGGCAAGTGAGAACAGTTGGGCAAAGTGCCAGAATTGGTGCATCTAATAGATGTGCCCTTTCTGGGCAGCTGCTATTTTTAGGCTGTGTGTGGTCAATATCCATGGCTGTATACCAGCCCCCAGCTATCCGATTTAGCTTGGCTGGTTGTCAAAAATGGGGGGGGGGGGGGGGCTCTATTCTTGATAACCAGCCTTGCTAACACTGACAGCTTTGGGTCGAAGCCTGCAGCTGTCAGTTTTGCCTGGCTGATTATCAAAAATACAGGGGAACCCACACCGTTTTTTATTTATTTAGAGAGCAGGCCGATTTACACACCCATCAACCGCCGCCTGCTCTCCCTATTATTAGTGGCAGCAGGCATAGGCTGATAAGAGTGTTAGTCTCATCAGCTGATGCCAGTGACTGGAGGTAAACTTAGTACCTCCAATTGCATCTGTGGACTCACGCTGTCATTTGACAACATGGGAATCGCGCCTGTCTGAACGGCGGTAATGATTTCACCACCTTTTAAAGGAAGCATTTGCCGTGCTGTCATGCACATGACAGCGTGGTAAACACTGGATGTTCGGGCCCCCCCCATTCAAGTGAATGGGGTCCAGGTACGGTTCTGGTACCTAAACTTTTTTTTTTTTTTTAAACTGTTCAGCCTAACCAAAACATCCAGGGTCCGCACATCCCTAATCCTGAGGACACAGCTTACAAAGCAATGGGACTGAAAAAGAATCATCAGGGAGTCTAGGGGAGTGGCAGCTCCAGCCATACAGGTAAGCAGGCTTGTATAGTTCTCTGTACAATAAAGATTATGCCATAAGAAAGTGAAATCTCAAAGGTGTGTCTAGTTTGTGTACATTTTATTACATAAGTTATACTATAGTACACATCTTGTCAGCATCATTAAGTGCCTCAGATATGAAAAAACATCAATGGCAGAATAAATCCACCAAGATACCAAATATGGTTAAAATAGTGGATACCGAGAGCTCCCAGAATCTGGGGATTGCTCACTTTTCTACACTTTTGGACGGAGCTCTCCATATCCATCAATTGAAACCTTTCCAGGGCGTTTCATAGATTTGCTTGTTTAGTGCCAGTGTCATGAACAGGGCAGTGCTGGGATTTCCTCTTAGTTTACAGTATGATTTCTAAAATCACAATAGACATTGAAACCCTAGGAATAAGGAGCTCCGATGTCGTACACAGTCCTGAAGGCGCATAAGTGAAGTCCTGCATAACTTCAGCAATGACAGAGGTAATATTTGCCAGCAGTCTTTATCATTTTGTGTTCCAATGAGGTTTGCTGGCGACGTTCACTTTGGTCTCCGCAGCATCTTTAAGGACTTTAAGAACCATCTCGTTTTGACTACGAAGCTCCGCCATCATAGCCGGGTTTTCCTTTGTTGCCTTCTGTAACATTAATACCATGAGATTAAAATTGAAAATAAAGATTTGTAGTCACAGTAGCTTAAATAGTAGCGCTCCTGAAATTGCAGATATAATGCCATCTCACCTGCAATATTCTAGCTGTGTAAGTAGTTTCTTCCCCCCTCATTTGCCTCCATACAGACAATAGTCAAAAACAGACAATATTCAGGCACTCTTGGTTCAGCATCGGCTCTTCTCTGCTGCTCCAGTGTTGTGCTGTGACATTGCCGCCATAACAAGCATCGAAGCAGCGCAGGGGAGCCAGCGATGGAGAGAAAAGAGTATGGATTTGGGTCCACTTTTCTTTTAATGGAAAACCCCTTTAACTTAAAAAGATAGACAAGGCATAGACAAGAGTCTCTAGATTCTTCTTTGATAACTGCACACACTGAATTTGCTTTTTAAGTGCTTGCTCTCATCTTGGGAATTTATGGCATAGCCTCAAGATGTGAATTGGGGACTAAAGCCTTTTTATAAGGTCACATTCAGTATTTGATCAGGATTTCACGTAAGTATTTAAAGCCAAAATCATTAGTGGAACAATCAGAGGAAAAGTCTAAAAGAAACACGTCACCACTTCTGTATTTATCACCCACTCCTGGTTTTGGCTTACACATACTGAGATAAAATACTGACCAAATACTGAACGTGTGAGTGTGAACGCGGCCCAAGGGTACGTGTCCACGATTAGGAATAGCAGATTTTTGCCTACAGGTCACCGTGCTGGGTCCAAAACGCTGCGTTCTACACTACAAGCACAGTGGATGGATTTAGAGAAATCTCATGCCCACTGGGCTTCTATTTAATACCGCATAAACTCACCAGCGGTGCGGGTGTACGAGCCGCAGCATTTTCATTCAAGCTGTGTAGTCTCACCCATAGCCATTCATTACATGCGGTAAATCTGCATGGTTTAGGCTAGTTTCACACTAGCGTTTACCTGATCTGCGGCAGGCTGCGGACTTCCTCCGTGAAGCCCCGCCCTCGGCCGCTAGCTCCGCCTACTTCTGCATGCGGCCCGCATGCGACCTCCGTACCTATCTTTAACATTAGGTACGCAGGTCGTGCCGCTGTATGCGGATGCTGCCGCATGCGTCGTTTTGACGATGCGGCGACCAGCGAAGGACGCAGCCTGTAGCATTTTTTTTTCTGCAGCGTCAAAGCGACGCATGGGGCAGCATCCGCATACAGCCGCACGACCTGTGTACCTAATGTTAAAGATAGGTACGGAGGCCGCATGCAGAAGTAGGCGGAGCTAGCGGCGGAGGTGCGGCCGAGGGCGGGGCTTCACGGAGGAAGTCCGCAGCCTGCCGCAGATCAGGTAAACGCTAGTGTAAAACTAGCCTTAGTGAACATGCGTATTTAACTGCGTGATCAGAACACAGCAAAAATATGCTATTTCCTGATCGAGGGCACATAGCCTCCAAGTCCCCAAACATTGCAGACCACAGCTCCCATAAAGCAAATGGAGGTGGAGGCATATGTGCAGTCAGCTCCCCACTCTGGGAGATAATTAGGCCACATTCAGGACATAGGTGCAGGTCCCAGAGATGGGGCTTCCATCTGTCAGACAATTGTAGCATATCCTGTTGCCACTATTCACACAAATGGCCATATATGTAACACACAAGGATAGCCAGAACCCCCCAGTATTACAGCTTTATGCTCCAGCTCAGGGCGGCTATGATGTCAGTGAGACAACCTCTTTAGGACTCATTCAGACATCCATTTTTTATGTATGTGTACAACTTGTAGCAATGGGGGTGGGTGGTGTTATTGGTGGATGTGTGTACTAATGGGGGTCTGTGGGGCTGCTATGTCTGGGTTTTTGTGAACTGAAGGCTTAATCATCATTAGAAGTTTAAGCAACTTTTGTTTTTTAATGTTTTGGTATTCACTGATGGATTAGATACAAAACAAAAAAAAAAAAAAAAAAAACACAATGTTGGGCAAAATTAATGAACAAAACAAAACAAAAAATTTTATTTTTTACTTTCAGGTGCCCACGTTGCAGAATGTATGCAGAATTTTCCTCATCAAAACCAGACTCCCTTGCCAGGAAATCCGCTTGCGTTTTTCTTGTGTTTTTTCACGTTTTTATCGCGTGTTTGACACGTTTTTTTCCAATACAGTTATATAGCGGCACAATTGCAGCGATTCCGCAAAATTAATGAACATGCTGCGTTATTTCAGCAATGCGTTTCCGCTGCGGAAAAAAAATGCAGCATGGGCACAACAACGCGGAATTCCATTTAAAATAATGCGATGCGCTCTGTAAGCGTTCAAGCGTTTCCCCAGCGGAAAAACACGGAAAAACGCTTAAAAAAAAACGCAACGTGGGCACATAGCCTCAAAAGTCGCAAATGATGAATCAGGCAGAAACATCTGGAAACCCAACGCCTTGCCCACAGCGGTGAGCTAAAAAAATTACAGAAACAGGCGAACACATAATACAGACTTCAAAAAAGGTGAAAATAGAAATATGAATTTGGCACAAACAAAAAAGGAGCAAAACACCAAACGCTCAACAAAACACACACAAAGATGAAGTGGGACCTGTGCAAACAAAACAAAAAAAATCCCCCAACAGGTCTGTGACAACCTGACTGCACACTGGTTGCATCCTGGAGCTGCCAAGGTTTTCTTTACTGACTGATAGAAGAAGATTGTGAAACCTCCTGGAGTTTTCTTTTGCATTAAAGGGAACCTGTCACCCCCCCAAAATGGAAGGTAAGCTAAGCCCACCAGCATCAGGGGCTTATCTACAGCATTTTGTAATGCTGTAGATAAGCCCCCGATGTAACCTGAAAGATGAGAAAAAGAGGTTAGATTATACTCAACCAGGGGCGGTCCTGCTGCGGTCCGATCCAATGGGCTTCACGGTCCGGGGCAGGGCCGGCGTCAGCACCCACCGTACCCGGGCCCTGGCGAGACAGGGGGGCCCATTCAGGGCTGGCGTTAGGGGCAGGCAGCAGCCAGTGCCTAGGGCCCCCGCTCCCCCAGGGGCCCTCAGCTAGCGGCACATCATGCAGCTACTATGGGGCCCCTGTCAGGCAGGGGGGCCAGCCTGTTGCAAGCGCCAACTCCCCCGCCGCCGCTTTGAACTTTACCGGCGTCAGCGTGGCGCGGGAACGTTGAGAGGTGAGGAGTGTTTTTTTTTTTTGTAACTATAACAGTGAGTACTGGACTATGGGGCCATTCCTGGGGGGAGGGGGGCTGTGCTGTATACTACATGTCTGTGCTATATACTACATGGCTGTTCTTCTATATACTACATGGCTGTGCTATATACTACGTGGGCCGTGTTATATACTCTGTGGGCTGTTATATGCTACGTGGGCTGTGCTATATACTACATGGGCCGTGTTATATACTATGTGGCTGTGCTATATACTATATGGGCTGTAAGGCCATGTTCTCACTTTGCGGTTTTTACCGCGGAACCGCCACGATTTTGATGCTGCAGGTCCGCAGCAGTTTCCATTGCGTTTACATTTACATGTAAACCCTATGGAAACCGCAAACCGCTGTGCACATGCTGCGGGAAAAACCGTGCAGAAACGCAGCGGTTTACAACCCACAGCATGTCACTTCTTTGTGCAGAATCGCTGCGATTCTGCCCCCATAGGAATGCATTGAACCGCTTACTTCCCGCATGGGGCTGTGCCCACGTTGCGGGAAGTAAGCGGATAATGTGCGGGTGGTACCCGGGGTGGAGGAGAGGAGACTCTCCTGCAGGCCCTGGGAACCATATTTGTGTGTAAAAAAAAGAATTAAAATAAAAAATCATGTTATACTCACCTCTCAGCGCCGCACCCGGCGGTCCAGTTCCAAAGATGATGTGCGAACAGGACCTGCGGTGACGTCGCGGTCACATGACCGTGATGTCGCGGTCACATGACCGTGACGTCACGAAGGGTCCTTCTCGCACATCGTCTTTGGAACCGGACCGCTGGGTGCAGCGCCAAGGAGATCGGGACGTCAGAGGGTGAGTATATAAACTTTTTTTTTTATTTTAACATTACTATTGATGCTGCATATGCAGCATCAATAGTATAGGCGGAAACCCGCAGCGAAAACCGCGGAACAAACCGCGATAAATCTGCAGGGATAACCGCAGCAGTTTTGCCCTGCAGATTTATCAAATCCACTGCGGGAGAACCCGCAGAGGTCACCCGCAAAGTGTGAACATGGCCTTACAGTCATGGCCAAAAGTATTGACACCCCTGCAATTCTGTCAGATAATACTCAGTTTCTTCCTGAAAATGATTGCAAACACAAATTCTTTGGTATTATTATCTTCATTTAATTTGTCTTAAATGAAAAAAAACACAAAAAGAATTGTCCTAAAGCCAAATTGGATATAATTCCACACCAAACATAAAAAAGGGGGTGAACAAATGTATTGGCACCGTTTGAAAAATCATGTGATGCTTCTCTAATTTGTGTAATTAACAGCACCTGTAACTTACCTGTGGCACCTAACAGGTGTTGGCAATAACTAAATCACACTTGCAGCCAGTTGACATGGATTAAAGTTGACTCAACCTCTGTCCTGTGTCCTTGTGTGTACCACATTGAGCATGGAGAAAAGAAAGACCAAAGAACTGTCTGAGGACTTGAGAAACCAAATTGTGAGGAAGCATGAGAAATCTCAAGGCTACAAGTCCATCTCCAAAGACCTGAATGTTCCTGTGTCTACCGTGCGCAGTGTCATCAAGAAGTTTAAGGCTATGTGCACACATCAGGATTTTGTCAGGATTTTTCATTAGGATTTGTAGCCAAAACCAGGAGTGGAACAATTAGAGGAAAAGTATAATAGAAACATATGCACCACTTCTGCATTTATCACCCACTCCTGGTTTTGGCTCCAAAACCTGATGAAAAATCCTGAGAAAATCCTGAGAAAATCCTGACGTGTGCACATACCCTAAAGCCCATGGCACTGTGGCTAACCTCCCTAGATGTGGACGGAAAAGAAAAATTGACAAGAGATTTCAACACAAGATTGTGCGGATGTTGGATAAAGAACCTCGACTAACATCCAAACAACTTCAAGCTGCCTTGCAGTCCGAGGGTACAACAGTGTCTACCCAGACTATCCGTCGGCATCTGAATGAAAAGGGACTATATGGTAGGAGACCCAGGAAGACCCCACTTCTTACCCCGAGACATAAAAAAGCCAGGCTGGAGTTTGCCAAAACTTACCTGAAAAAGCCTAAAACGTTTTGGAAGAATGTTCTCTGGTCAGATGAGACAGAAGTAGAGCTTTTTGGGCAAAGGCATCAACATAGAGTTTACAGGAGAGAAAAAAGAGGCATTCAAAGAAAAGAACACGGTCCCTACAGTCAGACATGGCGGAGGTTCCCCGATGTTTTGGGGTTGCTTTGCTGCCTCTGGCATCAGCCTGCTTGACCATGTGATTGGCATTATGAAGTCTGAAGACTACCAACAAATTTTGCAGCATAATGTAGGGCCCAGTGTGAGAAAGCTGGGTCTCCCTCAGAGGTCATTGGTCTTCCAGCAGGACAATGACCCAAAACACTTCAAAAAACACTAGAAAATGGTTTGAGAGAAAGCACTGGAGACTTCTAAGGTGGCCAGCAATGAGTCCAGACCTGAATCCCATAGAACACCTGTGGAGAGATCTAAAAATGGCAGTTTGGAGAAGGCACCCTTCAAGCATCAGGGACCTGGAGCAGTTTGCCAAAGAAGAATGGTCTAAAATTCCAGCAGAGCATTGTAAGAAACTCATTGATGGTTACCGGAAGCGGTTGGTCGCAGTTATTTTGGCTAAAGGTTGTGCAACCAAGTATTAGGTTGAGGGTGCCAATACTTTTGTCTGGCCCATTTTTGGAGTTTTGTGTGAAACGATCAATGTTTTGCTTTTTGCTTCATTCTCTTTTGTGTTTTTTCATTTAAGACAAATTAAATGAAGATAATACAAAGAATGTGTTTGCAATCATTTTCAGTAAGAAACTGAGTATTATCTGACAGAATTGCAAGGGTGTCAATACTTTTGGCCATGACTGTATATGCTAGGTGGGCTGTGCTATATACTACATGGCTGTTCTATATACTACGTGGGCTGTGTTATATAATATGTGGCTGTGCTATATACTACATGGCTGTTATATGCGATCATGAATCATGGTATGTGTTAAAGGGGGGGGGCTCACTGAGACTTTCGCCCTCAAAAACCTGGAGCCGGCCCTGGTCCGGGGCCACCCATCTTCTTATGATGACGTCCTCTTCTTGTCTTCACGCTGCAGCTCTGGCGCAGGCGTACTTTGTCTGCCCTGTTGAGGGCAGAGCAAAGTACTGCAGTGCACAGGGAAAAGTCAGAGAGGCCCAGCGCCTGCGCACTGCAGTACTTTGCTCTGCCCTCAACAGGGCAGACAAAGTACACCTGCGCCAGAGCTGCAGCGTGAAGACAAGAAGAGGACGTCATCATAAGAAGATGGGAGGCCCCCGGACCGGGACCGCCCCCTGGGTGAGTATAATCTAACCTCTTTTTCTTACCTTTCAGGATACATCGGGGGCTTATCTACAGCATTACAGAATACTGTAGATAAGCCCCTGATGCTGGTGGACTTAGCTCACCTTCGATTTTGGGGTGACAGGTTCCCTTTAAGGAAAAACCGATGGTGAAACCGGTCGTTACCTTAACACTTATTGGATGTACCACAAAAAATATGGCCACCTGCATGAAGCCTTCAGTGCCGCTGACTGCAGAGCTTGTAGGAGCGGCGGGGTCACACGAGCCAGCTTCAGGATCAGTACATGACACACAATGCCCGGACCGACCAGAACTCACAGCTCCACTTCTCTGAGGCCATCGGTCCACACACGGACTGTGGAGTACACTAGTGTGAACACTGCCTAACACTGATTACCCCATTCCGTTTGTCCTCATGCCTACAATCCTCTGCTAGAACCTCACATTAGGCCGCGTGAGGACGGGGGTCTCATCTAAGGAGGGCAGATGCATTGTCCATAACGACATCATCTACGTTGCCACTGGCAACACTGTGTATGGCCTGCAGGTCACCATGGTTACACACAGCCAGGACATTACCGGCTCTCTGCCACCTGCAGGTCACCATGGTTACACACAGCCAGGACATTACCGGCTCTTCGCCACCTCCCTTACGGTTTGTGCTCCTGTCCCCTCAGATTATACCCTTTGTACCCACTATGGGAGGGTATGGTGGTCTCTCCTCGGTTTCCGGCTGGTCTTTAGGTGGGAGCTCCTTACCCTCCGCATTTCTAGTAACTCATCCTCCTTCGGGGCCATAACGGACCACAGGAAGAGGCCGAGCCCGGTCCAGCCGGCGAGCGCTAGAGAGCCCACCACCAGCTTGTACGCGGCCGACATGACACGACACGTGACTACAAAACGCTGGTTCGCAAACCACGCCCAGGTCACGGTATTAGCATACAGAGGAGGAGCTGACCGGACGTCAGCTGACCGGACGGGGCGGGACGTTTTGGTGTAAGTGTAGCTGTGCGAGGCGCTAGGTGTGCTCTGTGAGGGGCGGGACGTCCTGAGTGACGGCTGCTGGCTGGAGCGACCCTCCCGTCTGCCGCCCCGGGGGCCTCAGCTTGTGCCCTAGGGCAGAGCACCACTCGGCGGTGGGGCCTCTGTTGTGGCCAAAGTCGCCATGTAACCCAGCCTTGTGGAGAAACAGCATTTTCTATCTACTTTTATTAATCTTTTTTTAGGGGTGAAAATATATATATAAAAAAAACTAATTCCACCATCATGTTTAATGCCAAGCGCCTTACAGAGTGAATAAGACCTTTATCCGGTGTCGCCATTGTTTTCTTTTTCTGGTCCGTTATTTGTAAACAATAAACGACGACTCCTTTTTTTGTTGGCGGCAGGCGGACGCCCATGGGAGGCCTTCGGGACTTTGCTGGGCCCCTGGTTGCCATGGTAACTTATCATTGTGTGCACACATCTGTGTGTTAGAGGGGATGTCACATTGTGTATCATCTGCACAAATGTGTGAGAAAGGAAAATTCACTAAAGGAGAAACAGAATAATGCAGACTTGGTGCAAGCTTTGTGTTCCGGAGACTTTCCTGGGTCACAGCTGATGACTGCAGATGGAAGGTCATGTGAAATGACATCATTTTTAAGTGGGTTTCAAAGCAGATTCTTTTCCAAATTCTACATGAAAAGCAACGCATCAGATAATAATAATGTTTATTGGTATAGCGTCAACATGTACAAGATCTTTACAATTCAACAATTGATATACAATGGTCATCACAAAGTAAACGATAGTACAGTAATTAATATATTGATGCCCCTGCTCCTGAGAGCTTAGGATGTACAGTGATGTGGGGGTGACAAAGTACAGGGGCTCATTTACAAAGATGCTCCAGCCATATTGAGGAAATGGGGGGAGGGGAAGGCTGCATGAGATTGTCACCAGCCAATATTTTTAGTGCATTTGGGAGTGATGGAGTTTGATGGAGGGTTATGATCAGAGAAGTAATAAATAAATAAAAGGACTTCAATTAGGAAACGTGATAGGCCGCCCTAAGCAGGCGTGCTTTTAGGGAGCGCCTAAGGCTGGTTTCACACTAGCATAAGGGAGGGCTGCAGATGGCAGTGTACTTCCTCGCTTCTTCCTCCATGAAACCCCGCCTACGTTCTGCCTACTACTCCTTGCGTGCTGCGTTGCCCTGCGTACCTATCTTTAACATTGGGTACGCAGGCCATGCGAATGCCTCCGCATGCGCCATTTTGAAGCTGCCCCGACTGCAACAAAATGCAACATTTTGCGAATGGCGCATGCAGAGGCATCCACTTTTGCATGGCCTGCGTACCCAATGTTAAAGATAGGTTTGCAGGGCAACGCAGCATGCAAGGAGTAGTAGGCAGAGCGTAGACAGGGCTTCAGGGAGGAAGTACGCTGCCATCCGCAGCACTCCCGTACGCTAGTATGAAACCAGCCTAAAACTGTGTAAGTTGTGGTTAGTCCTAATTTATTGGGGTAGAGCATTCCAGAGGATTGGTGCAACTCGTGAGAAGTCTTGGAGCTGGGAGTGGGAGGTGCGGATTAGTGCAGATGTTAAAGGGCACTTGGAGAGCATAACGAGCGGATAAGCTGTAAAACAGATTCATATAGAGAGCGGACATGATGGAGACTGCGGACAGACAGTCACTGGTGTTCTGTAGTACAGCGGGGGTGAGGTCAGGGGATGACGTGTATAGTTGTGTGCATCAGCATACAGACGGTACTGAAAGTCAAATTTGATGATGGTCTGTCCGATTGGGGTCGTGTAGAGAGAGAAGAGGGCCCAGGACTGAACTCTGAGGGGCCCCAACAGTGAGAGGAAGAGGAGACGAAGTGGATCCAGCCAACAATACACTTAAAGAAGTTGTCCACTACAATAATTTTTTTTTTTTTTTTCATAAATCTTGCTATTATGTGCCACTGAAAAGATCCACTGTCTTTATTTTAGCAATATTACCTTTTATCATGCTTTAGCAGCACATCTTCAGTGCTGGATCCAGCTCTCATGGGGTTAATCGACAACTTCCTTTCTCCTGAGTTATTGTGCTCTAAGGCTATGTTCACACTTTGCGGTTTTTGCTGCGGATCCGCAGCGGATTTGCAGCTGCGGATCCGCAGCCGTTTTCCATGCAGGGTACAGTACAATGTTACCCTATGGAAAACAAAAACCGCTGTGCCCACTTTGCGTTTTTCCGCTTGAAAATCAGCGCGGATTTTCTGCGGAAAAAAAGAAGTAGCATGTCAATTCTTTCTGCGGATTCCGCAGCGGTTTTCCACCTGCACCAATAGGAAAGTGCAGTTGGAAACCCGCAGTAGAAACCACACAAAAAACCGCAGTGAAAACCACAGCGGTTTTGCACTGCGGTTTTTCCAAATCCGCAGCTGAAAAATCCGCAGCAAAAAAAGGATAGTGTGAGCAAGGCCTAATACTACAAGTTCCATGATGCTTTGCACTGCCACTAAGCCCGAACCTACCACACCCACTCCAAAACACACCCAAACCCCTCCCTCCTCTAGCTTCAAAAAGATTTGTGATGTCATTTCTGTCCAACCTCCTCTTTTACATTTGTCCAACCCACACTCCATTACACACGAATAGAAGGATAGATAGATAGATAGATAGATAGATAGATAGATAGATAGATAGATAGATAGATAGATACAGATATATCTATATATCTATGTCTATTTCCATAGATATGTCCATATCCATGTTTCTAAATCCCTTCACCCCTGGAGCTTTTTTCGTTTATCGCTCCCCTTCTTTCCAGAGCCATAATGTTTCCGTCAATATGGCCATGTGAGTGCTTATCTTCGGCGGGACAAGTTCTACTTTTGAACGACACCATTGGGTTTACCAAGTTGTGTAACAGAAAATGTGAAAAAAAGTCAAAGTGCGATGAAATTGCAAAAAAAGTGCAAATCCCACACTTGTTTTTTGCTTGTCTTTTTTGCTAGGTTCACTAAATGCCAAGGCTGTGCACACGTTGCGGATTTGATTGCAGATCCGCAGCGTTTTTTGCAGCACAGAATTGCATCAAATCCGCAGTGTAGTGCACAACCAATGTAAGTCTATGGGAGCCGCAGACTTGTTGTGCACATGCTGTGGAAAAAGCTGCACCAAAACGCAGCTTTTTTTTTTCCGACTTCTTTTGTGCCGAACTGCAGCGTTTCTGCACCCATAGACTTTCATTGAGTAGAGCACATACGCAGCAAAACCGCAGATGTAAAAAAGATCTGCAGTTTAGATGCGGATGTGGGTCCGAAAAATGCTGCAGTTCGGGAGGAGGGAAGTGTGTGGGTGGTGACGGTGTGCGTGTATGTGTGGGCAGGCGGGGTCTGCGGGCTGTTCGGATGTGTGCGGCGCTGTGCGGGACTGTTCAGGTGTGTGCGGGGTCTGCGGGCTGTTCGGATGTGTGCGGGACTGTTTGGATGTGTGCGGCGCTGTGCGGGACTGTTCGAGACTGTTCGGGTGTGTGTGGGACTGTTCAGGTGTGTGCGGGGCTGTGCGGGGGGTCTTTTGGGGTGTGTGTGCAGGCATCATCCGATGGGACTACAAGTACTCAGCATCCAATCTGCAGCTAATTCGGATGTAATCCGGACAGTGGACACGCACCCTACACTATCCATACATCTATCAATAGATATATCTATCTAGATATATCTATAGATAGATAGATATAGGAATAGATAGATGTATGCATCTACACTGTGTTCCAAATTATTATGCAAATAATATTTTCTCATATTTTCTCTAAATTACCTATCTGAATTGCAGTCATTGTTATTTTCCAGTCATCTACTATTCTAGTATAATTGCAATGTTTTGGAAAAAACTGCCTATGAAAACAGTATCTTTTTAAAAAAAAATAAACACTCAAAATGCATGTTCCAAATTATTACGCACAGCAGAGTTTTCAACCTTTTTTTTTTTATTTTGAACAAAAAAATGGTCAATTGTGAAGTTATAAGCATTATCAGCTTAATACAAAATGAAATCAAACAGTTTTCAAGTGAAAACTTTATTCTAGGTGATGTTACATTTGCACATAGGACCCCTTGCTCAAAAGAAGCTTCTGAACTCTCTCGTCCATTGAATTTGTCAGTTTTTGGATGGTTTCTGCTTCAATTGTTTTGCATCTGGACAGAATACCCTCCCAGAGCTGTTGTTTAGATGTGAACTGCCTCCCGCCATCATAGACACTCCTTTTGATGATGCTTCAGAGGTTCTCAATGGGGTTGAGGTCAGGGGAAGATGGTGGCCACACCATAAGTTTGTCCTCTTTTATGCCCATAGCAGCCAGAGATGCAGATGTGTTTTTTGCAGCATGAGACGGTGCATTATCATGCATGAAAATGATCTTGCTGCGGAAATCACGGTTCTTCCTCTTGAACCATGGCAGGAAGTGTTGTTTTAGAAACTCCACATAGATTATGGAGTTCATCTTTACCCCTTCAGGAATCATAAAGGGGCCGACAATCTCTCTCCCCATGATTCCAGCCCAAAACATTACTCCACCTCCTCGTTGGTGCCTTAGCCGTGTTTTCATGGGGTGTCCATCCTCCACTCCATCCATCTGGACCATCGAGCGTTGCACGGCACTCATCGGTGAACAAAACAGTTTGGAAGTCAGTCTTCATGTATCGTTTGGCCCACTGGAGCCGTTTCTGCTTGTTGCAGTGGATAGAGGTGGTCGACAGGATGGCTTATGCACAGCTGCAAACCTCTGAAGGACCCTGCATCTTGTTGTTCTGGGGACGTTGGAGGCACCAGCAGCTTCAAAAACTTGTCTGCTGCTATGACAAGGCATTTTTGCAGCTGCTCTTTTAACCTTACACAATTGCCTGTTGGAAAGAGTCCTCAATTTTTCCTTATCAGCACCACACGTGTTTGCTGGGAATCAGCTACATACTTCTTGATTGTGCGATGATCACGATGAAGTGTCTTGGCAATGTTGATTGTAGTCATGCCTTGACCTAAATACTCCACAATTTGTTGCTTCTCAGCAGCCGACACATCCTTTTTCTTTCCCATTTTGGCAAAAAATGTAGGCTGCTTAATAATGTGGAACAGCCTTCTTAAGTAGTCTTGCCTTTATTTGGACACACCTGCCAAACTAATTTGCACAGGTATCTGCAATTGCTTTCAGTGATATAAAGAGCCCTGACACACATCACCATCAATGAGTTTAAATGACAAACAAAAAAATTCTAACCTTATCACTCCTAAACTCTATGTGCATAATAATTTGGAACACAGTGTATAGATCGATCTATCTATCTATCTATCTATCTATCTATCTATCTATCTATCTATCTATCTATCTATCTATCTATCTATCTATCTCTCTCTATCTATAGCTCTGTCTATCCATTTCATCTATCATCTATATGTCTATCTATCTGTGTGTAATTGAGTGTGGGTTGGACAAATGTAAAAGAGGAGGTTGGACAATAATGACATCACAAATCTTTTTTTTTGTTGTTCAATAATACATCTTTATTTAGCTTTCAAAAATGCATACAAAAACGCACACAAAAAAACGCAAAAACCGCACCAAAAAGATTAAAAAATGCATCAAAAGCGCGCAAAAACTGCATCAAAAACTGCATAAAAAACCGCATCAAAACCGCACCAAAAACTGCATCAAAACTGCACCAACAGCAGCATCAAAACCGCACCAAAAACTGCGTCAAAACCGCACCAAAAACTGCATCAAAACCACACCAAAAACTGCATAAAAACCGCACCAAATACTGCATGAAAACCGCACCAAATACTGCATCAAAATCGCACCAAATACTGCATAAAAACTGCACCAAAAACTGCATCAAAACTTCACCAAAAACTGCATAAAAAAGCATCAAAAACCTGAATCAAAACCACGCAAAAAACCGCACCAAATACTGCAGCAAAAACTGAATCAAAACCGCGCAAAAACCGCACCAAGAACTGCATCAAAACCACACAAAAAACCCACATCAAAACTGAGCAAAAAACATGAAAAAACTGTGAAAAAAATGCATCCAAAACGCAGCTGCGTTTTCTGCAAGGAGATGCAGATTTTGTGCAGAAAATTCTGCACCCAAATCTGCAATGTGTTCACACAGCATAAAATTGACCTGCCATTATGATTCTCCAGGTCATTACGAGTTCATAGACACCAAACACGTATAGGTTATTTTTTATCTAAGTGGTAAAAAAAAATTCAAAACTTTGCTAAAAAGAAATAAAAGAATTGCGCCATTTTCCGATACCCGTAGCGTCTATATTTTCTGAGATATTGGGTCGGGTGAGGGCTAATTTTTTGCGTGCTGAGCTGACGTTTTTAATGATACCACTTTTGTGCAGATACGTTCTTTTGATCGCTCATTATTGCATTTTAATGCAATGTCGCGGCGATCAAAAAAACATAATTTTGGATTTTGATTTTTTTTCTCGCTACGCCGTTTAGCGATCATGTACATTTTTTTTCTTGTATTGAAAACAGCTGACATGTTGTGGCTTTGAAGTGGGCTCACCGCCGAAGCCCACCTCAAAGCGTGGGGGATACTGCCAGCTGACGTACTATTCCGTTAGCTGGCAGAAAGGGGTTAATGAACAATATGTTTCATTAAAAAAAAAAAAACGAAAAAAAAAAAATGGCGTGGGCTCCCGCAAAATTTTCTGCGCCAGAGGGGGAAAGCCGACGGCCGGGGGCCAATATTTGTAGCCTGCTATGAATATCAGCCCGCAGCTGTCTGCATAGCCTTTACTTGCTATTAAATTAGGGGGACCCCCCCAAAAAAATGATGTGGGGTCCCCCTATATTTCATAGCCAGAAAGGCTACGCAGACAGCTGCGGGCTGATATTCATAGCCTAGAGAGGGGCCATGGATATTGGCCCCCCCCCAGCTACAAATACCAGTCCGCAGCTGCACCAGAAATGGCACATCTGTATGATGCGCCAATTCCGGCACTTAGCCCCTCTCTTCCCACTCCCGTGTAGCGGTTGGATATGGGGTAATAAGGGGTTAATGTCACCTTGCTATTGTAAGGTGACATTAAGCCGGGTTAATAACGGAGAGGCGTCAATAAGACGTCTATCCGTTATTAATCCAATAGTAATAAAGGGCTAATAAAACACACACACATTAGGAAAAAAGTATTTTAATACTCTTCATTTAACCATACTTACCATACTTCAGCGCCTGCAAAAAACGTAAAATAATAAATCGTATACTACCTGTTCGCCATAGTCCAATTAATAACGAGTGTCCCACGACGATCTCCCCTATAGAACAGTGACATCGGGTGATGTCACTGCTCTATAGGACCCTCAGTGACACACTGACAGGAGACAATGGCTCCTGCAGTGCATCACTGAGAGGTTACTATAGTTAGTAACTTAGTTCACTGGTCTCACTTTATGGCAAAAAGCTGCGTGGGAACTTTCTCACACAGCAATGCCAAAAGTGAGACTAGGGACTATTTTCTCACAGGGGCATAGGAATACATTGTGGGGAATACATTGTGGAAGGAGACCTTCCATCATTGTATTCCTGGGGCCCCTGGAGAGCGGTCGCATCAGGCGATGCTCCTGCTCTCCAAGGGAGATCGTCAAGGGACACTTGTTTTAATTGGATTTCTGCGGATCAGGGAGTATATTGTTTGTTTATTATTTTAATAATTTTTACAGGTGACACTGGCTTCGGGGAACAAAGTGACAAGTGATGGTGAGTATGTACTCTATGTTATATGTACTGTGTTGTGAATTCTGCTCTTGGGCTCCCTCCGGTGGTTGTAAGTGGTAGCGCTGCTGTCTCTGAATCACAGCATTTATCAGGTGTTTTCACCTTTTGCAATTTGGACAGGGCTATTTAGTCTTGCTTCACCCTTTAGTCAGTGCCAGTTGTCCATTGTTCCTGGAGGATTCACATCCCTGCCTGGTTCCTTCTGCTTTGCAGTTCTTTTCATCAAATATAAGTTCTGGCCTTGATTTGCTGTCCACATGTTGTGGTCTTATTGCTCAGTTCCTTTCTATGTTTTGTCATGTCCAGCTTGGTCTGTATTAGGATTTTTTTAGCCAAGCTGGTATCTCTGGAGATGCAGATATACCCTCCATATCTTTAGTTAGCTGTGGAGTTTTTGTATTTTCTGTGGTGGATATTTTCTAGTTTTTTTTAATACTGACCGCATAGTACTCTGTCCTGTCCTTTCTATTTAGCTAGAAGTGGCCTCCTTTGCTAAATTCTCATTTCAGTCTGTGTATGTTTTTTCCCTCTCCTCTCACAGTCAATATTTGTGGGGGGCTGCCTGTTCTTTGGGGATTTTCTCTGAGGCAAGATAGTTTTCCCTTTTCTATCTCTAGGGGTAATTAGTCCTCCGGCTGTGTTGAGATGTCTAGGGAGCGCTAGGTACATTCCACAGCTACTTCTAGTTGCGGTGTTAGGTTCAGGGTCTGCGGTCAGTACAGGTACCACCTTCTCCAGGGTACGTTCCATGCTGCTCTTAGGCCACCAGATCATAACAGTACAACTGGCCCACAATGAGTTAACCGCATCTCAGAAGAAGGGAAGGAAAGTGCTGAGCCATTTTTTTTCTGTAGTCTGTTGTGTTTATTTTTTCTCTTCCCTCTTTGCCTCTGGGTAGCTCAAGAGTTCGGTGCTGGTATGGATGTTCAGGGACTGGTTTCTCGTGTGGATCAACTTGCTGCTAGAGTACAGGGTATTTCCGATTATATCGTTCAGACTCCAGTTTTAGAGCCTAGAATTCCAACTCCTGATTTGTTTTTTGGGGATAGGTCCAAATTTCTGAGCTTTAAAAATAACTGTAAACTGTTTTTTGCTCTGAAACCCCGTTCCTCTGGTGATCCCATCCAGCAGGTTAAAATTATTATATCTCTGCTGCGTGGTGACCCCCAGTATTGGGCATTTGCCCTGGAACCTGGGAATCCGGCGTTGGTTAATGTAGACACCTTTTTTCAGGCGCTTGGGTTATTGTATGACGAACCTAATTCTGTGGATCATGCTGAGAAGACCTTGTTGGCCCTGTCTCAGGGTCAAGAAGTGGCAGAATCATATTGCCAGAAGTTTAGAAAATGTTCTGTTCTGACTAAATGGAATGAGGATGCCTTGGCGGCAATCTTCAGAAAGGGTCGTTCTGAATCTGTTAAAGATGTTATGGTGGGGTTCCCCACGCCTGCTGGTCTGAATGATTCTATGTCTCTGGCCATTCAGATTGATCGGCGCTTGCGCGAGCGCAGAGTTGTGCACACTATGGCATTGTCTTCCGAGCGGAGTCCTGAGCCTATGCAGTGTGATAGGATTGTGTCTAGAACTGAACGACAAGGATTCAGACGTCAGAATAGGTTGTGTTTTTATTGCGGCGATTCTGCTCATGTTATTTCTGATTGCCCTAGGCGTACCAAGAGAATCGCTAGTTCTGTTACCATCAGTACTGTACAGCCTAAATTTCTGTTATCTGTGACCCTGATCTGCTCATTATCGTCATTTTCTGTCATGGCATTTGTGGATTCAGGCGCCACTCTAAATTTAATGGACTTAGAATTTGCCAGACGTTGTGGTTTCCCCTTGCAGCCTTTGCAGAGTCCTATTCCTTTGAGGGGCATTGATGCTACACCGTTGGCTAAAAATAAACCTCAGTTTTGGACACAGCTGACCATGTGCATGGCGCCAGCCCATCAGGAAGATTGTCGTTTTTTGGTGTTGCATAATTTGCATGATGCTATTGTGCTGGGTTTCCCATGGTTACAGGTGCATAATCCGGTATTAGATTGGAAATCTATGTCTGTGACTAGTTGGGGTTGTCAGGGGGTTCATGGTGACGTTCCTGTGATGTCAATTGCCTCCTCCCCCTCTTCTGAAATTCCTGAGTTTTTGTCAGATTTCCAGGATGTATTCGATGAGCCCAAGTCCAGTTCCCTTCCACCGCATAGGGACTGTGATTGTGCTATTGACTTGATTCCAGGCTGTAAGTTCCCTAAAGGCCGACTTTTCAACCTGTCTGTGCCAGAACATACCGCCATGCGGAGCTATGTGAAGGAGTCCTTGGAGAAGGGGCATATTCGGCCATCTTCTTCAACATTGGGAGCAGGTTTTTTCTTTGTTGCCAAAAAAGATGGCTCCTTGAGACCCTGTATTGATTATCGCCTCTTGAATAAGATCACGGTCAAATTTCAATACCCTTTGCCTTTGCTTTCTGATCTGTTTGCTAGGATTAAGGGGGCTAGTTGGTTTACTAAGATTGACCTTCGAGGGGCATATAATCTGGTTCGTATTAAGCAGGGGGACGAATGGAAAACTGCGTTTAATACGCCCGAAGGCCATTTTGAATACCTTGTGATGCCATTCGGACTCTCTAATGCTCCATCTGTGTTTCAGTCCTTCATGCATGATATATTTCGGAATTATCTTGATAAATTCATGATTGTATATTTGGATGATATTTTGATTTTTTTCAGATGATTGGGAGTCTCATGTGAAACAAGTCAGGATGGTATTTCAGATCCTTCATGATAATGCCTTGTTTGTGAAGGGGTCTAAGTGCCTCTTTGGAGTACAGAAGATTTCTTTCTTGGGCTTCATTTTTTCTCCCTCATCTATAGAAATGGATCCGGTTAAGGTTCAGGCCATTCATGATTGGATCCAGCCCACATCCGTGAAGAGCCTTCGGAAATTTTTGTGCTTTGCTAATTTTTATCGCCGTTTCATTGCCAACTTCTCCAGTGTGGTTAAACCCCTGACCGATTTGACAAAGAAAGGCGCTGATGTTACTAATTGGTCCTCTGCGGCTGTTTCTGCGTTTCAGGAGCTTAAACGCGGATTTACTTCTGCCCCTGTGTTGCGTCAGCCGGATGTTTCTCTTCCTTTTCAGGTTGAGGTTGACGCTTCTGAGATTGGGGCAGGGGCCGTTTTGTCTCAGAGGAATTCTGATGGTTCCTTGATGAAACCGTGTGCCTTCTTTTCTCGAAAGTTTTCGCCTGCGGAACGCAATTATGATGTCGGCAATCGTGAGTTGTTGGCTATGAAGTGGGCATTTGAGGAGTGGCGACATTGGCTTGAGGGGGCCAAGCACCGTATTGTGGTCTTGACCGATCATAAGAATCTGATTTATCTCGAGTCTGCCAAATGGCTGAATCCTAGACAGGCCCGATGGTCCCTGTTTTTCTCCCGTTTTGATTTTGTATTCTCGTATCTTCCGGGTTCTAAGAATGTTAAGGCTGATGCCCTTTCTAGGAGCTTTTTGCCTGATTCTCCTGGGGTCCTTGAGCCGGTCGGTATTCTGAAGGAAGGGGTGATTCTTTCTGCCATCTCCCCTGATTTACGACGGGTTCTTCAGAAATTTCAGGCTGATAAACCTGACCGCTGTCCAGTGGGGAAATTGTTTGTTCCTGACAGATGGACTAGTAAAGTGATTTCGGAGGTTCATTGTTCTGTGTTGGCCGGTCATCCTGGGATTTTTGGTACCAGAGATTTGGTTGGTAGGTCCTTTTGGTGGCCTTCTTTGTCACGGGATGTGCGTTCTTTTGTGCAGTCCTGTGGGACTTGTGCGCGGGCCAAACCTTGCTGTTCCTGCGCTAGTGGGTTGCTTTTGCCTTTGCCGGTCCCTGAGAGGCCTTGGACGCATATTTCTATGGATTTTATTTCGGATCTTCCGGTTTCCCAGAGGATGTCAGTTATCTGGGTGGTTTGTGACCGGTTTTCTAAGATGGTTCATTTGGTACCTTTGCCTAAGTTGCCTTCCTCTTCTGATTTGGTTCCGTTGTTTTTTCAGCATGTGGTTCGTTTGCATGGCATTCCGGAGAACATTGTGTCCGATAGAGGTTCCCAGTTTGTTTCTAGGTTTTGGCGGGCCTTTTGTGCTAGGCTGGGCATTGATTTGTCTTTTTCTTCCGCATTTCATCCTCAGACAAATGGCCAAACCGAGCGAACTAATCAGACTTTGGAAACTTATTTGAGATGCTTTGTGTCTGCTGATCAGGATGATTGGGTGGCTTTCTTGCCATTGGCCGAGTTTACCCTTAATAATCGGGCTAGTTCTGCTACCTTGGTTTCACCCTTCTTTTGCAACTCTGGTTTTCATCCTCGTTTTTCCTCGAGGCAGGTTGAGCCTTCTGATTGTCCTGGGGTGGACTCTGTGGTTGACAGGTTGCAGCAAATTTGGGCTCATGTTGTTGACAATTTGGTGTTGTCTCAGGAGGGGGCTCAGCGTTTTGCTAACCGTCATCGCTGTGTTGGTTCCTGGCTTCGGGTTGGGGATTTGGTCTGGTTGTCTTCCCGTCATGTCCCTATGAAGGTTTCTTCCCCTAAGTTTAAGCCTCGGTTTATTGGCCCTTATAGGATTTCTGAGATTATCAATCCAGTGTCTTTTCGTTTGGCCCTTCCAGCCTCTTTTTCCATCCATAATGTTTTTCATAGATCTTTGTTGCGGAAATATGTGGTGCCCGCATGGTGCATGTCGTCGCATGGTGCATGTCGTCGCATGGTGCATGTCGCATGTTGTCACGTCGCATGTCGTCACATGTTGCATGTCGTCGCATGGTACATGTTGTCGTATGTCACATGGTGCATGTCGTCGCATGGTACATGTCGTCACATGTCGCATGCTGCATGTCGCATAATGTCACATGTTGCATGTCGCATGCTGCATGTCGTCGCATGTCCCATGTGGCATGTCGTCGCATGGTACATGTCGTACATGGTACATGTCGTCGCATGTCGTCACATGTTGCATGCTGCATGTTGTCGCATGGCGCCGCATGTTGTCACATGTTGCATGTCGCATGCTGCATGTCGTCGCATGGCGCCGCATGTTGTCACATGTTGCATGCTGCATGTTGTCACATGTCGTAGTATGTTGCTTGTCGTCACATGTTGCATGCTGCATGTCGCATAGTGCATGTTCTGTATGTGTGTTCTATGTATGTATGTACTGTATATGTGTGTGTTGGTTTTTTTTTACATTCAACACATTAGCCGTATGATAGGACTACTACTGTCCCATCATTGGCTAATGTGTCACTCACTGTCACTGTAGCAGGCAGAGCCCGATGGGACTTGTAGTCCCATCGGATGATGCCTGCACAGAGACGCCACCACCACCACCGCACAGCCCCGCAGACCCCCCCGCACACTCCAGCATTCACCGCGCAGACCCCCGCCACCGCACCGGCCACCGGCCGCCGACGCACCGGCTGCACATCTCGGAACATGAGCGCAGCCGGCGAGCAGATCCCAGCACAGACACCAACACAGCCCCACCCTCCCCCAGCACAGCCCCACAGGCAGCCCATAGCACCGCCCACAGCCCAGTCACTCTTGAGTGACTGCTGACTGTGCGGCTGGGTCACGCCTGCTGCTGACGTCACGTCAATTTCCAGAGTCAGGAAATTGACGTGTTGTCGGCGGAAATTAGCGGTGGCTGCAGCCTGGGGGTCACGTGACCTTGGACTCAGCCGCCAGCATAGCGCCGCTCACAGGCGAAAACGGCAACAGAAGGTATTTACACAATTCATTAGGGGCCCCGGGGGGATACATTGGGGGGTTAACTGAAAGTAGTGGACAACCCCTTTAAAGGGAATCTGTCACCCCAAAATTCACCTATAAGCTACGGCCACCGGCATCAGGGGCTTATCTACAGCATTCTGTAATGCTGTAGATAAGCCCCCGATGTAACCTGCAAGATAAGAAAAACAGGTTATATTATACTCGCCCAGGGGCGGTCCGGTCCAATGGGCATCGTGGTCCGGGTCCGGCGCCTCCCATCTTCATTTAATGACGTCCTCTTCTTTTCCTCCTGCCGCGACTCCTGCGCAGGTGTACTTTATCTGCCCTGTTGAGGGCAGAGCAAAGTACTGCAGTGTGCAGGCGCAGGGACTCTCTGACCTTTCCCGTCTCCTGCGCACTGCAGTACTTTGCTCTGACCTCCGCTCGTCGGACCGGACCGAACTGGGACCACCCCTGGGTGAGTATAATATAACCTGTTTTTCTTATCTTGCAGGATACATTGGGGGCTTATCTACAGCATTACAGAATGCTGTAGATAAGCCCCTGATGGCGGTGGCCTTAGCTTATAGGTGAATTTTTTGGTGACAGATTCCGTTTAAGGAGTGGTCAGGAAGATAGGAAGAGAACCAGGAGAGAGCAGTGTCCTTTATGCCGATTGAATCGAGCCTAGATAGGAGATTGTGGTCAACAGTGTCAAACACTGCAGAGAGGTGAAGAAGAATGAGCAGAGAGTGGTGACCCTTTCGTTTTTGCTGTCAAGAGATCATTGGTCACTTTGATGAGTGCAGTTTCTGTAGAATGTAGGGGCTGAAGCAATTTCATCTCCCACATGGTCTTTTCTGACTGCCCTGTGCTATTTGGTATCTATTTATACTGCACATCGTTTTTTTCTGTTACTTTCCCCATTGGGGCTTATGGAGCGCCCCCAGACGCAGGGCCGCAGGGCACTCAGTACTGGGCCTCTCTGTCTCGGTCCTGGGGTTGTCACGGTGGCTAGACCCGGTCCGTGACCCTGCTAAGGGGCGTCCAATGAAAGGTGTGATAGTGGTGCGTGGTGGAAGGTGCGATGAATAACGAGGACACAGGGTTGCAGTCTCTTTACCTCTTTACTGAAGGCTTCAGGATCCGCAATCCAGAGCACTGCTAACAGGGCTGGCTGAGACCGGCCGGTCGGAAGGCACATCCAGAGTTCCCTTTGCAGGTGGAAATCAGTGCCTACCTTCTAGCGCCTGTGTGTTGTAGTACCTCCCTGCTGAGCACCACGGGATAGTCCTCACAACTGTTGTGCCTGTTTCTGATGTTCTTTCTCTCTCCGTCCCCCAGATGATATGGCTAGGACACACCCGTATGACGGGGTAGGCCTGGAGTTATTCTGGGACTCTAGAGACGCCCCTCTCCCACAATTGCCTCCGTTGTCTTCGTTAGGTGTAAAAGGGTGAGACAACCAACCTGAAGTTAACTGTCCTGCCGTAGTTCGAAGTAATGTGTAGAGTCTGTTACTTCCTCGGTGCCCCGGCAACCGGCTATGCGCCTCAGTAGGATGTTGCCACGATCTTAAGGCACGACTCCTACTGGTTCTATTCTCCTTTGTACTGTGATCTCGCTTCTCACGTCTCCACAATAAACCCCGCTTCGTGTCCTTTCTAAGAAGCCTGCCGCTATATCACTCAAGCACGGCTCCGTAACGATCTGTCCTTTTCGCTAGGCCGCTGTCAGGATCCCACCCCTGACAGGTCCTCTCCCGAACTCTCCCGGGCTGCTTTCTCCCTAACTTCCTGTCCAACCCCCAGTTTTACCAGAACGTGAGGAGTGGCCTACTAGATAGAACCACTCCACCTGGTGGCCGGAGTGTGAAGTGTAGTGTGTGTGTGATACCTGGTCAGGTGAACTCCTTTAGTGCAATCAGACGTAACATCACTCCCCTTAGCGGCAGAGCGACATCACTGCAACGACCAGGACTCTGGGGCGCTGCACTTACAACTTAATTCAGAATATTAAATACCAACAAACTGCTATAATGTCTAATAAAACAGATATTTTTTATTTAAATATATAATAGACAACGATATTAAATAAACAAAACAGAGTACCCTTAATAGGCCACTACATACAACTAGACTTCCAAGGAGGACTAATGTATGTTTACTTAATTGCAAAGGCTGTACTTACATCAAATGATGAGACGAGATATTTGTAGAGTGGTCAGAAAACCCCAACGAACGTTTCACCCAAGCTTCGTCAGGCGGCGTGTCAAAGGAGTGAGGTAAGAAAAAACTTTTTTTTTTACTTTTTTTTTCTACTGAAAGCCACAATATGGAGGCTGGATGAGATATCATATATTGCAAGTTGGAGACACGTGGGGGCTGGATGAGAGCTCAAACTGTCCCTGAAGCTGGGACCCTAACTATCCCGGTCCCAGGGGTATTCTTTAACCCCTCTCTGACATCTGACGTACTATCCTGTCCATGTGCCCTGGGCCTGTATGACCATGGACGGGATAGTACGTCTCAGCGATCGACTGCGCACACGGGTGGTGTGCAGCAGATCGCTGCCGGGTATAAGCTGATTCTCACAGCTGACACCTGGCACTAAGTGCCAGGAGCGGTCACAGACTGCTCCCGGCACTTTAACTCCCAGAATACTGCGATAGAACACAATTGCAGCATTCCAGGAGCAGTCAGAGGGCTGACAGCCCCTCTGCCTTTGGATCGGAGACCCTGCGGCATGATGCGGGGTCCCAATTGCTGCCATGGTAACCCGATGTCGTCATGACAACATCCAGGTTACCAGAGCTGAGAAACTTCCCGGTCATGCGCATTGCATGATCAGGAAGTCTCTCAGGTCAGTGTACACAGAGTGCAGCGCTGACAGCTTCTATAGCATGCAAATGCTGCTTCATCTGCATGCTATAGAAGCGATCAGCCTGCAAAAAATGAGTGTCCCATAGTGGGACAAAGTATAGAAGTTAGAATAAAGTAAAACATTTTTTTTTAGATAATTGTAAAAACACACTGCTCAAAAAAATAAAGGGAACACTAAAATCCCACATCCTAGATATCACTGAATGAAATATTCCAGTTGTAAATCTTTATTCATTACATAGTGGAATGTGTTGAGAACAATAAAACCTAAAAATGATCAATGTAAATAACAACTAATATCCCACGGAGGTCTGGAGTTGGAATGATGCTCAAAATCAAAGTGGAAAATGAAGTTACAGGCTGATCCAACTTCAGTAGAAATGCCTCAAGACAAGGAAATGATTCTCAGTAGTGTGTGTGGCCTCCACGTGCCTTTATGACCTCCCTACAATGCCTGGGCATGCTCCTGATGAGGTGACGGATGGTCTCCTGAGGGATCTCCTCCCAGACCTGGACTAAAGCATCCGCCAACTCCTGGACAGTCTGTGGTGCAACGTGACGTTGGTGGATGGTGCGAGACATGATGTCCCTGATGTGTTCAATTGGATTCAGGTCTGGGGAACAGGCGGGCCAGTCCATAGCTTCAATGCCTTCATCTTGCAGGAACTGCTGACACACTCCAGCCACTTGAGGTCTGGCATTGTCCTGCATTAGAAGGAACCCAGGGCCAACTGCACCGGCATATGGTCTCACAAGGGGTCTGAGGTTCTCATCTTGGTACCTAATGGCAGTCAGGCTACCTCTGGCGAGCACATGGAGGGCTGTGCGGCCCTTCAAAGAAATGCCACCTCACACCATTACTGACCCACTGCCAAACCGGTCATGCTGAAGGATGTTGCAGGCAGCAGATCGCTCTCCATGGCGTCTCCAGACTCTGTTCCATCTGTCACATGTGCTCAGTGTGAACCTGCTTTCATCTATGAAAAGCACAGGTCACCTTTGCAAATCCCGGTGTTCTGTGACAAATGCCAAGCGTCCAGCACAGTGTTGGGCATCTGTGGAAGCCGGGCACTCAGACCATCCTCATGGAGTCGATTTCTAACCGTTTGTGTAGACACATGCATATTTGTGGCTTGCTGGAGGTCATTTTGCAGAGCTCTGGCAGTGCTCCTCCTGTTCCTCCTTCCACAAAGGCTGAGGTAGCGGTCCTGCTGCTGGGTTGTTGCCCTCCTGCGGCCCCCTCCATGTCTCCTGGTGTACTGGCTTGTCTCCTGGTAGCGCCTCCAGCCTCTGAACACTATGCTGACAGACACAGCAAACCTTCTTGCCACAGCTCGCATTGATGTGCCATCCTGGATGAGCTGCACTACCTGAGCCACTTGTGTGGGTTGTAGAGTCCGACTCATGCTACTACGAGTGTGAAAGCACAACCAACATTCAAAAGTGACCAAAATATCAGCCAGAAAGCATTGGTACTGAGTTGTGGTCTGTTGTCCCCACCTGCAGAACCACACCTTTATTGAGTGTGTCTTGATAATTGTCACAGGAAAGATACATATCTTGGTACCGTGTTAGCCAGTAGATAGAAAAATATTTAGAATTGAGAGTCCTCAGTGGTTGATACCTTTTAATGGCTAACTGAAAAGATGGTAACAAATTGCAAGCTTTCGAGATTACGCATGTCCCTTCATCAAACATAGACTAATACAAATTCTGAAAAAAAAAACATATTTATGTGCAATACATTCCAGAAAAAAAGGCCGTAGATAAGACAGGTGATGTGAGGCAGAACTGCCATTATGTGAGAGTGCTAAAATGTTTATGTCTATAAATATTGGAACAGAGTGTGAATGTTTTATGGTCCTCTGAATGGGTGTGGTTATGTGTCATGATGTCCCCACATGGTCTGAGGAGCAAATTCCTTAATTGATGTAAAAAGACATAAATCCATGCGACACATTCATTCCTGCACTGAGTGTGTCAAAGGTCATCATCAGCTTATATTCCCAGACTCTTCTATTTCTCTGAGATTTGAAGTTACCTTTTAATACAAGTAATTTCATGTCCATAATGCTGTGATCCGGGAGACAAAAATGTATTGCCACAGGTAGATCCATTGTTTTTTCTCTTATTGTGTAGCAATGAGAATTCATTCTTATTCTAAGCTTTTGCCCTGTCTCCCCTACATACAGACCCCCTGTTGGACATTTGGTACAAATAATTAGGTACACCACATTAGATGTGTGGGTAGAGGTATTCTTAAACAACTGGTAAAGGATACACCCAGCTACATTCAGTACACAACTAACCTATTGAATAAATTAGCAGCAATAGGTCCTCTACCAGAAGGAACCATCCTGGCCACCATGGATGTGGAATCTTTGTACTCTAATATCCCACACCAGGATGGATTAAATGCCTGCAAATTCTTCCTGGAAAACACAGGGACCGATGCTGATTCTGTGGTGAAATTATAAAATTCATCCTCACCCACAGTTACTTTAAATTTGACAACAAGATATATCTACAGGAGACTGGCACAGCAATGGGAAGTAAATGGCCCCAAAGTATGCAAATTTTTTCACGGCCAAGCTTGGCTACTACCGCTACATTGATGATATTTTAATCATCTGGACAGAGTCTGAGCCACAGCTAAAGACATGCCACGAACAGTCTAATCAATTTCATCCCACCATCAACTTAACACTCAACTACTCCAGCACTAAAATTAACTTTTTGGCCACCATTGTTAAGCTGCAGAACAATGAAATAGAGTCATCCCTGTATCAGAAGCCAATCGACCGCCCAAAATACTGTACCTCAAATGGGACAGTTTCCATCCAAAACACATAAAAAACTCTGTCTACAGCCAAGCCATCAGATACAATTGTATATGTTTGAACCATGGGTGGACTGTTGTGGATTCTGTTTTTGGGCTCCCTCTGGTGGTTACAACTGGTACTGGGTGACTTTGGTGGGTTGCGGTTTCTGGTTTCCACCTGTCCATCAGAGGCTGGGTGTTTCCTATTTAACCTGGCTTCCCTGTCATTCCCTTGCCGGCTATCAATGTTCTCAGATGTTCTCAGTTTGGTTCTGACTACCTGCTTCCAGATCTCTCAGGATAAGCTAAGTTATGCTTTTCAGTTGTTTTGTTTTTTGTCCAGCTTGTTAAATATTACTCTATGCTAGTTGGAAGCTCTAGTGGGCTGAGGTGCTCCCCATGTGCCATGAGTTGGCACATGGGTGCTTGTAATCTCAGGATGGTTTTTGATTAGGGTTTTTTGCTGACCGCTCAGACCCCTTTTGTATCCTTCTGCTTTCTAGTTATAGCGGGCCTCGTTTTGCTAACTCTATTTTCATATCTATGTGCGTGCCTTCCTCTCATTTTCACCGTCAATACATGTGGGGGGCAACTATACCTTTGGGGTTTATTTCTCTGGAGGCAAGTTAGGTCTTTATTTTCTCTGCAGTGCTAGTTAGCTCTTAGGCTGGCGCGAGGCGTCTAGAATCAACGTAGGCACGCTCCCTGGCTATTTCTAGTTGTGTTTGTCAGGAGTAGGGCAGCGGTCAGCCCAGGTTCCATCACCCTAGAGCTCGTCCGTTATTTTAGTTATTTTTGCTTGTCCAGTGCGATCCCCTAGCCATTGGGATCCATAACAGTATAGCCGGCCTACAAAGTGTTAATTGTTTGGGCTGAAGCAGGAGAAAAAGAAGTGTTGAAGGGAAATTTTTTTTTTTTCCCTCAGAGTTTTGCTGCCTAGCCTTTAATTGCTGTCTAGCTGCTTCTTACCTCCTCTTAACCCTTGAATGGCTCTGACCTTAGCTGTTTAACATGGATGTCCAGAGTTTGGCTTCCAGCCTGAATAATCTCGCTGCAAAAGTTCAAAACATACAGGATTTTGTTGTTCACACTCTTATGTCTGAACCTAGAATTCCTATTCCAGAGTTTTTTTCTGGAGATAGATCTACCTTCCTGAATTTCAGGAACAATTGCAAATTGTTTCTTTCTTTGAAATTTCGCTCCTCTGGAGACCCTGCTCAGCAGGTCAAGATTGTAATATCTTTCCTGCGGGGCGACCCTCAGAATTGGGCATTTGCATTGGCACCAGGGGATCCTGCATTGCTCAGTGTGGATGCGTTTTTTCTGGCACTGGGATTGCTCTATGAGGAACCTAACCTGGAGATTCAGGCTGAAAAGGCTTTATTAGCCCTCTCTCAGGGGCATGATGAAGCGGAAGTATATTGTCAAAAATTTCGGAAATGGTCGGTACTTACTCAGTGGAATGAGTGCGCACTGGCTGCAAACTTCAGAGATGGTCTTTCTGAGGCCATTAAGGATATTATGGTGGGGTTCCCTGCGCCTACAGGTCTGAATGAGTCTATGACTATGGCCATTCAGATTGATCGGCGTTTGCGGGAGCGCAAACCTGTGCACCAGTTGGCGGTGTCTTCTGAACAGGCACCTGAGACTATGCAATGTGATAGAATTCAGTCCAGAAGTGAACGGCAAAATTATAGGCGGAAAAATGGATTGTGTTTTTATTGTGGTGATTCAGCTCATGTTATATCAGCATGCTCTAAATGCACAAAAAAGGTTGATAAATCTTTTGCCATTAGTACTCTGCAGTCTAAGTTCATTTTGTCTGTAACTCTGATTTGTTCACTGTCATCCATTTCCGTCGATGCCTATGTGGATTCGGGCGCTGCCCTGAGTCTTATGGATTGGTCATTTGCCAAACGCTGCGGTTTTAGTCTGGAGCCTCTGGAAGTTCCTATTCCTTTGAAGGGAATTGACTCTACACCATTGGCTATGAATAAACTGCAGTACTGGACAAAAGTGACCATGCGCATGACTCCTGTTCATCAGGAGGTGATTCGCTTCCTTGTACTGTATAATTTACATGATTTACTAGTGCTTGGTCTGCCATGGTTACAAACTCATAATCCAGTCCTGGATTGGAAAACAATGTCTGTGTTAAGCTGGGGATGTCAGGGGGTTCATGATGATGCACCTCTGATTTCAATCGCTTCATCTACTCCTTCTGAGGTCCCTGTGTTTTTGTCTGACTATCGGGATGTTTTTGAGGAGCCTAAGCTCAATTCGCTCCCTCCTCATAGGGATTGTGACTGTGCTATAGAATTAATTCCTGGCAGTAAGTTCCCTAAGGGTCGTTTATTTAATCTGTCAGTGCCAGAGCATACTGCTATGCGGAATTATATTAAGGAGTCCTTGGAAAAGGGACATATTCGTCCATCTTTGTCCCCTCTGGGAGCAGGTTTTTTTTTTCGTGGCTAAAAAAGATGGTTCCCTGAGGCCTTGTATAGATTATCGCCTTCTGAATAAGATTACAGTCAAATATCAGTATCCATTGCCATTATTGACTGATTTGTTTGCTCGCATTAAGGGGGCTAGGTGGTTCACTAAGATAGATCTTCGCGGTGCGTATAATCTTGTGCGGATAAAGCAGGGTGATGAGTGGAAAACCGCATTTAATACGCCTGAGGGCCATTTTGAGTATTTGGTAATGCCTTTTGGACTTTCTAATGCTCCTTCAGTCTTTCAGTCCTTTATGCACAATATTTTCCGTGAATATCTGGATAAGTTTATGATTGTGTATTTGGATGATATTTTGGTGTTTTCTGATGACTGGGAGTCTCATGTTCTACAGGTCAGGAAGGTGTTTCAAGTCCTGCGGGCCAATTCTCTGTTTGTGAAGGGCTCGAAATGTCTCTTCGGAGTCCAGAAGATTTCTTTTTTGGGGTACATTTTTTCTCCTTCTACTATTGAGATGGATCCCGTCAAGGTTCAGGCGATTTGTGACTGGACACAACCTACATCTGTTAAGAGTCTTCAGAGGTTCTTGGGTTTTGCTAATTTTTATCGTCGCTTCATTGCTAATTTTTCCAGTGTTGTTAAACCTTTGACTGATTTGACTAAAAAGGGTGCTGATGTTGCTAATTGGTCTCCTACGGCTGTGGAGGCCTTTCAGGAACTTAAGCGCCGGTTTTCTTCTGTTCCTGTGTTATGTCAACCAGATGTTTCACTTCCTTTTCAGGTTGAGGTTGATGCTTCCGAGATTGGAGCGGGGGCGGTTTTGTCACAGAGAAGTTCCGATGGCTCGGTGATGAAGCCATGTGCGTTCTTTTCTAGAAAATTCTCGCCCGCCGAGCGCAATTATGATGTGGGTAATCGGGAGCTTTTGGCCATGAAGTGGGCATTTGAGGAGTGGCGTCATTGGCTTGAGGGTGCTGGACATCGTGTGGTGGTCTTGACTGATCACAAAAATCTGATTTACCTTGAGTCTGCCAGGCGTCTGAATCCTAGACAGGCTCGTTGGTCGTTGTTTTTTTCTCGTTTCAATTTTGTGGTTTCATACCTGCCAGGTTCAAAGAATGTGAAGGCAGATGCTCTTTCCAGGAGTTTTGTGCCTGACTCTCCTGGAGACTCTGGGCCTACTGGTATCCTTAGGGATGGGGTAATATTGTCCGCCGTCTCCCCAGACTTGCGACGTGCATTGCAGGAGTTTCAGGCGGATAAACCTGATCGTTGTCCACCAGAAAGACTGTTTGTTCCGGATGATTGGACCAGTAGAGTCATCTCCGAGGTCCATTCTTCTGTGTTGGCTGGTCATCCGGGAATATTTGGTACTAGAGACTTGGTGGCCAGGTCTTTTTGGTGGCCTTCCTTGTCAAGGGATGTGCGTACCTTTGTGCAGTCTTGTGAAGTGTGTGCTCGGGCTAAGCCTTGCTGTTCTCGGGCCAGTGGGTTGTTGTTATCCTTGCCTATCCCGAAGAGGCCTTGGACGCACATTTCCATGGATTTTATTTCAGATCTCCCTGTCTCACAGAAAATGTCCGTTATCTGGGTTGTGTGTGACCGCTTTTCTAAGATGGTTCATTTGGTACCCTTGCCTAAGTTGCCTTCCTCCTCTGAGTTGGTCCCTTTATTTTTTCAGAACGTGGTTCGTTTGCATGGGATTCCGGAGAATATCGTTTCTGACAGGGGATCCCAGTTTGTGTCTAGATTTTGGCGGACGTTTTGTGCTAAGATGGGCATTAATTTGTCTTTCTAGTCTGCATTCCATCCTCAGACGAATGGCCAGACGGAGCGAACTAATCAGACCTTGGAAACTTATTTAAGGTGTTTTGTTTCTGCTGATCAAGATGACTGGGTTGCCTTTTTGCCACTGGCCGAATTTGCCCTTAATAATCGGGCTAGTTCTGCTACTTTGGTTTCTCCTTTCTTTTGTAATTCGGGGTTTCATCCTCGTTTTTCCTCTGGTCAGGTGGAGCCTTCGGATTGTCCTGGAGTGGACGTGGTGGTGGACAGGCTACATCAGATTTGGAATCAGGTGGTGGACAATTTGAAGTTGTCTCAGGAGAAGGCTCAGCAGTTTGCTAATCGCCGTCGCCGCGTGGGTCCCCGACTTTGTGTTGGGGACTTGGTGTGGTTGTCTTCTCGTTTTGTCCCTATGAAGGTCTCTTCTCCCAAGTTCAAGCCTCGGTTCATCGGTCCTTATAAGATCTTGGAGATTCTTAACCCTGTATCTTTTCGTTTGGATCTCCCAGCATCGTTTGCTATACATAACGTGTTCCATCGGTCGTTATTACGGAGGTATGAGGTGCCCGTTGTTCCTTCGGTTGAGCCTCCTGCTCCGGTGCTGGTGGAGGGAGAATTGGAGTATGTTGTTGAGAAGATCTTGGATTCTCGTGTTTCCAGACGTAAACTCCAGTATTTGGTTAAGTGGAAGGGTTATGGTCAGGAGGATAATTCCTGGGTGGTCGCCTCTGATGTTCATGCGACTGATTTGGTCCGCGCCTTCCATAGAGCTCATCCTGATCGCCCTGGGGGTTCTCGTGAGGGTTCGGTGACCCCTCCTCAAGGGGGGGGTACTGTTGTGGATTCTGTTTTTGGGCTCCCTCTGGTGGTTACAACTGGTACTGGGTGACTTTTGTGGGTTGCGGTTTCTGGTTTCCACCTGTCCATCAGAGGCTGGGTGTTTCCTATTTAACCTGGCTTCCCTGTCATTCCCTTGCCGGCTATCAATGTTCTCAGATGTTCTCAGTTTGGTTCTGACTACCTGCTTCCAGATCTCTCAGGATAAGCTAAGTTATGCTTTTCAGTTGTTTTGTTTTTTGTCCAGCTTGTTAAATATTACTCTATGCTAGTTGGAAGCTCTAGTGGGCTGAGGTGCTCCCCATGTGCCATGAGTTGGCACATGGGTGCTTGTAATCTCAGGATGGTTTTTGATTAGGGTTTTTTGCTGACCGCTCAGACCCCTTTTGTATCCTTCTGCTTTCTAGTTATAGCGGGCCTCGTTTTGCTAACTCTATTTTCATATCTATGTGCGTGCCTTCCTCTCATTTTCACCGTCAATACATGTGGGGGGCAACTATACCTTTGGGGTTTATTTCTCTGGAGGCAAGTTAGGTCTTTATTTTCTCTGCAGTGCTAGTTAGCTCTTAGGCTGGCGCGAGGCGTCTAGAATCAACGTAGGCACGCTCCCTGGCTATTTCTAGTTGTGTTTGTCAGGAGTAGGGCAGCGGTCAGCCCAGGTTCCATCACCCTAGAGCTCGTCCGTTATTTTAGTTATTTTTGCTTGTCCAGTGCGATCCCCTAGCCATTGGGATCCATAACAGTGGACATACCGCATGTGCAGCCTGTGCGGCTGCACCGAGACCCGGAGGTGGTAGGGGCCCATGCAGGGTGGCTAATAATGAGGGCAATCTGGCCTGTTTATGAAGTCCCTTGCCAGATTGCCCTCATGTGCGGCGGGCAGGGAGAGATCCCTGCAGCTCACTGCCTACAAGTGAAAATAGCAGTGGAGCAGCAGCGATCTGTCTTGCTTCCTGCCCACCTTCCTCTCAGAGCCGCTGGATGACGTCATCATTCGTCATCATTCAGCAGCCGGCTGTGGCAGAGAGAGGAAGCAAAGCGGTGAGTGTGTGTGTGTGTATATATCGCTGCAGGGGAATGTGCAGAGAGGTGAATGGTGCTGTGTGTGTCTGTGTGTGTGTGTAAGGGGGGAGAGGGAAATGATGGGGCTGATGGGGAGAAGGCAATGATGGGGTGATGGAGAGGGCAATGATGGGGATGGTGGGGAAGGAGGAAATGATGGAAGTGGTGGAATGGGCAAGGATGGGGATGGTGGGGAAGGAGGAAATGATGGATGTGGTGGAAAGGGCAATGATGGGGTGGTGGGGGAGGAGGAAATGATGGAGGTGGTGGAATGGGCAATAATGGTAGTGGAGAGAGAAGGCAATGATGAAGGTGGTGGAAACTGCAATAATGGTGGAGGGGAGGAGGAAATGATGGAGGTGGTGGAATGGGCATAGATGGTGGTGGAGGGGGGAGGAAATGATGGAGGTGGTGGAATGGGCAAGGATGGTGGTGGTGGAAAGGACAATGATGGTGGTGGAAAGGGCAATGATGGGGATGGTGGGGGAGAAGACAATGATGGAGGTGGGGGAGAATGCAATGATGGTGGTGGTGGAAAGGACAATGATGGTGGTGGTGGAAAAGGCAATAATGGAGGTGGTGGGGGAGGAGGAAATGATGGAGGTGGTAAAAAGGGCAGTGATGGGAGTGGTAGGTAGAAAGCAATGATGAAGGTGTGGAAAGGGCAATGATGGGGTGGTGGGGGAAAAAGCAAAGATGGAGGTAGTGGAAAGAACAATGATGGGGTAAATGCAATGATGGGGGTGGTGGAAAGGACAATGGTGGTGGTGGTGGAAAGGGCAGTAATGGTGGTGGTGGGGGAAGAGGAAATTATAGAGGTGGTAGAAAGGGCAATGATGGGGATGGTGGGGGAGGAGGAAATGATGGAGGTGGTGGAATGGGCAATAATGGGGGTGGTGGGGGAGGAGGAAATGATGGAGGTGGTAAAAAGGGCAGTGATGGGAGTGGTAGGGAGAAAGCAATGATGGAGGTGTGGAAAGGGCAATGATGGGGTGGTGGGGGAAAAAGCAATGATGGAGGTGGTGAAAAGAACAATGATGGGGTAAATGCAATGATGGAGGTGGTGGAAAGGACAATGGTGGTGGTGGTGGAAAGGGCAGTAATGGTGGTGGTGGGTGAAGAGGAAATTATAGGGGTGGTGGAAAGGGCAATGATGGGGGTGGTGGGGGAGAAGGCAATGATGGAGGTGGGGGGAATGTAATGATGGTGGTGGAAAGGACAGTGATGGTGGTGGTGGAAAGGGCAATAATTACTTATTATAACTTATTACAGACCATCCTCTTAATTTATTTGGTGCCATCTCTTATTATATAGTTTCCTCTGCTGTTATGTACAGTGCTGTCTCTTACATAGTGTATTCTTGTTAATATTGTTATTCACAGCGCCCTCTTTTATTACATAGTCCCCTCTCTTTTTAGATATAAAATTACTGCTGATGGAGGACCAGTCCATCAGCTCCTCCATTAGAACAGAAGCTTTCCCATGCTCCATCAGCCATCATTATACAGCTAATAAGACAGGACGGTATGTAATAAAAAACAGGGCTCTATATAATCCAATATGTAAGGGACGGTACTGTACATAACAAGAGAGGGCACTGTTTAATAAGGGACTGCAAAATACTTAAATAGTAAAGGAGACTATGATATATATACATGTATGTGTGTGGAGATAGCTTTGTTGCCATAAAAGGAGGGGGACCCAGACACATTTCTTGCACAGGGGCCCCAAGCTATCAGTGTCTTCCCGTGGTTCCAACCCCATGGATAGAGAGGAACACCTTGGTCGCCTCAGAAAGACCTTTTTGAATCAGGGCTACCATCCAAGGACAATTCAAAACCAAACTACAAGAGCAACTAGAGTATCAAGGAATCACCTGCTACATTATAAAGCTAAAGAAGAAAACAACCGGGTGCCTCTTGTAATCACCTATAATCCAAATTTGGAGGTGCTAAGGGGAGCTGCACCGAAATTACAACCTTTGCTACAAAAAGATGCCCACTTACAATCCATTTTTCCAGACCCCCCACTACTGTGTTTTAGGCAGCCCCCAAATCTAAGAAGTATCATTATTATTTATTTATATAGCACCATTGATTTCATGGTACTGTACATGAGAATGGGTTACATACAAGTTACAGATATCACTTACAGTAAACAAACTAACAATGGCAGACTGATACAGAGGGGCGAGGACCCTACCCTTGCGGGCTTACATTCTACAGGATTATGGGGAAGGAGACAGAAGGTTGAGGGTTGCAGGAGCTCCGGTGTTGGTGAGGCGATAGCTTCGGTATCATTGTCTGAAGCTCCCTGTCCTCTCCAACAGCTGCAGGAACCTTTCCTTGCAACCAGAAAAAATGTAAAACCTGTCCATTTATAATGACTACAGACAAGATAAAGATCCCCAACTCACATCAGGACTACAAGTTCCCAGGTACTTTCTGCTGCATCACATCTTATGTGGGTGGTATACCTAATCATTTGTACCAAATGTCCAACTGGGAGTCTGTATGTAGGGGAGACAGGGCAAAAGCTTAGAACAAAAATGAATTCTCATCGCCAGCAGAGGGCGCATCACCGCAACTCAAGGTAACTACAGGTCACCCTGCTTTCCATTCATTCCCCGGGGTTTTTACAGGCACGAGCCCTGCTTTAGCAGAGCTCCTGGCTGTAAAATGATTTAACCCCTTCAGATGGATTTACTTCGTGGGACTTGACCTGAGCGAAGGAAGGTATGAGATATTGTTGTTTTTTTATTTTTGCTTTGTTACAGAACGAGGTTCTTCAGGTGGATTACCAGTATAATAAAATATTACAACAACCTGTGTCTTTATTTCATTAAAATTCTTGTAAATAATGTGTGTTTTATTAACCATTTCGTACTATTGGATTAATAATGGATAGGTGTCATAATTGACGCCTCTCCATTATTAATCTGGCTTAATGTCACCTTACAATAGCAAGGTGACATTAACCCTTCATTACCCCATATCCCACCGCTACACGGGAGTGGGAAGAGAGTGGCCAAGTGCCAGAATAGGCGCATCTTCCAGATGTGCCTTTTCTGGGGTGGCTGGGGGCAGATGTTTGTAGCCAGGGGGGCCAATAACCATGGACCCTCTCCTGGCTATTAATATCTGCCCTCAGTCACTGGCTTTAACACTCTGGCGGAGAAAATTGCGCCGTAGCCCACGCCAATTTTTTCCGCCATTTAACCCTTTATTTTACTAGCTACAACGCCCAAATTTTGCACATACACATTACTAACATTAGTAGTGTGGAATATGCAAAAAAATAAGGGATATGAGATGGTTTACTGTATGTAAACCATGTCTCATATCATGTCGGGTTTGGGAAGGAGAAAGAAAAAGCCGGCAATTTAATTACCGGCTTTTCACATATCTCGCGCTGAATTAAATATAAATACAGTATATATATATGTATGTGTGTGTCTCAATTACATATATATATATATATATATACTGTATATATGTTTTAACGAACATTTGAGCACATAAATCCATTAGATGTCGGTTTTGCAAGCCTGCGAGAAAATATCGCAGTACGGATGCCATACGGATTACATACGATGGATGCCATGCGCAAAATACGCTGACACACCCTGCCTACAGATGACACACGGATCACTATTTTTGGAACATTTCTGCGTATTACAGCCATAAAATACGGACCGTATTTTCATACGCTGAGTGTGACGCCGGCCTTACAGTAAAGAATCCGCGTCTGTTGTTATGCTTAAACCTTCTTTCCTCCAGACATAGGCCGGCGTCACACTAGTGAGTTTTACGGACGTATGAGCGCAGAAAATACGTCCGTAAAATACGCATTACACACGGCCCAATGATTCTCTATGGCCCAGCTCCTATCTGCCGTATTTTACTGATCCGTATTATACGGTCTTGTACGGCCGTAGAAAATCGCAGCATGCTGTGTTTGTCACCGTATTGCGCAAAAAAATCGCCAATGAAAGTCTATGGGGGCGAGAAAAATACGGATTACACATGGACCAGCAGTGTGACTTGCGAGAAATACGCACCGGTGTTAGAGAAAAGCCGGTAATTAAATTGCCAGCTTTTCATTTCTCCTTCCCAAACCCGACAGGATATGAGACATGGTTTACATACAGTAAACCATCTCATATCCCTTTTTTTTTTGCATATTCCACTCTACTAATGTTAGTAGTGTGTATGTGCAAAATTTGGGCGCTTTAGCTAGTAAAATAAAGGGTTAAATGGCGGAAAAAATTGGCGTGGGCTCCCGCACAATTTTCTCCGCCAGAGCGGTAAAGCCAGTGACTGAGGGCAGATATTAATAGCCTAGAGAGGGTCCATGGTTATTGGCCCCCCCTGGCTACAAACATCTGCCCCCAGCCACCCCAGAAAAGGCACATCTGGAAGATGCGCCTATTCTGGCACTTGGCCACTCTCTTCCCACTCCCGTGTAGCGGTGGGATATGGGGTAATGAAGGGTTAATGTCACCTTGCTATTGTAAGGTGACATTAAGCCAGATTAATAATGGAGAGGCGTCAATTATGACACCTATCCATTATTAATCCAATAGTACGAAATGGTTAATAAAACACACGCACATTATTTACAAGTATTTTAATGAAATAAAGACACAGGTTGTTGTAATATTTTATTATACTGGTAATCCACCTGAAGACCCTCGTCCTGTAACAAAAGAAAAATAAAAAAACAACAATATCTCATACCTTCCGTCTCTCAGGTCAAGTCCCACAAAGTAAATTCATCTGAAGGGGTTAAATCATTTTACAGCCAGGAGCTCTGCTAAAGTAGTGCTCATGCCTGTAAAAACCCCAGGGAATGAATGGAAAGCAGGGTGACCTGTAGTTACCTTAAGTCGCGATGATGCGCCCTCTGCTGGATGTCCTCATGAACTGGAGCCTGGGAAAAGTTCCCACGCTCGAGTTCATATTCGGGTCCAATTTCTCCTGTTACCCTTGGAAAAATAAAAAAATTGGGGGCGAAAAGATCATTTTTGTAAAAAAACCATCTTTTTATTTTTGCGTCTCTATGTTATAAACTTCTGTGAAGCACTTGGGGGTTCAAAGTGCTCACCACACATCTAGATAAGTTCATCAGGGGGTCTAGTTTCCAAAATGGTGTCACTTGTGGGGAGTTTAGGCACATCAGAGGCTTTCCAAATGCTTTCCAAATTTTTGCGTTGAAAAAGTAAAACGGTGCTCCTTCCCTTCCGAGCCCTGCCATGCACCCAGACAGTAGTTTACCCCCACATATGGGGAATGAGCATACTCAGGACAAATTGCACAATAACTTATGTGGTCCAATTTCTCCTGTTACCCTTGGGAAAATAAAAAATTGGGGGCAAAAAGATCATTTTTGTGAACAAAATATTTTTAATTTTTACGGCTCTACGTTATAAACTTCCATGAAGCACTTGGGAGTTCAAAGTGCTCACCACACATCTAGATAGGTTCCTTAGGGGGGTCTACTTTCCAAACTGGTGTGGGGGGGTTTCCACTGTTTAGGCACGTCAGGGGCTCTCCAAACGCAACATGGCTTCCGATCTCAATTCCAGACAATTTTGCATTGAAAAGTCAAACGGTGCTCCTCCTGCAATGCGCCCAAACAGTGGTTGACCTGCATACATGGGGTATCAGCGTACTCAGGAGAAATTGTACAACAACTTTTGGGGTCCAGTTTATCCTGTTACCTTTGGCTAAATAAAAAAATTGGATCTGAATTAAATTTTTTGTGAAAAGAAAGTTAAATGTTCATTTTTTTTTTTAAACATTCCAAAAATTCCTGTGAAGCACCTGAAGGGTTAATAAACTTCTTGAATGTGGTTTTGAGCACCGTCAGGGGTGCAGTTTTTAGAATGGTGTCACTTTGGGGTACTTTCTATCATATAGACCCCTCAAAATGACTTAAAATGTGATGTGGTCCCTAAAATGAGAAAATCGCTGTTTAACTTTTTAAAGTTTTACCACTATCATGAAGTACAATATGTCATGAGAAAACAGTATCAGAATCATCAGGATCCATGGAAGCGTTCCAGAGTTATTACCTCATAAAGGGACAGTGGTCAGAATTGTAAAAATTGGCCTGGTCATTAACATGCAAACCACCCTTAGGGGTAAAGGGATTAAGTAGAGGCCCAGGTCACCAACCTTGCTATGCTCGTGTTAAACCCTAATCTATCCCCTCCCCTACACCATGAGGCATGGGACAGAAATACAGCATGCATATTAAACATATTAAGAAAATAGAAACAAGGACTTACATGGATAAACAATAATGGAGGTACTTCTGCTGCCCCAACACACGTTTCATGTTTATAGCAGCACTTTATACCTCATTCACCTTAGCTATTAGGGGCTCAGATTCCTCCTTTATTCATGTGTACTTGAAATTGTTAATACTTTGGCTTATAATACGGAGAGGCTCCTGTTTCTTTGCACTTGGTATTGCAGTCTTTGGCATAAGTTATGTGTCACGATCCAATTTTGGATGCGTGGCAGCTCTGGTTCCACTACGCTTTAAATGTAGCTTTTTTCCTTTCATGGCCAGTGGGGTTTAATGTTAGTTTCTCTTGTTGGAAGCCTGCTGCAACTGTAGAGTGGCTAGGTCAGCTGATGTGGGTGGTGACCATCCCACCATCCTTTAAATAGTCACCTGATGCATCACCTGACTGTTGGTGATAGAGTTATTCTATGGAGACCAGCTGTGCAGTTGCAGCTCTCTGGTGTCAGCTACTTCTGGAGTTTGTTTCAGTGTCATCTGCTTTGTAGAGTTTGGCAGCGGAGTCTGGAAGCTAAGTGGGGTGTTTTTTCCTCATCTGTTCCGCGTTTGTCACTGTCCCCTGTTTTGTTTCAACTGCAGTGGTGAGGCTGGTGCCCTTGCCAGCCAGTGCACTAGTCAGGGCAGTGCTATGTGACAGCGAGGGACGAGATTCCTGATGGTGTTGGGGGGGAAGGACCCACTTAGGGTGTTAGGGGAGTGCAGGGACTGGCTCAGGTTTGAGCATGAAGTGACCATCCCTCTTTCCCTATCGGTAGGGCCTTCCTCTCCCCTATACTATCCAGTTGTGTGTTTGTTGTGTCGTCCGCTGACCGACCCCCCCTGTTGGGTCGTTGTATTTTGTGACAGTATCACCAACCCATACTTTTTTCTGGTGAATCGATGACTCAAACACAGGCTTTTGCTCAGCTGATCCAGACCTTCACTGATGAGGTTAAGGAGCTGCGGTGTCAGGTGGTACAGCTGCTTCAGCAGGTGTCGGGGTCCTGGGTCTCGGCTCATGTGCAGGCTCAAGCAGAACCCAAGATATCTCTCCCTGACAGGTTATCTGGAGAGATATATTTTTGGTTTTTAAGGAGGTCTGTAAGTTATATTTCAGGCTCTGCCCTCGTTCTTCAGGGAGTGAGGAACAGCGTGTTGGGATTATATTCCCCCTTCTCAAGGGTGATCCCCAATCCTGGGCCTTCTCCCTGCCGACCGATTCACCATCTTTGTGTCGGTGGACGAGTTTTTTTGTGGCATTGGCGCTGGTGTATGGGAATCCTGATGGCGTGTTTCTAGACTCCGTAAGATCAAGCAAGGAGGCCGGCCGGCTGAGGAGTACTACTCAGAGTTTAGGAGATGGGCCACTGACACGCAATTGAATTACCCTGCCCTTAGGAGCCATTTTTGTCAGGTCAGCTAGGCTTCAGGATACTCTGGTGCAGTGTGCTACTCCTGGGTCATTGGAGGCGGCCATGGCTCTTGCTATCCGGGTGGATAGATGCCTCAGGGAGAGACATACGCCAAATCTTCCACCAGCACCAGTGGGTCTGTCTAGGGAGGAGGACACACTGATGCAGATAGATGAACCCATGCAGGTGGGAGGAATGTCTTCTCAGACTAGGTTGCATGCTTTTTGCTGTGGAATGGGGGCATGTTTCTACTGTGGTCTTATGGGTCATTACATCAATATAGACCTGCCCAGCTTGCTCCAAAGTATCTTCACCATCTCAAAAGCCGCAATCCCCTGGTTGTGTGGAGGGAGGCGACTAGGGTGTATATATTTCCTCCATCTTTTCGTCTTAGTGTACCATTCCTGCTGAAGTGGTGGGTGGCGGAGTTACTGAGACTGTACCGGTGCTTGTTGATAGTGGAGCAGGAGTCAAATTGGTGGATTATCACTTTGTCCAGACCCAATGTCTGACGGGTAGGACGAGACCCCCAAGCGTTCAGGCAATTGACTCTGTCCCACTCAGCCAGGGGAGGGTGACCCAAGTCATAGATAATATAAACTTATGTATAGGGACTCTTCATGAAGAGTCCCTGTTGTGCTACGTCATGGAAGGTATGCCAACTCAGATGGTCTTAGGCCTTCCTTGGTTGAAAAAAACAATCCAGTCATAAATTGGCGGTCCAAGGAAGTAGTCAGATGGGACCAGTCGTGTAAGGACTGCTGCCTGGTAGCTACAATCTCTGCCATCCTTCTCCAACCTACCCCTTCTTCTCCGGTGGAGGCAGCTGAGGTGCTGCCAGGGAGTAGGGGCAAGACTCAACACTCACCACAAGTAAACCCTGAGTCTCGGTGTCTTCTCAGGAGGAGGGATCAGGGGAAGGTGGTGATTCCCTCTGTGTGTAGTGAGGGTATGAGTTTCGTGACACAGGGGGATGCCTCTGTTGTCGGTTCCTCAAAGAGTTCACCGTCCTTTGGCAAACGCATGCGTGGATATAAACGCTCAGGTCCGGACCTGTGTGTGAATAAGTACGTGTGGGTGTCCACCAAAAACATTAGGTGGAAGTACGCAACTGGGACCTGGATTTCCAGGGTGATCGGGCCGTATCGGCTGTCAGCCATTCTCAGCCCGGGGATTTTCCAGCTGGAGTTACCCCCAGTAATGCACGTACACAACATATTCCACAGGTCAGCGCTCTGGAGATTTGTTGCACCTCCGGAGCCTACGTTATTGCTATCTCCATTGGGCTGCATTTGCCGTAAACTTGAGGATCGGGTGACTGCAGAGGTGAACTCTAGTGGATAGAGGCATCCTCCTGTATGACGTTTCCAGTGAGGTCTGGTGTTGAGGGTCCAGAGGCCCCTCATTGACAGGGGGGTACTGTCACGATCCAATTTTGGATGCGTGACAGCTCTTTTTTCACTGTTTTAAATGTAGCTTTTTTCCTTTCAGAACCAGCAGGGTTAATGTTAGTTTCCCTTGTTGGAAGCCTGCTGCAACTGCAGAGTGCCTAGGTCAGCTGATGTGGGTGGTGACCACTCCAACCATCCTTTAAATGGTCACCTGATGCATCAGCTTACTATTGGTGATAGAGTTATTCTATGGAGACAAGCCGTGCAGTTGCAGCTGTATGGTGTCAGCTACTTCTGGAGTTTGGAGTCCTGTTTCGGTGTTATCTGCGGTGTGGAGCTTGGCAGCAGAGTCTGGAAGCTAAGTGTGGTGTTTTTTCTTCGTCTGTCTCGCGTTTGTCACTGTCCCCTGTGTTGTTCCATCAGCAGTGGTCAGCCTAGCGCCTTTGCCGGCCAGTGCACTAGCCAGGGCAGTGCTAGGTGACAGTGTGGGATGAGGTTCCTGACGGTGGTGGGGGGAAGGACTCATGGCATTAGGGGAGTGCACGGACAGGCTCAGGTTTGAGCAGGAGGTGACCATTCCTCAATCCCTATTTGTAGGGCCTTCCTCTCCCCTATACCATCCCATTGTGTGTTTGCTGTGCTGTCCGCTGACCCATCCCCTGTTGTGTCATTGTATTTCGTGACATTCTGCATTTTGTATTTTAACATGCAGTATTTAATAAAAATATATTTTTAAGGCACATATACTCTTTTTTTTTCCATTGTTAGTATTTAACCTAGTTTTTAGAGTTGTGCACACTTGCTATTTCTCAATGTTTCCGGGTATTTGTTGTTTAGCCAATGGAAAGAACCAGATTGGCCTAAGGCGTTGAAAAACGTAATGATATAAGGTACCAAACACCTACAGTGAAACATGGTGGTGGCAATATCATGGTTTGGGCTGCTTTTCTGCATCTGCCACTGGCCCTCTGCATATAACTGATGGAAATATAAATGTTAATATGTACAAGGATATACTGGAGAATGTAATGCTGCCACATGGTAAAACCAAAGTAGGCAGGGGCTGGAAGTTCCAGCAAGGCAATGATACTAAGCACACATCCATGTTAGTAAAAAATTGGCTAGCAAAAGAAAATGTTTGCCTGTTGCAATGGCCAAGCCAATCACCTGATTTAAACCCTATTGAGCACCTTTGGGATGAGTTAGGGCGACGAGTTGGGGCCCATACCCATAGCAATAAAGATGAACTGAGTGAAATGAAAATGGAATGAAGCAAGATCCATCATGATGTCTTGAATACCCTAGTGTCTTCCATGCCCACTGGTATCGTGCAGTATTTAAAGCAAGATGTCATGCTAAAAAATACAAAGTTATGGCATTGTAAACAATTAATTACTCTCTATGTTGTGATCAATAAATATTATATGCAAAACTTTTGGCAGTCAGATTTCTTCAATTAAATGACCAAACCTATATTCTAAAGCATTTTGGTTAAAATTAAGGTCTTGTGTCATGACAACTTCATACACTTACAATTCATCACCAGGAAAATGGCATCACAACAGCTAGGCAGAAGTAATCACACTTAAAAAAACAAACAAAAAACTTTGGGTCACTACTGTGGTAATATTAGTATTGTGTTTAGTTTTTTTTTTTATTAATGATCAGTATTGTAATATTTGGTCACTCTGTGGTGGTAATATGTGATCTGGTCATGGTGTGCCAGTATTTTTCCTTTTTATGTGGTATTATTCGATCACTATGTGGTGGTAATATATGTTCCGGCCATGGTGTGGTGGTATTTATTCCTTGTATGTGATATTATTAAGTCACTATGTGTTGGTAATACAGTATGTTGTCCGACCATAGTGTATTTGTCCATTGTATGTTGTATTATTGGTCATTTAAAAAAATGTATGTGACACATCCCCTTAAAGAAAAATTAAAAGATACAGTACAGACCAAAAGTTTGGACACACCTTCTCATTTAAACATTTTTCTATATTTTCATGACTATGAAAATTGCACATTCACACTGAAGGCATTAAAACTATGAATTAACACATGTGGAATTATATACTTAACAAAAAAGTGTGAAACAACTGAAATTATGTCTTATATTCTAGGTTCTTCAAAGTAGCCACCTTTTGCTTTGATGACTGCTTTGCACACTCTTGGCATTCTCTTGATGAGCTTCAAGAGGTAGTCACCGGGAATGGTTTTCAGTTCACAGGTGTGCCCTGTCAGGTTTAATAAGTGGGATTTCTTGCCTTATAAATGGGGTTGGGACCATCAGTTGTGTTGTGCAGAAGTCTGGTGGATACACAGCTGATAGTCCTACTGAATAGACTGTTAGAATTTGTATTATGGCAAGAAAAAAGCAGCTAAGTAAAGAAAAAAGAGTACCCATCATTACTTTAAGAAAAGAAGGTCAGTCAGTCCGAAAAATTGGGAAAACTTTAAAAGTGTCCCCAAGTGCAGTTGCAAAAACCATCAAGCGCTACAAAGAAACTGGCTCACATGAGGACCGCCCCAGGAAAGGAAGATCAAGAGTCACCTCTGCTTCTGAGGATAAGTTTATCCGAGTCACCAGCCTCAGAAATCGCAGGTTAACAGCAGCTCAGATTAGAGATCAGGTCAATGCCACACAGAGTTCTAGCAGCAGACACATCTCTTCAACAACTGTTAAGAGGAGACTTTGTGCAGCAGGCCTTCATGGTAAAATAGCTGCTAGGAAACCACTGCTAAGGACAGGCAGCAAGCAGAAGAGACTTGTTTGGGCTAAAGAACACAAGGAATGGACATTAGACCAGTGGAAATCTGTGCTTTGGTCTGATGAGTCCAAATTTGAGATCTTTGGTTCCAACCACCGTGTCTTTGTGCGACGCAGAAAAGGTGAACGGATGGACTCTACATGCCTGGTTCCCACCGTGAAGCAAGGAGGAGGAGGTGTGGGGGTGCTTTGCTGGTGACACTGTTGGGGATTTATTCAAAATTGAAGGCGTACTGAACCAGAATGGCTACCACAGCATCTTGCAGCGGCATGCTATTCCATCCGGTTTGCATTTAGTTGGACCATCATTTATTTTTAACAGGACAATGACCCCAAACACACCTCCAGGCTGTGTAAGGGCTATTTGACCAAGAAGGAGAGTGATGGGGTGCTACGCCAGATGACCTGGCCTCCACAGTCACCAGACCTGAACCCAATCGAGATGGTTTGGGGTGAGCTGGACCGCAGAGTGAAGGCAAAAGGGCCAACAAGGGCTAAGCATCTCTGGGAACTCCTTCAAGATTGTTGGAAGACCATTCCTGGTGACTACCTCTTGAAGCTCATCAAGAGAATGCCAAGAGTCTGCAAAGCAGTCGTCAAAGCAAAAGGTGGCTACTTTGAAGAACCTAGAATATATGACGTATTTTCAGTTGTTTCACACTTTTTTGTTAAGTATATAATTCCACATGTGTTAATTCATAGTTTTGATGCCTTCAGTGTGAACGTACAATTTTCATAGTCATGAAAATACAGAAAAATCTTTAAATGAGAAGGTGTGTCCAAACTTTTGGTCTGTAGTGTACCTAAAAAGAATATTGTTTTTTTTTTTTTTTTTAATTCGTTTATTAGTTGCAAAATAAATCATACAATACACACATTTGCATTCGTATCCATCATTATCCATTATAACATAAAATGCAAATACTTACAATGCATCATCACGTCTAGAGTATTACAAGAGTAACAAATGGTGCATGTCGATCACTAGTATCCTATTGTATAACCTTAACCAGGGCCGTATTTGCCACTAGGCACTCGAGGGCACGTGCCTAGGGCGGCGACATTGCGGGGGGCGGCACCTGAGCAAGGTTTTTTTTTTTTTAAGTCCCAGGTCACAAACGCGCATATTCATGACCTTTAATTAGCGATACCACCTGACCACTCACACTCAGGAAGATGGCGCTGCGGCGGGACAGAGCCAGAGGGATTTCGGGTGGGACAGCTGACAGGTGAGTATGGGCCCCCCCTTCTAATACTCACCTCTCCTGGTTCCTGCAGCAGCTGCAGCGTCTTCACCGCTCTCTGACTCTGCGACGTCTCAGGGCAGAGGGTGCGATGACGTCATCACTGCGCGCTCAGCCTCTCTGTCCTGAGCGTTGCAGAGCCGGAGAGACGCTGAGTGCACCGGACCTGCGATGGGAACGGGAGGTGAGGATTTTACTTTTTTTTTTCTTTATGTCTGACAGACCCTGGGGCAATGCTGGCCACTGGGGCAGATTGCTGGACACACTGGGGCAATGCTGGCCACTGGGGCAGATTGCTGGACACACTGGGGCAATGCTGCACACTGGGGCAGATTGGTGGACACACTGGGGCAATGCTGCACACTGGGGCAGATTGCTGGACACACTGGGGGCAATGCTGGACACACTGGGGCAGATTGCTGGACACACTGGGGGCAATATGTTGGACACACTGGGGCAGAATGCTGGACACACTGGGGGCAATATGCTGGACACACAGGCAGATTGCTGGACACACTGGGGCAGATTGCTGGACACACTGGGGGCAATGCTGCACACTGGGGCAAATTGCTGGACACACTGGGGGCAATATGCTGGACACAAGGGGGCAGAATGCTGGACACACTGGGGCAGATTGCTGGACACACTGGGGGCAATGCTGCACACTGGGGCAGATTGCTGGACACACTGGGGGCAATGCTGGACACTGGGGCAGATTGCTGGACACACTGGGGGCAATATGCTGGACACTGGGGCAGATTGCTGGACACACTGGGGGCAATGCTGCACACTGGGGCAGATTGCTGGACATACTGGGGCAGATTGCTGGACACACTGGGGGCAGTGCTGGACACACTGGGGCAGATTGCTGGACACACTGGGGGCAATATGCTGGACACACTGGGGCAATATGCTTGACATACTGGGGCAGATTGCTGGACACACTGTCTGGGGGCAATGCTGGACATACTGGGGCAGATTGCTGGACACACTGGGGGTAATATGCTGGACACACTGGGGCAGATTGCCGGACACACTGGGGCAGATTGCTGGACACTCTGTCCGGGGGCAATACTGGACACAGTGGGGCAATATGCTGGACACACTGGGGCAGATTGCTGGACACACTGGGGCAGATTGCTGGACACACTGGGGACAATATGCTTGACATACTGGGGCAGGTTGCTGGACACACTGGGGGCAGGACTGGAGGCATGGACAGAATGTAGATACGGGGCATGATTGGAGACACGGGGCAGAATGAAAGACATGGGGCAGGATGGATATGATAGAGACAGATGGGGCAGGATGGGGAGATCATATGGGGTAGAATGGATACTCATGAGGGCAGGATGCGAGAACATATGGCTGGAGCCAGGAATGAGATAAACGGGGCCAGGATGGGGAATATTATTACCATAGGGGCTAATTAAGGGATATTCTTACTGCAGTGATGTATTTATTTTATTTTTTGAGTATACTGTTTTAAATGGGGGGGGGGCGGTCCTGTTACTGTGTAGAGTGACACTGTCGCCTTTTTTTCTTCATGTGGTGTAATGTAGAAGTTGTGAAAAATTAAGTAATGTGTTCTGCAAGCAGAGCTTGAGATAACTGTGTTATTTCCTGCAGAAACGAGTCCTGGCTGGAAGAAATGATGGCGGTCTGTGCTGGATGAAAGATGAAGGACTTCACCTAGAGACGTCACTGGTGAGTATGGAGTATCATGTGTGGCCAATGGCCATTATACAGTATGGAGCATCATGTGTGGCCATTATACAGTATGGAGCATCATGTGTGGCCATTATACAGTATGGAGCACTGTGTGGCCATTATACAGTATGGAACATCATGTAGGGCCATTATACAGTATGTGGAGCCCTGCGTAGCCATTATACAGTATGGAGCACTGCGTAGCCATATTTTTTGGGGGTTTTAATTATTGTATATGAAACAGTGTGGTCAGAAGTGCTAAATGGCTGTGGTTGGGACTTGGATATGGGTGTGATTAGTTGTGAAATGGGTGTGGTCAGAAGCGTGGCCTAAGATTTGCCGCGGCGCACTACGTGCGCCACAACCTTTAGACCTTTTTCCCTTCTTCAAAAGTTGGGAGGTATGGTACCGCATTTCCCAGATCACAGCAAGTGCTGCAAATACCATAGGGAATGAACGAAAACAAACGCAGTCTTGCCGTAAGTGATCCGTTACACAGCAGATGCAGAAAAACTGCCCAATCTGCTGCAAAAGGCGACTTTCACAACAGCGATTCTTGCCAAAAGTCTATGCAGATAGTGTCATACTCACCAATGGGGGAGGCAGCACTAAAAGTGCCTAGGGCAGCAGAAACTCTAAATACGGCCCTGACCTTAACTACATTAACTACTAAAAGAATGCCGCCAAAATAAAATTCCGTATAAATTTCACCCTGTAAGCAATGCCCCCAAAACCACGGACCCTACTTCTTACATGTATATTAAATTGTTATAGATTATAGAGTGTGGTGGGAGGAGTTCCATCTGCCCCATATTTTCTCAAATTTATCTGGACATCCTCTATTCTGATATAATGTCCATTCATACGGGATAATTGAGTTCACTAAATCAACCCAAGCTCTAAGAGATGGGCAAGAACCACCCATCCATCGCAGCGCCAGTACCTTTCGCGCCATAAACAGTGTCTCTCGCAGAAAGATCCCAGTGTAGTGATCCCAGGTTTCCGCATCCCACACCCCAAATAAACAGATCAATGGCTTAAGTGGGACAGGCATCGACAACAAGGATGTCAATAATGTCGTCACCTCTTTCCAATAATGAAAAATAACAGGACATCTCCAAGTCATATGAATGAAATCCGCATCACTGGAATGACATCTCAGACAATCTGATGAATGGAGATGACCCATTTTAAAAAGGCAAGTCGGGGTCAGATAGGATTGGTATATAATGTACAATTGAGTCATCCTATTATTGATTGATGGGGAAACTTTAGTTGGAGATTCCAAAATATCGTCCCATTCTTCCCCCAGTGTATCCGGAAGAAGCCCCTCCCATTTCCCCCTAATAGAATCTATAATAGACCCCCCTCCTATGGATAACAGATAGGTATATAAAGAGGAAATAAGTCCTTGAGGACCTTGCGAATTGAGAATTCCTATTAAAGGTAAAGATGAAATAGCTCGACCTGTACCCATATTCCGCATGTGCGATTGAAAGGCTGATCTTAATTGTAAATAGCGGAAAAATTGAGACCTCGGGATATTGTAAGTATTTTGTAATTGTTCAAAGGAGGTAAAAATCCCCTGGTTATGTATATTACCTACTGAGAGAACACCATGTGATATCCAAAATTCCGTGGACGGGTGGCCCAATAATCCCGGAAAATAACTGTTATTCCACAATGGCATTTCCGCTGCTATATCAACAGATTTAGTTATTTTTTTAATTTGCCTCCATATTGTTCGTGCCAACCGGAGCAGAGGCAGCAGACGAGGAACACCAACCCTCTCCAGTTCTAGAAACCCCAATGGACAATCAATCCGGGCAGAATAAAGCAAATGGCTCTGAGAGTTAGGAAGAGAGTTATTGGGCATCCATTTATTTATCATTTTAGCCTGCCCGGCAAGATAATATAAGTAGAAGTCCGGCAAAGCCGCCCCGCCCCCCTGTTTCGGTCTCTGCAGAGCAGATAGCCTAAGTTTAGGCCTGGTTTTCCCCCATATGAAAGATGTAGTTAGGGAATTTAGAGTCGCAAAGAGGGATTTAGGTATTGGGACAGCACTGTGTTGAAAGCAGTAACTTAATTTGGGGAGCAGTATAATTTTGATCAGTTTGATACGACCAGCTACAGAAAGCGGGAGTTTATCCCAGGTAGCAAATTTGGATTTAACCAGATCCAATAATGGGTAGATATTAAATTGTAAATCAAGTTGACTATGTTGAGACATATGGATTCCCAGATATTTGAAATTGGAGACGATGGGCAACGACGAGAGAGTTTCGATACGTGACATTAGGGTATGTGAAAGAGGCATTAGGGCAGACTTATCCCAATTTATATAAAGACCGGAGAATTTGCTAAATTTGTCTATAATCGTTATTAATTTTGGTAACGTATCCTCTGTTTGATCCATAAACACCACCATATCATCAGCATAAAGACCAATAATGTCTACTCGATCCACAATGTGTATCCCCTTGATGTCAATGGAGGACCTCATTCGTATTGCCAAAGCCTCTATCGCCAAGGCAAATAGAGCAGGGGAAAGAGGGCATCCCTGGCGAGTTCCTCTATGTAACGAAAAAGGCTCAGATATTGAGCCATTCACAACCATACGCGCCCTGGGTTTCGCATATAATGTACCTATCCCTCTCACAAATTTGTCCCCAAAACCGTACCTCCGCAAACATGCAGAGAGGAAGGACCACTTAAGGGAATCAAAAGCTTTGGCTGCGTCCAGCGATGCCAATGCCCATTTATTATCTGACTCCAGAGAGCTATATTGGATGACCGACTGAACCCGCCTAATATTGATGGAAGTACTTTTCCCAGGCATAAAGCCAGTTTGGTCTGGGTGTATAAGATCTAATATGATCGTATTCAGCCTGGTAGCCAGAATTTTAGTAAAGATTTTATAATCTACGTTCACTAGAGAGATTGGTCGATACGATCCACAGTCTAGAGGATCCTTCCCCTCTTTCCTGAGCACAATAATGTTGGCATCATAAAACGTTTCAGGCACAGACTCTCCCTCCCATATTCCCCTGAGTACCTTCAATAGAAGCGGTGCCAACTTATCTCGGTATTTTCTGTATAGCTCAATGGGAAAGCCATCAGGTCCCGGGGCCTTCCCAGTAGCTATGTCCGCTATAGCATGTTCCACTTCCTCCAAAGTAAACTCAGGTTCCATAAAGGCTTGTTGGGATGGGCTCAGCGAGGGGAACGTTATATCTGATATGTAATCCAGACATTCACAGACATCAAAACTGCTACTAGATTTATATAATGATTTATAATAATCGTGAAAACATTGAAGTATTTCATCAGTAGAGGATACTAATGAGCCATCAAATACACGGATCTGTAATATTGTATTGGAGGTGTTATGTTGGCGTACTAAGAAAGCCAGGAGTGTACTGGCCTGATTCCCCAGCTCAAAGTATGACTGACGGGTGAAAAATAATTTGCGTTTCGACTTAACGTCTGCATGTTGGGTATACAACGTCTGGGAAGTAAGCCATTCAACCCTGTTACTGCTAGTCTGATTTGCTGTATATGTGGCCTCCGAATCCTTTAATCGCTGCTCTATCTCATCATCCTCCCCCGCCGTTACCCTTTTAATGTAAGAGATTGTAGAGGACGAGCACCCCCTCAAGTATGCCTTGAGGGTATCCCAAAATAAACCAAGATTCTGGGGTTCCGGATGTGTTAAAATGAAACAATTTAACTGGTCGATCGTCCTATCACTAGAATCTATTAATTTCAACCAGAAGGGGTTTAATTTCCAGGATCTATTATTATTGGACTGCCCATATTTAAGTTTAAGAGTTACCGGACTGTGGTCCGAAATCCCCCTATTGCCATGTTCAACACTATCCACCCACAATGCCAAGCCACTAGATCCAAATATATAGTCTATACGAGATAAAGATTGCTTAGTAGATGAGTGGCAAGTAACCCCCTAACCTCTGGGTGACTCATTCTCCATAAGTCCAGCCAACCACTGCCATCCATAAACAGTGCCAATTGGGAAGGGGACTGAGGTAAAGACTCCCCGGACACTGTGTCATCCAATCTCAATCTGTCCATGAAATGATCCATGACTAGATTAAAGTCACCCACACAAATAACATAGCATCCGGATATTTTAAGGAGAAGCCCAATGCCATACGGAGAACCGACATGTTAGCGGGGGTAGGGTTATAAACACACAATATCACATATTCACGCGAATTAAGAAATGCATGCACAAAGACAAAACGGCCCTCAGGATCTCGCCGTGCTTCCCTGGCCTCCCATCTAACCTCCCTGTGTATCAACAGAGAGACCCCTCTTGAGTAGCTAGTATGAAATGCATGGAGAGACCATTGTACCCATGGCTTTTGCATACACTGTATCCCTAGTCAGGTGTGTCTCCACTAATGCCACAACATGAGGATGGTATCTTTTGATCTGCGAAAATACCTTGATTTTCTTCCGAGGAGTCTTAATACCCCGTATGTTCCAGGTCATACATATAATTTCAGACCCCATATTTATATATAAAAGGAAAAATAATATATATCATTATTATTCGGACGTGGTTCAGAGACATAACACAGAGTAAAAAATTAGTATTGGCGGTAACCGTACACATCAAACAATCAAAACTGGTACATAAAACCAAACCAAGCAAAACTTGAACAATGGAGGAGCATGTTTCCATACTCCAACAGTCAAATAGAAAAGGGGATACCTTCACTGAATTCAGTGTCCGGTATTGTTGACATCTTTCGCACTCATACGAAGAGCTCTCTTTATATTGCCGTTAGAGAAAGAACTCAGATTAGGAGTCTTTCATATTGGACCCCCTGTGAGACCGCAACCATTCGGCTACCTCCACTGGGTCTGTAAAGAATAAAGAGGAGCCCTCATGGACAATGCGGAGCCAGGCTGGATAAAGCATAAAATAGATGATATTCTTATCTCTTGAGTTGTTTCTTGATATCCATAAATCGTGCTCGCTGCTTTTGGAGTTCCATGGAGAAGTCCGGAAAAATCGATATAGTAGCACTGTTGAATTTGATGGGGCCCTTCTGCCGCGCCAGGCGAAGAATAACATCTCTATCTCTGCAATTGAGGAGGCGTGCCAGAAAAGGTCGAGGTGGAGTTCCAGGGGGAAGAGGTCTCGTTGAGACCCTATGGGCCCTCTCCACTGAGAATGTTGAGGAGAATCCGTCCCCCAGGGAGGTCTTAAGCCAGTCTTCCAGAAATTGCTCAGGTTGCTGACCCTCCGAACGCTCCGGGAGACCGATAATTCGAATATTGTTGCGAAGCAGTCTGTTTTCCAAATCATCTGCCTTTTGTTTCCAAGCGTTTACGGAGCCAGCAGCTTTTGTCAGTTTAGCCTCCATAGGAGTGATAGTATCTTCTATATGAGACACTCTGATTTCAACCTCCGAAATACGCCCTCTCATAGCTTGCATGTCATGCCGCAAACGACCCACCTCAGTATGCACATCCTCTATTTTTTCCGTAAGAGATGATCTAGTGAGGGAGATAGCCTGCATTAACTGCTCGGATGCCTGTTTAAGAGTCAGTTCGTCTTGTTCTCCCTCCTCGTTACTATCAGAAGGACGGCCCTTGCGCTGGGCCGGTGCAGAGTTGTTTCTGAGAGTGCGCACATTATCAGGGGGATCATCCCTGGCGTATTTCCTTAGTTTATCAGCAGCCCCTGCTTCTTTAGAGTGTTGCATGGTAGGCAGTTAAAAGGACTCCACAAAGTAATCACAATTGTAGTTATAGATAAACCGAGCCCTAATTTCAGGTCCCGTATAATTAAGTACTGGACTGTACTCCAAAGAGGTCACTGGACTGTCAGGTAATGAGGGTTATAAAGGTAGTCGTTTTAATGTTCACCTGGGCTCTATATATCTGAGCGGGCTCTCAGTCTCCACAGGGGGGAGCAGCAGGGGGGGGTTAATCCCCCTAATGTTATGGCGCTGGTAAATGAAGTGTCTGTCTGATAGGGGGGGCGCAGGGCCCAATTTCTCAGGGCACACACCACACCACCCCTTTATTTCCTCAAATATGTGCTCACCTTCCAAGCAGCACCGCATGTAGGATAAGGAGTGCCGCATACCTTACTGTTAGGGCACGCGCTATATTAATGGCCACTGCTCCCCGCAGGCACCGCCTGTTGTGAATTCTGTTCTTGAACTCCCTCCTGTGGTTATGAATGGTACTTCGGCGAGTTCTGTCCATGGACTCCCTCTGGTGGCTGTGAGTGGAGCTGCTGGTTCTGAGGTTCCTTCTCCAGCTGATCTCGTTTAGGCCTTGGCTGGCTGCTCTGTTTAACTCCAGTCAGATCGTTACCTGATGCCAGCTGTCAATGTCCTAGTACTGGTTCAGTTTTCTTGGATCTTTCAGATGACCTATCTGCTTCAGCAAAAGCTAAGTCCCTGCTAGCTTATTTGTTACCATTATGTTTTTGTCCAGCTTGCTATTATGATTTTTTCTTGTTAGCTGGAAGCTCTGGGATGCAGAGTGGCACCACCGCGCCGTGAGTCGGTGCGGTGCTCTCTTTTGCACACTCTGCGTGGTTTTTTGTTAAGTTTTTTATGCTGACCGCAAAGATACCTTTTCTATCCTCAGTCTATTTAGTTAAGTCTGGCCTCGTTTGCTGAAACCTATTTTCATTCCTGTGTTTGTGACTTCCATCTTAACTCACAGTTAATATATGTGGGGGGGCTGCCTATTTCTTTGGGGAATTTCTCTGAGGCAAGGTAGGCTGTATTTTCTATCTTTAGGGGTAGTTAGCTCTTAGGCTGTGAAGAGGCATCTAGGCAGACTCAGGAACGCTCCACGGCTATTTCTAGTTGTTGTGATAGGATTAGGGGTTGCGGTCAGCAAAGCTCCCACTTCCCAGAGCTTGTCCTGTATTACTAGTTTTCTCATCTGGTCATTTCTAGTGCTCCTAACCACCAGTTCAATCATAACAACCGCCGTCTCCCTCAGGTCCCTCAGCTCCTGTGCACAAGCACGGCTCTCACTGCTATGATCCGGCTACCATCAGCTCCAAGGAGGAGGAAGCCCGGCTCCAACAGAAGACGGCGCTGCGTCCTGTATCCCGGAGCGCGCACACCAAAGATGGCCGCCACTGCACGTGGAGTCTCCTGACCGCCTCGGCCTCCGCAGCTCCCTACGTCTCAGATCGTCACAGCAGCCGTCCGGAGGGCTCACAAGGCTCCTAAGATTGTGGGGTTCCAGCCCCAGTTGGTACCGCTTGTTAATCCAAGGTACAAATGGCAGGATGGGCTCAGGATATGTGGAGCTCTCACTAAGTGCGTCCTTCTTTGGCTACATAGCCACGCCCCCAGAATATTGGGTATTTGAAGAAATGTTTAGTAAGTTAGAGTAGAGTAGGGACCTGCCAAAAGCATCTACCTTGTCGTGGTGACAGCTGAAAAAATCTTTTTGCCAAATCAAAAGCTGCTGGCTATGTATGTGATATGGTGTTTGATTGGAAGTGTTAATGTGTGATTAATGAGGATGTGGTGCAGAATTGGAGTTTTTCCAAGAGTGGGCGGTGGGATTGTGGAAGGTTCGAGGGGTGGAGGCAGAGTTGAGGTGGAGCCTGTGCAGACTCTCAAGGGGGCCAGAAAATGTTGCCAGTATGAGGGCCCTGAAATTCCTGCTGGCAGCACTGTGTATATGTATATATATATATATATATATATATATATATATATATATATATATATATATATATATATATATATATTATATATATATATATAGAGAGAGAGAGAGAGAGAGAGAGAGAGAGAGAGAGATATGCTTCTCACAAAATTAGAATATCATCAAAAAGTTAATTTATTTCAGTTCTTCAATACAAAAAGTGAGTCATTACAGAGTGATCTATTTTTATTTCTGTTTATGTTGATGCTTATGGCTTACAGCCAATGAAAACCCAAAAGTCATTATCTCAGTATATTAGAATACTTTATAACACCAGCTTGAAAGATGATGTTAAAATCCGAAATGTTGGCCTACGGAAATGTATGTTCAGTAAATGCACTCAATAATTGGTGGGTGCTCCATCTGCATCAATTACTGCATGAATGCGGCGTGGCATGGAGGCGATCAGCCTGTGGCACTACTGAGGTGTTATGGAGGCCCAGGTCGCTTTGATAGCAGCCTTCAGCTCGTCTGCAATGTTTGGTCTGGTGTCTCTCATCTTCCTCTTGACAATACCCCATTGATTCTGTATGGGGTTAAGGTCAGGCAAGTTTGCTGGCCAATCAACCACAGGGACACTGTTGTTTTTAAACCAGGTATTGGCATTTTTGGCAGCGTGGACAGGTACCAAGTCCTGCTGGAGAATGAAATGTCTATCTCTTATCGGCAGAGGGAAGCATGAAGTGCTCTAAAATTTCCTGGTAGATGGCTGCGCTGACTTTGGTCTTGATAAAGCACAGTGGACCTACACCAGCAGATGACATGGCTCCCCAAATCATCAGTGATTGTGGAAACTTCACACTAGACCTCAAGCAGCTTGGATTGTGTGCCTCTCCACTCTTCCTCCAGACTCTGGGACCTTGATTTCCAAATTAAATGCAAAATTTACTTTCATCTGAAAACAACACCTTGGACCACTGAGCAACAGTCCAGTTTTTTTTCTCCTTGGCCCAGGTAAGACGCTTCTGGCATTGTCTATTGGTCATGAGTGGCCTGACACAAGGAATATGATACTTGTAGCCCATGTCCTGGATAGGCTACGTTCACATTAGCGTTGTGCGGCGCAGCGTCGGATGCAGCCGCGGCGACGCATGCGTCATGCGCCCCTATATTTAACATGGGGGGCGCATGGACGTGCGTTGTCTTGCGTTTTGTGATGCATGCGTCATTTTGGCGCAACTGTCAGGGCGCAGAGGACGCTGCATGATGCAGTTTTTTCTGCGCCAAAAATCATGCAAAAAAATGAACCCATGCGTCACAAAATGCTGCGTTTTGCATGCGTTGTGCGTTGCGTCGCCGACGCTGCGCCACACAACGCAAATGTGAATGTAGCCATACATCTGTGTGTGGTGGCTCTTGAAGCAATGACTCCAGCAGCAGTCCACTCTGTTGTGAATTTGGATTCTGGGCTCCCCCGGTGGCCGCTTGTGGAATTGGACTTGTCATCCTCTTTCCTGTTTCACCTGATTCCATCAGTAGTGGGTGTCGCTATTTAAGCTCATTTCTCTGGTGGTTTCTTGCCGGTCAACAATGTTATCTGATGCCTCTCAGTGCTTGTTCCTGCTTCTAGACAACTACTGATAAGTTGGACTTTTGTCCATGTTTTGTTTTGCCTATTTGTTCCAGTTCGCAGCTGAAGTTTTGTTACTGTGTCTGGAAAGCTCTCGTCGATCAGGGATTGCTACTCTGGCGTTATGAGTTAATGCCAGAGTTTAAGGTAATCTCTGGATGGTGTTTTGTTAGTATTTTTCTGCTGACCATGAAAGTATACTATCTGTCTTCTGCTATCTAGTAAGCGGACCTCAAATTTGCTAAGACTATTTTCCTGCTGCGTTTGTTGTTTCATCTGAACTCACCGTCATTATATGTGGGGGGCTACTGTCTTCTTTGGAATATTTCTCTAGAGGTGAGCCAGGTCTTATATTTCCCTCTGCTAGCTATTTAGGTCTTAGGCCAGAGCTGGGCATCTAGCGATTAATAGGAAATGCTACCTGGCTATTTCTAGTTGCGCGGCAGGCTTAGTTCATGGTCAGTATAGTTCCATCTTCCGAGAGCTTGTCCCTCTATAGGCTTGCTATGATCTCTGCCTGCAGAGATCATGACACCACTCCTTGTGAATCTCCCCAAAAAATTTTGAATGGCCTTTTCTTAAGGGTATGTTTCCACAGTCAGTAAACGCTGCGGGTTTGATGCTGCGTACATCTGTCAAACCCGCACCGTCCAGATGTTACAGCATAGTGGAGGGGATTTCATGAAATCCCATCTCCACTATGCATTAAAAGATGCAGGCGGCAGAGCTGCGTAACCGGACATGCGGCGCGTCTTTATAGACGGCAGCATGTCTATTTACGCTGTGGAAATGCTCCGTCCCTGCAGCGTAAATTTCCCATACACTATCATTAAATGTGGTAAAACCACATCTAATTATTAGTCACATGCCTAATAACTGCGGAAACGCAGCTTACAACACAGGCAAACTAATTTAAATAATCTCTTATCTTGTGATCGCCGGAAGTCCGCGTTCACTACAGTTCTCACGATGCCTGAGCTCACCGCGAGAACTGTTATGACCCCAATGGCAGAGGGTCTCAAAAGTACATACCAAGTCTGCAAACACAAAAAACCAGCTCATAGGGCAGTGGTAACTGGGCTGACCATATATCTAATCCTAGCACCACAAATAGCAGCAGCCGGGGAACGTGCCTACGTTGGTTCTAGACATCTCGCGCCAGCCGGAGAACTAACTAACCCTAGAAGGGAAAAGATAGGCCTTTCTTGCCTCCAGAGAAAAGACCCCAAAAGTTGGATACAAGCCCCCAACAAATAATAACGGTGAGGTAAGGAGAAAAGACAAACGTAAGAATGAACTAGATATTTAGCAAAGAGAGGCCCACTGACTAATAGCAGAATATAGTAAGATGACTTATACGGTCAGCAAAAACCCTATCAAAATTTCCACGCTGGATATTCACGAACCCCCGAACCGTCTAACGGCCCGGGGGGAGAACACCAGCCCCCTAGAGCTTCCAGCAAAATCAGGAATCACATTTAGTACAAGCTGGACAAAAAATAAGAGCAAAGCAAATAGCCAAAAAACAAGAAGCAGGACTTAGCTTAATTTTGCAAGATCCAGGACCAGCAGACAGGAGCAAACAGAAAGGAACTGATTACAACGATGCCAGGCACTGGACTGAGAATCCAGGAAGTTTATATAGCAACACCCCTGGACTAACGACCCAGGTGGGTGCCAAACTGAGGAAAGACAATCCCAGAGTCATATCACTAGTGACCACAAGAGGGAGCCAAAAAGGTCTAATTCACAACAGTACCCCCCCTTTAAGGAGGGGTCACCGAACCCTCACCAAGACCACCAGGGCGATCAGGATGAGCAGCGTGAAAGGCACGAACTAAATCGGCCGTATGCACATCAGAGGCAACCACCCAGGAATTATCCTCCTGACCATAGCCCTTCCACTTGACCAGATACTGAAGCCTCCGCCTGGAGAGACGAGAATCCAAGATCTTCTCCACCACATACTCCAACTCGCCCTCAACCAACACCGGAGCAGGAGGCTCAACAGAAGGAACCACAGGTACAACGTACCGCCGCAACAAAGACCTATGGAACACGTTGTGAATGGCAAACGACACCGGAAGATCCAAGCGAAAGGACACAGGATTAAGGATTTCCAATATCTTGTAAGGACCGATGAAGCGAGGCTTAAATTTAGGAGAGGAGACCTTCATAGGAACAAATCGAGAAGACAGCCATACCAAATCCCCAACACGAAGTCGGGGACCCACACCGCGGCGGCGGTTGGCAAAACGCTGAGCCTTCTCCTGTGACAACTTCAAGTTGTCCACCACATGATTCCAGATCTGCTGCAACCTATCCACCACGGAATCTACCCCAGGACAGTCAGAAGGCTCCACATGTCCCGAGGAAAAACGAGGATGGAAACCAGAGTTGCAAAAAAAAGGCGAAACCAAGGTAGCGGAACTAGCCCGATTATTAAGGGCAAACTCAGCCAACGGCAAGAAGGTCACCCAATCATCCTGATCTGCAGAAACAAAACACCTCAAATAAGCCTCCAGAGTCTGATTAGTTCTCTCCATTTGTCCATTAGTCTGAGGATGAAAGGCAGACGAAAACGACAAATCAATGCCCATCTTAGCACAAAAGGATCGCCAGAACCTGGAAACAAACTGGGATCCTCTGTCAGACACGATATTCTCAGGAATGCCGTGTAAACGAACCACATTCTGAAAGAACAAGGGAACCAGATCGGAAGAGGAAGGCAGTTTAGGCAAAGATACCAAATGGACCATCTTGGAAAAGCGATCACATATCACCCAGATGACAGACATTCCTTGAGACACCGGAAGATCTGAAATGAAATCCATGGAAATGTGTGTCCAAGGCCTCTTCGGGACAGGCAAGGGCAAGAGCAAGCCGCTGGCACGAGAACAGCAAGGCTTAGCCCGAGCACAAGTCCCACAGGACTGCACAAATGACCGCACATCCCGTGACAAGGAAGGCCACCAAAAGGACCTAGCCACCAGATCTCTGGTGCCAAAAATTCCCGGATGCCCTGCCAACACCGAGGAATGAACCTCGGAAATGACTCTGCTGGTCCACTTATCAGGAACAAACAGTCTGTCAGGTGGACAAGAGTCAGGTCTACCAGCCTGAAATCTCTGCAACACACGTCGCAAATCCGGAGAAATGGCTGAAAAGATTACTCCCTCTTTAAGAATACCAACTGGTTCTGCGACTCCAGGAGAGTCAGGCACAAAGCTCCTTGAAAGAGCATCAGCCTTCACATTCTTTGAACCTGGTAAATACGAGACCACAAAGTCAAAACGGGAGAAAAACAATGACCAACGGGCCTGTCTAGGATTCAGGCGTTTAGCAGACTCGAGATACATCAGATTCTTGTGATCAGTCAAGACCACCACACGATGCTTAGCACCCTCGAGCCAATGACGCCACTCCTCAAATGCCCACTTCATGGCCAGCAACTCCCGATTGCCAACATCATAATTCCGCTCAGCAGGCGAAAACTTCCTAGAGAAGAAAGCACATGGTCTCATTACAGAGCAACCAGGGCCTCTCTGTGACAAAACGGCCCCTGCCCCAATCTCAGAAGCATCCACTTCAACCTGAAAGGGAAGTGAGACATCAGGCTGGCACAAAACAGGCGCCGAAGTAAACTGGTGCTTCAACTCTTGAAAAGCTTCCACGGCTGCAGGAGCCCAGTTAGCAACATCAGAACCTTTCTTGGTCATATCCGTCAAAGGTTTAACAATGCTAGAAAAATTAGCGATAAAACGACGGTAGAAGTTAGCAAAACCCAAGAACTTCTGAAGACTCTTAACTGACGTGGGTTGAGTCCAATCATGAATAGCTCGGACCTTGACTGGGTCCATCTCCACCGCAGAAGGGGAAAAAATAAAACCCAAAAAGGGAACCTTCTGTACTCCAAAGAGACACTTTGAGCCCTTAACAAACAAAGCATTCTCACGCAAAACCTGAAACACCATCCTGACCTGCTCTACATGCGAGTCCCAATCATCAGAAAAAAACAGAATATCATCCAGATAAACAATCATAAATTTATCCAGATACTTCCGGAAGATATCATGCATAAAGGACTGAAACACTGAAGGAGCATTAGAGAGCCCGAAAGGCATCACCAAGTACTCAAAATGACCTTCGGGCGTATTAAATGCAGTTTTCCATTCATCTCCTTGCTTAATGCGCACAAGGTTGTACGCACCACGAAGATCTATCTTGGTGAACCACTTGGCACCTTTAATCCAAGCAAACAAGTCCGACAACAGAGGCAAAGGATACTGAAATTTAACAGTGATTTTATTCAGAAGCCGATAGTCAATACAAGGTCTCAAAGATCCGTCCTTCTTGGCCACAAAAAAGAATCCCGCACCAAGAGTGGAAGAGGATGGACGGATATGCCCCTTCTCCAGAGATTCCTTGATATACGAACGCATTGCGGTATGCTCAGGTAAAGACAGATTAAATAATCTTCCCTTAGGAAATTTACTACCTGGAATCAAATCTATAGCGCAGTCACAGTCCCTATGAGGAGGAAGAGCACTGGAGCTGGACTCGCTGAATACATCCTGGTAATCAGACAAATACTCAGGAACTTCCGAAGGAGTAGAGGAAGCAATAGACACCGGCGGGGAATCATCATGAATTCCCTGACAGCCCCAACTTGACACAGACATTGCCTTCCAATCCAAGACTGGATTATGGGTCTGTAACCATGGCAGACCCAAAACGACCAAATCATGCATTTTATGCAGAACAAGAAAACGAATCACCTCCCGATGTTCAGGAGTCATGCACATGGTTACCTGTGTCCAAAACTGCGGTTTATTTTCCGCCAATGGCGTAGCATCAATACCTCTAAGAGGGATAGGATTTACCAACGGCTCAAGAACAAAACCACAGCGCTTGGCAAACGACAGATCCATAAGACTCAGGGCAGCACCTGAATCCACAAACGCCATAACAGGGTAGGAGGACAATGAGCAAATTAAAGTCACAGACAAAATAAATTTAGGTTGCAAATTACCAATGGCGACAGGACTAACAACCCTAGTTAGGCGTTTAGAGCATGCTGATATAACATGTGTAGAATCACCACAGTAAAAACACAACCCATTCTGACGTCTATGATTTTTCCGTTCATTTCTAGTCTGAATTCTACCACATTGCATTAAATCAGGTGTTTGTTCAGACAACACCACCAGAGGATTCGCGGCTTTGCGCTCCCGCAAACGCCGGTCAATTTGAATAGCCAGCGCCATGGAATCATTCAGACCTGTAGGAATGGAGAAACCCACCATCACATTCTTAATGGCTTCAGAAAGGCCATTTCTGAAATTTGCGGCCAGAGCACACTCATTCCACTGAGTAAGCACGGACCATTTCCGAAATTTTTGGCAATACACTTCAGCTTCATCCTGCCCCTGAGAAATAGCCAACAAGGCTTTTTCTGCCTGAATTTCAAGATTGGGTTCCTCGTAAAGCAATCCGAGCGCCAGAAAAAACGCATCAATATTTGCCAATGCCGGATCTCCTGGCGCTAGCGAGAAGGCCCAATCCTGAGGGTCGCCCCGTAAGAAAGAGATAACAATTTTTACTTGCTGAGCTGAATCTCCAGATGAACGGGGTCTCAGAGATAGAAACAATTTACAATTATTCCTGAAATTCCTAAACTTAAATCGGTCTCCAGAGAACAGCTCAGGAATAGGTATTTTAGGTTCAGACATTGGACTACTGGTGACAAAATCTTGTATACCCTGCACACGAGCAGCAAGCTGATCCACACTTGTAATCAAAGTCTGGACATTCATGTCTGCAGCAAGCACAAGCCACTCAGAGGTAAAGGGGAGGAAAAAAGAGAGGAAAAAAATAAAAAACCTCAGACTTTCCTTTCTAGTAATCCCACTTCTGCAATGCATTAAACATTCAACCTTGGCCTAGCATACTGTTATGACCCCAATGGCAGAGGGTCTCAAAAGTACATACCAAGTCTGCAAACACAAAAAACCAGCTCATAGGGCAGTGGTAACTGGGCTGACCATATATCTAATCCTAGCACCACAAATAGCAGCAGCTGGGGAACGTGCCTACGTTGGTTCTAGACGTCTCGCGCCAGCCGGAGAACTAACTAACCCTAGAAGGGAAAAGATAGGCCTTTCTTGCCTCCAGAGAAAAGACCCCAAAAGTTGGATACAAGCCCCCAACAAATAATAACGGTGAGGTAAGGAGAAAAGACAAACGTAAGAATGAACTAGATATTTAGCAAAGAGAGGCCCACTGACTAATAGCAGAATATAGTAAGATGACTTATACGGTCAGCAAAAACCCTATCAAAATTTCCACGCTGGATATTCACGAACCCCCAAACCGTCTAACGGCCCGGGGGGAGAACACCAGCCCCCTAGAGCTTCCAGCAAAATCAGGAATCACATTTAGTACAAGCTGGACAAAAAATAAGAGCAAAGCAAATAGCCAAAAAACAAGAAGCAGGACTTAGCTTAATTTTGCAAGATCCAGGACCAGCAGACAGGAGCAAACAGAAAGAAACTGATTACAACGATGCCAGGCACTGGACTGAGAATCCAGGAAGTTTATATAGCAACACCCCTGGACTAACGACCCAGGTGGGTGCCAAACTGAGGAAAGACAATCCCAGAGTCATATCACTAGTGACCACAAGAGGGAGCCAAAAAGGTCTAATTCACAACAGAGAACTGCCCGTGCACGTAACCGCCGGGGTTACTTCCGGTCACTAGGCTGGTTCTCACGATCAGCTGATCATGAGAACTGCAGTGCAGGTGACCACCAGAGAGTTATCTCCGATGGTCATCTACAAGCTCTGCTACATCTGAATGTCAGGCATCCGTATATAGCAGAGCTGGACTCGTCCTGGGACACTCGTTATTAAGGACTATGTCGGAACAGGGAGTATTTGTGTTGGTTTATTATTTTATTTTTTTTGCAGAGATCGAGGGATTCGGGGAATTAGCAGAACAATAAAGATGGGAAAACTGTGTGGTGTTTTATTTCATTAAAATACTTTATTCTGTGTCTTTATTAAACCCCTTAACAACTAGAGGATTAGTAATAGATAGGTGTCTTATTGACACCTCTTCTTTACTAATGGGCTTGATGTCATCTTACAATACAAAGGTGATATCACCCCACTTTCCATCACTACAGGGCAAGTGGGAAGGGTGAGGCTAATTGCCAAAATTGGCGCATCTTAGAGCTGGTGTTTGTAGGGGGGGGGGCAATATCCATGGTCCCTTCCTAGGCTATTAATATCATCCCACAGCTGTCTGCCTAGCCTTTGCTGGCTATTAATTATAGGGGACCCCATGTAATTTTTTTGTGGGGTCCCCCTATTTTAATAGCCAATAAAGGCTAAGTAAATAGCTGTGAACTGATATTAATAGCCTGAGAAGCTCCATGGGTGTTACCCCCTTCCCAGGCTATAAACATTGACCCCCAGTTGCTGACTTTCCCTCTGCTGGTTTGGAAAATTGCACCAGAGCCCACGCCATTTTAAAAATAAAAATATTTTTGTAAAAAGAAAAAGAAATGACATTACATATTCCTGTGTGGCCAGTGTCACACTTGTGAGTGTGATGTAAGAAACTCGTGCGAGTTTCTCGCATCAACATCCGGCACTTGGGATCAGAGTGTGCGGTTACAAGTATTTCTATACAGCCGCACACGCCAGTCCAAGTGCTGGCAGCAGTGCCAGGTATTGATGCGAGACACTGGCGCCAGTTTCTCGCATCACACTCACAAGTGTGACAACGGCCCGTCACGTACTTCCGGATGTGACACAAGATTCAACATATGTAAATTAGTACACATGCGTAGTAAGCTGCGTTCTCGCAGTTATTACGCATGTAACTAATAATTAGATGCGGTTTTACCGCATGTAATGATAGTCTATGGGAAATTTACGCTGCGGGGACTGAGCGTCTCCGTATCGTAAATAGACATGCTGCCATCTGGAAAGATACACCGCATAACTGTTTACGCAGGTCTACTGCCTGCGTCTTTGAACGCTGTAACATCTGGCCGTTGCGGGTTGGACGCTGCAGATGTATGCGGCGTCCAACCTGCAGCATTTACTGATTATGTACACATACCCTATCTGCAAAGAGGAAATCCCTTTTTTTCCTTCCCAGAAGCCAGCTTTCAATAAGCTTTATTTCAAGTGACAAAAAAACACATGTAATGAAAAAATGCATCCATTCGCATTCGGAAAACCGCATCAAAAACGCATGCGGAAAACCACATCAAAAAATACATGTAGAAAACCCATAAAAAACGCAGGTGACCTGCCAGTGACCTCAGATGCAGATTTCACCTGCGTCAAATTCTGAGCAAATACTCAGCCAATCCCAACTGTGGAAACATACCCTAACAATCCTTTCAAGGCAGAGGTTATTCCGGTTGCTTGTGCACCTTTTTCTACCACACTTTTTCCTTCCGCTCAACTTTCTATTAATATGCTTGGATGCAGCACTCTGTGAAAAGCCAATGACCTTTTGCGTTCTACCCTCCTTGTGGAGTGTATCAATGACTGCCTTCTGGACATCTGTCCATAGTCTTCCCAAGGATTGCGGAACCTACTGAAACAGACTAAGGAACCTTTTTAAATGCTTAGGAAGCCTTTGCAAGTGTTTTTTTTGTTAATTATTCTAATTTACTGAGATATTGACTAGTGATGAGCGAATATACTCGGTACTTGACATTTCCAGAGCACGCTCGGGTGTCCTCCGAGTATTTGTAAGTACTCAGAGATTTAGTTTTCAGCGCCGCAGCTGAATGATTTACATCTTTTAGCCAGCATAAGTACATGTGGGGGTTGCCTGGTTGCTAGGGAATCCCCACATGTAATCAAGCTGGCTAACAGATGTAAATCATTCAGCTGCGGCAAGGAAAACTAAATCTCCGAATACTGACAAATAGAGTTGAGCGACTTTTACTTTTTTTGGATCGAGTCGGGTTTCGCGAAACCTGACTTTGTCAAAAGTCGGGATTGGGTGAAATCGGCCGATTATTGCGAAAAGTTGGGGGCCGACTGTTATGACCCCAATGGCGAGGGTCTCAGAGAAATAGGTAAGTCTGCGAAGTACAAAAATCCAGCTCATAGGGCAGTGGTAACTGGGTTGACCATATATCTACTCCTAACGCCAACACTAGAAGTAGCCGGGGAACATGCCTACGTTGGTCGCTAGATGTCTCGCGCCAGCCGGAGAACTAACTACCCCTAGAAGAGGAAAACAAAGACCTCTCTTGCCTCCAGAGAATAGACCCCAAAAGTTGGATACAAGCCCCCCACAAATAATAACGGTGAGGTAAGAGGAAATGACAAACACAGAGATGAACTAGGTTTAGCAAAGAGAGGCCCACTTACTAATAGCAGAATGTAGTAAGATAACTTATATGGTCAACAAAAACCCTATCAAACATCCACGCTGGAAAGTCAAGAACCCCCGAACCGTCTAACGGCCCGGGGGGAGAACACCAGCTCCCTAGAGCTTCCAGCAAGGACAGGATACAGATTAAGTACAAGCTGGACAAAAATGCAAACAAAAACAAATAACAAAAAGCAAGAAAGCAGACTTAGCTTAATCTAGCAGGAACCAGGATCAGTAGACAAGAGCACAACAGATTAGCTCTGATTACAACGTTGCCAGGCATTGAACTGAAGGTCCAGGGAGCTTATATAGCAACACCCCTGAACTAACGGCCCAGGTGAGCATACAAGGGATGACTGACATATCCAGAGTCAAATCACTAGTAACCACTAGAGGGAGCCAAAAAGCAAATTCACAACAGTACCCCCTCCTTAGTGAGGGGTCACCGAACACTCACCAAGACCACCAGGGCGATCAGGATGAGCGGCGTGAAAGGCCCGAACTAAATCGGCCGCATGCACATCAGAGGCGACCACCCAGGAATTATCCTCCTGACCATAGCCCTTCCACTTGACCAGGTACTGAAGCCTCCGCCTGGAGAGACGAGAATCTAAGATCTTCTCCACCACGTACTCCAACTCACCCTCAACCAACACCGGAGCAGGAGGCTCAGCAGAAGGAACCACAGGCACAACGTACCGCCGCAACAAGGACCTATGAAATACGTTATGAATGGCAAACGACACCGGAAGATCCAGGCGAAAGGACACAGGATTAAGGATTTCCAATATCTTGTACGGACCAATGAAGCGAGGCTTAAATTTGGGAGAGGAGACCTTCATAGGAACAAATCGAGAAGACAGCCATACCAAATCCCCAACACGAATTCGGGGACCCACACCGCGGCGGCAGTTGGCAAAACGCTGAGCCTTCTCCTGTGACAACTTCAAGTTGTCCACCACATGATTCCAGATCTGCTGCAACCTATCTACCACAGAATCCACCCCAGGACAGTCAGAAGGCTCCACATGCCCCGAGGAAAAACGAGGATGGAAACCAGAGTTGCAGAAAAATGGCGAAACCAAGGTGGCGGAACTAGCCCGATTATTAAGGGCAAATTCAGCCAACGGCAAGAAGGTCACCCAATCATCCTGATCAGAAGAGACAAAACACCTCAAATAAGCCTCCAGAGTCTGATTAGTTCGCTCCGTTTGTCCATTAGTCTGTGGATGAAAAGCGGACGAAAACGACAAATCAATGCCCATCCTACCACAAAAGGATCGCCAGAACCTGGAAACAAACTGGGATCCTCTGTCCGACACAATATTCTCAGGAATGCCGTGTAAACGGACCACGTTCTGGAAGAACACAGGAACCGGATCGGAAGAGGAAGGCAGCTTAGGCAAAGGAACCAAATGGACCATCTTGGAGAAACGATCACATATCACCCAGATGACAGACATGCCCCGAGACACCGGAAGATCAGAAATGAAAAACATAGAGATGTGTGTCCAAGGTCTCTTCGGGACAGGCAAGGGCAAGAGCAACCCGCTGGCACGAGAACAGCAAGGCTTAGCTCGAGCACAAGTCCCACAGGACTGCACAAAAGACCGCACATCCCTAGACAAGGACGGCCACCAAAAGGACCTGGCCACCAGATCCCTGGTGCCAAAAATTCCCGGGTGCCCTGCCAACACCGAGGAATGAACCTCGGAAATGACTCTACTGGTCCACCTAGCAGGCACAAACAATCTGTCAGGTGGACAAGAGTCAGGCCTACCAGCCTGAAATCTCTGCAACACACGTCGCAGATCCGGAGAAATAGCTGACAAGATAACTCCTTCCTTAAGAATACCCACAGGTTCAGCGACTCCAGGAGCATCAGGCACAAAGCTCCTAGACAGAGCATCGGCCTTCACATTCTTCGAACCTGGTAAATACGAGACCACAAAGTCAAAACGGGAGAAAAACAATGACCAGCGGGCCTGTCTAGGATTCAGGCGTTTAGCAGACTCGAGATACATCAGATTTTTGTGATCAGTCAAAACCACCACACGATGCTTAGCACCCTCGAGCCAATGACACCACTCCTCAAATGCCCACTTCATGGCCAACAACTCCCGATTGCCCACATCATAATTTCGCTCTGCAGGCGAAAACTTCCTAGAGAAAAAGGCACAAGGTCTCATAGTAGAGCAACCAGGACCTCTCTGAGACAAAACGGCCCCTGCCCCAATCTCCGAAGCATCCACCTCAACCTGAAAGGGCAGTGAGACATCAGGCTGGCACAAAACAGGCGCCGAAGTAAACCGGCGTTTCAACTCCTGGAAAGCCTCCACGGCAGCAGGAGCCCAGTTAGCTACATCAGAGCCTTTCTTGGTCATATCCGTCAAAGGTTTAACAACGCTAGAAAAATTAGCGATAAAACGACGGTATAAGTTAGCAAAACCCAAGAACTTCTGAAGACTCTTAACTGACGAGGGCTGAGTCCAATCATGAATAGCTCGGACCTTGACTGGGTCCATCTCCACAGCAGAAGGGGAAAAAATGAACCCTAAAAAGGGAACCTTCTGTACACCAAAGAGACACTTTGAGCCTTTAACAAACAAAGAATTTTCACGCAAAATCTTGAAAACCATCCTGACCTGTTCTACATGCGAGTCCCAATCATCAGAAAAAACCAGAATATCGTCCAGATAAACGATCAAAAATTTATCCAGATACTTCCGGAAAATGTCATGCATAAAGGACTGAAAAACTGAAGGCGCATTAGAGAGCCCAAAAGGCATCACCAAGTACTCAAAATGACCTTCGGGCGTATTGAATGCGGTTTTCCATTCATCTCCTTGCTTAATGCGCACAAGGTTGTACGCACCACGAAGATCTATCTTGGTGAACCACTTGGCACCTTTAATCCGGGCAAACAAGTCTGACAACAGCGGCAAAGGATACTGAAATTTGACAGTGATCTTATTTAAGAGCCGATAGTCAATACAAGGCCTCAAAGATCCGTCCTTTTTGGCCACAAAAAAGAATCCCGCACCAAGAGGGGAAGAAGAAGGACGGATATGCCCCTTCTCCAGAGACTCTCTAATATATGAACGCATAGCGGTATGTTCAGGTACCGACAGGTTAAATAATCTTCCCTTAGGAAACTTACTGCCTGGAATCAACTCTATTGCGCAGTCACACTCCCTATGAGGAGGCAGTGCACTGGACCTGGACTCGCTGAAAACATCCTGATAATCAGACAAATACTCCGGAACTTCCGAAGGCGTAGAAGAAGCAATAGACATGGGCAGGGAATCCCCATGATTTCCACGGCATCCCCAACTTGACACTGACATGGCCTTCCAATCCAAGACTGGATTATGGGTCTGCAACCATGGCAACCCCAAAACAACCAAATCATGCATTTTATGCAAAACAAGAAAACGTATAACCTCCCGATGTTCAGGAGTCATACACATGGTAACCTGTGTCCAAAACTGCGGTTTATTTTCTGCCAACGGCGTAGCATCAATACCCCTAAGAGGGATTGGATTTTCTAATGGCTCAAGAACAAAACCACAGCGCTTGGCAAATGACAGATCCATAAGACTCAGGGCAGCACCTGAATCTACAAACGCCATGGCAGGATAAGATGACAGTGAACAAATTAAAGTTACAGATAGAATAAATTTAGGTTGCAAATTACCAACGGTGACAGGACTAACAACCTTAGTTAGACGTTTAGAGCATGCTGAGATAACATGTGTAGAATCACCACAGTAGTAACACAAGCCATTCTGGCGTCTATGAATTTTCCGCTCATTTCTAGTCAGGATTCTATCACATTGCATTAAATCAGGTGTTTGTTCAGACAGCACCATAGGTGAATTTGCGGTTTTTCTATCACATTGCCTTAAATCAGGTGCCTGTTCAGACAACACCATAAGGGAATTTGCGGTTTTGCGCTCCCGCAACCGCCGGTCAATTTGAATAGCCAGGGCCATGGAATCATTTAGACCTGTGGGAATAGGGAAACCCACCATCACATTCTTAATGGCTTCAGAAAGGCCATTTCTAAAATTTGCGGCCAGTGCACACTCGTTCCACTGAGTCAGCACGGACCATTTCCGAAATTTTTGGCAATACACTTCAGCCTCGTCCTGGCCCTGAGACATAGCCAGCAAGGCTTTTTCTGCCTGAATCTCAAGATTGGGTTCCTCATAAAGTAAACCGAGCGCCAGAAAAAACACATCAATATCCGCCAATGCCGGATCTCCTGGCGCCAGCGAGAAGGCCCAATCCTGAGGGTCGCCCCGTAAAAAAGACATAACAATTTTCACTTGCTGAGCGGAGTCTCCAGATGAACAGGGTCTCAGGGACAAAAATAATTTACAATTATTCCTGAAATTTCTAAACTTAAATCGGTCTCCGAAAAACAATTCAGGAATCGGTATCTTAGGTTCTGACATAGGATTTCTGGTAACATAATCTTGTATGCCCTGCACACGAGCAGCAAGCTGGTCCACACTTGTAATCAAGGTCTGGACATTCATGTCTGCAGCAAGCTTGAGCCACTCAGAGGTAAAGGGGAAAAGAAAAAAAAATGAGAGAGAAAAAAAAAAAAAACTCAGAATTTTCTTTCTTATAATCCCGCTTCTGCAATGCATTTAACATTTAATACTGGCCTGGCAAACTGTTATGACCCCAATGGCGAGGGTCTCAGAGAAATAGGTAAGTCTGCGAAGTACAAAAATCCAGCTCATAGGGCAGTGGTAACTGGGTTGACCATATATCTACTCCTAACGCCAACACTAGAAGTAGCCGGGGAACATGCCTACGTTGGTCGCTAGATGTCTCGCGCCAGCCGGAGAACTAACTACCCCCCTAGAAGAGGAAAACAAAGACCTCTCTTGCCTCCAGAGAATAGACCCCAAAAGTTGGATACAAGCCCCCCACAAATAATAACGGTGAGGTAAGAGGAAATGACAAACACAGAGATGAACTAGGTTTAGCAAAGAGAGGCCCACTTACTAATAGCAGAATGTAGTAAGATAACTTATATGGTCAACAAAAACCCTATCAAACATCCACGCTGGAAATTCAAGAACCCCCGAACCGTCTAACGGCCCGGGGGGAGAACACCAGCTCCCTAGAGCTTCCAGCAAGGACAGGATACAGATTAAGTACAAGCTGGACAAAAATGCAAACAAAAACAAATAACAAAAAGCAAGAAAGCAGACTTAGCTTAATCTAGCAGGAACCAGGATCAGTAGACAAGAGCACAACAGATTAGCTCTGATTACAACGTTGCCAGGCATTGAACTGAAGGTCCAGGGAGCTTATATAGCAACACCCCTGAACTAACGGCCCAGGTGAGCATACAAGGGATGACTGACATATCCAGAGTCAAATCACTAGTAACCACTAGAGGGAGCCAAAAAGCAAATTCACAACAGCCGACTGAAACACGAAACCCAATGAAAGTCAATGGGGAATCAAAGTCGGCAGTGAGTGGAGGACAGGAAAACACCTACAGTGCCCATTTTAATGCCAAAAACATCAATTCTTATTACTTAAGCTTGTCAATCTTAATTTACTTTATAATGATAGTTAGGCATTGAAAACTGGGGGTCATTTGGCTAAAGTTGTGGGGAGGTAGGGCTGGCTCAAGATTTTCGTGGGCCCAGGAAACGCGGAATACGTCACGGCGGTGGAGCAGGGAGAGGTAAGTAATTCAACTTTGCAAGTGCTGTGATCCTGAGCAAGCAGGGGGGGGGCCCACTCGTTGGCACTGGCACAGGGCCCCTCATAGTACGGTGGTGTGTTTGACGGCGGGTGGCGCCTCCCACTGGCATAGACACTTTTGCGTACTATGAGGTGCCCTGTGACAGTGACTTCGCCAACGAGTATGCCCCATCACCTGATGAAGGAACCTGCACTTTCATCTGCACCTTCTTCTTTGTCCCCGTGTAAGGTGGTATAGTGTGCGGGAAGGGGAGCCTGACTTTCAGCAGGGTCAGATTCTGGCTGTGTAGAGTGCAAGAGGAATGTAGTGGTCTGGGTCAATGTACCAGCAGACTCATCTAGCAGTGGCTGGGCAATTGGCAGGATGAGGAGGAAACACAGATATAGGCCCAAATAATAAAGTAGGCTAAATGCAGTTCAAAATTGGTAACAGGACTAAACAGGCGGCATTGCTTTGTTCAGTGGAGGAAAACTGTAATGAGTGGCAGACACAGTTAGTAGGCCCAAATAATAAAGTGGGCTAAATGCAGTTCAAATGTGGTAACAGGACTACACAGGTGGCATTGCTTTGTTCAGTGGTGGAAAACTGTAATGAGTGGCAGACACAGTTAGTAGGCCCAAATAATAAAGTGGGCTAAATGTCTGCCAAAAAATTGTTCATAAATAAGCAGGCGACATTGCTTTGCTCAGTGTCGGAAAATTGTAATGAGTAGCAGACTAAGTTAGTAGGCCCAAATAATAAAGTGGGCTAAATGTCTGCCAAAAATTGTTCATAAATAAACAGGTGGCATAGCTAGGTATAGGGGTGGGATCCTCTGCTGAGTAGCAGACAGAGGTAGTAGGCGCAAAGTATTAACTGGTCTAAATGGAGGCCAGGGCCCCTGTATATTTTAACTATCATCTATCATTTCAACAAATTTGCATTGGCAGTGCCATTGAAGGATTTAACAGCACAGACTACACAGTGGTGGAGCAGGGAGAGGTAAGTATTGCAAGTGGTAGAGCACTATTCGACCTGGGGGGGAACACTCTCTCGTGGGCGGCGGTACTGGCACAGGGCCCCTCATATTACAACGGTGTGTCTGACATTGGTTGTGCACCACCACCATCAGTACCAGCTGGCAGCCACCGCCCACGGGCTCTTCCACCAGACTTCCTCATTTTTTGGAAAATCTAATCAAAATAACAACCGTTATATGGTACTGTAAAACAAGGTAGAAGGTGTATATAAACTTGTTGAGAATTTAAATCTCCCTTTTTTTGGGGGGGGGCCTGAACCAAAACTCAGACCCTGTGCATAAAACAACACAATGTAAGTGGCAGAAAGTGGCTGGCTGATATACGACAAACTAACAGGACTGAAATATATCCACTTTGTGAGAATTTGAATCTCCCTTTTTTTGGGGGGAGACTGAACCAAAACTCAGGCCCAGTGTATAAAACAGAATGTAAGTGGCTGAAAGTGGCTGGCTGATATACGACAAACTAACAGGACAGAAGTATATCTGGAGCGCCCCCACCGCCGCAGGGCCGAGGGGTACCCGGTACCGGGCCTCTCTGTCTCGGTTCTGGGATTGTCACGGTGGCTAGACCCGGTCCGTGACCCTGCTGAGGGGCGTCCAGTGAAAGTTGAGAATAATGTGGTGTGCAGGTCGTGGTGAATAACGAGGACACCAGGTTGCAGTCTCTTTACCTCTTTACTGAAGGCTTCAGGATCCTCAATCTGGAGTACGGTTAACAGGGCTGTCTGAGACCGGCCGGTCCGATGGCACTTCCAGAGTTCCCTTTGCAGGTGGAAATCTGTGCCTACCTTCTAGCGCTTGTGTGTTGTAGTCCTTCCCCGCTTAGCACCACGGGATAGTCCTCACAACTGTTGTGTCTGTTTCTGAAGTTCCCTCACAACTGATTCTGATGTTCTTCTCCGTCCCCCAGATGATATGGCTAGGACGCACCCGTATGACGGGTAGGCCTGGAGTTCTTCCGGGACCCTAGAGTCGCCCCTCTCCAACTGTTGCCCCCTATGTCTGCTTAGGTGATTTGGGTGAGACAGCCCACCTATAACTGACTGTCCTGCCGTAGGTTTGAAGTAAGGCCTGGAGCTCAATACTTCCTCGGTGTTTCCGGCCACCGGCTACGCGCCTCAGTAGGATGTTGCCTCGGTCTTACAGCACGACTCCTACTGGTGTTTTCTCCTTGTTGCGTTGATCTCGTTTCTCACTCTTCACAATAAACCTCGCTTCTTGTCCTTTCTTGGGGTACCGCCGCAATGAAGTGCAGGCGCGGTCCCGTAACGTTCTTTCTGTTCGCTAGGCCTCTGTCAGGATCCCACCCCTGACAGGGACCCCTCTGAATCTTCCCCTGCAACACCCTCTGCCACAGGATGTTGCTTGGTTCCAACCCAGTCAGCTTTCTGTCTAACTTCCTATCTAACCCCCAGTTTTACCAGATTGTGAGGAGTGGCCTAATACATAGCACCCTTAGCTCCCCCTGGAGGCCAGACTGTGAAGTGTATTGGTGTCTGTGATACCTGGTCAGGTGAACTCCTTCAGTGCCATCAGACGTACCAACACCCCCCTTAGCAGCGGAGCATCAGTACTGCAACGACCAGGACTCTGGGGCGCTGCACTCCCCGCCGGTTAAATCCAGTATTCCTGGACTGGGAAGAAAACAACAATACATGTCAGCAAAACGACACACAATTTTTTAAATGCAATAACAAGTAATAAGTAATAAGAACAGTGCTTCCCTTTATGGGAGGTGAGGACTCTTGAACGTTACAAACATGGTTAAATATTTTAAATAACAGACTATAAATAACTTCTATTACCCAGTCGGGTATTCTACTTAGTGCAATTTCTGAACAATAATTTAACTCTGCCTCTAAGGACGTATAAGCTGAATCCACTAAAGGCTTACTATAAAACACTAAAAGTCGAACCAACTTTTCTTCATTTTTTGCCAACTTTACATTCGCAGGACCGCCTGTCTATCTGTCCCAGGCCTACTGCCTCTCGCTCTTCTGCAGGACCACCCCATTCTCATCTGGGCCTACTGCCTTTCTCTTTCTATACACAGTATAGGACTTATCAACCTTCTCTCAGATCACTGAGCCATCCCTGTATCCCTGAGGACTCATCGACTAACCCCGTACGGGTTCACTTCCTGTCCTCATTCTCTAACACATCATTAAACATTTCCTACAATCAACTAACTAACTACATATAACTCTTTCATATAAATACTATCATTACTTCTTTTAAGGCAACATTATGCTTTAAGTGCTATTGGTGAACGTTCCCTTTAAGAGGGGACCAAGTCACTTGGAGGTAGTGCAACTTCTCAAGCTGCGAGTTCGTGTAAGGCAGGGATTCCTGTACTGTTTCCAGGAACAGTTTCTTCGCAAAGAGTCTTTTTCCTTGTAAAACCAGTAGGGAGCACCTTTAAGAAGGTGCAAACTATTTACAATAAGTTTGTAATCATGCAGTGTTCATGATCCAGCAGTTCTTTTCAACAGTGATAAACGGGAAACAAAACAAAAAGGGAAAAATAGGGATCCCGGGTAAACTAAGGGATCCCTTTAAGAGTTAACCCTAGTCGGGTTGTAGCAGCAGAAAGACACATAGAAAGACGAACAGTTAACTATATACAGTTTGTAAAGCACTTATGCTTACTCAGGTTCTGGCTGAGCCGGAGGTAGCCTCCTTCCGGGCCTCACCTGGCAGACGGGTCGTGGTGGCGTAACAAGGACTGGTCCTGGCCTCAGCAACGACAGGATTCCTCTTTGGGACACCCTCCTCAATCAGGAGCGACCACGACTCATAGATACGCGGTGGGTCTGGATATCCTGGGGTTCCGCGGGGGCAGGTTCCGTCACCTTCTCCGCAGGGGATTTGTCCTCCGACGTTCCGACAGCAGCCTGGAGTGCGACGCACCGCTGGACACCCCGAGCCACCCAGCCGACCTCCCTCCTTCACCGTGTGTAGGTTACTGCATCTCCGGGCTCCAGGTCGCGGTCATACCTTCCTCCGCAGGGCTCCACTTCTTTCCGGTCAACACGGACCTGCAGCGGCTCTCCAATTTCTTGGATGACTCCCCTTACTTCCCGGGAGTTGAAGAACACCACCACACCCCAGTGTGACGGCAGAGCCTCCTCAACGCCCGTCAGGTCGACCTGGGCCGCAGGTTGGGGTCTGCTCCTCCACGCCGCCATCAGGCGCCGCAGGTGCTCTGCCTCCGGCAGGATCCTCAGGCCCTGTGCCTGCAGCTCACACTCTGCCACGGCCGGGATGGAGGAAGCAGGGGACACCGGAGTTAGGCGGACCTCCGTAGGCTGACCCAGCCGAGCGGTCACACGAGCGTCGGCCTCGAGGCGGCGTGCTATCTGCCGGGCCTCAGCTGCAGCCACACACTCCTCAGACGGCGGGCAGTTGGGTCTGCCCGGCGGTAGCTCCGTAAGGGCCAGTCCCTGCAACGATGGCGAGTCTGGGGCTGTGACGGGTAGTGCAGCCTCATGCTGGATCGGGTCGTCCCCATGCGGTGCTTCCGACGTCGCCATCTTTGCCTCCTCCTCGGTATCTTCTTTCCGCGCTCTCTTTCGTGGGCGGCCCCGTCTCCATGGTCTCCACCCTCCAAAGAGGATGAGAACGCGGACCTCAGCTGCTGACGGGCACGTCCTCAGGATACAGAGATATTTAGACTGGGCGGCCATTGCCTTTCGCGCCCTTCAGCTTAGCTTCACCCACTCCACGCCCTTCTTCTTCTCCTGCACTCTCCTCAGCGCTGTAATGGCGGTGGTTTTGGCAGCAAGTGGCAATACACAGTCTTTGCAACAAGTCACAGTCCAAGCACAATAAATCACAGTTCCAAGGCACACATGACCTGATTCTTCAGGCTTAAGTAGATCCTGTTCGTGACGCCATTTTGGAGCGCCCCCACCGCCGCAGGGCCGAGGGGTACCCGGTACCGGGCCTCTCTGTCTCGGTTCTGGGATTATCACGGTGGCTAGACCCGGTCCGTGACCCTGCTGAGGGGCGTCCAGTGAAAGTTGAGAATGATGTGGTGTGGTGCAGGTCACGGTGAATAATGAGGACACCAGGTTGCAGTCTCTTTACCTCTTTACTGAAGGCTTCAGGATCCTCAATCCGGAGTACGGTTAACAGGGCTGTCTGAGACCGGCCGGTCCGATGGCACTTCCAGAGTTCCCTTTGCAGGTGGAAATCTGTGCCTCCCTTCTAGTGCTTGTGTGTTGTAGTCCTTCCCTGCTTAGCACCACGGGATAGTCCTCACAACTGTTGTGTCTGTTTCTGAAGTTCCCTCACAACTGATTCTGATGTTCTTCTCCGTCCCCCAGATGATATGGCTAGGACGCACCCGTATGACGGGTAGGCCTGGAGTTCTTCCGGGACCCTAGAGCCGCCCCTCTCCAACTATTGCCCCCTATGTCTGCTTAGGTGATTTGGGTGAGACAGCCCGCCTATAACTGACTGTCCTGCCGTAGGTTTGAAGTAAGGCCTGGAGCGCAATACTTCCTCGGCGTTTCCTGCCACCGGCTACGCGCCTCAGTAGGATGTTGCCTCGGTCTTACAGCACGACTCCTACTGGTGTTTTCTCCTTGTTGCGTTGATCTCGTTTCTCACTCTTCACAATAAACCTCGCTTCTTGCCTTTTCTTGGGGTACCGCAGCAATGAAGTGCAGGCGCGGTCCCGTAACGTTCTTTCTGTTCGCTAGGCCTCTGTCAGGATCCCACCCCCGACAGGGACCCCTCTGAATCTTCCCCTGCAACACCCTCTGCCACAGGATGTTGCTTGGTTCCAACCCAGTCAGCTTTCTAACTTCCTAACCCCCAGTTTTACCAGATTGTGAGGAGTGGCCTAATACATAGCACCCTTAGCTCCCCCTGGAGGCCAGACTGTGAAGTGTATTGGTGTCTGTGATACCTGGTCAGGTGAACTCCTTCAGTGCCATCAGATGTACCAACACCCCCCTTAGCGGCGGAGCATCAGTACTGCAACGAAGAGGACTCTGGGGCGCTGCATATCCACTTTGTGAGAATTTGAATCTCCCTTTTTTGGGGGGGAGACTGAACCAAAACTCAGGCCCAGTGTATAAAACAACGCAATGTAAGTGGCTGAAAGTGGCTGGCTGGTATACGACAAACTAACAGGACAGAAGTATATCCACTTTGTGAGAATTTGAATCTCACTTTTTTTTTTTGGAGACTGAACCAAAACTCAGGCCCAGTGTATAAAACAACACAATGTCAGTGGCAGAAAGTGGCTGGAAGATATATGAAAAAATACAAGGACTGTAGTACAATTTCAATCTCCCTACAATGAACTCAGGACAAGTATGGCAGCAATAAAAAGGACTGCTGCACACAAAAGTGTGGACAAATAAACAAGATAACTGTGCAGAAAGGAGCAACAGGATTTTTGCTTTTAAAAAAGCAGTTGGTTTGCACAGCAGCGTGCAAACAGCAATGGAGCTATCAGGGAGCCTTATAAGGCGGCATAATAAGCTACAGAGCTGATGCACAAAAATATACCCTCCACTGTCCCTGCAAAGAAAAGGTGGTGTTGGACAGTGGAAATCGCTACAGCAAAAGCAGTTTGGGGGTTAATCTTCCCTCCCTAACTATATCCCTTCTTCTGATGAAGCTACAGCAACCTCTCCCTATGCTAAGATCGGCAGAAGTAAGATGGCGGTTGGCGTGCACGCCCCTTTATAGCCCCTGTGACGCCGCAGAAAGCAAGCCAATCACTGTCATGCCCTTTTCTAAGATGGTGGGGACCGAGACCTATGTCATCACGCTGCCCACACTCTGCGTCCTCCTTCATTGGCTGAAAAATGGCACTGAAAGCATCATACGAAACGCGACTTTTGCGCGCAGATTGCCGACCTCATGGCCGATCCCACACTAGGATCAGGTCGGGTTTCATGAAACCCGACTTTGCTGAAAGTCGGCGATTTTTGAATTTGTCCGATCTGTTTCGCTCAACCCTATTTACAAATACTCGTAGGACACCCGAGCGTGCTCGGGAAATCTCGAGTACCGAGTATATTCGCTCATCACTAATAATGACTTTTAGGTTTTCATTGCCGTAAGCTATAATCATCAATGTTAACAAAAATAAACACTTGAAATAGATCACTCTGTTTGTAATGACTTCATATAATATATGAGTTTCACTTTTTGTGTTGAACAACTTAAATGAACTTTTGATGACATTCTAACTTTGTAAGAAGCACCTCTATATGTGTGTGTATATATATATATACAGTGGGGCAAAAAAGTATTTAGTCATTCAGCAATAGTGCAAGTTCCACCACTTAAAAAGATGAGAGGCGTCTGTAATTTACATCATAGGTAGACCTCAACTATGGGAGACAAACTGAGAAATAAAAATCCAGAAAATCACATTGTCTGTTTTTTTATCATTTTATTTGCATATTATGGTGGAAAATAAGTATTTGGTCAGAAACAAACAATCAAGATTTCTGGCTCTCACAGACCTGTAACTTCTTCTTTAAGAGTCTCCTCTTTCCTCCACTCATTACCTGTAGTAATGGCACCTGTTTAAACTTGTTATCAGTATAAAAAGACACCTGTGCACACCCTCAAACAGTCTGACTCCAAACTCCACTATGGTGAAGACCAAAGAGCTGTCAAAGGACACCAGAAACAAAATTGTAGCCCTGCACCAGGCTGGGAAGACTGAATCTGCAATAGCCAACCAGCTTGGAGTGAAGAAATCAACAGTGGGAGCAATAATTAGAAAATGGAAGACATTCAAGACCACTGATAATCTCCCTCGATCTGGGGCTCCACGCAAAATCTCACCCCGTGGGGTCAGAATGATCACAAGAACGGTGAGCAAAAATCCCAGAACCACGCGGGGGGACCTAGTGAATGAACTGCAGAGAGCTGGGACCAATGTAACAAGGCCTACCATAAGTAACACACTACGCCACCATGGACTCAGATCCTGCAGTGCCAGACGTGTCCCACTGCTTAAGCCAGTACATGTCCGGGCCCGTCTGAAGTTTGCTAGAGAGCATTTGGATGATCCAGAGGAGTTTTGGGAGAATGTCCTATGGTCTGATGAAACCAAACTGGAACTGTTTGGTAGAAACACAACTTGTCGTGTTTGGAGGAAAAAGAATACTGAGTTGCATCCATCAAACACCATACCTACTGTAAAGCATGGTGGTGGAAACATCATGCTTTGGGGCTGTTTCTCTGCAAAGGGGCCAGGACGACTGATCCGGGTACATGAAAGAATGAATGGGGCCATGTATCGTGAGATTTTGAGTGCAAACCTCCTTCCATCAGCAAGGGCATTGAAGATGAAACGTGGCTGGGTCTTTCAACATGACAATGATCCAAAGCACGCCGCCAGGGCAACGAAGGAGTGGCTTTGTAAGAAGCATTTCAAGGTCCTGGAGTGGCCTAGCCAGTCTCCAGATCTCAACCCTATAGAAAACCTTTGGAGGGAGTTGAAAGTCCGTGTTGCCAAGTGAAAAGCCAAAAACATCACTGCTCTAGAGGAGATCTGCATGGAGGAATGGGCCAACATACCAACAACAGTGTGTGGCAACCTTGTGAAGACTTACAGAAAACGTTTGACCTCTGTCATTGCCAACAAAGGATATATTACAAAGTATTGAGATGAAATTTTGTTTTTGACCAAATACTTATTTTCCACCATAATATGCAAATAAAATGATAAAAAAACAGACAATGTGATTTTCTGGATTTTTATTTCTCAGTTTGTCTCCCATAGTTGAGGTCTACCTATGATGTAAATTACAGACGCCTCTCATCTTTTTAAGTGGTGGAACTTGCACTATTGCTGAATGACTAAATACTTTTTTGCCCCACTGTGTGTATATATATATATATATATATGTATATATATATATATATATATATATATATATATATATATATATATATATATATATATATATATATATATATATATATATATATATATATATATATATATATACACAGTGCCTTGCAAAAGTATTCGGCTCCCTGGAACTTTTCAACCTTTTCCCACATACCATGCTTCAAACATAAAGATACCAAATGTAAATTTTTGGTGAAGAATCAATAACAAGTGGAACACAATTGTGAAGATGAACGAGATTTATTGGTTATTTTAAATTTTTGTGGAAATTCAAAAACTGAAAAGTGGGGCGTGCAATATTATGCTGCCCCTTTACTTTTAGTGCAGCAAACTCACTCCAGAAGTTCATTGTGGATCTCTGAATGATTCAATGTTGTCCTAAATTCCTAATGATGATAAATATAATCCACCTGTGTGTAATCAAGTCTCCGTATAAATGCACCTGCTCTGTGATAGTCTCAGGGTTCTGTTTGAAGCACAGAGAGCATCATGAAGACCAAGGTACATAACAGGCAGTTCCGTGATACTGTTGTGGAGAAGTTTTAAACCGGATTTTGATACAAAATGATTTCAAAAACTTTACACATCCCAACGAGCACTGTGCAAGCGATCATATTGATAGGGAAGGAGTATCATACCACTGCAAATCTACCAAGACCCGGCCATCCCTCTAAACTTTCATCTCAAACAAGGAGAAGACTGATCAGAGATGCAGCCAAGAGGCCCATGATCACTCTGGATGAACTGCAGAGATCTACAGCTGAGGTGGGACAGTCTGTCCATAGGACAACAATCAGTCGAACACTGCACAAATCTGGCCTTTATGGAAGAGTGGCAAGAAGAAAGCCATTTCTCAAAGATATCCATAAAAAGTGTTGTTTAAAGTTTGTAACAAGCCACCTGGGAGACACACCAAACATGTGGAAGAAGGTGCTCTGGTCAGATGAAACCAAAATCGAAATTTTTAGCAACAATGCCAAACGATATGTCTGGCGTAAAGGCAATACAGCTCATCACCCTGAACACACCATCCCCATTGTCAAACATGGTGGTGGCAGCATCATGGTTTGGGCCTGCTTTTCTTCAGCAGGGACAGGGAAGATGGTCAAAATTGATGGGAAGATGAATGGAGCCAAATACAGGAATATTCTTGAAGAAAACCTGTTGGAGTCTGCAAAAGACCTGAGACTGGGACGGAGATTTGTCTTCCAACAAAACAATGATCCCAAACATAAAGCAAAATCTACAATGGAGTGGTTCACAAGTAAACGTATCCAGGTGTTAGAATGGCCAAGTCAAAGTCCAGACATCAATCCAATCGAGAATCTGTGGAAAGAGCTGAAAACTGCTGTTCACAAACGATCTCCATCAAACCTCACTGAGCTCGAGCTGTTTGCCAAGGAAGAATGGGCAAGAATTTCAATCTCGATGTACAAAAGTGATAGAGACATACCCCAAGCGACTTGCAGCTGTAATCGCAGCAAAAGGTGGCGCAACAAAGTATTAAGTTAAAGGGGCCGAATAATATTGCACGCCCCACTTTTCAGTTTTTGAATTTCCACAAAAATTTTAAATAACCAATAAATTTTGTTCAACTTCACAATTGTGTTCCACTTGTTGCTGATTCTCCACCAAAAATTTACATTTGGTATCTTTATGTTTGAAGCATGATATGTGGGAAAAGGTTTAAAAGTTTTAGGGGGCCGAATACTTTCGCAAGGCACTGTGTGTATATATATATCTATATATATAATTGTCTAAGGGGTACTTCCGTCTTTCTGTCTGCAACTTCCGGCACGGAAATCCCGCGTCGCTGATTGGTCTCGCCAGCTGCATGTCATGGCTGCTGCGACCAATCAGCAACGGACACAGTCCAATTAGTCCCTCCCTACTCCCCGCCAGTCACCACAAACACGGGGTTAATGCCAGCAGTAATGGACCGCATTATGGCGTAGGTAATGCACTCCGTTACCGCTGCTATTAACCCTGTGTGTCCCCAACTTTTTACTATTGATGCTGCCTATGCAGCTGTGTGACATACTGCGTGGCTGCTATATACTACGTGGGCTGTGCTATATACTGCGTGGGCTGTGCTATATACTATTTGGGCAATGTTATATACTACATGGCTGCTATATACTGCGTGGGCTGTGCTATATACTATGTGGGCAATGTTATATACTACATGGCTGCTATATACTGCATGGGCTGTGCTATATACTATGTGGGCAATGTTATATACTACAAACTTCAAAGAGACCAGTAGCGCCAATCAGCAAAAAGCTGCAGGTAAAAGTACAAACCCACCCTGTTTGTATATGGTAACAACCAATAGATAATAAATAAATAATAAAATACCCGCGCTGAGTACTCCCTTCAAGTAGGAGTCTATCCCGGAACGTAATCTTTCATCCAGGATTCAGATACGTAAGTCCGGTATGAATAATGTACAAATAAAGCACAGTTACCTTAGGGATCTGTAGCGTTAACGTAGGATCTTTTGTACAGCTCTGTAAAAGGTGCCGCTTTATCACCAACTGGACTGTGCAGTATCTTCAGGTAGGCAGGCTATGTGCGCTGCCCCGGCCGGTGGCAAAACGCCCCAAGCTCGCCTACCACGTGTAATCGATGAGCGCTAGTGTAGCCGTTAGGTACTCCGCCGTAGCAGGACCTATCGTGACGTCACGAACACGTGGGTGAACACGTGATTCGGCTAGAGAAAGCGAGAAGGACCACATCCAACGCGTTTCGGAACTGCCGCGTTCCTTCCTCCATTATTCATACCGGACTTACGTATCTGAATCCTGGATGAAAGATTACGTTCCGGGATAGACTCCTACTTGAAGGGAGTACTCAGCGCGGGTATTTTATTATTTAAATGTTATATACTACATGGCTGCTATATACTGCGTGGGCTGCGTTATATACAACATGGCTGCTATATACTGTGTGAGCTGCGTTATATACTACATGGCTGCTATATAAAGTGTGGGCTGCGTTATATACTACATGGCTGCTATATACTGCGTGGGCTGTGCTACGTACTATGTGGGCAATGTTATATACTGCGTGGGCTGTGTTATATACTGCATAGGCTGTGCTATATACTACATGCCCTGTGTTATATACTGCGTGGCTGCTATATACTGCGTGGGCTGTGTAATATACTACATGGCTGCTATATACTGCATGGGCTGTGTTATATACTGCATGGGCTGTGCTATATACTACGTCGCCTGTGTTATATACTGCGTGGCTGCTATATACTGCGTGGGCTGTGTTATATACTGTTTGGGCTGGGTTATATACTGCGTGGGCTGTATTAACGCATCGGGTATTCTACAATATGTATGTATGCATGTATGACATGCAGCAGGTGTAATAAGTATTGAATATGTCACCAATTTTCAGAGTAGACATATTTCTAAATGTGCTATTGACATGAAATTCCCACCAGATGTCGGTAACAACCCATCCAATCCACACAGGAAAAGAAATCAAACCGAAAAGGTCCATCAATTAAGATATGTAAAGAATCAATACCACTGGTGCTATACACCATAAAACCTAGTCCTAGCAGCCTGGTTTGATGGACAACTACCATCTGTTGTCTAAAGTTATGAGTTTAGATTAAACAATGTCCAAACGGTGCTAAGGACCAAGGGGAATGTGCATATGCAATAACCAGCGTGAAACTAGTCTTTGGATCAGAGCTCAAATAGATACTGGAAACTATATGGAGCATAGATCGGTACGTACACTATGGTATCTGTCTGCTATTAGTGGGTGATTGGTGACCTCTATGAAAAGGTGATGATCAAGTGGAGAGGACGAGGTAAAAGAGAGTGCAGTCCGTGACTGTTTAATAGAAGTCAATATCTCATAAGGAATCAATAGTGATACCGCAGGACCGCTAGGCATCCAGCTGGTCCAGGCGGTGGGTATTAAATGTTGCGCAAAAGTCTGCACAACAATGCACAAGTAGCCGTCAAGCCCCGACCACATGTGGGAGGAAGGAATCTTGTACCCATTGCTGAAGCCTTGCACCAGAGACACGTGGTGTTCGTGGTCACTTTCACTCTGCCGGAGAGATGAGAGGAGATGCTCTGATGCACTGATCCTGGGTAAGAATACCGTGAGACCACAAAGTATAGGTGCGGGTAGTAGGAATTCAGGTACAAAGTCAGTGCAGTGATCCAGAGGAACTAGCGCATCCCCGGCCAATGGCATGCGCTGAGAGGATCACTGCCGGTTGCCCCGAGCAGTAGTACATTGCTAACGGACCGTGATGAGTGACGTTACTCGCGTGCAAATGGAGAGTTGGGCGGATGGAAGGAATACTAACCAACGCGTTTCAAAAGTTTGCGGCTTTCTTCATCATGTTATCTCTGACAAAGAAAGCTGCAAGCTTTTGAAACGTGATGGATAGTATTCCTTCTAATCTGCCCGACTCTCCATCTATACTCCATATGATTTCCAGTATAATAATAATAATAATAATTTTATTTATATAGCGCCAACATATTCCGCAGCGCTTTACAAATTATAGAGGGGACTTGTACAGACAATAGACATTACAGCATAACAGAAATCACAGTTCAAAATAGATACCAGGAGGAATGAGGGCCCTGCTCGCAAGCTTACAAACTATGAGGAAAAGGGGAGACACGAGAGGTGAATGCACCTGTATGTATTTGAGCTCTGATCCCAAGACTACCTTCACTCTGGTTATTGCATATGCACATCCCCCTTGGTCCTTAGTGCTGTTTGGACATTTTTTAATCTAAATTGTGATATGTCATGACACCAACTGAAATTTATCAGTAATTAGAAAGCAATCCTGCCACTTAGTGAAAAATAATATCAGCTGGTTCAACTGATAGCCTATAAAAAGGTGTCTCCTTACCAAGATGCCACACAAGTATCATCTCATGATGGGTAAAATCAGTGAGCTGTCTCGCAATCTTTGCAAACGTATTGTTGAAAAACATACTTATGACATTGGTTACAGAGGTATTTCTAAACTACTGAAGGTTCCAGTGTGCACTGTTGGGACCTTAATCCAGAAGTAGAAAGAACATAATTTCACCATTAACCGGCAGTGGCCCACCATGCGTAAGGAGATCATGGAGTTAGTTTCCGCCTGTCCTTCATATGCCCGCAAACCTCTTAGACAACTCCTGTCCAGGCGACTCCATCCTCCACCAAAGCCCACAGTGCCTTGGCAGCATATCGCCATGGACTTTATTACACACCTTCCTATCTTCGGGCTGTTCCGTCATCTGGGTAGTGGTGGATTGCTTCCCAAAATTGGCACATTTTACCCCATTGCCAGGTCTTCTGTTCACTCTGGAATTTGCGGAGAAATTCATGCAACATATCTTCCATCTTCAAGCTTCTTAACGTAGTGCTGGACTTCTCATCTGTATACCACCCTCAATCTAATGGACAGGTGGAGAGAGTCAACCAGATTCTGTCCAACTGCCTGCAGCACTTCACTAACGCAAATCATGATGATTTGGTCAAGTGCTTACTATGGTCAGAGTTCTCCTATAACAACCACATAAGTGAGTATTTGGCAAGTTCTCCATTCTTTATTGTCTTTGGTCAACAGCCAGGAATCCCTTTTATAGAATGGTCCGTTACTGGCGTACCTGGAGCCGATGCTTTCATGAAATATTTCTCGAAGATATGGACACCAAGACCGCTTTAAAGAAATTGTCTGTGTGTTTGAAGAGGCAGGCATACAAGAAACGCGTAGGTCCTCCTTGTTATTGTCCAAGGGATACGGTGTGGCTATCTCCTAAATACATACATCTCAAGATTCCATCCTACAAGTTGGGTCCTCGCTTCATCGGTCCCTTTGAAGTCATCAAGCAAATTAATGCTGTGTCTTATAAGTTGAAGCTACCACATTCTTTGTGTGTGCCCAATTCCTTTTAAGTGTCAGTACTAAAGCTGATCATCATTAGTCCCTTCCTCAAAGATCCTGGTGCTACCCCCTGCTTCCATCAGTTCCAAGGATGTCTTTGAGGTGAAGAATATCTTAGCCTTGAAGAAGGTGAGTGGGAGTCGATTGGAAGGGATTTGGACCTAAAAAAAGGTCATGGGAGCAAAAAAAAATATTCATACTTCACTTCTTCTACAGAAATTCCTAGCCGGTTTGAACAAGAGGGGGTGTAAGGGTGATGCACAACTTCAGGTATGAAGAAACAAAGTTTACTTAAATGAAAACACAGTACATAACAAAACATAATGATGTCAGAATCCCGATTCCACACATCAGAGTAAGGTACACGTCTCAGGATAACAGACGAAGGCAGGAGGACATCACGGGTTGATGAAGTCCAGGGTTATCTGGCACGGGCATACTAGGACGGCCTCACTCTCAGGCCTCAGACGTAGCACTGGCTCAGCAGGAGAACATCAGATACCGGCCCCGGACGGACTTCAGATGATGGCAGGGGTCATCATGGGTTGATGCAGTCCAGGGTCATCAGTTACATCAGAACATCGGACACAAGAGGGACATCAGGACATCGGCTGGACATCAGGAAACTGGTGTGGTAACCCAGGTCATCGACTGGGACACAGATGGCACAGGACCAGGCAGCGGTGGTCATCAGGTTCCTAGTTAGGGCCGTCAGGCTCCGGGCATCGGACCTAGGAAGGAACTCAAGCGTGATGGTGCAAGCACCGCCGGACTGAACCTGGGCCGGACTGGGTTAGCACTGCAGAGCACAGCATAGTAAGAGCTCAGCAAGAACACCGGACTCCATCTTTAAAAGATGAGCCTAGGATGTTCGGACACTGGGTACGGGGTCAGACACAAAAGGACTTCAGAAACATCACACAGAGGCAGAAAAACAACACACAAACGGATCTGGATATGCAGCCTCCAGGATAGGCGGTCTGGGTACTCTTCCCCAGAATAGGCGGAAAAACAAAACACTAACGGATCTGGATATGCCGACCTCCAGGATAGCCGGGTCTGGGTACTCTGCCTGTTATGATCTGGTGACCTTGGAGCCGCATGAAAACTTTCTCTGGAGTCGGTGGAACCTGTACTGACCGCAAATCCTGAACTAACACCGCAACTAGAAGTAGCCGTGGGGCGTGCCTAACAAACCCTAGACACCTCGACACAGCCGGCGGACTAAATACCCCTATAGATGGAAATAGGAATGCTATCTTGCCTCAGAGCAGACCCCCAAAGGATAGGCAGCCCCCCACGAATAATGACTGTGAGTAGGAGAAGAATAGACACACGCAGGTAGAAAACAGGATTTAGCAAAAGAGGCCACTCTAGCTAAATAGGAAAGGATAGGACAGATTACTAGGCGGTCAGTATTAAAACCCTTCCAAAAATATCCACAACAGATAATACAAAAAGTTCCACAATCTAACTAAAGACATGGAATGTATATCTGCCACTCCAGAGAATCCAACAAGACTGAGAAAATACTGACACAATCTAAGCTGGACAAGAAAACACAAAGAATAGCACTGAATTGTGAAGCACACAGCATGTGTGCTACAGGAAAAAAAAACCAGACACTTATCTTTGTTGATTTGGCAGAAAGGCAGGAGGAACCAGGCAGAGGTCCTACACCTCCCAACAACAATTGACAACTGGCAAGAACTAATGAATCCTGCACACCTAAATACCCCAGTCAGAACTGCAATCAGCAGACACACCAGACCAGGACTGCAACCCAGGGACAACTGCATTACCACCTACTACCACCGGAGGGAACCCAAAAGCAGAATTCACAACATCTGCCCCCAGATTAGGCGGAAAAACAAAACACAAACAGATCCGGATATGCAGCCTCCAGGATAGGCGGATCTGGGTACTCTGCCCCCAGAACAGGCGGAAGACAAGTATCAGCTCTCCCAGAACATACTGCAGACAGAAAGGGAGCTGGATACCACACACACAAGGCTAGACTCAGAAACACAATGCAATGCTCTGTGAATGCCCAACAGGAAAGAGGGAGTTTATATAGGAGCTGATTCTCAGCAATAGGCTGAGGGAGCAACACAGGTGCACACTCAAACCCTAATAAAAGCAGGGTAGGTGTGGACATGCGCACCCTAAGCACAAACAGAAACCATTACAGCACAGACAGCACGGGAACTGTGACTTAGGGCACCTGGCAGCGACTGCTAGCCTGAACACACATGGAAAGTCATGCACCAGCTGCAGAGGACATGCGGATGGTCATGCAGCAGAGCAAAGACATCACAGCACATGTGCAGCTACGCATTGGAGCAGGGAACTGAGCCGCATCCATACAGGTAACAGACAACAGTATCCCTGCACATTAGGGGGAGAGGAGAAAGGGTTAAAGCAGAGACATGCAGAGTAACGCCAAAGTATCAACCCACTGGCGTTACACGTGATTAGTGTCTCATACTGATATACACTGTTAGAACAGAGCCCCTGCATGAATTCCCTTCCTTCTCCCTACAGGGACACCGGTGTGTTCACTTATGCATCCACTCTCCCTCGGCATTTCCTTCTTCCCAGGACCTGCGCATGGCAAGCAGGTCTACTGGGAGTGTGCATAGGGCGCACATGTGCTCCCTGCAGTTAAAGGGCCAGTGCTCACGCTTCTGAAAACATCCCCAATCAATAGCTGGGAGACATCTGATATGTAAGTCACCCTCCCCTTTTGGAAGGTGCCTTAGCAACTTCAATATTCAGTCTGTTTACTGCTATTAAATTGTAAGGTCCCTGGATGTGTGCTCTATCTGAACCTGCCCCATTGTGTCCTTCTTGCCCTGTCTGAATCCAACCCTGTCAATCCTTCTCTGCCCAGTCCTCGACTGAGTCTATCCATCCTGCCTGCATCCGATACTGCCTGCCCTATCTGAACTGGTATCTGCTGCATCCTATTCCTGAGTCCATCCTTCCTCTACCCAATACTGAGCCTGATCTGTCTTGTCCACACCTATACCATTACCCTCACCAGTCCAGTCTGAACCTGCACCTGTGATCCCGTACCTGAGGCCGCCATGTGTTCCTGAACTCATCCTGACCATTCCAGATCCAGTACCTGTTCTGTCTACCAGCCGCATGTTCCCCTATGTTCCAGTTCCTAGCCGGTCCTTCTTCCCTGCCCCTTTTGGGGGTCAGCTGCTGCTTCTCTTGGGTTTGCCCTGGAGTAGCACCTGGCATCCACCTGGGCTCAAGTCTAACCACATCATGAGGTGCTCTAGTAAAGAACCAGGTGTTCGCTTAATTATGCCCTTCCAGGCTCTCCTCGGACCATGACACAGTAGTTCCACAGTGGTTCCACAGCCACGTGTGTCACAGAACGCCTGGTGACATGATACCACCGCTGATCAGTAAATTTTTACTGATTGTCGGTCATTTGACTGCCTGACTGTTTGTTTATACAGGCAGACCAACACAAACTAAGTGCACTGAGCAATCTATAGTAGATCCCTGTAGGTTCTCAGCACTACGAGTCCTGTTTATACCTTTCAGGCCATGTGCACACGTTCAGGATTTTTCGCTTTTTTTCGCGTTTTTTCGCTATAAAAACGTGATAAAAACGCGAAAAAAACCGCTAACATATGCCTCCTATTATTTACAGGGTATTCCGCATTTTTTGTGCAAATGTTGCATTTTTTTCCGCGAAAAAATCGCATAGCGGAAAAAAAAGCAACATGTTCATTAAAAATGCGGAATTGCGGGGATTCCGCACACCTAGGAGTGCATTGATCTGCTTACTTCCCGCACAGGGCTATGCCCACCATGCGGGAAGTAAGCAGATTATGTGCGGTTGGTACCTAGGGTGGAGGAGAGGAGACTCTCCTCCACGGACTGGGCACCATATAATTGGTGAAAAAAAAAGAATTAAAATAAAAGATAGTGATATACTCACCCTCTGATGGCCCCCGAAGTGTTCCCGCCTCTCCGGTGCATGCTTTCTCTTCCGTTCCTATAGATGCCGGTGTGGTTCAGGACCTGTGATGACGTCGCTGTCTTGTGATTGGTCGCGTGACCGCTCATGTGACTCACGCAACCAATCACAAGCCGCGACGTCATCGAAGGTCCTGAACCACACCGGCATCTATAGGAACGGACGCCGCTGAGATCGGCTGTCTGCAGAGGGTGAGTATAACCATTTTTTTATTTTTTTTTTTTATTATTTTTAAACATTCTATCTTTTACTATAGATGCTGCATAAGCAGCATCTATAGTAAAAAGTTGGTCACACTTGTCAAACAGTATGTTTGACAAGTGTGACCAACTTGTCAGTCAGTTTTCCAAGCGATGCTACAGATCGCTTGGAAAACTTTAGCATTCTGCAAGCTAATTACGCTTGCAGAATGCTAAAAAAAAACGCGAAAACACCGGGAAAAAAACGCAAAAAAAAAAAATGCGGATTTCTTGCAGAAAATTTCCGGTTTTCTTCAGGAAATTTCTGCAAGAAATCCGGACGTGTGTGCAGCGCCCCAGAGTCCTGGTCGTTGCAGTACTGTGGATCCGCCACTATGGGGAGCCATGGTGCGTTCGATGGCACTGAAGGAGTTCCTCTGAGCAGGTATCACAGACACCAATATGTTTCACAGCTGGGCCTCCGGGGGGAGCTAAGGGTTCTATTCATTAGGCCACTCCCCACCATAGTGGGTAAACTGGGGGTCAGGCAGGAAGTTAGAGGAAAAAGCTGACTGGATTGAACGAAGCAACACCTTGTGGCAGAGGGTGTTGTGGAGGAAGAGACAGTAGGGCCTCTGTCAGGGGTGGGATCCTGACAGAGGCTTGGCATTGGAAAGAACGTAACGGGACCGTGCCTGCTCAGCATAGCGGCGGTGCCCTAAGAAAGGACTAGAAGCGAGATAGATTGTGCTGAGTGAGAAACGAGATCAAGCGAAAGGAGAATACCAGTAGGGGTCATGCTGTAAGACCGGAGCAACATCCTACTGAGGCGCACTACCGGTGGCCGGAACGCCGAGGGAGTGGAATAGCATACAGCTTCAAGCCATACTCCAAACAGCGGCAGGGCAGTCAGTTTAAGGCGGGCTGCCTAACACATATCACCTATGAAGTCTTGGGGGGCAATTGCGGGAGAGGGGCGTCTCTAGGGTCCCGGAAGAACTCCAGGCCTACCTGACAAACGGGTGCCGTTCCAACCTGAATAACAGGGCGGGATGGAATACGAGAAGAACATCAAGTAATCGAGTTGTGAGGGAACTTAAGAAACAGACACAACCGTTGTGGGGTACTTTCCGTGAGCACAGCAGGGAAGGACTACAACACACAGCGCTAGAAGGAGGGCACTGATTTCCACCTGTGAGGAGAACTCTGGAGGTGCCATTGGACCGGTCGGACTTGCGCAGCCTGGTGAACCGTATTCTGGACTGAGGACTCAGAGATCTCCAGTAAAGAGGTAAAGAGACTGCAACCTGGTGTCCTCGTTATTTGCCGCGACCTGCACCGCTACACCACCATTAACCCCACTTATTGCATCGGACGTCCCCCACTGACAGACAGGGCCACGGACCGGGCCTAGCCACCGTGATAACCCCAGGACTGAGACTCAGAGGCCCGGCTCCGGGTACCCCTCGGCCCTGCGGCGGTGTGGGGGCGCTCCACATGTGCACTTACCCTTATGCTGCGCAATAGATAATTTTGCTCAATGCGAGTGGTTTGCTTCTTTATCGGGTGATCAGCAGCCTGTTTACATGGCAAGATAATTGTGACACAAGGTTTTTTAACAATACTCATTCACTATTAACTTGTAGTATAAATACAATTTATCTCTTTTATTCGGAGGTATTATCACCCTGTCTATCTTTGAATAGTTATTATGTTTCTAAGGAGCCTTTGGACTCTTGTAACCACCAGTACCCAAGTACAATTTCCTGCTCTGCACTCCTATTGCTACGCCTCTCAAGGTGACCATGCTATGTGATTCGGTTTATTATATACATATATTATTATTATTTATTTATATAGAACCATTAATTCCATGGTGCTGTGCATTAGCCAGGGTTATATCAAGATACAAATATCACTTAAAGTAAACAAACTAACAATGACAGACTGGTACAGTGGTGAGAGGACCCTGCCCTTGTGGGCTTACATTCTACAGAATTATGGGGAAGGAGACAGTAGGTCGGGGGTTGCAGTAGCTCCGATGGTGTTGAGGTGGCCGTGTGGTCATTACAGGTTGTAAGCTTTTTTGGAGAGGTGGGTTTTCAGGTTTCTTTTGAAGGCTCCAAATGTGGTGGATAACCAGACGTGTTTTCCAGAGGATGGGTGATATTCGGGAGAAGTCTTGAAGGCGATTGGGCGAGGAGCGAATATCGTGGAGGAGAGAAGGAGGTCTTGGGAGGACCGGAGATTACGTGAGGGAAGATATTGAGAGATTAGTTTGGAAATATACGGAGGAGAAAGGTTATGGATGGCTTTGTAGGTGAGTGTTAGTAGTTTAAATTGGATACGCTGGGAAATTGGGAGCCAGTGAAGGGATTTGCAAAGAGGGGAAGCAGGAGTGTAGCGAGGAGAGAGAATATATACTATATATATATTTATATATTGCAGCTTGCTACAGTTAAACACGTGTCTTCACTAATAATCTTAGAAAATTGGAATCAATTCTCTTTATGTTCATGTACATTATTATGTATAGATCTGTAAGTCAATAAACACAGTTCCTCCTCCCATCCCTTAGGCCACGGGCACATGTTGATTATTTGGTGAGTTTTTTTTCCTCAATAAGCCAAAACCAGGAGTGGAACAGTCAGAGGAAAGTGTAATAGAAATACATCACCACTTCTGCATTTATCACCCACTCCTGGTTTTGGCTTAGGCTAGTTTCACACTAGCGTTTTGCTGAGCTGCGGAGGGCTGTGGACTTCCTCCACGAAGCCCTGCCCACAGCCGCACCTCCATCGCTCAGCTCCGCCCACGTCCGCATGTGGCCTGCTTACCTATCTTTAACCCCTTTCTGCCAGCTGACGGAATAGTACGTCAGCTGGCAGATCCCCTGCTTTGAGGTGGGCTCCGGCGGTGAACCCACCTCAAAGCCGCGACATGTCAGCTGTTTTGTACAGCTGACATGTGCGCGCAATGAGCACGAGCGGAATCGCGATCCGCCCGCGCCCATTAACTAGTTAAATGCCGCCGTCAAGCGCTGACAGCGGCATTTAACTAGCGCTCCCGGCCGCGCGGCCGGAGGTGCTCACACTGCTGACCCCTATCACATGATCGGGGGTCAGCGGTGCATTGCCATAACAACCAGAGGTCTCCTTGAGACCTCTATGGTTGTTGATGGCCGATTGCTTTGAGCGCCACCCTGTGGTCGGCGCTCAAAGTACACCACGATTTCTACTACATAGAGGTGATCTGTACTTCACCTCTATGTAGCAGAGGCGATCGTGTAGTGCATGCTTCTAACCCCCTATGGAGGCTATTGAAGCATGCCAAAATTTTTAAAAAAAGTATTTAAAAATATAAAAAAAATAAAAAAAAATATAAAAGTTCAAATCACCCCCCTTTCGCCCCAATCAAAATAAAACAATTAAAAAAAAATCAAACCTACACATATTTGGTATTGCCGCGTTCAGAATCGCCCGATCTATCAAAAAAACAAAGGATTAACCTGATCGCTAAATGGCGTAGCGAGAAAAAAAATCAAAACGCCAAAATTAAGTTTTTTTGGTCGCCATGACATTGCATTAAAATGCAATAACGGGCGATCAAAAAAATGTATCTGCACCAAAATGGTATGAATAAAACGCCAGCTTGGCACGCAAAAAATAAGCCCTCACCCGACCCCAGATCACGAAAATTGGAGACGCTACGGGTATCGGAAAATCGCACAATTTTTCTTTTTTTTTTAGCAAAGTTTGGAATTTTTTTTCACCACTTAGATAAAAAATAACCTAGACATGTTAGGTGTCTATGAACTCATAATGACCTGGAAAATCATAATGGCAGGTCAGTTTTAGCATTTGGTGAACCTAGCAAAAAAGCCAAACAAAAAACAAGTGTGAGATTGCACTTTTTTTGCAATTTCATCACACTTGGAATTTTTTTCCCGTTTTCTGTTACACGGCATGGTAAAACCAATGGTATCGTTCAAAAGTACAACTTGTCCCGCAAAAAATAAGCCCTCACATGGCCACATTGACGGAAAAATAAAAAAGTTATGGCTCTGGGAAGGAGGGGAGCAAAAACCGAAAACGAAAAAAGCTCCGGGGGTGAAGGGGTTAACATTAGGTACGCAGGTCGTGCGGATGTATGCGGATGCCTCCGCATGCGTCGTTTTGACAATGTGGCTACCCGCGTCGAAGGCAGCTGGTTGGAATTTCTTTTTTTCTCTGCATCGTCAAAACGACGCATGCAGAGGCATCTGCATACTGTACATCCGCACGACCTGCGTACCTAATGTTAAAGATAGGTACGCAGGCCGCATGTGGACGTGGGCGGAGCTGAGCGGCGGAGGTGCGGCCGTGGGCAGGGCTTCACGGAGGAAGTCTGCAGCCCTCTGCAGCTCAGCAAAACGCTAGTGTGAATCTAGCCTTACACATACTGAGGTAAGAAACGCAACACATAGTCAACGTGTGAACGTGGCGTAATACTTGAGGTTCCTGGTTTCCTTAGGCAGAACCAAATTTGACACATAGGCTAAGTGCACACGTCGCAGAATTGCCGTGGAAATTTCCACGGCAATTCTGCAACTCCTGCCGCAGGTATATCGCATGTGGAATTGGCATGCATATTCCTGCTAAAAACTAGCGTTTTGCAAGCATAATTAGCTTGCAGAATGCTAGCGTTTTCCAAGCGATCTGTAGCATCGCTTGGAAAACTGATTGACAGGTTGGTTACACTTGTCAAACATAGTGTTTGACAAGTGTGACCAACTTTTTTTCTATTGATGCTGCCTATGCAGCATCCAGTGGCGTAACTACAAAGTTATGGGCCCCGGTGCGAACTTCCAAATGGGCCCCCCCCGCCATAAAATTCAATGTAACTCCCATAGAATACAATGCAGCCCCCCTCATAGTATAATGCAGCCCCTCCATACAGGGGCAGTGAGAAAGACACGAGCAAATGGTGACGAGGGGGCAGGGGAGAGGGCACAAGGGGGCAAGGAAGACAGGCACAAGGGGACACACGGTGGCTAGGAGGCAGGGGAGAAGGTTACAAGGGGACTAGTGGGCAAGGGAGACTGACACAAGGGGAAAATGGAGACTGACACAAGGGGCACACGGGGACAAGTGGGCAAGGGAGACTGACACAAAGGGCACACGGGGACTAGTGGACAAGGGAGACTGGCACACGGGGACACAGGGACTAGTGGGCAAGGGAGACTGACACACGGGGAATAGTGGGCAAGGGAGACTGATACAAGGGGACTAGTGGGCAATGGAGACTGACACAAGGGGACACACGGGGACAAGGGACAAGCACAAGGGGACAAGGGAGACAGGCACAAGGGGACACAGGGACTAGTGGGCAAGAGACTGACACAAGGGGACAAGGGATACAAGCACAAGGGGACACACAGGGACAAGTGGGAAAGGGAGACTGACACACAGGGACTAGGGGACAAAGGAGACTGACACAAGCACAAGGGGACATAGGAGACAGGCACATGGGGACACACAGGGTCTAATGGGCAAGGGAGACTGGCACATGGGGACACAAGCATAAGGGAGACAGGCTCAAGGGGACACACGGCCCCCTGACCTGCCAGAGCCGCTTGCAGCTGCGACCGTGGTAGTTACCCCGCTGCCTCACACACACACACATACTACAGATATCACACACACTACAGATATCACACACACACACACACACACATACTACAGATATCACACACACACACACACACACACTACAGATATCACACACACACACACATTATACTACAGATATCACACACACTACAGATATCACACACACACACACACACTACAGATATCACACACACACACACACTACAGATATCACACACACACACACATACTACAGATATCACACACACACTACAGATATCACACACACACATCATATTACAGATATCACACACATACTAGTTATCACACACACACAGAGACATACTACAGATATCACACACACACATACTACAGATATCACACACACACACACACCCCAGAGATACCAGCTCATATACACAACTCACAATCTCCTCTCTGGTACAGGGGTGGCTGATATAAACCGGCTGCAGCTCCTCAGCTTCTCCTGACTAAAGCGGCTCTGTCCCGCACCTCCCCCCTGCTCTCGCCTTCTGTCCCGGGGTTATTTTGGCTTTCTCTTAAATACGATCTCATTCAGACGTACATGAGATGTATGAGGGGGGAAAAATACAGACTGAGAAGCTGTCTCATCGTGATGACTGGAGCTGCTTCCTGTCTCTCACGTGCCCCGGCTGCCCCCTTCCCCTAGATACGCTCTCGGACTGTTGCCGGGTGGTGTTGGGTGCCAGCACAGCCCGCACAGTGGTATATCCAGCACAGCCCGCACAGTGGTATATACAGCACAGCCCGCACAGTGGTATATACAGCACAGCCCGCATCTCTCGCCCCCCCGAGAATGCCCCCACAGTCCAGTAAAAAAAAAAAAAAACACTCTCCTTACCTTTCCTCTTGCCAGCGTTGCTTCCTGCTCCGGTCTGAGGCTCTGCTGCAATCTGCCCGGGACACAGCAGGTGCGCGATGATATGATGTCATCGCGCACCCGCAGTGTCAGAGGCAGAGCGGGGAATGATGGGAGAGGGAGCGTCTGTAGACGCTCTCTCCTCCGTCATTGCATTCAACTGTACCGGCGTCATAGACGCTGGTATAGTTGAATGCGACGGCGGGGGGGTGAGTCGGCGGCGGCGGGGGGAGGCGGATCGAGCGGCCCATGACTGGCACCGGCTCTTCTGGCATTTGCCAGAAGTGCCCGATGGCCAGTCCGGCCCTGCTCTGACCTGCCGGCCCCGGGCCCCTGACCTGCCGGGCCCAGTCGCAATGGCGACCGCTGCAACCGCGGTAGTTACGCCCCTGTCCATACTGTACAATGGCCACACATAGTGCTCCATACTGTACAATGGCCACACATAGTGCTCTATACTGTACAATGGCCACACATGATGCTCCATACTGTACAATGGCCACACATGATATTGCCTACAGTATAATGGTCACACATAGTTACTCCTACACACGCGGCTGAGCTCCGTACACATTGCACATGCGGCTCCCCTCCGTACACCTCGTACACACCCGGCTCCGCTCCGTACACCTTGAACACACGGCTCCGCTCCGTATACCTCGTACACACATGGCTACGCTCCGTACACCTCGTACACACACGGCTACGCTCCGTACACCTCGTACACACACGGCTACGCTCCGTACACCTTGCACACACGGCTCCGGTCCGTACACATCGTACACACCCGGCTCCGCTCCGTACACCTCATACACACACGGCTCCGCTCCATATACCTCATACACACATGGTTCCGCTCCGTACACCTCGTACACACACGGTTCCGCTCCGTACACCTCGTACACACCCAGCTCCGCCTTGTACACCTCATACACACACGGCTCCGCTCCGTACACCTCATACACACACGGCTCCGCACCATACACCTCATACACACACGGCTCCGCTCCATACACCGCATACACACACGGCTCCGCTCCATACACCGCATACACACCCAGCTCCGCTCCGTACACCTCGTACACACCCGGCTCCGCTCCGTACACCTCATACACACCCAGCTCCGCCTTGTACACCTCATACACACACGGCTCCGCTCCGTACACCTCATACACACACGGCTCCGCTACATCCACACAAACCCCTCCTGACCTCACACAAAAGCTTACCCTCCTCCAGCATGATGACAACCAGCACTGCACTACTGTCCTGCACTACACGGAAGCCCTTGATCATGTGACTCCGACTCCTCCCCTCCTGTGACCTCATCACAGGTCCTGTGCGCACAGAGCAGCTGCAGCCATAGTTGTGGTGTGCGGCTCTCTGCAGTGGAGGGGCTCTGCTGCGGGACAAGTGCAGTCCCACCCGTGATTGCGCATGCACTGAGAGAGTGCACGCGCACCAGGGCCTGTAAAGAAGATTTATTTAAAGGGCCAGCGGCCCGTTTTGTAGCTCAGAGTTCTTAGGGGCCCGCCCAGTCTGCTGGACTGGGCGGGCCTCTAAGCACTGCGGGCCCCGTCGCAATTGCGACCCCTGCGACCGCGGTAGTTACGCCCCTGGCAGCATCAATAGTAAAAAGATCTAATGTTAACCCCTTCGTGCCATGCGCCGTACTAGTACGGCGCTGCCGGCACTGCATTAGTGCCAGCCGCAGTACTAGTACGGCGCATCGATCACCGCGGTCTCCCGCTGAGTGCCGCGGTGATCGGGTGCGGGTGTCAGCTGTATATGACAGCTGACACCCCGCAGCAATGCCCACGATCGGCGCTGTCGCCGATCGCGGGCATTTAACCCCTCTGATGCCGCTGTCAATAGTGATGAGATCGCGCTGCTCCGGTGACCTGGAAGGAGTCCCCGGATCCAAGATGGCCGCGGGACTCCTTCCGGGTCATGAGATGACCCTGCTTGCCGGCGTCTGCTGAGAATTCCTCATAGCAGGCGCCGGCAAGCCTCTGCAATGTGCCTGTCAGATCGATGATCTGACAGAGTGCTGTGCACACTGTCAGATCACCGATCTGTGATGTCCCCCCCTGGGACAAAGTAAAAAAGTAAAAAAAAAAAATTTTCCACATGTGTTAAAAAAAAAAAAAAAAAAAATTCCTAAATAAAGAAAAAAAAAAAATATTCCCATAAATACATTTCTTTATCTAAATAAAAAAAAAATCACACAATAAAAGTAAACATATTTAGTATCGCCGCGTCCGTAACGAACCCACCTATAAAACTATATCACTAGTTAACCCCTTCAGTGAACACCGTAAAAAAAAACAAAAGAAACGAGGCAAAAAACAACGCTTTATTCTCATACCGCCAAACAAAAAGTGTAATAACACGCGATCAAAAAGACGGATATAAATAACCATGGTACCGCTGAAAACGTCATCTTGTCCCGCAAAAAAAAAACCGCCATACAGCATCATGAGCAGAAAAATAAAAAAGTTATAGTCCTCAGAATAAAGCGATGCAAAAACAATTATTTTATTATATAAAATAGTTTTTATTGTGTAAAAGCGCCAAAACATAAAAAAATTACATAAATGAGGTATCGCTGTAATCGTACTGACCCGAAGAATAAAACAGCTTTATCCTTTTTACCAAACGCGGAACGGTATAAACGCCCCCCCCCCTAAAAGAATTTCAGGAATTGCTGGTTTTTGTTCATTCCGCCTCCCAAAAATCGGAATAAAAAGCGATCAAAAAATGTCATGTACCCGAAAATGGTACCAATAAAAACGTCAACTCGTCCCGCAAAAAACAAGATCTCACATGACTCTGTGGACCAAAATATGGAAAATTTATAGCTCTCAAAATGTGGTGATGCAAAAACTATTTTTTGATATAAAAAGCGTCTTTTAGTGTGTGATGGCTGCCAACCATAAAAATCCACCCAAAAAACGCTATAAAAGTAAATCAAACCCTCCTTCATCACCCCCTTAGTTAGGGAAAAATAATAAAATGTAAAAAAATATATTTATTTCCATTTTCCCGTTAGGCTACTTTCACACTAGCGTCGGTACGGGGCCGTCGCGCTGCGTTGGCCCGACATACCGACGCATACTGTGCAAGCGCCGCACAACGGGGGCAGCGGATGCTGTTTTTCCACGCATCCGCTGCCCCATTGTGAGGTGCCGGGAGGTGGGGGCGGAGTTCCAGCCACGCATGCGCGGTCGGAAATGGTGGACCGTCGGCACAAAAAAAGTTACATGTAATGTTTTTTGCTGCCGGCGGTCCGCCACAACACGACGCAACCGTCGCACGACGCTTGCGACGTGTGTCAATACGTCGCTAATGTTAGTGTATGGGGAAAAAACGCATCCTGCAGATGACTTTGCAGGATGCGTTTTTTCGCCAAAATGACGCATTGCGATGTATGCAAAAAAACGCTAGTGTGAAAGTAGCGCTAGGGTTAGGACTAGGGTTAGGGTTAGGGTTGGGGTTAGGGTTTCAGTTAGAATTGGGGAGTTTTCACTGTTTAGGCGACATGGCGTCCGATCTCAACGTGTTTGTTTGCGTTAAGAACGCATGCGTTTTTATAGAAAAAAACCAGAACACACACTGAAAAGTCACCCACCACCATCAAGGTGATAAAGGGATCCAAACCCTAACCCTAACCCTACCCCTAAACTCACCCCTAACCGTTTAATGAACATTTTCTGACAGTCATAGTGCCACGTATTTCAGTGCCACGTATTTCAGTGCCACGTCTTTCAGTGCCATGATATTTCAGTGCCATGATATTTCAGTGCCACGTCTTTCAGTGCCACGATATTTCAGTGCCACGTATTTCAGTGAAATACGTGGCACTGAAATATCATGGCATTTACGTGAAATACGTGGCACTTATATACGTGGCACTTATATACGTGGCACTTATATACGTGGCCACTGAAATATCGTGGCACTTATATACGTATATACGTATATAAACGTATTTCAGTGCCACGTATTTCAGTGCCACGTATTTCAGGTTAAGGGTAGGGGTAGGGTTAGGGGTAGGGTTATAGGATTAGGGGTAGGGTTAGGGTTTTTTGGTTTTTTCTTGTTTTCTTGTGTTTTTCTATAAAAACGCATGCGTCTAAAAACGCATGCGTTTTACCGCGTTTACATGCGTTTTTTCACACATGCGTTTTTTTTTAAAACGCATGCAGATAAAAATGCAAGTGTGAAACCAGCTTTACCCTTGGGAAAATAAAAACATGGGGGCTAAAATATAATTTTCGTGGAAAAAAATATATTTTTTATTTTCGCGGCTCTGCGTTATAAACTGTAGTGAAGCACTTGGGGGTTCAAAGTTCTCACAACACATCTAGATAAGTTCCGTGGGGGGTCTAGTTTCCAATATGGGGTCACTTGTGGGGGGTTTCTACTGTTTAGGTACATCAGGGGCTCTGCAAATGCAACATGACACCTGCAGACCAATCCATCTAAGTCTGCATTTCAAACGGCGCTCCTTCCCTTCCGAGCTCTGCCGTGTGCCCAAACGGTGGTTCCCCCCCATATATGGGGTATCAGCGTACTCAGGACAAATTGGACAACAACTTTTGTGGTCCAATTTCTCCTGTTACCCTTGGGGAAAAAAATTGTGGGCTAAAACATCATTTTGTGGAAAGAAAAAATGATTTTTTAATTTTCACAGCGCTACATTCTAAACTTTAGTGAAATCACTGGGGGTTAAAAGTGCTCACCACACATCTAAATAAGTTCCTTAGGGGGTCTTCTTTCCAAAATGGTGTCACTTGTGGGGGTTTCCACTGTTTAGGCACGTCAGGGGCTCTCCAAACACGACATGGGTTCCGATCTCAATTCCAGCCAATTTTGCATTGAAAAGTCAAATGGCGCTCCTTCCCTTCCGAGCTCTGCCATGCGCCCAAACAGTGGTTTATCCCCATATATGAAGTATCAGCGTACTCAGGACAAATTGCACAACAACTTTTGGGGTCCAATTTATCCTGCTACCCTTGGGAAAATAAAAAATTTGGGGCAAAAAGATCATTTTTTGTGAAAATTAATATTAATTTTTTTTACGGCTCTACATTATAAACTTCTGTGAAGCACTTGGAGGTTCAAAGTGCTCACCACACATCTAGATTAGTTCCTTAGAGGGTCTACTTTCCAAAATGGTGTCACTTGTTGGGGTTTCCACTGTTTAGGCACGTCAGGGGCTCTCCAAACACGACATGGGTTCCGATCTCAATTCCAGCCAATTTTGCATTGAAAAGTCAAATGGCGCTCCTTCCCTTCCGAGCTCTGCCATGTGCCCAATCAATGGTTTACCCCAACATGTGGGGTATCGGCGTACTCAGGACAAATTGTACAACAACTTTTTTGGTCCAATTTCTCCTGTTACCCTTGTCAAAATAAAACAAATTGGATCTGAAGTAAAAATTTTGTGAAAAAAAAGTTAAATGTTCAATTTTTTTTAAACATTCCAAAAATTCCTGTGAAGCACCTGAAGGGTTAATAAACTTTTTGAATGTGGTTTTGAGTACCTGGAGGGGTGCAGTTTTTAGAATGGTGTCACTTTTGGGAATTTTCTGTCATATAGACCCCTCAAAGTCACTTTAAGTGTGAGGTGGTCCGTAAAAAAAAAATGGTTTTGCAAATTTTGTTGCAAAAATGAGAAATCGCTGGTCAACTTTTAACCCTTATAACTCCCTAACAAAAAATAATTATGTTTCCAAAATTGTGCTGATGTAAAGCAGACATGTGGGAAATGTTGTTTATTAACTATATTATGTGATATAACTCTCTAATTTAAGGGCATAAAAATGAAAAATTTGAAAATTGCTAAATTTTCATAATTTTCGACAAATTTCTTTTTTTTTCACAAATAAATGCAAGTCATATCGAAGAAGTTTTACCACTATCATAAAGTACAATATGTCATGAGAAAACATTCTCAGAATCACCAGGATCCGTTGAAGCGTTTCAGAGTTATGACCTCATAAAGTGACAGTGGTCAGAATTGTAAAAATTGGCCGTGTCACTTAGGTGAAAACAGGCTTTGGGGTGAAGGGGTTAAAAAAAAAAGAAAAAAAAAAGGTCATTCTCACCTTCCGAAGGCAGCCGATCTCAGCGGCTTCCGTTCCTATAGATGCTTTGTGTGCAGGACCTGCGATTACGTCTTCGCAGGTCCTTCACACAAAGCATCCATGGGAACGGAAGCGGCCGCGTGCACCGCTGAGAGGCGGGAAGACTCCGGGGCCATCAGAAGGTGAGTATATCACTATTTTTTATTTTAATTCTTTTTTTTTTTTAACAATTATATGGTGCCCAGTCAGTGGAGGAGAGTCTCCTGTCCTCCACCCTGGGTACCAACTGCACATGATCTGCTTACTTCCCGCATGGTGGGCACAGCCCCATGTGGGAAGTAAGCAGATTAATGCATTCCTAGGTGTGCAGAATCCCCGCAATTCCGCAAATTTAATGAACATGCTGCATTTTTTTCTGGAATGCGATTCCGCTCAGGAAAACAATGCAGCATGTGCATAAAAAATGTGGATTGCATTCTATTAAATAGGATGCTTAATGTGAGCATTTTTTTCACGGTTTTATAGCGTTTTTATAGCAAAAAAACGCGAAAATTCTGCTACGTGTGCACACAGCCATACAGTTTTAGAAATGTTGACTACATTGACAGGTATATTAGCCTTCACAAAAGAGCACCCTTTAGGGTTCCTGCAGACGAGTGTGTAAATCAGACGTGTGCCAATTTTTTATTGGATAACATACGGACAGCATACTGACCCATGTTATTCAATAGGGCTGTTCAGATGAACGATTTTTCTCTCGGTCCGACTCATGCACTACTTTTATCCAGGGCCGGCCCGAGAGATTACGGTGCCCTAGGCGAAACTATTTTGTTGCACCCCTACTACTTTTAACATACCTCCCAACTTTTGAAGGTGGGAAAAGAGGGGCAAAGTTTGTGGCGCGCTTCGCGCGCCGAGGCAAATTTTAGGCCACACCTCTGACCACACCCATTCATAACTAGCCACACCCATATCCACGTCCCAACCACACCCATTTAGCACTGCTGATCACACTGTTTCATAAAGAATAATTATAAACAAAAAAATATGGCCACACAGTGCTCCATACTATATAATGGCCACATATGATGCTCCATACTGTATAATGACCACACATGATGCTCCATACTGTATATTGGCCGCACATGATACTTCGTACCATATAATGGCCACACATAGCTACTCCTACACACGCGGCTGCGCTCCGTACACACGTGCTCTGCTCCATACACCTCGTACACACGCGGCTCCGCTCCGTACACCTCGTACACATTTAGCTCCGCTCCATACACGTCATACACACATGACTCCGCTCCGTACACCTCATACACACACGGCTCCGCTCCATACACATTCAGCTCTGCTCCATACACCTTTTGCCTTTTGAAAAGATTTTTTATAATTTTTTCTATTTTTTCTCTGGCGCCCCCTTAGGGTCGGCGCCCTAGGCGGCCGCCTAGTTCGCCTATACGTTCGGGCCGGCCCTGCTTTTATCGGACCCTCGACTGAAACTCAAGTCTATGAGTGGAAGAAAAAAAATTGGATCTCATACAGACCATCCGATTTTTATGGATAGATTTCCATTATAAACTAGGAAGCTATATGTCATCATGTACATGTTTTAATGTAGTTGTAGGAAAAGGGATCACACACAGACATCACACGAACTTAAAAAACGGACACAAAGATGCCACATAGATGGAATTCTCATTAAAATTAGAAAATAATGTACAGAGTAACAAACCTGGAAGATTTTTCATACACTTGTCTGCAGGCGCCAAAATAACGGAAGATGACTGCAGCATGTTAATAATACAAATGTTTGTGTTTATGGTAGCCAGATGTACTTGTCACCTGGTTTCCAGAACTGATGAGTGGTAATTCAGAAATACTGGTCTCGACTTGTGTAACCATGTTTGTCCCAGACTGACCCTCCCCCTCTTCAGAGCCTTCCTTTGAGAAGATAATGGATAATCCCACCACAAGCTGCTTTACTGCTCTTTGAGAATCAGCAAATCTCAGTGTCTCCCAACCCCCAGCTCCACAACAACAACTGGATGTGTGCACTGGTGTATTGTGATCATCAGTCTAGCACTTGTCAATTAGTGGAGTGCTGGATATATTGGTTTATAGATTTCAATACAATCTACATAAGTAGATTACTTTCCATCCCCAGTCTGTAGGATTGCGCTTGGACAACAGTTTTTTGCCCTATCACTCCAACAGTCTGGTATTTTTCATGAATTGAACAGCTTTGATATAGTCTAGTTCACACATAACCACAATTGTTTGGAAAGTCTAATTCATTGTAAAAGTTCACACCACCCGACTTGGGACATTGAATGAACGCCGAATGGTACATAGTTATCGATCGTCAGTCATTTAACCGCCTGTTTACACAGCTGACCCTGCTTCAGAGGTGCACCAAATTATCAATAGTAGCTAGACTGCCATTGTTCTCGGCTGTGCAAGCCCTAATTACACATGTTAATGCACCGCCAACAACACACACAAAAGATCATTTCAGCCAATGAAAGAGCATTTTGCATGTTCATCGGTATTAGGCAGCCTGTTTGCATTCCAAAGTTAATTGTGAATGGAACATTACTAGTAACGCTCATTCACTTATCATCTTGCAATGACAATGGATCCTTGGTGATTGTTTGATATTACAAATGCAGCAATAGGAATCATGACTGATTCTGTGTGCAGCTCTGTTTGCTCATCCGCATATGGGATATTTTCAGGAATAGGTGCATTCACATGCGGTCTGCTCCATAAATTGGACCAGACTAGAACAAGTTGCAATTATTTTCACAAGGACCTGAAATCTAAAGCTAATGTGCACTAGCACATGGACTAACATTGGGTCCATGTGCAATTCATTCTCTACGGAGTGAGTACTACATGGACTTTTCTCTGTCCTTGTGCAACAGAAAACACGTAGACCAATGTTAGCCTACCTATGTGCTAGATATGGGTGGAAAAAAACTCACCGCATGCACTAGGCTGGTCCAATTTACAGATTAGACTGGCGCATATAAATGAAAGGCAGCTCTTGCATCCATCCATTATGTGGACGAGCACGCGGGGCCAGATTTACCATTTGGACTAATACCATCATGTCATCCTATGGTGTTAAGACAATTCTGACATGCACAAGTAAAATAATGCCAATATAGAATGACCAAATAATATGCAACATCTAAGTAAGGCTACACTCCATGGGCGGACATACCGCCGGTTCAACCAGTGTGGCTGCATCGGGACCCGGGGGCTCAGGGGGGCCCCTGCAGGGCGGCTATTAATGAGGGCAATCTTGCCAGTTTATCCTTCCTCGAGGCTCCGGGGGGCCCTGGCCAGATTGCCCTCATGTGCAGCGGGCAGGGAGAAATCCCTGCAGCTCCACTGCCTGCAAGAGAAAATGGTAGCAGAGCAGAGCTGCAGGGAATGGATCCATCCTGCTTCCTGTCTCATACAGCAGCGGCTGAATTACATCATCATTCAGCACCGCAGCTGTGCGAGACAGGAAGCTGCTGGCGATGGTGCGGCTTCAGGATACCGTGCGCAGAGGTGAGGAGTGTGTGTGTGTATGCAGAGAGGTGAATGGTGCTGTGTGTGTGTCTGTGTGTGTGTATGCAGAGAGGTGAATGGTGCTGTGTGTGTGTGTGTGTGTGTGTGTAGGTGAAGGAAAGGGAAATGATGGGGCAGAAGGCAATGATTGGTTTGAAAGAGAAGGCAATGATGGTGGTAATGGGGCAGAAGGCAATGATTGGGTAAAAAGAGAGGGCAATGATGGAGGTGATGGGGCAGAAGGCAATGATTGGGTTGACAGAGAGGGCAACGATGGGGGTGATGGGGAAGAAAGCAATGATGGGGTTGGTGAAAAGGGCAATAATGGGGGAGGTGGGGTAGGAGGAAATGATGGAGGTGGTGAATGGGCAATATTGGAGGTGGTGAGGAGGAGGAAATGATGGAGGCGGTGTAATGGGCAATGATGGGGTGGTGGGGCAGAAGGCAATGATTGGGTTGACGGAGAGGAGAATGATGGGGTTGATGGGGGAGAAAGCAATGATGGGGTGATGGAAAGGGCAATAATGGGATTGGTCGGGGAGGAGGAAATGATCGAGGTGATGAATGGCCAATAATGGGGGTGGTTGGGAGGAGGAAATGATTTAGGCAGTGTAATGGGCAATAATGGGGGTGGTGATGAGGAGGAAATGATGGAGGCGGTGTAATGGGCAATGATGGGGTGGTGGGGGAAAAGACAATGATGGTGGTGGTGGAAAGGGCAATGATGGAGGTCGTGGAATGGGTAATGATGGGGAGAAGACAATGATGATGGCATTGGAAAGGACAATGATGGGGTGGTGGGGAGAAGGCAATGATGGAGGTGGTGGAATGGGTAATGATGAGGGTGGTGGGGAGGAGGAAATGATGGAGGTTGTGGATTGGGTAATGATGGGGGTGGTGGGGGAGAAGACAATCATGATGGCGGTGGAAAGGACAATGATGGGGTGGTGGGGGAGGAGGAAATGATGGAGGTGGTAGAATGGGCAATAATGGGGTGGTGGGGAGAAAGCAATGATGGAGGTGGTGAAGAGGGCAATCGTGAGGGAGAGGGCAATAATGGGATGCGGGGGAGGAGAACAATGAGGGGTGTGGGGGATTGTGATGGGAGGAAGGGGGATTTATAATGGATTTAGGAACAGGGGGAGGTGGAGGAAGATGTTATTATCGATTATTATGTCTAACACAGTCCGTTAGTATAAAGTGTACTCACTTATTATGTATAGCACACTCCCTTAGTATATAGTGTACTCACTTATGTATAGCACAGTCCCTTAGTGTATAGTGTACTCACTTATTATGTATAACACCATCCTTAGTTACATAGTTTCCTCTTTTGTTATATATAACACCGTCCCTTATTACATGCCATCCTCTCTAGTTATATATGGTGCCTTCCCTTATTATATAGCTTCCTCTGCTGTTATCTACAGTGCTGTCTCTTACATAGTGTATTCTTGTTAATTTTGTTATTCACAGCGCCCTCTTTTATTACATAGTCCCCTCTCTTGTTAGATGTAAAATGACTACTGATGGAGGAGCCGGTGATCAGACGACCAGTCCATCAGCTCCTCCTTTAGAAAAGAAGCTTTCCCATGCTCCATCAGCCATAATTGCATTATACAGCTAACAAGACAGGACGGTATGTAATAAAAAACAGGGCTCTATAAAATCCAATATATAAGAGATAGCAATATACATAATAAAGGAGACTATGTAATATATACATGTATGTGTGTGGCTATATATATATATATATATATATATATATATATATATATATATATATATATTTATATATATATATATACACACACTGCTCAAAAAAATAAAGGAAACACTTAAACAACAGAATATAACTCCAAGTAAATCAAACTTTGGTGAAATCAAACTGTCCACTTAGGAAGCAACACTGATTGACAATCAATTTCACATGCTGTTGTGCAAATGGAATAGACAACAGATGGAAATTACTGGCAAATAATCAAGACATCCTCAATAAAGTAGTGGTTCTGCAGGTGGGGACCACAGACCACATCTCAGTACCAATGCTTTCTGGCTGATGTTTTGGTGACTTTTGAATGTTGGTTGTGTTTTCACACTCGTGGTAGCATGAGACGGACTCTACAACCCACACAAGTGGCTAAGGTAGAGCACCTCCGCATTTGTGCAAGGAGGAACAGGAGGAGCACTGCCAGAGCCCTGCAAAATGACCTCCGGTAGGCCACAAATGTGCATGTGTCTGCCCAAATGGTTAGAAACCGACTCCATGAGGATGATGTGAGTGCCCGCCATCCACAGATGGGGGTTGTGCTCACAGCCCAACACCGTACAGGGCGCTTGGCATTTGCCACAGAACACCAGGATTGGCAAATTCGCCACTGGCGCCCTGTGCTCTTCACAGATTATTATTAATTATTATAGCGCCATTTATTCCATGGCGCTTTACATGTGAGGAGGGGTATACATTATAAAAACAAATATAATATTCTTAAACAATACAAGTCATGACTGGTACAGTAGGAGAGAGGACCCTGCCCGTGATGGCTCACAATCTGAAAGGGATGGGTGAGGATACAATAGGTGAGGTGGTCGTGCAGCGGTTTGGTCAATCGGTGGTTAATGCAGGTTGTAGGTTGTAGGCTTGTCGAAAGAGGTAGGTCTTCAGGCTCTTTTTGAAGGTTTCGATGGTAGGCGAGAGTCTGATATGTTGTGGTAGAGAGTTCCAGAGTAGGGGTGATGCACGAGAGAAATCTTGTATGCGATTGTGGGAAGAGGAGATAAGAGGGGAGTAGAGAAGAAGATCTTGTGAGGATCGGAGGTTGCGTGTAGATAAGTACCGGGAGACGAGGTCACAGATGTATGGAGGAGACAGGTTGTGGATGGCTTTGTATGTCATGGTTAGAGTTTTGCATTGGAATCTCTGGGCAATGGAGGAGTAAAGGGATTGACAGAGGGGAGAGGCCAGGGAATAGCGGGGCACAGGTGGATTAGTCAGGCAGCAGAGTTTAGAATAGATTGAGGGATGTGAGAGTGTTCGAGGGGAGGCCACAGAGCAGGAGGTTGCAGTAGTCAAGGAAGGAGATGATGAGGGCATGGACTAGGGTTTTTGCAGATTCTTGGGTTAGGAATGTACGGATCCAAGAAATATTTTTAAGTTGAAGGCGGCAGGAAGTGGAAAGGGCTTGGATATGTGGTTTGAAGGAGAGATCAGTGTCAAGGATTACCCCGAGGCAGCGAGCTTGTGGGACTGGGGAGAGTGGGCAGCCATTTACTGTAATGGAAAGGTTCGTTGGGGGGTCGTGTGAGATGGGGAAAGATGATGAATTCTGTTTTGTCCATGTTAATGTTTAGAAATCTAGCGGAGAAGAAGAATTAAATAGTGGACAGACATTGAGGGATTCTGGTTAGTAGGGTGGTGATATCTGTTCTAGAGAGGTAGATTTGTGTGTCATCAGCAAAGAGGTGAAGCCGTGAGATTCTATTAGCTGTCCCAGGCCAAATGTGTAAATGGAGAAGAGCAGGGGCCCTAGGACTGAACCTTGTGGGACTCCGACAGATAGGGGGCGAGGTGAAGAGGTGGTGTGTGAGTGGGAGACGCTGATTGTCCGGTCTGTTAGGTATGATGAGATCCAAGATAGGGATGCCAAGGGATGAGAGGGTCTGTAATAGGGAATGGCCCACTGTGTCAAAGGCAGAGGACAGGTCCAGGAAGAGGAGGACAGAGTAGTGTGTTATGATCCTTAGTGGTTGAGGATCACAAATTACTCCAGCTAAGTAACAAACGTAGGACAAGCTCTAGGGAGGTGGCAAACTGGACTGACCGCAAATCTGAACCTATCCAAACACACTAGAAGTAGCCGGTGAACGTGCCTAAAAATCCTAGACGTCAGACTCACGAGCCAGCCTGAGGAACTAACTACCCCTAGAGAGAAAGAAAGACCTCTCTTGCCTCCAGAGAAATAATCCCCAAAGATATAGAAGCCCCCAACAGATAATAACGGTGAGGTAAGAGGAAGGCACATACACAGGGGTGAAAGCAGATTCAGCAAATGAGGCCCACTAATACTAGATAGCAGAAAATAGAAAAGGGAATCTATGCGGTCAGTAAAAAACCCTTACAAAATATCCACTCTGAGATTTCAAGAACCCCCACACCAACTAACGGTGTGGGGGGAGAAACTCAGTCCCCTAGAGCAACCAGCAAGCGAGGAAATCACATTTTAGTGAGCTGGACTAAAAACATAATGAACACTGATAATCAAAAAATGATCAAACAAAAACTTAGCTTGTCTTGGAGAGACTGGGAGCAAGGTAGACACAAGGAATCTGAAGAGCCCTGAATACATTGATAGCAGGCAAGGAACTGAGTATCCAGGTGAGCTAAAATAGGAAACCAACCAAGGATAACGAACCAGCTGATGCTGCAACCTGCAGAAAGACAACACTACACAGTACCGCTTGTGACCACTAGAGGGAGCCCAAAAATAGAGTTCACAACAGTAGTGTCGCTTGCTCTTGGCAGTTAATAGGTCATTGGTGACCTTAGTTAGGGCAGTTTCAGTGGAGTGGTGTGACTGGAAGCCAGATTGTAAGCGGTCGAAGCGGGTGCAGGAAGAGAGATGGGAGGACAGTTCAAGATGGACGTGTTGTTCCAGTAGTTTTGAGGCATAAGGGAGAAGTGATATAGGGCGATAGCTAGATACAGAGGATGGGTCAAGAGAGGGCTTTTTGAGGATAGGTGTGATTGAGGCATGTTTAAAGCTTGAGGGGAAAACACCAGTTGTTAGTGATAGGTTGAAGAGATATGTTAGGGTTGTAATGAAGACTGTGGTGAGGTTTAGGATGAAGTGGGATGGGATCGGGTCAAGTGCACAGGTGGTGAGATGCGATCTTGAGAGTAGACTGGAGAGTCGATCTTTTGTAATGGTGGAGAAGTTGGTTTTGGAGGTGGAAGGCTGGGAAGTTGGGAAGAAGGGCTCTGGGGGTTGTCGACCAAAACTGTCTCTGATGTTATCAATCTTCTGCTTGAAAAATGAGGCAAAGTCTTCAGCTGAGATGAGTGGGGAGGGATGAGGTGCTGGGGGACGGAGGAGAGAATTGAAGGTGTTGAATAACTGTTTAGGCTTGTGAGACAGGGAGGATATGAGAGATGAGAAGTAGGTTTGTTTAGCTGTGGTGAGTGTGGCCTTGAAAGTAGTGAGGGACTGTTTGAATGCAATGAAGTGCTCGTTGGAGTGGGATCTTTTCCATCTCCGCTCAGCAGCCCTGGAAGCTCACCTCAGTTCTTTGGTCAGGCTGATGTGCCAGAGCTGTCTGTTGATTTTGCGAGCTTTGGTATGTGTGAGAGGGGCAACAGATTCCAAAGCTACAGCTATTGTGGTGTTATATAGAGCGGCAGCGGCATCCACATTGTGTAAGGAACTTATTTCTGTAAGAGGGAGATGGGATTCAGAGAGTGAGTGTAGATCAAGGTGTTTAAGATTTCTGCGAGGGTGTGCAAGTTTGTGGGTTGGGGATTGTAGACAAGGAGTGGAGAGGGAAGAGAATGTGAGTAGGTTGTGGTCAGACAGAGGAAGAGGTGAGTTAGAGAGATTAGATAGGGAGCAAAGGCGGTGAAGATGAGGTCCAGTGTGTGGCCATCTTTGTGGGTGGCTGTAGAAGACCATTGAGTGAGGCCGAAGGAGGAAGCGAGAGATAGAAGTTTAGTGACAGATGAGAGGGAAAAGTCAATGAGAATGTTGAAGTCACCCAAGATGATAGTGATGAAAGCAGGTTCACACTGACCACATGTGACAGACATGACAGAGTCTGAACATGCCATGGCAAACGATCTGCTGCCTGCAACATCCTTTAGCATGACTGGTTTGGCAGTGGGTCAGTAATGGTGTGGGGTGCCATTTCTTTGGAGGGCCGCACAGCCCTCCATGTGCTTACCAGAGGTAGCCTGACTGCCATTAGGTACCGAGATGAGATCCTCAGACCCCTTGTGAGACCATATGCTGGTACGGTTGGCCCTGGGTTCCTCTTAATGCAGAACAATGCCAGACCTCATGTGGCTGGAGTGTGTCAGCTGTTCCTGCAAGATGAAGGCATTAAAGCTATGGGCTGGCCTGCCCGTTCCTCAGACCTGAATCCGATTGAGCACATCTGGAGCATCATGTCTCGCTCCATCCACCAACGTCACATTGCACCACAGGCTGTCCAGGAGTTGGCGGATGCTTTAGTCCAGGTCTGGGAGGAGATCCCTCAGGAGACCATCCGCCGCTTCATCAGGAGCATGCCCAGGCGTTGTGCAATAGGGAGGTCATACAGGCACGTGAAGGCCACACACAATACTGACCATCTTTTCCTTGTCATGAGGCATTTCCACTGAAGTTGGATCAGCCTGTAATTTGATTTTCCACTTTGATTTTGAGTATCATTCCAAATCCAGACCTCCATGGGACATTAGTTGTGATTTACATTGATAATTGTTATGTTTTACTGTTCTGAACACATTCCACTAAGCAATGAATAAAAGTTTGCAACTGGAATATTTCATTCAGAGATATCTAGGATATGGTATTTTAGTGTTCCCTTTATTTTTTTGAGCAGTATATATATATATATATATATATATATATATATATATATATATATAAATATATATATATATATATATATACACTCACCGGCCACTTTATTAGGTACACCATGCTAGTAACGGGTTGGACCCCCTTTTGCCTTCAGAACTGCCTCAATTCTTCGTGGCATAGATTCAACAAGGTGCTGGAAGCATTCCTCAGAGATTTTGGTCCATATTGACATGATGGCATCACACAGTTGCCGCAGATTTGTCGGCTGCACATCCCAAAGATGCTCCATACAAGGCAGGATGGATCCATGCTTTCATGTTGTTTACGCCAAATTCTGACCCTACCATCCGAATGTCGCAGCAGAAATCGAGACTCATCAGACCAAGCAACGTTTTTCCAATCTTTTACTGTCCAATTTCGATGAGCTTGTACAAATTGTAGCCTCAGTTTCCTGTTCTTAGCTGAAAGGAGTGGTACCCGGTGTGGTCTTCTGCTGCTGTAGCCCATCTGCCTCAAAGTTCGACGCACTGTGCGTTCAGAGATGCTCTTAGGCCTACCTTGGTTGTAACGGGTGGCGATTTGAGTCACTGTTGCCTTTCTATCAGCTCGAACCAGTCTGCCCATTCTCCTCTGACCTCTGGCATCAACAAGGCATTTCCGCCCACAGAACTGCCGCTCACTGGATTTTTTTTCTTTTTCGGACCATTCTCTGTAAACCCTAGAGATGGTTGTGCGTGAAAATCCCAGTAGATCAGCAGTTTCTGAAATACTCAGACCAGCCCTTCTGGCACCAACAACCATGCCACGTTCAAAGGCACTCAAATCACCTTTCTTCCCCATACTGATGCTCGGTTTGAACTGCAGGAGATTGTCTTGACCATGTCTACATGCCTAAATGCACTGAGTTGCCGCCATGTGATTGGCTGATTAGAAATTAAGTGTTAACAAGAAGTTGGACAGGTGTACCTAATAAAGTGGCCAGTGAGTGTATGTTGTATGTAGTATGTATGTAGTATGTATGTTGTATGTGCAGCGCCCCCACTGTCGCAGGGCCGAGGGGTACCCGGTACCGGGCCTCTGAGTCTCTGCTCTGGGGTTGTCACGGTGGCTAGACCCGGTCCGTGACCCTGCTGAGGGGCGCAAAATAAAAGGTGGTGGTAAGATGATGATGTTATGGTGCGGTGAAGTGCCGGTCGCGGTAAATAACGAGGACACCAGGTTGCAGTCTCTTTACCTCTTTACTGAAGGCTTCAGGGTCCTCAGTCTGGAATACGGTTAACCAGGCTGCGCAAGTCCGGCCGGTCCGATGGTACCTCCAGAGTTCCCTTTGCAGGTGGAAATCTGTGCCTACCTTCCTGCGCTTGTGTGTTGTGGTCCTCCCCTGCTGTGCTTACGGGATAGTACCCACAACTGTTGTGTCTGTTTCTCGTGTTCCCTCACAACTCGATTCTGATGTTCTCCCTCTACGTCCCCCTGATCTTACGGTTAGGACGCACCCGTATGACGGGGAGGCTCGGAGCTCTTCCGGGACTCCAGCGTCGCCCCACTCCTGTTGTTACCCCCCTGTGTCTTCCTGGGTCTGGGTGAGACAGCCCGCCTGTAACTGACTGTCCTGCCGTAGGTTTGAAGTTTGGCTTGGAGCTCTATACTTCCTCGACGTTCCGGCCACCGGTTATGCGCCTCAATAGGATGTTGCCTCGTCTTACAGCACGACTCCTACTGGTATTCTCCTTGTTGCGTTGATCTCGTTTCTCACTCAGCACAATATACCTCGCTTCTTGTCCTTTCTTGGGGTACCGCCGCTATATCATGCAGGCGCGGTCCCGTAACGTTCTCTCTGGTTGCTAGGCCTCTGTCAGGATCCCACCCCTGACAGGGACCCCTCTGAATCTTCCCCTACAACACCCTCTGCCACAAGGTGTTGCCTGGTTCCAACCCAGTCAGCTTTCTCTTTCAACTTCCTGCCTAACCCCCAGTTTTACCAGATTGTGAGGAGTGGCCTAATAGATAGAACCCTTAGCTCCCCCTGGAGGCCAGACTGTGAAATGTATTGGTGTCTGTGATACCTGGTCAGAAGAACTCCTTCAGTGCCATCAGATGTACCATAGCCCCCCTTAGCGGCGGAGCAACAGTACTGCAACGACCAGGACTCTGGGGCACTGCACTCCCCCCCGGTTAAATCCAGTACTCCTGGACTGGGAAGAAAACAACAATACATGTCAGCAAAAAGACATACAATTTTGAAGATGCAAGTACAAGTAAACTTTTTAACAGAGCTTCCCTTTATGGGAGGTGAGGACACTTGAACGTTACAAACATGGTTAAATACTTTAAATAACATACTATAAATAACTTCTTTTACCCAACCGGGTATTCTACTGAGTGCAAAACTTGTGAACAATAATTTAACATTGCCTTTAAGGACGTACTCGCTAAATCCACTAAAGACCTTCTTATAAGACATTATAAGGCTACTCAACGTTTTTGCATTCTCCTACTTTATGTCTGCAGGACCGCCTGTCCTAACTGCTCCAGACCTACTGCCTCTCCTTTCTGTACAGGACCGCCCCTTTCCGCCCGGGCCTACTGTCCTTCCACTACTATACACAGTATAGAACATATCATTTTTCTTTCAGTTCAAGATCACTGAGCCATCTCTGTATGGCTCCTAGGAGGACTCACTAACTAACCCCATACGGGTTCACTTCCTGTCCTCGTTCTTCTATCAACATCATTAAACATTTCTCACAATCAACTAGTTAGCTACATTTAACTTTCACATATCAGCATTATTACTTTTTCTTTTAGAGCATCATCATTCTCTAAGTACTATCAATGAACATCCCCTTTAAGAGGGGACCAAGTCTCTATGAGGTAGTGCAACTTCTCAAGCTGCAAGTCCGTACGCAATAAGGACTCCGGTAATGTTTTCAAAAACAGCATCTTCGCAAAGAGTCCTTTCTTCATGTAAAACCAGTAGAGAGCACCTTTAAGAAGGTGCAAACTATTTACAACATCAGTTTTTGAATCATTCACCGTCCATGATTCGGCAGTCCTTTGATAACTGTGCAAAAGTAAGAAATATACAAGAAACAATAGGGATCCCGGGTCAACAAAGGGATCCCTTTAAGAATTAACCCTAGACGGGTTTTAGCAGCAAAACAGTGAAAACAATTAACTATGTACATTCAATAAAGCACTCCTGCTTACTCAGTCTTCTTGTAGTGCAGGGGGTGGTCTCTGATCCGCGGCCGATGCGGTGTCAGTACCGGTGGTTGATCTCTCAGGTGCCGTCAGATCACCCGGTGTCTGGATCTGAAGGCTAACCCTGTTTGCAAGTTCGGTAGCCGCCACAAGGCGGACGGTGGTGAGAGTAACCAGATCTGTCAAGCCCGGATCAGTCATGGTCGGGGCAACAGGTGACGCCCCTTCAGGCTCACAATGTTGGACATTCCGGGCGCACCACCCTTGCGCACTCCGGTGGCGGGTGTAGGTCACCTGATCCCCCCTTTGCAATGGGTCACCATATTGGTTACAACAGGGAGTTTTCACATTGTAACTAGTAACGAAGACGTCAGTCGGTAGTCCCGGTTCCTGTATGGAGCCCCAACCCCTCTTCGGGTGGAAGGCCAGCACAGTTCCCCGCTTTACCACGTCTTTCCTGCCGTGTGCAGACTTTCTGGGTTGCGTTTTTGGCATGTCAGGTCGTTCCGTCTCGTCTCGGTGTCTCTAATGCAGGATTAAACATTGTGTATACTGCTCCCAAGTGAGAACAGCAAGGGTGAGGCCGTCCTCCCGGGCTCCATCTGGCCCGGTCCAGGGGGTGTCCCACCGGAGGACCACCCCGTCTGGGCCCACGTCTATGGGCTCTCCCATCTTGGTCGGTAGTGGAGGTACCAGCTTCCCCATCGCATCGGGGGTGAGGATCACCCGCTCCACCGAGAAGAAACAGTTATTGTTGGGGTGAGGAGCGGTCACGGGAGCGGGATCGGTCAGGAGAGCTGGATCGGTCGGGGGAGCAGAATCGGCTGGGAGAGTAGGGGCGCCGTCCATACCTGCGCCTGATGTGATTCCACCGATGTCGATCTGTTCCGTTGACGAGTACACTGGAATCGGCGGCAACCTGGACCGCGGCTCCTCCTCGGCGGCCTCCCGATGTGGCTCCGCTCTCCATGGTTCCGTGGTCGGGATAGGTAGGCTCGGCTCCTCCGCTGGTGGCTCCAGGGAGTTCAGATCCTTCACCGGCGATGGACGCAGATCCGCCTCTGGTGGGTGAGGACAAGCCGGGCTCACTTCGCCGCTGCTCAGGCACTTGCTGATCGTCATCGCTGTCCGGCATTCGGCAGCAACGCATGCACCTGGCTCCGCCATTTCTCCAAGGTCGAGCTCCTTCTTCGCCTCGTTCCCGCCGTTGCAAATCAGGGGGTGGTTCTCCTCTGCTGCTGGGCAGGTCGTCATCTCGCAGCAGAAGTCGGAGGGGGCGGTTGCTACTTCTGGCGCCGCTTTGGTAGTCTCCTCCCATGGCACGCCCTCCTTCTCCCTCTGCGCTCCCTGTGGTGCTGCAATGGCGGCGGATTTTGGCTGGAACTTTTGGCGGCAAATAGCAATACACAGTCTTTGCAATAAGTCACAGTTCCAAGTATAATAAATCACAGTTCCAAGTATAATAAATCACAGTTCCAAGGCACACATGACCTGATTCTTCAGGCTTAAGTAGATCCTGTTCGTGACGCCAAGTTTGCAGCGCCCCCACTGTCGCAGGGCCGAGGGGTACCCGGTACCGGGCCTCTGAGTCTCTGCTCTGGGGTTGTCACGGTGGCTAGACCCGGTCTGTGACCCTGCTGAGGGGCGCACAATAAAAGGTGGTGGTAAGATGATGATGTTATGGTGCGGTGAAGAGGCCAGACTGTGAAATGTATTGGTGTCTGTGATCCCTGGTCAGAACTCCTTCAGTGCCATCAGACATACCATAGCCCCCCTTAGCGGCGGAGCAACCGTACTGCAACGACCAGGACTCTGGGGCGCTGCATATGTATGTAGTATGTTGTATGTATGTTGTATGTATGTAGTATGTTGTATGTATGTATGTAGTTTGTATGTTGTATGTATGTAGTATGTATGTAGTATGTTGTATGTAGCATGTATGTAGCATGTTGTATGTATGTAGTATGTATGTATGTATGTAGTATGTATGTAGCATGTTGTATGTATGTATGTATGTAGTATGTTGTATGTATGTAGTATGTTGTATGTGGTATGTATGTAGTAGTATGTATGTTGTATGTAGTGTTGTGAATTCTGCTTTTGGGCTCCCTCCGGTGGTTGTAGGTGGTAATGCAGTTGCCCCTGAGTTGCAGTCCTGGTCAGGTGTATCTGCTGATTGCAGTTCTGACTGGGGTATTTAGGCGTGCAGGATTCATTAGTCCTTGCCAGTTGCCAATTGTTGGGAGCTGTTGGACCTCTGCTTGGTTCCTCCTGCCTTTCTGCCAAATCAGCAAAGATAAGTGTCTGTTTTTTTTTTCCTGTGGCACACATGCTATGTGCTTCACAATTCAGTGCTATTCTTTGTGTTTTCTTGTCCAGCTTAGATTGTGTCAGTATTTTCTCAGTCTTGTTGGATTCTCTGGAGTGGCAGATATACATTCCATGTCTTTAGTTAGATTGTGGAACTTTTTTTATTATCTGCTGTGGATATTTTTGGAAGGGTTTTAATACTGACCGCCTAGTAATCTGTCCTATCCTTTCCTATTTAGCTAGAGTAACCTCTTTTGCTAAATCCTGTTTTCTACCTGCGTGTGTCTACTCTTCTCCTACTCACAGTCATTATTCGTGGGGGGCTGCCTATCCTTTGGGGGTCTGCTCTGAGGCAAGGTAGCATTCCTATTTCCATCTATAGGGGTATTTAGTCCTCCTGCTGTGTCGAGGTGTCTAGGGTATGTTAGGCACACCCCACGGCTACTTCTAGTTGCGGTGTTAGTTCAGGATTTGTGGTCAGTACAGGTTCCACCGACTCCAGAGAAAGTTTCATGCGGCTCCAAGGTCACCAGATCAGAACAATGTAGTATGTATGTTTGTGTTTTGTCTTATTTTTACATTCAACACATTAGCCGGATGATGGGACTACTACTGTCCCATCATTGGCTAATGTGTCAATCACTGTCACTGTAGCAGGCATAGCCCGATGGGACTTGTAGTCCCATCGGACGATGCCTGCACACACACAAAGACCCCCGAGAGGCCCGCACAGACCCCCGACAGGCCCGCACAGACCCCCGGCAGCCCGCACAGACCCCCGGCAGCCCGCACAGACCCCCCGGTAGCCAGCACAGACCCCCCGGCAGCCAGCACAGACCCCCGGCAGCCCGCACAGACCCCCCGGCAGCCCGCACAGACCCTCGACAGCCCGCACAGACCCCCGGCAGGCCCGCACAGACTCCCCGGCAGCCCATACAGACCCCCGGCAGCCCATACAGACCCCCGGCAGGCCCGCACAGACCCCCGGCAGCCCGCACATACCCCCGACGGTCCCGCACAGACCCCCGGCAGGCCCGCACAGACCCCCGGCAGCCCGCACAGACCCCCGACGGTCCTGCACAGACCCCACCCGCACACACAGACATGCACAGTCTCCGCCCACGCACCACCCACACTCCTCCCCTCTCCCGATCTGCAGCGTTTCACCACAGTTAAACCGCAGATCTTTTTTATATCTGCTGTTTTGGCTGCGGAAGTGCCCGACTCAATGCAAGTCAATGGGTGCAGAAACGCTGCAGATCCGCACAAAGAATTGACATGCTGCGGAAAAAAACAATGCTGCGTTTCTGCACGTTTTTTTCCGCAGCATGTGCACAGCGGATTTGGTTATCGATAGGTTTACATGGTGCTGTAGACCGCATGAAAAACTGCTGCAGATCCGCAGCGTGAAAACCGCCGCGGATCCGCGGTAAAAACCGCAACGTGTGCACATGGCCTAAGATGGACTCTGGGAAGAGGCAGGCCATAATTGATTGGGTTCAACTTTCGTGATCTTAAGGCGCTGCAGAGTTTTCTGAGATTTGCCATCTCTTATGGGAACTTTATCAAGGGTTTTTCTCAGATTGCTAAACCTCTTACTGACCTTACACATAAGGAGGCGAATCTCAAGGTTTGGTCACCGGGTGCTATCAGAGCTTTCGAAAAATTAGAAGAGTCTTTCATGTCTGCTCCCATTCTGATCCAGCCTAATCTCCAAGAACCATTCATTGTAGGGGATGCTTTGGAGGTTGGAGTGGGGGCAGGTTTATCGCAGGGGCCCAAAACTCTGACTAACCTTTGTCCATTTGTTTTTTTTTCTCAAAAAAAAATTTGCCGGTGGAAAGAAATTATAATGTTTGGAATCGTGAGTTACCGTATAAGCCGACCAGAGTATAAGCCAAAACCCCTAATTTTGCCACAAAAAGCTGGGAAACTTAATGACTCAAGTATAAGCCTAGGGTGGAAAATGCAGCAGCTACTGGTAAATTTCAAAAATAAAAATAGATACCAATAAAAGTAAAATGAATTGAGACATCAGTAGTTTAAGTGTTTTTGAATATCCATATTGAATCGGGAGTCCCATATAATGCTCCATACAGTTTATGATGGGCCACATAAGATGCTCCATATTAAAATATGCCCCATATAATACTGCACAAATGTTGATTATGGCCCCCTAAGATGCTCCATACAGATATTTGCCCCATATAATGGTGCACATGGCCACATAAGATGCCCCATACAGATATTTGCCCCCATATAATGGTGCACATAGCCACATAAGATGCCCCATACAGATATTTGCCCCCATATAATGGTGCACATGGCCACATAAGATGCCCCATACAGATATTTGCCCCCATATAATGGTGCACATGGCCCCATAAGATGCTCCATACAGATATTTGCCCCATATAATGGTGCATATGGCCACATAGTTACATAGTTATTAAGGTTGAAGGAAGACTGTAAGTCCATCTAGTTCAACCCATAGGCTAACCTAACATGCCCTAACATGTTGATCCAGGGGAAGGCAAAAAAAACCCATGTGGCAAAGAGTAACTCCACCATGGGGAAAAAAAATTCCTTCCCGACTCCACATACGGCAATCAGACTAGTTCCCTGGATCAACGCCTTATCAAGGAATCTAGTGTATATACCCTGTAACATTATACTTTTCCAGAAAGGTATCCAGTCCCCTCTTAAATTTAATTAATGAATCACTCATTACAACATCATACGGCAGAGAGTTCCATAGTCTCACTGCTCTTACAGTAAAGAATCCGCGTCTGTTATTATGCTTAAACCTTCTTTCCTCCAGACGTAGAGGATGCCCCCTTGTCCCTGTCTCAGGTCTATGATTAAAAAGATCATCAGAAAGGTCTTTGTACTGTCCCCTCATATATTTATACATTAAAATAAGATCACCCCTTAGTCTTCGTTTTTCCAAACTAAATAGCCCCAAGTGTAATAACCTATCTTGGTATTGCAGACCCCCCAGTCCTCTAATAACCTTGGTCGCTCTTCTCTGCACCCGCTCCAGTTCAGCTATGTCTTTCTTATACACCGGAGACCAGAACTGTGCACAGTATTCTAAGTGTGGTCGAACTAGTGACTTGTATAGAGGTAAAATTATGTTCTCCTCATCAGCATCTATGCCTCTTTTAATACATCCCATTATTTTATTTGCCTTTGTAGCAGCTGCCTGACACTGGCCACTGAATATGAGTTTGTCATCCACCCATACACCCAGGTCTTTTTCATTGACGGTTTTGCCCAGAGTTTTAGAATTAAGCACATAGTTATACATCTTATTACTTCTACCCAAGTGCATGACCTTACATTTATCCCCATTAAAGCTCATTTGCCATTTATCAGCCCAAGCTTCTAGTTTACATAAATCATCCTGTAATATAAAATTGTCCTCCCCTGTATTGATTACCCTGCAGAGTTTAGTGTCATCTGCAAATATTGAAATTCTACTCTGAATGCCCCCTACAAGGTCATTAATAAATATGTTAAAAAGAAGAGGGCCCAATACTGACCCCTGTGGTACCCCACTGCTAACCGTGACCCAGTCCGAGTGTGCTCCATTAATAACCACCCTTTGTTTCCTATCCCTGAGCCAGCTCTCAACCCACTTACACATATTTTCCCCTATCCCCATTACTCTCATTTTATGTAACAACTTTTTGTGTGGCACCGTATCAAAAGCTTTGGAAAAGTCCATATATACTACGTCCACTGGGTTCCCTTGGTCCAGTCCGGAACTTACCTCTTCATAGAAGCTGATCAAATTAGTCTGACATGAACGGTCCCTAGTAAACCCGTGCTGATACTGGGTCATGAGGTTATTCCTCTTCAGATACTCCAGCATAGCATCCCTTAGAATGCCCTCCAGGATTTTACCCACAGTAGAGGTTAAGCTTACTGGCCTATAATTACCGAGTTCAGTTTTTGCCCCTTTTTTGAATATTGGCACCACATTTGCTATACGCCAGTCCTGTGGTACAGACCCTGTTATTATGGAGTCTTTAAAGATTAAAAATAATGGTCTATCAATGACTGTACTTAATTCCTGCAGTACTCGGGGGTGTATCCCATCCGGGCCCGGAGATTTGTCAATTTTAGTTATTTTTAGACGCCGCTGTACTTCCTGCTGGGTTAAGCAGGTAACATTTAATTGGGAATTTTTATCACTAGTCTTTTTGTCTGCCATGGGATTTTCTTTTGTAAATACTGATGAAAAAAAGTCATTTAGCATATTGGCTTTTTCCTCATCCTCATCCACCATTTCACCCAGACTATTTTTAAGGGGGCCAACACTGTCATTTTTTAGTTTCTTACTATTTATATAGTTAAAGAATATTTTGGGATTATTTTTACTTTCTCTGGCAATGAGTCTCTCTGTCTCAATCTTTGCTGCCTTGATTTGCTTTTTACAGAATTTATTTAATTTTCTGTATTTATTTAATGCCTCCTCACTACCTACTTCCTTTAATTCTCTAAATGCTTTCTTTTTGTCCCTTATTGCGCCCCTTACAGCTCTATTTAGCCATATTGGTTTCCTCCTATTTCTAGTATGTTTATTCCCATACGGTATATACTGTGCACAGGTCCTATCCAGGATGCTAATAAACGTCTCCCATTTTCTTTGTGTATTTTTGTGTCTCAGGATATCGTCCCAGTTAATTGCACCAAGATCCTCTCTCATCCGTTGGAAATTTGCCCTCCTGAAGTTTAGTGTCCTTGTCACCCCCCTACTACCCATCTTATTAAAGGTTACATGAAAACTTATTATTTTGTGATCACTATTCCCCAAGTGACCCCCAACCCTTATATTTGATATGCGGTCTGGCCTGTTGGTTAATATTAGGTCTAGCAGTGCCCCCCTCCTTGTTGGGTCCTGAACCAGTTGTGAAAGGTAATTGTCTCTCATAGTTGTCAAAAACCGATTACCTTTGCTGGAACTGCAGGTTTCTGTTCCCCAATCTATTTCAGGGTAGTTGAAGTCCCCCATAATAATGACTTCTCCTTGAGTCGCAGCTTCATCTATTTGCTTTACGAGGATATTCTCCATTGCTTCCATTAGTTTTGGAGATTTATAACAAACCCCTATCAGTAATTTATTACTTTTTCCCCCTCCCCTTATCTCCACCCACAGGGACTCTACATTTTCATTAAATTCACCTATATTATCACGCAGGATGGGTTTTAAGGAAGATTTTACATATAGACACACCCCTCCCCCTCGCTTATCTGTACGGTCATTTCTGAACAGGCTATAGCCCTGCAAGTTAACAGCCCAGTCATGGCTCTCATCCAGCCATGTTTCAGATATCCCCACCATGTCATAATTATGCTCCAACAACATTAGTTCTAATTCATCCATTTTGTTGGCGAGGCTTCTGGCATTAGTATACATGCACTTGATGTTACTCTCTGTACCTCTATTCTTTCTTAAATTACTAACTGTTCTAACCCCACCCCCCATGCCACCGCCACCCCCAACTTCCTCATTTGTGCCCAGGTCTCTATCTGCACTATCTTCCCCTCCTATAAAATGAATACCCTCCCCCCCCAATCCCTAGTTTAAACACTCCTCCAACCTTCTAACCATTTTCTCCCCCAGCACAGCTGCCCCTTCCCCATTGAGGTGCAGCCCGTCCCTAGCGTAGAGCCTGTAGCCAACTGAGAAGTCGGCCCAGTTCTGCAGGAACCCAAACCCCTCCTTCCTACACCAATTCTTGAGCCACTTATTAACCTCCCTAATCTCCCGTTGCCTCTCTGGCGTGGCACGTGGTACAGGCAGTATTTCGGAAAATACCACGTTGGAGGTCCTTGCTTTCAGCTTGCAGCCTAATTCCCTGAAATCATCTTTAAGGACCTTCCACCTACCTCTAACTTTGTCATTTGTGCCAATGTGCACCATGACCGCTGGGTCCTCACCAGCCCCTCCCAGTAATCTGTCCACCCGATCAGCGATGTGTCGGACTCGAGCGCCAGGTAGGCAGCACACCGTCCGACGATCCCTGTCTTTGTGACAGATTGCCCTATCTGTTCCCCTAATAATTGAGTCCCCCACTACTAGCACCTGTCTGGCCTGCCCTGCTCTCCTTTTTCCCTCCTTACTGGAGCAGTCACTCCTCCGGCTTTCAGAGGACATGCCTGGCTGCAGCAGTGCTACCCCTGTACTGGCACCCCCCTCATCTGCCAACTTAGCAAACTTATTGGGGTGTGCCAGATCAGGACTAGCCTCCCTGGCACTCTTCCCTCTACCCCGCCTTCTGTCTGTCACCCAGCTAACTGCCACACTGTCCTGCAGCTCCATCCTACCATCCCCCTCCTCATCTATCCCATTGAGCGTCTGCTCTGTGAGCAGAAGACTCCTCTCCATATTGTCTATGGATCTCAGTGTTGCCAGCTGCACATTTAGATCCAGTATCTGGGTTTCCAAATGCACAATGTGCTCACATCTCGCACAGCTGTATGCACCCTCGACCGGCTGGTCAAGGACTGCATACATGTGGCAAGATGTACACTGGATGGCATTAACAATTGTGGAGCACATTTCCTAATGGGGAATGCAGCACACAGAAACGTTAATTAAAAATAAATACAAAGTATTAATTAAACAAAAAAAAAACAGAAGCAATTCCTCCCTTGGAAACTCCCTGATTCCAAAGTCACTGAATCACAAGTCACACACTTACCGCCGTTCACACTTACGCTCAGGTCACACTCAGCTCGCTCACACTCGCTGTGCTGAAGATTTATAGATTTTTTTTTTTTCTCTATCTCCCCTCAACAGCAATCCACCTTGCTGTTCAGATGCACTTCCAAAAAGGACTTGAGCCCCAAACAGCTGCCCCTTATATCCCCTTAATTATGAGCCCCCACCCTAAGTTAACTCCTTATGAATATAGGTACTCCCAATTCAGCAACTCACAAATTCACACAGGTATTTGTTAAAGGCCTTCCAAATACCTCCTCACTGAATCACAAGTCACACACTTACCGCCGTTCACACTTACGCTCAGGTCACACTCAGCTCGCTCACACTCGCTGTGCTGAAGATTTATAGATTTTTTTTTCTCTATCTCCCCTCAACAGCAATCCACCTTGCTGTTCAGATGCACTTCCAAAAAGGACTTGAGCCCCAAACAGCTGCCCCTTATATCCCCTTAATTATGAGCCCCCACCCTAAGTTAACTCCTTATGAATATAGGTACTCCCAATTCAGCAACTCACAAATTCACACAGGTATTTGTTAAAGGCCTTCCAAATACCTCTTCACTGAATCACAAGTCACACACTTACCGCCGTTCACACTTACGCTCAGGTCACACTCAGCTCGCTCACACTCGCTGTGCTGAAGATTTATAGATTTTTTTTTTTTTCTCTATCTCCCCTCAACAGCAATCCACCTTGCTGTTCAGATGCACTTCCAAAAAGGACTTGAGCCCCAAACAGCTGCCCCTTATATCCCCTTAATTATGAGCCCCCACCCTAAGTTAACTCCTTATGAATATAGGTACTCCCAATTCAGCAACTCACAAATTCACACAGGTATTTGTTAAAGGCCTTCCAAATACCTCCTCACTGAATCACAAGTCACACACTTACCGCCGTTCACACTTACGCTCAGGTCACACTCAGCTCGCTCACACTCGCTGTGCTGAAGATTTATAGATTTTTTTTTTTTCTCTATCTCCCCTCAACAGCAATCCACCTTGCTGTTCAGATGCACTTCCAAAAAGGACTTGAGCCCCAAACAGCTGCCCCTTATATCCCCTTAATTATGAGCCCCCACCCTAAGTTAACTCCTTATGAATATAGGTACTCCCAATTCAGCAACTCACAAATTCACACAGGTATTTGTTAAAGGCCTTCCAAATACCTCTTCACTGAATCACAAGTCACACACTTACCGCCGTTCACACTTACGCTCAGGTCACACTCAGCTCGCTCACACTCGCTGTGCTGAAGATTTATAGATTTTTTTTTTTTTCTCTATCTCCCCTCAACAGCAATCCACCTTGCTGTTCAGATGCACTTCCAAAAAGGACTTGAGCCCCAAACAGCTGCCCCTTATATCCCCTTAATTATGAGCCCCCACCCTAAGTTAACTCCTTATGAATATAGGTACTCCCAATTCAGCAACTCACAAATTCACACAGGTATTTGTTAAAGGCCTTCCAAATACCTCCTCACTGAATCACAAGTCACACACTTACCGCCGTTCACACTTACGCTCAGGTCACACTCAGCTCGCTCACACTCGCTGTGCTGAAGATTTATAGATTTTTTTTTTTTTCTCTATCTCCCCTCAACAGCAATCCACCTTGCTGTTCAGATGCACTTCCAAAAAGGACTTGAGCCCCAAACAGCTGCCCCTTATATCCCCTTAATTATGAGCCCCCACCCTAAGTTAACTCCTTATGAATATAGGTACTCCCAATTCAGCAACTCACAAATTCACACAGGTATTTGTTAAAGGCCTTCCAAATACCTCCTCACTGAATCACAAGTCACACACTTACCGCCGTTCACACTTACGCTCAGGTCACACTCAGCTCGCTCACACTCGCTGTGCTGAAGATTTAAAGATAAATAATAGATAATAAGATAAGATGCCCCATACAAATATTTGCCCCCACATAATGGTGCACATGGCCACATAAGATGCCCGATACAGATACTTGCCCCCCTATAATGCTGCACATGGCCACATAAGATGCCCCATACAGATATTTGCCCCCATATGCCGTTGCTGCGATTAAAAAATTTTAAAAATCACATACTCACCTCTCAGGCTCCCGGCACTTGCTATATTCTCCTGCTCCGCGTTCCACCACTGCTGGGTGCCGCTGTGTCTTCCATCCTCTGCACCGACGATCAGGCAGGGGGCGGCGTGCACAAATCGCGTCACCGCGCCCTCTGACCTGAGCGTCACTGCGGAAGACGCAGCGGCGCCGACGGTGGAACGAGGAGCAGGTGAATATCGCTCACTGCCCTGTCATACTCACCTGCTCCTGGCGCCGTCACTGCACGTCTGTTTCCCGGCACCGCAGCTTCCTCCTGTAGTGAGCGGTCACATGGTACCGCTCATTACAGTAATGAATATGCGGCTCCACCCCTATGGGAGGTGGTGTTGCATATTCATTACTGTAATGAGCGGTACCATGTGACCGCTCACTACAGGAAGAAGCTGCCGGCGCCGGGGAAAAGATGTGCAGGGACCGCTCCAGGAGCAGGTGAGTATTACACAGCTCCGCTCCCCTTCCCCTGCCGACCCCTGGGTATGACTCGAGTATAAGCCGAGAGGGTTACTTTCAGCCCAAAAAAGTGGGCTGAAAATCTCAGCTTATACTCGAGTATATACGGTAAGTGTTTTTGAATATCCATATTGAATCAGGAGCCCCATATAATGCTCCATACAGGTCATGATGGGCCCCATAAGATGCTCCATACAAAATACGCCCCATATCATGCTCCATACAGTTCATGATGGGCCCCATAAGATGCTCCATTCAAAATACACCCCATATCATGCTTCATACAATTTATGATGGGCCCCATAAGATGCTCCATAGAGATATTTGCCCCATATAATGCTGCACAAATGCTGATTATGGCCCCATAAGATGCTCCATGGAGACATTTGCCCCATACAATGCTACACAAATGCTGATTATGGTCCCATAAGATGCTCCATAGACACATTTGCCCCATACAATCCTCCACAAATGCTGATTATGGCCCCATAAGATGCTCCATAGACACATTTTGTCACGGCGCCTCTTCGTGCCACCGTGTCTGCCGCCGCTCCTGCTGCTGCGCCTGCCACTCACTTTTCTGTTTGCCGACATACTTACCCGACCCGGCGCGCTCCTGCGGTGTGCGTGCGCCTTCCGGTCTCTACTGCTCCAGTCTCGCCGCCGGTCCCTGGCTCCCATCGGGTGTGCATGCGCACTCCTCTCTCCAACTCCTTCTGCACATGCGCACTTCCTTCCTCTGCTCTGCAGATGCTCCGTTCCTGCTCTCTATTACTTTGGAGGATCTCGACCCGGAAGTTCTGCAGCACTCGGTCTATTTAAGGTATCTCCTTCCTCTGCTCCTTGCCTGATTGTCATTTGTCTCACTTGACCCAGGTCCCTCTGTGCTTTGCTCTCTCCAGGGCGATACTCTGTCCGTCCTGTGTCTACGCCTTACCCTGTCAGTCCTGGTCATTCTCCATATCCTGCTTGTCCAGTGTCTCCGCCATATCCTGCTGGTCCTGTGTTTCTGCCATATCCAGTCTGTCCACCATATCCTGCCCGTTCTGTGTCTCCGCGATACCCTGTCTGTCCTGGGCGTCCGCCATATCCAGTCCACTCTGGGTTTCAGTCACTGTCACTCTGTCCTGTGACTCCGCCTTAGCCACTTCTGCGTCTTTCCTCTCCTACTTCCTGTTCCCCGGTATCAGCTTCTGCGGCAATAGTCTCCCTTGGGACTGCCCCTAACGCTCCCTTTATTGGTGGTGGTCCACCAGGCCAGCTCACCCTTGGGAGGTTCGTTGTCGTGGTTCTGTGGGTTCACTTTTAGGAGATCCATAAGATCTGACACATTTGCCCCATATAATGCTGCACAAATGCTGATTATGGCCCCATAAGATGCTCCACAGAGATATTTGCCCCATATAATGCTGCACATGGCCCCATAAGATGCCCCATAGAGATATTTGCCCCATATATTGCTGCACATTGCCCCATAAGATGCTCTATAGAAATATTTGCCCCATATAACGCTGCACATGGCCCCATAAGATGCTCCATAGAGATATTAGCCCCATATCATGCTCCACAAATGCTGATTATGGCCCCATAAGATGCTCCATACAGACATTTGCCCCATATGCTGTTGCTGCGATTAAAAAAACAAAAAAAAAAATGACATACTGACCTCTCGTCGCTCAGGCCCCTGGCACTTGCTATAGTCACCTGTCCGCGTTCCACCGCCGAGCGCCGCTGTGTCTTCCGCATCCTCTGCACTGACTGTTTAGGCAGAGGGCGGCACGCACACTAATCGCTGGGATGGTATTCATCCCCATTTTGGTGAATTTTCTAAAATTAGTTCTGAATGTCCTAGGGTGGATGTCGCTGTACAGACACTTGGGAATGTCTGGAGGGAGGTTCAAAAGAATATTGGGACTGCTCAGATTCCCCAAAAATGGAAGGCCAAAAGAAGACGGGGGTCTTCTCGGTGGGTCCTGTTTTTAAGATTGAGGATAAGATTTGGCTGCTGACGGCATACTTGAGTCCAAAGTTTATTGGTCCATATGAGATCCTAGAGGTGGTCAGTCCAGATTAAAGCTTCTTCCATCCCTTCACATCCCTATTACAGGAGATGGTCCCCTTGGTATTGTCTCCCTCATCCCCGCTTCCTCCTGTTTTGGTCAACGGTGGCTTGGTTCAGAGAGTTGTGGTTTCTCATAAGATCTGAAATTCCCTCCAATACCTCATCTACTGGAGGGGTTATGGACCACAGGAGAGATTCTGGTTCCCAGCTCGAGATGTGAAAGACGATCGGTTTGTCAGGGCCTTCCATCTAAAATTTCCCGGGAATCTAAATTATTTTTTTTAATCGTTCACAACTACAGGATTTGTTACTGAATTGAATCAGGTTTAGTGTCAGTGGCGGGCACTCACTAATTTGTTTTTTTACTGACGTCCATTTAGTAAGTTTTTTATTTTTCCAAAGTCTTATATTTTTCTTTCCATATTCTTTCATTTTTTTACTCTTCTAAATAAAAAAATACACCTGAATAAAATTTGGTGCACACACACAAACACCACATTCGTGAAAAAAATGTTGTACCATTCGTCTCAAACCGGTATTTAGCAGAGGAGACATATACTTTCCTTGCCTCCATTTCTGAATGTGAGGGAGAAGATCCCACCTTCCTTTATTTTTCCTCCTCTTCTAGTGATACCAAACCGCCACGCATACGCCCCAGAACAGAAAATTATGAGCCACAGATTCCTGAATTTGATACCACTGACCTCACAGAAATTTACCTTTTCAGTATTTTTCACTGAAGATTTTGTAAATCTCATGGTGTTGCAGACCAATTTCTATGCCCAGCAATCTTTACCTCAAAATCCGACTTCATCATTTGCCAACTAGACCCCTGTAGACACCATAGAAATGATAACATTTTGGGGCCTGGTTCACAGGGGGATAATGAAGAAGCCAAAAATTTGCCGATATAGGAGTGTTGACACTTTGTATAAACTCCAGTGTGCCACATGGCTATGCCCCTGACAGGCTTTGAGGTCATCCACAGATTCTTGCATTATAGTGATAATGCACCATGTCCTTCCCGAGATTACCCCAACTTTGACTGACTTTTCAAAGTTTGTCTGGTCATTGAGCACTTCAACAAGTTTGCTGAGGTGTACAACCCCTAAAGGGACATCTGCGTGGATGAGTCCCTAATCCATTTCAAGGGGAGGCTCAAATACCTGCAATACCTGCCCAGTAAGAGGGCCAGGTACGGAATTAAGCTGTGCAAACTGTGAGAGAGTACAGTGCACCCACAAGTAGGGTTTATGAATGGAAGAACACCTGGATTCAACCCCCTGAATGCCCCCCCTGTCCTGGGAGAGAGTGGGAAAATTGTGTGGTATTTAGTGCACCCACTGCTGGATCAAGGTTATCACCTCTATGTAGATAACTTTTATACCAGTATCCCATTGTTAAAGTCCCTCTCCTTGCGTGAGCTACCGCAGCCTGCAGCACTGTCCTCAAAAATCAGAGAGGCCTTCCTAAGACGCTAAGTACAAGGACAAGAGGGATGTCATTTTTTGATTTTTTATTTCCACAGCTCTACATTTTAAACTTCTGTGAAACACCGGGGGGTTCAAGGTGCTCTCCACACATCTAGATAAGTTCCTTGGGGGTCTAGTTTCCAGAAATGTGTTAACTTGTGGGGGGTTTCCACTGTTTAAGCACATCAGGGGCAAATCCAAAATGGTATCCTGTTGTGAATTAGACTTTTTGGCTCCCTCTTGTGGTTACTAGTGATATTTTGATTATTTGCTTTGCTCTTATTTTTGTCCAGCTTGTACTAAATGTGATTCCTGACTTTGCTGGAAGCTCTAGGGGGCTGGTGTTCTCCCCCAGGGCCGTTAGACGGTTCGGGGGTTCTTGAATATCCAGCGTGGATATTTTGATAGGGTTTTTGCTGACCATATAAGTCATCTTACTATATTCTGCTATTAGCTAGTGGGCCTCTCTTTGCTAAATACCTAGCTCATTCTTACGTTTGTCTTTTCCTCTTACCTCACCGTTATTATTTGTTGGGGGCTTGTATCCAACTTTTGGGGTCTTTTCTCTGGAGGCAAGAAAGGTCTTTCTTTTCCCTTCCAGGGTTAGTTAGTTCTCTGGCTGGCGCGAGACGTCTAGAACCAACGTAGGCACGTTCCCCGGCTGCTGCTTTTTGTGGTGCTAGGATTAGATATATGGTCAGCTCAGTTACCACTGCCCTATGAGCTGGTTTTTTGTGTTTGCAGACTTAGTAATTATTTCTGAGACCCTCTGCCATTGGGGTCATAACAGTATGCCAGGCCAACATTGAATGTTTAATGCATTGCAGAAGTGGGATAATAAGAAAGGAAATTCTGAGTTTTTTTTTTTTTTTCCTCTCTTCCTCCCCTTTACCTCTGAGTGGCTTGTGCTTGCTGCAGACATGAATGTCCTGACCTTGATTACAAGTGTAGACCAGCTTGCTGCTCGTGTGCAGGGCATACAAGATTTTGTTACCAGTAGTCCAATGTCTGAACCTAAAATACCTATTCCTGAACTGTTTTCTGGAGACCGATTTAAGTTTAGGAATTTCAGGAATAATTGTAAATTGTTTCTATCTCTGAGACCCCGTTCATCTGGAGATTCAGCTCAGTAAGTTAAAATTGTTATCTCTTTTTTACGGGGCGACCCTCAGGATTGGGCCTTCTCGCTAGCGCCAGGAGATCCGGCATTGGCAAATATTGATGCGTTTTTTCCGGCGCTCGGATTGCTTTACGAGGAACCCAATCTTGAAGTTCAGGCAGAAAAAGCCTTGCTGGCTATTTCTCAGGGCCAGGATGAAGCTGAAGTGTATTGCCAAAAATTTCGGAAATGGTCCGTGCTTACTCAGTGGAATGAGTGTGCTCTGGCCGCAAATTTCAGAAATGGCCTTTCTGAAGCCATTAAGAATGTGATGGTGGGTTTCCCCATTCCTACAAGTCTGAATGATTCCATGGCGCTGGCTATTCAAATTGACCGGCATTTGCGGGAGCGCAAAACCGCTAATCCTCTGGTGGTGTTGTCTGAACAAACACCTGATTTAATGCAATGTGATAGAATTCAGACTAGAAATGAGCGGAAAAATCATAGACGTCAGAATGGGTTGTGTTTTTACTGTGGTGATTCTACACATGTTATATCAGCATGCTCTAAATGCCTAACAAGGGTTGTTAGTCCTGTCGCCATTGGTAATTTGCAACCTAAATTTATTTTGTCTGTGACTTTAATTTGCTCATTGTCTTCTTACCCTGTTATGGCGTTTGTGGATTCAGGTGCTGCCCTGAGTCTTATGGATCTGTCATTTGCCAAGCGCTGTGGTTTTGTTCTTGAACCGTTGGTAAATCCTATTCCTCTTAGAGGTATTGATGCTACGCCATTGGCGGAAAATAAACCGCAGTTTTGGACGCAGGTAACCATGCGCATGACTCCTGAACATCGGGAGGTGATTCGTTTTCTTGTTCTGCATAAAATGCATGATTTGGTCGTTTTGGGTCTGCCATGGTTACAGACCCACAATCCAGTCTTGGATTGGAAGGCAATGTCTGTGTCAAGTTGGGGCTGTCAGGGAATTCATGCTGATTCCCCGCCGGTGTCTATTGCTTCCTCTACTCCTTCGGAAGTTCCTGAGTATTTGTCTGATTATCAGGATTCAGCGAGTCCAGGTCCAGTGCTCTGCCTCCTCATAGGGACTGTGACTGCGCCATAGATTTGATTCCAGGTAGTAAATTTCCTAAGGGAAGACTATTTAATCTGTCTGTACCTGAGCATGCCGCAATGCGTTCGTATATCAAGGAGTCTCTGGAGAAGGGGCATATCCGTCCATCCTCTTCCCCTCTTGGTGCGGGATTCTTTTTTGTGGCCAAGAAGGACGGATCTTTGAGACCTTGTATTGACTATCGGCTTCTGAATAAAATCACTGTTAAATTTCAGTATCCTTTGCCTCTGTTGTCGGACTTGTTTGCCCGGATTAAAGGTGCCAAGTGGTTCACCAAGATAGATCTTCGTGGTGCGTACAACCTTGTGCGCATTAAGCAAGGAGATGAATGGAAGACAGCATTTAATACGCCCGAAGGTCATTTTGAGTACTTGGTGATGCCTTTTGGGCTCTCTAATGCTCCCTCAGTGTTTCAGTCCTTTATGCATGATATTTTCCGGAAGTATCTGGATAAATTTGATTGTTTATCTGGATGATATTCTGGTTTTCTCTGAAGATTGGGACTCACATGTGGAGCAGGTCAGGATGGTGTTTCAGGTTTTGCGTGAGAATGCTTTGTTTGTTAAGGGCTCAAAGTGTCTCTTTGGAGTACAGAAGGTTCCCTTTTTGGGGTTTATTTTTTCCCCTTCTGCTGTGGAGATGGACCCAGTCAAGGTCCGAGCTATTCATGATTGGACTCAGCCCACGTCAGTTAAGAGTCTTCAGAAGTTCTTGGGTTTTGCTAACTTCTACCGTCGTTTTATCGCTAATTTTTCTAGCGTTGTTAAACCTTTGATGGATATGACCAAGAAAGGTTCTGATGTTGCTAACTGGGCTCCTGCAGACGTGGAGGCGTTCCAAGAGTTGAAGCGCCGGTTTACTTCGGCGCCTGTTTTGTGCCAGCCTGATGTCTCACTTCCCTTTCAGGTCGAAGTGGATGCTTCTGAGATTGGGGCAGGGGCCGTTTTGTCGCAGAGAGGCCCTGGTTGCTCGGTAATGAGACCATGTGCTTTCTTCTCTAGGAAGTTTTTGCCTGCTGAGCGGAATTATGATGTTGGCAATCGGGAGTTGCTGGCCATGAAGTGGGCATTTGAGGAGTGGCGTCATTGGCTCGAGGGTGCTAAGCTTCGTGTGGTGGTCTTGACTGATCACAAAAATTTGATGTATCTCGAGTCTGCTAAACGCCTGAATCCTAGACAGGATCGCTGGTCATTGTTTTTCTCCCGTTTTGACTTTGTGGTCTCGTATTTACCAGGTTCAAAGAATGTGAAGGCTGATGCTCTTTCAAGGAGCTTTGTGCCTGACTCTCCTGGAGTCGCAGAACCAGTTGGTATTCTTAAAGAGGGAGTTATCTTGTCGGCCATTTCTCCTGATTTGCGACGTGTGTTGCAGAGATTTCAGGCTGGTAGACCTGACTCTTGTCCACCTGACAGACTGTTTGTTCCTGATAAGTGGACCAGCAGAGTCATTTCCGAGGTTCATTCCTCGGTGTTGGCAGGGCATCCGGGAATTTTTGGCACCAGAGATCTGGTGGCTAGGTCCTTTTGGTGGCCTTCCTTGTCACGGGATGTGTGGTCATTTGTGCAGTCCTGTGGGACTTGTGCTCGAGCTAAGCCTTGCTGTTCTCGTGCCAGCGGGTTGCTCTTGCCCTTGCCTGTCCCGAAGAGGCCTTGGACACACATTTCCATGGATTTCATTTCAGATCTCCCGGTGTCTCAGGGCATGTCTGTCATCTGGGTGGTATGTGATCGCTTTTCTAAAATGGTCCATTTGGTGCCTTTGCCTAAGCTGCCTTCCTCTTCCGATCTGGTTCCTGTGTTCTTTCAGAATGTGGTTCGTTTACACGGCATTCCTGAGAATATTGTGTCTGACAGAGGATCCCAGTTTGTTTCCAGGTTCTGGCGATCCTTTTGTGCTAGGATGGGCATTGATTTGTCGTTTTCGTCTGCCTTTCATCCTCAGACTAATGGACAAACGGAGCGAACTAATCAGACTCTGGAGGCTTATTTGAGGTGTTTTGTTTCGGCAGATCAGGATGATTGGGTGACCTTCTTGCCGTTGGCTGAGTTTGCCCTTAATAATCGGGCTAGTTCCGCTACTTTGGTTTCGCCATTTTTCTGCAACTCTGGTTTCCATCCTCGTTTTTCCTTGGGACATGTGGAGCCTTCTGACTGTCCTGGGGTAGATTCTGTGGTGGATAGGTTGCAGCAGATCTGGAATCATGTGGTGGACAACTTAAAGTTGTCACAGGAGAAGGCTCAGCGTTTTGCCAACCGCCGCCGCGGTGTGGGTCCCCGACTTCGTGTTGGGGATTTGGTATGGCTGTCTTCTCGATTTGTTCCTATGAAGGTCTCCTCTCCTAAATTTAAGCCTCGCTTCATCAGTCCTTACAAGATATTGGAAATCCTTAATCCTGTGTCCTTTCGCTTGGATCTTCCGGTGTCGTTTGCCATTCACAACGTGTTCCATAGGTCTTTGTTGCGGCGGTGCGTTGTACCTGTGGTTCATTCTGTTGAGCCTCCTGCTCCGGTGTTGGTTGAGGGCGAGTTGGAGTACGTGGTGGAGAAGATCTTGGATTCTCGTCTCTCCAGGCGGAGGCTTCAGTATCTGGTCAAGTGGAAGGGCTATGGTCAGGAGGATAATTCCTGGGTGGTTGCTTCTGATGTGCATGCGGCCGATTTAGTTCGTGCCTTTCACGCTGCTCATCCTGATCGCCCTGGTGGTCTTGGTGAGGGTTCGGTGACCCCTCCTTAAGGGGGGGGTACTGTTGTGAATTAGACTTTTTGGCTCCCTCTTGTGGTTACTAGTGATATGACTCTGGGATTGTCTTTCCTCAGTTTGGCACCCACCTGGGTCGTTAGTCCAGGGGTGTTGCTATATAAACTTCCTGGATCCTTAGTCCAGTGCCTGGCATCGTTGTAATCAGATCCTTTCTGTTTGCTCCTGTCTGCTGGTCCTGGTTCGTGCAAAATTAAGCTAAGTCCTACTTCTTTGTTTTTTGATTATTTGCTTTGCTCTTATTTTTGTCCAGCTTGTACTAAATGTGATTCCTGACTTTGCTGGAAGCTCTAGGGGGCTGGTGTTCTCCCCCCGGGCCGTTCGACGGTTCGGGGGTTCTTGAATATCCAGCGTGGATATTTTGATAGGGTTTTTGCTGACCATATAAGTCATCTTACTATATTCTGCTATTAGCTAGTGGGCCTCTCTTTGCTAAATACCTAGCTCATTCTTACGTTTGTCTTTTCCTCTTACCTCACCGTTATTATTTGTTGGGGGCTTGTATCCAACTTTTGGGGTCTTTTCTCTGGAGGCAAGAAAGGTCTTTCTTTTCCCTTCCAGGGTTAGTTAGTTCTCCGGCTGGCGCGAGACGTCTAGAACCAACGTAGGCACGTTCCCCGGCTGCTGCTATTTGTGGTGCTAGGATTAGATATATGGTCAGCTCAGTTACCACTGCCCTATTAGCTGGTTTTTTGTGTTTGCAGACTTAGTAATTATTTCTGAGACCCTCTGCCATTGGGGTCATAACAGTATCCGCTTTCAATTCCAGCCAATTTTGCATTGAAAAAGTCAAACGGCGCTCCTTCCCTTCCGAGCCTTGCTGTGCACCCAACCAGTGGTTTTCCCCAACATATGGGGTATTGGCATATTAAGGAGTAATTGCACAACAACTTTTGGGGTCCAATTTCTCCTGTTACCCTTGTGAAAAGAAAAAATTGGGGCTAAAAGATAATTTTTCTGGAAAAAAAATAGATTTTTTATTTTCACGGCTCTACGTTAGAAACTTCTGTGAAAAAAATTGGCTGGAATTGAGAGTGGACGCCATGTCGCATGTGGAGAGCCCCTGATGTGCATACACAGTGGAAATCCCCCACAAGTAACCCCATTTTGGAAACTGGATCTCCCAAGGAACTTATCTAGATGTTGTCATGTCGGACGCTGTTCAGACCAGGTCGTTCGACAGACAGCGGTAATTCCGCTTTTGACCACTATGTGCTCATTGGCTGTTGTGAACTATACTTTTTGGCTCCCTCTTGTGGTCACTAGTGATTTAGCACTTGGATTGTCTTTTACCAGGATGGTGCTCACCTGCTTCGTTAGGCCTGGGGTGTTGCTATTTAAACTTCCTGGATTCTCAGTCCAGTGCCTGGCATCGTTGTAATCAGTTCACTTCTGTTTGCTCCTGTCTTCAGGTCCTGGTTCTTTGCAAGATAAGCTAAGTCCTGCTTTCGTACTCTTGATCATTTGCATTGTTCTTATTTTTTGCCCAGCTTGTACAATATGTGATTCCTGTTATTGCTGGAAGCTCTAGGGGGGCTGATATTCTCCCCCCACACCGTCAGTCGGTTTGGGGGTTCTTGGATATTCAGCGTGGATATTTTGCAGGGTTTTTTGCTGACCATATAAGTCTTCTTACTATATTCTGCTATTAGTCAGTGGGCCTCTCTTTGCTAAATCTAGTTCATTCTTACGTTTGTCTTTTCTTCTTACCTCACCGTTATTATTTGTTGGGGGCTTGTATTACTTTGGGGTCTTTTCTCTGGAGGCAAGAGAGGTCTTATTTTCCCTGATAGGGGTAGTTAGTTCTCCGGCTGGCGCGAGACGTCTAGAATCAACGTAGGCACGTTCCCCGGCTGCTGTTAGTGTTTGCGCTAGGATCAGGTATATGGTCAGCCTAGTTACCACTTCCCTATGAGCTGGTATTTATGTTTTGCAGACTTTGCTGTAATCTTTGAGGTCCCCTGCCATTGGGATCATAACAGTATGCCAGGCCAATAAATAGTTAATGCATTGCTGAAGTGGGATTAAAAGAAAAGAAGTTCTGAGGTTTTTTTTTGTTTTTTTTTCTTCCTCCCCTTTATCTCTGAGCGGCTTGAAGCTTTGCTGCAGACATGAATGTTCAGACCTTGATTACTAGTGTGGATCAGCTTGCTGCACGTGTGCAGGGCATTCAGGATTTTGTTGTTAGCAGTCCTATGTCAGAGCCTAAGATACCTATTCCTGAGCTGTTCTCTGGAGATCGATTTAAATTTAGGAATTTTAGGAATAATTGTAAATTGTTTCTATCTTTGAAACCTCGTTCGTCTGGAGATTCAGCTCAGCAAGTTAAAATTTTTATCTCCTTCTTGCGTGGCGACCCTCAGGATTGGGCTTTCTCGTTAGCGCCAGGAGATCCTGCATTGGCGGATGTTGATGCGTTTTTTCTGGCGCTCGGATTGCTTTATGAGGAGCCTAATCTTGAAATTCAGGCAGAAAAAGCTCTACTGGCCATCTCTCAGGGCCAGGATGAAGCTGAGGTGTACTGCCAAAAATTTCGGAAATGGTCCGTGCTTACTCGATGGAATGAATGTGCTCTGGCCGCAAATTTCAGAAATGGCCTTTCTGAAGCCATTAAGAATGTGATGGTGGGTTTTACAATTCCTACAAGTCTGAATGATTCTATGGCGCTGGCTATTCAGATTGATCGGCGTTTGCGGGAGCGCAAATCCGCTAAACCTCTGGCGGTGTTGTCTGAACAGACACCTGTCTCAATGCAATGCGATAGAATCCTGACTAGAACCGAACGACAAAATCATAGACGTCAGAATGGGCTGTGTTTTTACTGTGGTGATTCTACACATGTTATATCAGCATGCTCTAAACGCCTAACCAAGGTTGTCAGTCCTGTCACCATTGGTAATTTGCAGCCTAAATTTATTTTGTCTGTGACTTTAATTTGTTCATTGTCTTCCTACCCTGTTACGGCATTTGTGGATTCAGGTGCTGCCCTGAGTCTTATGGACTTGTCGTTTGCCAAGCGCTGCGGTTTTGTCCTGGAGCCTTTAAAGGTTCCGATTCCTCTCAGAGGAATTGATGCTACGCCACTGGCGGAAAATAAACCGCAGTATTGGACACAAGTGACCATGTGCATGACTCCTGAACATCGGGAGGTGATTCGTTTTCTTGTTCTGCATAAAATGAATGATTTGGTCGTTTTAGGTCTGCCATGGTTACAGACCCATAATCCTGTTTTGGATTGGAAGGCTATGTCTGTCTCAAGTTGGGGTTGTCAGGGAATTCATTGCGATTCTTCGCCGGTGTCTATTGCTACTTCTACTCCTTCAGAAGTTCCTGAGTATTTGTGTGACTATCAGGATGTATTCAGTGAGTCCAGGTCCAGTGCTCTTCCTCCTCATAGGGACTGTGACTGCGCTATAGATTTGATTCCTGGCAGTAAATTTCCTAAGGGACGATTATTTAATTTGTCTGTACCCGAGCATGCCGCGATGCGTTCTTATGTCAAGGAGTCTTTGGAGAAGGGGCATATTCGTCCATCCTCTTCCCCTCTCGGTGCGGGATTCTTTTTTGTGGCCAAGAAAGACGGGTCTTTGAGACCTTGTATAGACTATCGGCTTCTGAATAAAATCACTGTTACGTTTCAGTATCCGTTGCCGCTATTGTCAGACTTGTTTGCTAGGATTAAGGGCGCCAAGTGGTTCACCAAGATAGATCTTCGTGGTGCGTACAACCTTGTGCGCATTAGGCAGGGAGATGAATGGAAAACTGCATTCAATACGCCCGAAGGTCATTTTGAATACTTGGTGATGCCCTTTGGGCTCTCTAATGCCCCTTCAGTGTTTCAGTCCTTTATGCATGATATCTTCCGGAAGTATCTGGATAAATTTTTGATTGTGTATCTTGATGATATTCTAGTTTTCTCGGATGATTGGGATTCTCATGTAAAGCAGGTCAGGATGGTGTTTCAGGTTTTGCGTGATAACGCTTTGTTTGTGAAGGGCTCAAAGTGTCTCTTTGGAGTGCAGAAGGTTTCCTTTTTGGGTTTTATTTTCTCCCCTTCTGCCGTGGAGATGGACCCAGTCAAGGTCCGAGCTATTCATGATTGGACTCAGCCCACGTCTGTTAAGAGTCTTCAGAAGTTCTTGGGGTTCGCTAATTTCTACCGTCGCTTTATCGCTAATTTTTCTAGCGTTGTTAAACCTTTGACGGATATGACCAAGAAAGGTTCTGATGTGGCTAATTGGGCTCCTGCAGCCGTGGAGGCCTTCCAGGAGCTGAAGCGCCGGTTTACTTCGGCGCCTGTTTTGTGCCAGCCTGATGTCTCACTTCCCTTTCAGGTTGAAGTGGATGCTTCTGAGATCGGTGCTGGGGCTGTTTTGTCGCAGAGAGGCTCTGGTTGTTCTGTGATGAGACCATGTGCCTTTTTCTCTAGGAAGTTTTCGCCTGCTGTGCGGAACTATGATGTTGGTAATCGGGAGTTGTTGGCCATGAAGTGGGCATTTGAGGAGTGGCGTCATTGGCTCGAGGGTGCTAAGCATCGTGTGGTGGTCTTGACTGATCACAAAAATCTGATGTATCTCGAGTCTGCTAAGCGCCTGAATCCTAGACAGGCTCGTTGGTCATTGTTTTTCTCTCGTTTTGACTTTGTGGTCTCATACCTGCCTGGTTCGAAGAATGTTAAGGCTGATGCTCTCTCTAGGAGCTTTGTGCCTGACTCTCCTGGAGTCTCGGAGCCAGCTGGTATTCTTAAAGAGGGAGTGATCGTGTCGGCCATATCTCCGGATTTGCGACGTGTGTTGCAGAGATTTCAGGCTGGTAGACCTGACTCGTGTCCACCCGACAGACTGTTTGTTCCTGATAAATGGACCAGCAGAGTCATTTCCGAGGTTCATTCCTCGGTGTTGGCAGGGCATCCGGGAATTTTTGGTACCCGAGATTTGGTGGCTAGGTCCTTTTGGTGGCCTTCCTTGTCACAGGATGTGCGGTCATTTGTGCAGTCCTGTGGGACTTGTGCTCGGGCTAAGCCTTGTTGTTCTCATGCTAGCGGGTTGCTTTTGCCCTTGCCCGTCCCGAAGAGGCCTTGGACGCACATTTCCATGGATTTCATTTCTGATCTTCCGGTGTCTCGGGGAATGTCTGTCATCTGGGTGGTGTGTGATCGTTTTTCCAAGATGGTCCATTTGGTACCCTTGCCTAAGTTGCCTTCCTCTTCCGATCTGGTTCCTTTGTTTTTTCAGAATGTGGTTCGTTTACACGGCATTCCGGAGAATATCGTGTCCGACAGAGGATCCCAGTTTGTGTCCAGATTCTGGCGATCTTTTTGTGCTAAGATGGGCATTGATTTGTCGTTTTCATCTGCCTTCCATCCTCAGACTAATGGTCAAACGGAGCGAACTAGTCAGACAGTGGAGGCTTATTTGAGATGTTTTGTTTCTGCGGACCAGGATGATTGGGTGACCTTCTTGCCATTGGCGGAGTTTGCCCTTAATAATCGGGCTAGTTCCACTACTTTGGTTTCGCCATTCTTCTGCAACTCTGGTTTTCATCCTCGTTTCTCCTCGGGTCATGTTGAGTCTTCTGACTGTCCTGGGGTGGATTCCGTGGTGGATAGGTTGCAGCGGATTTGGAATCATGTGGTGGACAACTTGAAGTTGTCACAGGAGAAGGCTCAGCGTTTTGCCAACCGCCGCCGCGGTGTGGGCCCCCGACTTCGTGTTGGGGATTTGGTTTGGTTGTCTTCTCGGTATGTCCCTCTGAAGGTTTCCTCTCCTAAGTTTAAGCCTCGCTTTATTGGTCCTTACAAAATTTTGGAAGTTCTTAACCCGGTTTCTTTTCTTTTGGATCTTCCAGTGTCGTTTGCCATTCACAACGTGTTCCATAGGTCTTTGTTACGGCGGTACGTTGTGCCTGTGGTTCCTGCTGTTGAGCCTCCTGCTCCGGTGTTGGTTGAGGGCGAGTTGGAGTACGTGGTGGAGAAGATCTTGGATTCTCGTCTCTCTAGACGGAGGCTCCAGTATTTGGTCAAATGGAAGGGCTATGGTCAGGAGGATAATTCCTGGGTGGCCGCCTCTGATGTTCATGCGGCCGATTTGGTTCGTGCCTTCCACGCTGCTCATCCTGGTCGCCCTGGTGGTCTTGGTGAGGGTTCGGTGACCCCTCCTTAAAGGGGGGGTACTGTTGTGAACTATACTTTTTGGCTCCCTCTTGTGGTCACTAGTGATTTAGCACTTGGATTGTCTTTTACCAGGATGGTGGTCACCTGCTTCGTTAGGCCTGGGGTGTTGCTATTTAAACTTCCTGGATTCTCAGTCCAGTGCCTGGCATCGTTGTAATCAGTTCACTTCTGTTTGCTCCTGTCTTCAGGTCCTGGTTCTTTGCAAGATAAGCTAAGTCCTGCTTTCGTACTCTTGATCATTTGCATTGTTCTTATTTTTTGTCCAGCTTGTACAATATGTGATTCCTGTTATTGCTGGAAGCTCTAGGGGGGCTGATATTCTCCCCCCACACCGTCAGTCGGTTTGGGGGTTCTTGGATATTCAGCGTGGATATTTTGCAGGGTTTTTTGCTGACCATATAAGTCTTCTTACTATATTCTGCTATTAGTCAGTGGGCCTCTCTTTGCTAAATCTAGTTCATTCTTACGTTTGTCTTTTCTTCTTACCTCACCGTTATTATTTGTTGGGGGCTTGTATTACTTTGGGGTCTTTTCTCTGGAGGCAAGAGAGGTCTTATTTTCCCTGATAGGGGTAGTTAGTTCTCCGGCTGGCGCGAGACGTCTAGAATCAACGTAGGCACGTTCCCCGGCTGCTGTTAGTGTTTGTGCTAGGATCAGGTATATGGTCAGCCTAGTTAGCACTTCCCTATGAGCTGGTATTTATGTTTTGCAGACTTTGCTGTAATCTTTGAGGTCCCCTGCCATTGGGATCATAACAATTGGCGTCGGCTAGATTTTATCTAGCTGGTCCGGGGTTAATTTACCTGATGCTCGGATTGGAAGCTGGGCCATCCCCATTGCCTTTAAATAGTTCTCCTGAACATTCGGCGTCGCCGATTATAGCTTCTGTCTTGTGCGTTGTTATCTCGGTCTGGAGTGGTGAGCTAGAAGTTGGAGTATCGTTGCTGGTGGTGTATTTCCCTTTGTCTTATTTACTCCTTCCTATATTTGTATTTATTTTGCCCTGCGCATTTATAGTGTATTCCTGAGTGACTGCGGCGTGGTGTATATTTTCCGTTATCCTTGTCTGTTCTAACTGTGGGTATTGGTGTATGATCTTTTCACTGGGTGGTGGGCGGTGGTTTCAGCCTAGGGTTGAAACAGGAGACAGGGCGAGGGTCGAGGCCTAGACATGCACACCATCAGTGTAAACTCTAGGTAGAGGGTCAGTCAGGATTTCCCTAGTCTGAGGGAAATTGCAGGGGCCCGGGTTATTAGCTCTTGCCCACCTAGTCTCCCCGTGACATTATAATCGGACTTTAAAACAACAAAAAAAAGGGGGTTTCCTTTTTTTTGTTTTAGCATGGATCCCATGACTTCCATAACCCGCCAGTTGGAGGCGCTGTCCCCACAGGTCACTGAGTTGAGAGGGGCAGTGCAGCAACAGGGACTAGCAGTATCTAATGTGCAAGCTGGAGCGACAGGTAGAGTTGCTGAGCCTAAGTTTACTTTGCCTGAAAAATTTGCTGGGGAACGCAGTAAATTTGTTTCTTTTCGTGAAGCTTGCAAACTATATTTCCATATGCGCCCGATCTCCTCAGGTAATGAGGCTCAGCGTGTGGGCCTGGTGTTGTCATTGTTAAGCGGGGATCCCCAAGCATGGGCGTTTTCTTTGCCATCTGATTCTGCTGCATTTGACTCTGTGGAGAGTTTTTTTTCCTTTCTTGGAAATATTTATGATGAGCCAGACAGAATGGCTCTAGCAGAATCTAAGAAACGCACTATTCGCCAGGGGGAGCGAGTGGCAGAGGATTACTGTTCTGAATTTCGTCGCTGGGCGATCGATACACAGTGGAATGATCCAGCGCTATGGAGTCAGCTTATTCATGGGGTTTCTGGAAGGGTTAAAAAGGCCCTTCTGATGTACGAGACTCCTACTTCTCTAGATTCCGCTATGAGTCTGGTTGTCCGCATTGATCGCCGTTTGCGTCAGGGGGCGCATGAGACACTGCCTATGGGAGAGGGTTTAGGTTCACGTGTGGTTGCTGCAGGTGAGCCCACGGAGCCTATGCAAATCGCAGGGGTGTCACATGTGAAGCGTCGAGCCCCTGAGCTCAGGAAGCAGGGAGCCTGTTTTTACAGCGGTAAGACTGGTCATTTTATTAACATCTGTCCTCTACTGTCTAAGAAAGACGCAGCGGCGGAAAACTTCTAAGCTCAGAGGGTGTGGAGGAGACCAATCTGAGCTTATGTATATCCTCCATGGTGGTTTCTCAATGCATGCTCCCTGCTAAGGTTATAATCGCTGGCAGTGAGCTGCCAATTACTGTGTTTGTGGATAGTGGTTCAGCCACAAATCTCATTGATGAGGAGTTTGCGCGCACAGCAGGTTTTAGGATTGAAAAACTGCCTCATCCTATCAGTGTGGTCACCATCAATGCTGCTCCTCTCTCACAGGGGGAGATTACTGAATTTGTGGCTGAGGTGAAACTCCACATTGGGGTTCTACATTCCGAGCAGGTTACATGTAAGGTACTCAGGAATCTTCCTGCTCAGGTGGTTTTGGGTTTTCCATGGTTGTCTATGCACAACCCGGTAATTGACTGGAAAACTCAAGACATAATTCAGTGGAGCGAATTCTGCCAGGAGAATTGCCTGGCCACATGTGTGTCTGCTGTGACTTCAAGCGTTCCGGAGTCACTTCTGGATTTTGTAGATGTGTTCTCTGAGAAGGGTTGTTCAGAGTTGCCGCCGCATCGCCCCTATGACTGTACTATTAGATTTAAACCAGGGGCCAAATTGCCTAAAGCAAGGATGTTTAACATCTCCGGTCCGGAGAGACAAGCATTAAAGGATTACATTGCTGAAAGTTTGAGCAAAGGGCACATCAGGCCTTCATCCTCGCCTGTGGCAGCAGGGTTCTTCTTCGTGAAGAAGAAAGATGGCGGATTACGCCCGTGTTTGGATTTCAGGGAATTGAACTAGATTACGGTTCGTGATCCATACCCTATGCCACTAATACCAGATTTGTTCAACCAGGTGGCAGGTGCTTAGTGGTTTACCAAGCTTGACCTCAGGGGGGCGTACAACCTCATAAGAGTCCGTCAAGGTGATGAGTGGAAGACGGCTTTTAATACCCCTGAGGGTCATTTTGAAAATTTGGTGATGCCATTTGGGTTGACTAACGCATCTGCAGTGTTCCAACATTTCATTAATGATGTGTTTTCGCATGTTTTGGGGAAATTCGTTATCGTGTACCTAGATGACATTCTCACATATTTTTGCGACCGTGATACTCATTTAGATCATGTCAGGCAGGTGTTACAGCTTCTCAGAGAGAATAAGCTGTATGCTAAACTTGAGAAATGTGTATTTTCTGTTCAAGAGTTGCCTTTCTTGGGTTATATTGTGTCTGCTTCTGGTTTTAAAATGGACGCCGCTAAGGTGCAAGCGGTGCTACATTGGGAACGGCCTGATAACCTGAAAGCACTTCAGCGGTTCCTTGGGTTTTCTAACTACTATAGGAAATTTATCAAGGATTTTTCCATCATTGCTAAACCGCTAACTGACATGACTAAAAAGGGTACCAATTTCTCCGTTCGGCCTGAGGCTGCTGTGCGCGCATTTGAATTTCTTAAGAACAGTTTTGTTTCGGCCCCCATTCTTGTGCAGCCAGACGTGTCGAAGCCTTTTGTTGTGGAGGTCGATGCGTCTGAGGTTGGTGTGGGGGCGGTGCTGTCACAAGGCTCATCTTTGAGTGATTTGCGTCCATGCGCCTATTTCTCCAAGAAACTGTCGTCTGCCGAACGTAACTACGATATCGGCAACAGGAAGTTGTTGGCAATCAAGTTGGCCTTTGAGGAATGGTGACACTTCTTGGAGGGGTCGGTACATCAGGTTACTGTTATTACCGATCATAAGAATCTGCTGTCTTTGGAGTCAGCCAAGCGTCTGTCCCCCAGGCAGGCTCGCTGGGCATTGTTTTTCACGCGGTTCAATTTTGTTGTCACTTACAGACCGGGGTCTAAAAACACTAAGGCGCATGCTCTATCCAGGTGTTTTCCGGGGGGAGATCCTCAGGAGGATCCAGTACCCATCCTCCAAAAGGGTGTTGTGGTTTCAGCTCTCACTACCGAGGTTGAGGCTGAGATTGCCGAGGCTCAGGAGGAGGTACCATCTGAGCTTCCCATCAACAAATCTTTTGTACCGCTTCATCTCCGCCTAAAGGTTTTGGCGGAGCATCATGATGCTGTCTTGGCTGGCCACCCAGGGGTTAGAGGTACCTTGGAGTTGGTGTCACGTCGGTTTTGGTGGCCCAAGATCCGACAGGACGTGGTCTCATACGTGTCAGCTTGTAGCACGTGCGCTAGGGCTAAGACGCCCCGCTCCCGTCCTGTTGGCACACTACTTCCTCTTGAGGTACCTAGTAAGCCATGGACGGAAATCTCCATGGATTTCATCACTGATTTGCCCTCCTCAGCTGGGAACACGGTCATCTTGGTGATTGTTGATCGGTTTTCAAAAATGTCGCACTTTGTGTCTTTGCCTTCGTTGCCTAACGCTAAGACTCTGGCTCAGGTATTCGTGCAGGAGGTGGTCAGACTTCATGGGGTTCCGTCTGACATTGTGTCTGATAGGGGTACTCAGTTTGTGGCAAAATTTTGGAAAGCATTTTGCTCACGGCTGGGGATCAAGTTGTCTCATTCTTCGGCGTTTCATCCTCAGTCAAATGGTCAGACTGAGCGTATGAACCAAAATTTGGAACAGTACTTACGCTGCTTTGTCTCTGATAACCAGGAGGAGTGGTCTACGTTCCTTCCTTTGGCTGAGTTTGCCATCAATAATCACCGCCAGGAGTCGTCTGGGGATTCTCCGTTTTTTTGTGTTTACGGGCTACATCCTCAATTTTGTACTTTGAGTCAGGGGGGCTCTTCCGGCGTTCCAGAGGAGGACCAGTTAGGAGCACAATTATCATCAGTCTGGAGGAGAGTTAAACAGCGCCTGTTGAGTGTGGGTGCTAGGTACAAATGTGTGGCTGACAGTAGGCGTGTGCCAGGTCCGGACCTGAGTGTGGATGACTGGGTGTGGTTATCCACAAAAAACATAAGACTCAAAATGCCATCCCTTAAATTGGGTCCACGGTTTATTGGTCCATTTAGGGTCACCGCCGTCATTAACCCAGTAGCGTACCGATTGGAGCTTCCTACGGTGTATAAGATACACAACGTGTTCCACAGGTCTCTTTTAAAGAAGGTGGTGGGTTCTGTGGACGCGGCGCCTATGCCACCTCCAGTCTTGGTGGATGGTAATTTGGAGTTTGAAGTCTCCAAGGTGGCTGACTCTCGTGTAGTGCGCCGCACTTTACAGTACTTGGTACACTGGCGTGGTTATGGGCCTGAGGAGAGGTCCTGGGTACCAGCCTCGGACATTCATGCGGATCGGCTGGTCAGGTTTTTTCACCATCGCCATCCGGACAAGCAGGGTCCTATAAGCCGTGAGTGCCCTGGGGTCCCTCGTAGAAGGCGGGGTACTGTCATGTCGGACGCTGTTCAGACCAGGTCGTTCGACAGACAGCGGTAATTCCGCTTTTGACCACTATGTGCTCATTGGCGTCGGCTAGATTTTATCTAGCTGGTCCGGGGTTAATTTACCTGATGCTCAGATTGGAAGCTGGGCCATGCCCATTGCCTTTAAATAGTTCTCCTGAACATTGGGCGTCACCGATTATAGCTTCTGTCTTGTGCGTTGTTATCTCGGTCTGGAGTGGTGAGCTAGAAGTTGGAGTATCGTTGCTGGTGGTGTATTTCCCTTTGTCTTATTTACTCCTTCCTATATTTGTATTGTTATTTTGCCCTGCGCATTTATAGTGTATTCCTGAGTGACTGCGGCGTGGTGTATATTTTCCGTTATCCTTGTCTGTTCTAACTGTGGGTATTGGTGTATGATCTTTTCACTGGGTGGTGGGCGGTGGTTTCAGCCTAGGGTTGAAACAGGAGACAGGGCGAGGGTCGAGGCCTAGACATGCACACCATCAGTGTAAACTCTAGGTAGAGGGTCAGTCAGGATTTCCCTAGTCTGAGGGAAATTGCAGGGGCCCGGGTTATTAGCTCTTGCCCACCTAGTCTCCCCGTGACAGATGTGTGATGAGCACCTTGAACCCCCAGTTCAAGGTGTTCACCACACATCAAGATAGTCTAAATAGACTATTTGACCCTCCTGAGGAAGTGACCACACCAAACGTACGTTGGGGTGGCTGGAGTACCTCTATCATACCTTGTCCTCCTATGTAAGTCCTACTGTCATTATTGTATTGCATTATACATGCATGCTACTATGCCGCACCTAATACTATAATGCACCTTTTTTTGTACTCTGATTAATGTTTAATCTACATATATCCCAGTCTAATGGACACATAATAGGATTAAATTAGAGTAAAATATGTAACAAGGTCTCCTTCGACTAATACATGGTATTGCAGCCTCTGATATTATATTTGTACATATATTATCTCCTTTTTTAATATTTATTAAATAAAGATTAATATAAATTTTATATGGTACTTATACTCTTTTTTTCTATTATGAGTTTTCAGACTATTTGACCCTGTTGACTATTTGCAACAAAACTTTTGTTGGTTCTGTGATCTCACGCCCCAATATCTTAGCAACGTTAACAGTGCTGCATCCCTCTGTGAGACACACTGTAAAGGTACCTTCACACTAAGCGACGCTGCAGCGATATAGACAACGATGCCGATCGCTGCAGCGTCGCTGTGTGGTCGCTGGAGAGCTGTCAGACAGACAGCTCTCCTGCGACCAACGATGCCGAAGTCCCTGGGTAACCAGGGTAAACATCGGGTTGCTAAGCGCAGGGCCGCGCTTAGTAACCCGATGTTTACCCTGGTTACCAGTGTAAATGTAAAAAAACAAACACTACATACATGCGCGTCCCCCGGCGTCCGCTTTCCCTGCACTGTGTAAGCACCGGCAGTAGCAGGGCACAGCGGTGACGTCACCGCTGTGCTTTGCTTTCCGGCCGGCACTGACACATTCAGTGCAGGAAGCTCTGAGCAGCAGCGCGGACGCCGGGGGACGTGACAGACATCAGAGGGTGAGTATGTACTGTTTTTTTTTTTACTTTTACAATGGTAACCAGGGTAAATATCGGGTTACTAAGCACGGCCCTGCGCTTAGTAACCCGATATTTACCCTGGTTACCATTGTAAAACATTGCTGGCATTGTTGCTTTTGCTGTCAAACACGACGATACACGCCGATCTGACGACCAAATAAAGTTCTGAACTTTCAGCAACGACCAGCGATATCACAGCAGGATCCAGATCGCTGCTGCGTGTCAAACACAACGATATCGCTATCCAGGACGCTGCAACGTCACGGATCGCTGTCGTTATCGCTGCAAAGTCGTTTAGTGTGAAGGTACCTTTAGTCATGGACCCATTTATTTGAATGGGTGAGTGTGATTTGTAACTCAGACTGAAACAGATATGTCTGAGTTTTGTTTGGGACATGGACATACGAACGTGTGGATATCTGAATGGGACCTTGCACTGATGAATATTGCTGTCATTATAGGCTGTGGACACATTTAGCATGTATTTGGTGTATACAGAACCCTAATTGCTAGACTCAGTGCCATTATCCAAGTCTGTAGCTACAAGAAGCAATAATTTGTAACTGTCAGTGTCCTAGGTGAGAGAAATCTTTGTATTTTGAAAGTGATAAAAATAAAACACTAATTACCATGAATGAAGACCTTTAAGTCTTAATAATGGCAGCTTTGAGTTTGGTTGGTACCACAGAAGCGACGCAGCAGGGATCATGGGTAAATGAGGATTAACTGACTCCAAGGACAGAGCCGTCTTAAGACTATGAGCAGCTGGGGAGAGATCTACGAGCTTCCAGCATGAGACTGTACAACCACTGAGAGGTAGGAAATGTTACAAATATTTTATTTTAATAATTTTTAAGAATAAAAACAAACGAGGGATCACATATCACTAGACAGCACTCCATGCTGACAATTCATCCTTAGATTCTGCTCCGGAGCAACCACTAACGTATATTGATGGAACATTTTACTGATACCAGGAATATCTGAAGTAATTATAGCATAGTATAAGTACAGGTAGTAGTCATTGAGCTGCTTTAATGGGAGATTTTAAGCTAATGCTACCGGTGAAATTTATGTAAAGAATTTATGGAGTGAAAGAGTTTTGTTAAAGCTGTTGTTATATAAAAAAATTAAAATCAAGTATTTTTTCCCTGTGAAGTAACAAATTCATGTTTTTATCATGTTATTTATCTCTTGTCACCTGTGTTTGGCACGATCTTCTATTTATACTGTGTTGTTTATTTAAAAAACTAGTTAATATGAATCACATTACAATGTATACTTTTTGGGGAGGACAAAACACTGTAGTTAATCATAATATATATTAATACTAGATGGTGGCCCATTTCTAACGCATCGGGTATTCTAGAATATGTATGTAGTTTATTTATGAAGTTTTCAGAATAATGCAATTTATACACAGGATTCGGCCGGCAGGGCGCGACCAATTAGTGAAGCGTGGTTCAAATTCCACGCCAATTCGCGGCCGGACTGAGCCTGTCACTGATTGGTCACGCCCGGCCGCGAACAATCAGTGAAGCCAGGGCCTGCTCCAGGTTTTTGAGGGCCCCGGGCGAAAGTCTCAGTGGGCCCCCCTCTTTAACACATACCATAATTCATGATGCACAGATACAGCAGAGAAATATAGCACAGCCAAGTAGCATACAGCCCACGTAGTACAGGTCCTTCTCAAAAAATTAGCATATAGTGTTAAATTTCATTATTTACCATAATGTAATGATTACAATTAAACTTTCATATACTATAGATTCATTATCCACCAACTGAAATTTGTCAGGTCTTTTATTGTTTTAATACTGATGATTTTGGCATACAACTCCTGATAACCCAAAAAACCTGTCTCAATAAATTAGCATATTTCACCCGACCAATCAAATAAAAGTGTTTTTTAATACCAAACAAAAAAACCATCAAATAATAATGTTCAGTTATGCACTCAATACTTGGTCGGGAATCCTTTGGCAGAAATGACTGCTTCAATGCGGCGTGGCATGGAGGCAATCAGCCTGTGACACTGCTGAGATGTTATGGAGGCCCAGGATGCTTCAATAGCGGCCTTAAGCTCATCCAGTGTTGGGTCTTGCGTCTCTCAACTTTCTCTTCACAATATCCCACAGATTCTCTATGGGGTTCAGGTCAGGAGAGTTGGCAGGCCAATTGAGCACAGTAATACCATGGTCAGTAAACCATTTACCAGTGGTTTTGGCACTGTGAGCAGGTGCCAGGTCGTGCTGAAAAATGAAATCTTCATCTCCATAAAGCATTTCAGCCGATGGAAGCATGAAGTGCTCCAAAATCTCCTGATAGCTAGCTGCATTGACCCTGCCCTTGATGAAACACAGTGGACCAACACCAGCAGCTGACATGGCACCCCACACCATCACTGACTGTGGGTACTTGACACTGGACTTCAGGCATTTTGGCATTTCCTTCTCCCCAGTCTTCCTCCAGACTCTGGCACCTTGATTTCCGAATGACATGCAAAATTTGCTTTCATCAGAAAAAAGTACTTGGGACCACTTATCAACAGTCCAGTGCTGCTTCTCTGTAGCCCAGGTCAGGCGCTTCTGCCGCTGTTTATGGTTCAAAAGTGGCTTTACCTGGGGAATGCGGCACCTGTAGCCCATTTCCTGCACACGCCTGTGCACGGTGGCTCTGGATGTTTCCACACCAGACTCAGTCCACTGCTTCCTCAGCAATCTTCCTCAGGGTCCGGTCACCTCTTCTCGTTGTACAGCGTTTTCTGCCACATTGTTTCCTTCCAACAGACTTACCATTGAGGTGCCTTGATACAGCACTCTGGGAACAGCCTATTTGTTGAGAAATTTCTTTCTGGGTCTTACCCTCTTGCTTGAGGGTGTCAATGATGGCCTTCTTGACATCTGTCAGGTCGCTAGTCTTACCCATGATCGGGGTTTTGAGTAATGAACCAGGCAGGGAGTTTTTAAAAGCCTCAGGTATCTTTTGCATGTGTTTAGAGTTAATTAGTTGATTCAGAAGATTAGGGTAATAGGTCATTTAGAGAACCTTTTCTTGATATGCTAATTTATTGAGACAGGTTTTTTGGGTTATCAGGAGTTGTATGCCAAAATCATCAGTATTAAAACAATAAAAGACCTGACAAATTTCAGTTGGTGGATAATGAATCTATAATATATGAAAGTTTAATTGTAATCATTACATTATGGTAAATAATGAAATTTAACACTATATGCTAATTTTTTGAGAAGGACCTGTATATAACACAGCCCACGTAGTATATAGCACAGCCCACATAGTATATTGCCCAGCCACATAGAATAGAGCACAGAGCCGTAGTATGTAACACAGCCCATGCAGTATATAACACAGGCCACGTATTATAGAGCACAGCGATGTAGTATATTGCCCAGCCACGTAATATATACCACAGCCACATAGTATATAGCACAGAGACGTAGTATATAACACAGCCCATGCAGTATATAACACAGCTCATGCAGTATATAACACAGCCCACGTAGTATATTGCCCAGCCACGTAATATATTGCACAGCCACTTTACACGTAATAGTTTGCACAGCCATGTAATAAATTGCACAGCCACGTAGTATATAGCACAGCCACGTAGTATATAACACAGCCCATGCAGTATATAACACAAGCCACGTAGTATAGAGCACAGCGATGTAGTATATTGCCCAGCCACGTAATATATACCACAGCCACATAGTATATAACACAGCCCACGCAGTATATAACACAGCTCATGCAGTATATAACACAGGCCACGTAGTATAGAGCACAGCGATGTAGAATATTGCCCAGCCACATAATATGGCGAGGCGTTTACCGATGCTCCTCGCGACGCTCTGGTCCCAAGAATGCATTGCGGTCTCGTGAGATGATGACGTAGCGGTCTCACGAGATGTAGTATATAACACAGCCCACGCAGTATACAGGTCCTTCTCAAAAAATTAGCATATAGTGTTAAATTTCATTATTTACCATAATGTAATGATTACAATTAAACTTTCATATATTATAGATTCATTATCCACCAACTGAAATTTGTCAGGTCTTTTATTGTTTTAATACTGATGATTTTGGCATACAACTCCTGATAACCCAAAAAACCTGTCTCAATAAATTAGCATATCAAGAAAAGGTTCTCTAAATGACCTATTACCCTAATCTTCTGAATCAACTAATTAACTCTAAACACATGCAAAAGATACCTGAGGCTTTTAAAAACTCCCTGCCTGGTTCATTACTCAAAACCCCCATCATGGGTAAGACTAGCGACCTGACAGATGTCAAGAAGGCCATCATTGACACCCTCAAGCAAGAGGGTAAGACCCAGAAAGAAATTTCTCAACAAATAGGCTGTTCCCAGAGTGCTGTATCAAGGCACCTCAATGGTAAGTCTGTTGGAAGGAAACAATGTGGCAGAAAACGCTGTACAACGAGAGGAGGTGACCGGACCCTGAGGAAGATTGTGGAGAAGGACCGATTCCAGACCTTGGGGAACCTGAGGAAGCAGTGGACTGAGTCTGGTGTGGAAACATCCAGAGCCACCGTGCACAGGCGTGTGCAGGAAATGGGCTACAGGTGCCGCATTCCCCAGGTAAAGCCACTTTTGAACCATAAACAGCGGCAGAAGCGCCTGACCTGGGCTACAGAGAAGCAGCACTGGACTGTTGCTAAGTGGTCCCAAGTACTTTTTTCTGATGAAAGCAAATTTTGCATGTCATTCGGAAATCAAGGTGCCAGAGTCTGGAGGAAGACTGGGGAGAAGGAAATGCCAAAATGCCTGAAGTCCAGTGTCAAGTACCCACAGTCAGTGATGGTGTGGGGTGCCATGTCAGCTGCTGGTGTTGGTCCACTGTGTTTCATCAAGGGCAGGGTCAATGCAGCTAGCTATCAGGAGATTTTGGAGCACTTCATGCTTCCATCGGCTGAAATGCTTTATGGAGATGAAGATTTCATTTTTCAGCACGACCTGGCACCTGCTCACAGTGCCAAAACCACTGGTAAATGGTTTACTGACCATGGTATTACTGTGCTCAATTGGCCTGACAACTCTCCTGACCTGAACCCCATAGAGAATCTGTGGGATATTGTGAAGAGAAAGTTGAGAGACGCAAGACCCAACACTCTGGATGAGCTTAAGGCCGCTATTGAAGCATCCTGGGCCTCCATAACATCTCAGCAGTGTCACAGGCTGATTGCCTCCATGCCACGCCGCATTGAAGCAGTCATTTCTGCCAAAGGATTCCCGACCAAGTATTGAGTGCATAACTGAACATTATTATTTGATGGTTTTTTTGTTTGGTATTAAAAAACACTTTTATTTGATTGGTCGGGTGAAATATGCCAATTTATTGAGACAGGTTTTTTGGGTTATCAGGAGTTGTATGCCAAAATCGTCAGTATTAAAACAATAAAAGACCTGACAAATTTCAGTTGGTGGATAATGAATCTATAATATATGAAAGTTTAATTGTAATCATTACATTATGGTAAATAATGAAATTTAACACTATATGCTAATTTTTTGAGAAGGACCTGTATAATGCAGCTCATGCAGTATATAACACAGCCCACGTAGTATATTGCCCAGCCACGTAATATATTGCACAGCCACGTAATAGATTGCACAGCCATGTTATATATTGCACAGCCACGTAGTATATAGCACAGCCACGTAGTACATAACACAGCCCATGCAGTATATAACACAGGCCACGTAGTATAGAGCACAGCGATGTAGTATATTGCCCAGCCACGCAATATATACCACAGCCACGTAGTATATAGCACAGAGACGTAGTATATAACACAGCCCATGCAGTATCTAACACAGCCCATGTAGTATATAAGACAGCCCACGTAGTATATAGCAATGTGGGCACCATATCCCTGTTAAAAAAAAAGAATTAAAATAAAAAATAGTTATATACTCACCTTCCGTCGGCCCCTGGATCCAGGCGAGGTGTTTACCGATGCTCCTCGCGGTCCCAATAATGCATTGCGGTGTCGCGAGATGATGACTTAGCGGTCTCACAAGACCGCTACATCATCATCTCGCGAGACCGCAATGCATGGACCGGAGCGTCGCGAGGAGCAGCGGGAAAGGCGACGGAAGGTGAGAATATAATGATTTTTTATTATGTTTATTATTTTTAACATTAGATCCTTTTACTATTGATGCTGCATGGGCAGCATGAATAGTAAAAAGTTGGTCACACAGGGTTAATAGAAGGGTTAACAGACTGCGTTACACCCCGGCATAACGCGGTGTAACACAGCCATTAACCCTGTGTGAACGCTGACTGGAGGGGGCACTGACGGAGAGTAAGAAGGGGCGAATTCATGGCCGGACTGTGTCCGTCACTGATTGGTCACGGCCTGCCTGCCGCAACCAATCAGCGACGTGGTATTTCTGTGACAGACAGACAGACAAACAGACGGAAGTGCCCCTTAGACGATTATATATTAACTAGACTGTGGCCCGATTCTAACGCATCGGGTATTCTAGAATATGCATGTCCCCGTAGTATATGGACAATGATGATTCCAGAATTCGCGGCAGACTGTGCCCGTCGCTGATTGGTCGAGGCAACCTTTATGACATCATCGTCGCCATGGCAACCATTATGACATCTACGTCGATACTGTGCCCGTCGCTGGCCCGATTCTAATGCATCGGGTATTCTAGAATATGCATGTCCCCGTAGTATATGGACAATGATGATTCCAGAATTCGCGGCAGACTGTGCCCGTCGGTGATTGGTCGAGGCAACCTTTATGACATCATCGTCGCCATGGCATGTCCACGTAGTATATTGCCCAGCCACGTAGTATATTGCCCAGCCACATAGTATATTGCCCAGCCACGTAGTATATTGCCCAGTGACGTTGTATATTGCCAGTGACGTAGTATATTGCCCAGTGACGTAGTATATTGCCCAGTGACGTAGTATATTGCCCAGTGACGTTGTATATTGCCAGTGATGTAGTATATTGCCCAGTGACGTAGTATGAGCTGTGCCCGTCGCTGATTGGTCGAGGCCTGGTGGCCTCGACCAATCAGAGACGCGGGATTTCCAGGACAGACAGACAGACAGACAGACAGACAGAAAAACCCTTAGACAATTATATATATAGATGGTGGCCCGATTCTATCGGGTATTCTAGAATATGCATGTCCACGTACTATGTTGCCCAGTCACGTAGTATATTGCCCAGTGATGTAGTATATTGCCCAGTCACGTAGTATGTTGCCCAGTCACGTAGTATATTGCCCAGTCACGTAGTATATTGGCCAGCCACGTACATAGTATATTGCCCAGCCACGTAGTATATTGGCCAGCCACGGCCCGATTCTAATGCATCGGGTATTCTAGAATATGCATGTCCCCGTAGTATATGGACAATGATGATTCCAGAATTCGCGGCAGACTGTGCCCGTCGCTGATTGGTCGAGGCAACCTTTATGACATCATCGTCGCCATGGCAACCATTATGACATCTACGTCGATACTGTGCCCGTCGCTGATTGGTCGAGGCGAATTCGCGGCAGACTGTGCCCGTCGCTGATTGGTCGAGGCAACCTTTATGACATCATCGTCGCCATGCTGTGCCCTTCGCTGATTGGTCGAGGCCGCCAGGCCTCGACCAATCAGAGACGCGGGATTTCCAGGACAGACAGACAGACAGACAGAAAAACCCTTAGACAATTATATATATAGATACTAGATTGTGGCCCGATTCTAACGCATTGGGTATTCTAGAATATGCATGTCCCCATAGTATATGGACAATGATGATTCCAGAATTCGCGGCAGACTGTGCCCGTCGCTGATTGGTCGAGGCAACCTTTATGACATCATCGTCGCCATGGCAACCATTATGACATCTACGTCGATACTATGCCCGTCGCTGATTGGTCGAGGCCTGGCGGCCTCGACCAATCAGAGACGAGGGATTTCTACGTCGATACTGTGCCCGTCGCTGATTGGTCGAGGCCCAGGCGGCCTCGACCAATCAGAGACGCGGGATTTCCTGGACAGACAGAAAAACCCCATATTATTCAACAACATTCTTTTGGTAAGACAGACACAACATTCTTTAACAGGACTACACGGGCATAGAGAACCAACAGAGGGTCCCTATGCAACTGTGAATAATATATACGCTCCTCAATTTCCGAGTGCTAATTTCATCATATATATTGTATGTCTGCCCCAACTGAAATAAAGTTGTGATGTCAAAGTAGTTTTATTGTCTAAAATGAATGATGTCACACATCTTTTCTTTTACTGTCTTTTGATAATATCAGTGAAAGTTAGCAGTCATTTACCCTCCTTTATTAATCAATGTCTTATTTTTAGGCTAAGGGCAGATGTATGCATGACAAACTGTCCAAGTTTCATCTCAAAAACTTCATCCGTGTGCTATTCATGTGTCCATGTGACATCCATGCGGTGTCCATATGTGATCTGTGTGTGATCCGTTTTCATATGTCTAAAGAATATACATGATCAAATACAGTCTCCCAGGTTAATAATTGAAATGTATCCATAAAAATTGGATGCCCCTTTGATGTTCTGTGTGGGATCTGTTTTATTTATGCACTGTGACAGGGTCACTGACACTATGTGTGAGGGGTGATATGTATCACAAAGATTGCTGTCATCTGTGATGTGAAATCCAGAAGTTTCTTTCCAGCATGTTATGTGCTGAGAGGTTAATCGGCTGTGACAGAGTTGTGTTTTTTTGTGAATACAGTAGTTGTAAGAGGTGGATGAGAAGACTACTCACCAAATCTCCATCTCAAGGGTGTGGTTGGATAGGTTAAATGTCCATACACTGAGATTTTTCAGGGTCTGTGTGTCTGGAGGCAAGAGAGCTCCAGAGAAACGTTTATGTTCAATTGTGCTGGAATTTGCTGATTTTACCCTGAGCCGGTGATTCCCGCAGGCATATCGACTGTGGTTATCTTTTTGGTTTCCCATTTGCCCAGAACTGCAATGTTTATTTTGGTGAATTCTGCAATGGTTTATGCCATGTTTTAAATAAACAAGCAGAAGAAACATTCCTGTGTCTACCTCTGTGAAGCGGCTGAGTGAGTTGTATTACTACAGTTGGTGTTTCGAATGCGGGCAATGTTCCAGGAACACGTGTAGGTGCTACAGACAGACTTCATGTCCTTTGTAAAGGCGGCTATATGAATGGAACAGCGCTCAGGCAAAATGGAGGAGCTGATAAAGCACCTGATCCTAAGCAAGCAGCAGCACCAAGTACAACAGGAGACAAATAAACTCCTTATCCAACAGCGGCAACGGCAGATGGAACTCTGGGCAGGGGATGTTCACAGCAGAGAAACCACCCCTTTCCCAAGTCCAGGTGACGACTCACAAGTCAGTAAGATGGACCATGCAGAAGATGACCTCAGGGGATGATGTAGAAGCCTTTCTCATGATTTTTCAGATTCTGGCTGATCGGTAGAAACTTACTCCAGAGCAGTTGGCGGAGTTGCTACCGCCTTATTTGACATGTGAACCCAAAAGGCATATTATGACTTAGCACTACAGGATGTCAAGGAATATGCAAAGTTAAAAAACAAAATTAATTATGTCGTTTAGAGGAAAACGAGTACACTACTGGGCATATGCTGGTGGCAAACCACCTCGCTCGCAGATGTTGGACTTGCTACATCTAGTCCAGAATTAGTTGCAGCCAGAGTCTTTCATGCCTGCACAGATGGTCGAGCTTGTGGTGACGGACAGATTCATCCACTCCCTTCCCAGGCTGTTGCAGGCCTGCTTTGCCCAGGGTGACCCTTGGAACACAAACGACCAGGTTGACCTAGTGGAGAGGTACCAGGTTGTCGAGAAATTCCTAGGGAAACAGGACAATATCACTTACATGTACTAGAATACCCAAAAGGAGGCGGACTCATCACAGAGGGGGTCTAAAGCCATAAATGGGGGTGTCCAAGTTCCACCGAGGGTTCTCCCAAAGGCTGCTGTTAAGAATGTGATCTGTTGGTGATACCACAATCCTGGACATGTAGCCGCCTGATGTCACATGTCCCCGGAACCAATGGACTGCAATTTAGAGCAGCGTTGTTCCTATTATGCCTATCCAGCCTGTAGTGTGGTCTGTCAACCCAGTGAGGGGCCGCAGGTATGTGCAGTGTCAGTTAATGGCGTAATGGTACTTGTACTTTTGGACTCAGGAAGTCTGATGACCCTTACCAGTTCTACACTTCCCCACTAGTTGATCCCTCACAAATTCGTGGGCATTTGCTGTATACACGAAGATGCCGCCAAGGACTACTGCAGCACCCCAGAGTCCTGGTCGTTGCAGTACTGACGCTCCGCCACTAAGGGGAGTGATGGTACGTCTGATGGCACTTAAGGAGTTCACCTGACCAGGTATCACAGTCACACATTACACTTCACACTCTGGCCTCCAGGGGGAGCAAAGGGTTCTATGTGTTAGGCCACTCCTCACAATCTGGTAAAACTGGGGGTTGGATAGGAAGTCAGAGAGAAGCTGACTGGGTTTTGCCCAGGCAACATCCTGTGGCAGGGGGTGTTGCGGGGAAGATTCAGGGGGGTCTCTGTCAGGGGTGGGATCCTGACAGTGGCCTAGCAAAAAGGACAGAACAATACGGAGCCGCGCCTGCACCCATTGCGGTGGCATCCTAAGAAAGGACACAAAGCGAGGTTTATTGTGGAGAAGTGAGAAACGAGATCACAGCACAAAGGAGAATAGAACCAGTTGGAGTCGTGCCTTAAGATCGTGGCAACATCCTACTGAGGCGCATAGCCGGTGGCCGGAACGCCGAGGAAGTATTGGGCTCCAACCATTACTTCAAACAGCGGCAGGACAGTTAATTATAGGTTCAAAGATAAAGCCGTGTGCACTACTACTGGTGGTGCTCAGGTAGGTTCCCACACCATGTGATACTAAAAGAAAGAACCTGGCACTCAACTTAATGCTTGTGAGATTTTAATCGTAGTAGCCAAAACGTTTCGGTCCTATATCTGGACCTTCATCAGTTACGTACTATGATGAAAAAAGTAAATGACTGTAGTGTCATATAAGGCACAGCATGGTCTGCGTCTGGTATTTGCGCAGATAGGTTTAGGCACACAGAATGGACTTATTCCCACTGATAGGTGCTGTGCTTGTGTCCAGACACGGAATCCCCGCTTGTCTAAACCTATCTGCGCAAATACCAGACGCAGACCATGCTGTGCCTTATATGACACTACAGTCATTTACTTTTTTCATCATAGTGCGTAACTGATGAAGGTCCAGATATAGGACCGAAACGTTTTGGCTACTACGATTAAAATCTTACAAGCATTAAGTTGAGTGCCAGGTTCTTTCTTTTAGTTAATTATAGGTTGGCTGTCTCCCCTAAATCACCTAAGTAGACATAGGAGGCAATTGTGGGAGAGGGGCATCTCTAGGGTCCCAGAATAACTCCAGGCCTACCCGTCATACGGGTGCGTCCTAGCCAAATCATCTGGGGGACGGAGAAGAACATCAGAACAGAAACGAGAGTTGTGAGAAAGAACATCAGAAACAGACACAACAGTTGTGAGGACTATCCCATGGTGCTCAGCAGGGAGGTACTACAACACACAGGCGCTAGAAGGTAGGCACTGATTTTCACCTGCGAAGGGAAATCTGGATGTGCCTTCGGACCGGCCGGTCTCAGCCAGCCCTGTTAACAGTGCTCTGGATTGCGGATCCTGAAGCCTTCAGTAAAGAGGTAAAGAGACTGCAATCCTGTGTCCTCGTTATTCATCGCACCTTGCACCACGCACCATCATCACACCTTTCATTGGATGCCCCTTAGCAGGGTCACGGACCGGGTCTAGCCACCGTGACAACCCCAGGACCGAGACAGAGAGGCCCGGTACCGAGTACCCCGTGGCCCTGCGTCTGGGGGCGCTCCAACTTGGCGTCACGAACAGGATCTACTTAAGCCTGAAGAATCAGGTCATGTGTGCCTTGGAACTGTGTCTGAATTGTGCTTGAACTGTGACTTATTGCAAAGACTGTGTATTGCCGATTCCCGCCAAAACCGCCGCCATTGCAGCGCCACGAGGAGCGCAGAGGAAGAAGAAGGGGGTGCCATGGGAGGAGACTATCAAAGCGGCGCCAAAAGTGGCGACCGCCCCCTCCGACTACTGCTGCAAGATGATAACCTGCCCCGAAGCAGGGAAGAACCGACCCCCAGATTGCAACAGCGGGAACCAAGACAAGAAGGAGCCCCACCTCGGAGAAATGGCAGAGCCAGGTGCATGTGCAGCTACCGACCTCGAGACCGCGGAGGTGACCAGCGAGTACCTGAACGACGACGGAGTGATCCCAGATTATCCCCTACAGGTTCACTTTATTGAAATTCGGCTTTCAACTCTTTCCTGTCCTCAATCTCTAGTAACATCATTAAACAATTCCTATTACTATCTAACTGACTACATACTACTCCTATGTAAACATTATTACAATCCAACTTTTTCTTAAGGCAACATCATATTTAAGTGCAACATGTGAACATTCCCTTTAAGAGGGACTCAAGTCTCTTTGGAAGTAGTGCAGACTCTCTATCTGCAAGTCCGTTTAAAGGCAAGAACTTCTGCGCTGTATTCAAGAACAGTCTCTTCAAAAAGTTCTCCTTTTTGTAAAACCAGTAGGAGGCACCTTTAAGAAAGTGCAAACTATTTACAACACAGTTTGTGAACCATTCACCATCCATGATTCGGCAGTCTTTGTAAACAATGACGACCAAAAACAAAAACAAAAAGCAAAACAATAGGGATCCCAGGTAAACGAAGGGATCCCTTTAAGGACAACCCTGGTCGGGTTTAAAGCAGCTAAACATCAGGAAAACAAACAAGTAACTATTTACATCCTCATGGCTCCGAGGTCTATTCTCACAGTAGGTTACACCGCAGCAGCTGGTGGCAAACACCTCCTGACCGGTAGGGCTGCGGTTCTTTGTTCTCAGCTGATGCGGGGTTGGTGTCATTGGTCTGTCTTCCAGGTGCGGTCAGGTCACCCGGTTTCTGGATTCGAATGTCGGCTTTAGTTGCAAGTTCAGTAGCGGCGATAATGCACACCGTAGTGATAGTGGTAGAATTTGTCAAATCAGGGTTAGTCACAGTCGGGACAGCAGGTGGCGCTACTGCTGGCTCGCATCGTTGGACGTCTCGAGCGCACCACCCCTGCGCACTCCGGTGGCGAGTGTAGGTCACCTGGTCCCCTCTGCATAGTAGCTGATTGTCACATCTATTGCGGAACGGGGTCTTCACATTGTAGCTGGTAAAGAAGATTTCAGTCGGCAGTCCCGGTTCTTGTATAGAGTCCCAACCCCGTTTCGGGTGAAAGGCTAGTACAGTCCCCCGTTTTACCAAGTCCTTCTTACCGCGTACAGTCTTTGGGTTTTGTACTTTCGGTGGCTCACTTTGTTCAGTCTCTTTTCGGTTCTTCCAGTGCAGAATTAACCATTGTTTATACTGTTCCCAGGTGAGCACAGCAATGCTGAGGCCCTCCTGCCTGGCCCCATCTGGCCCAATCCTCGGAGTATCCCACTGGAAGATCACCCCCTCCGAGCTCACATCTAGCGGTTCTCCCATAGTTGTCGGTAACGGAGGCACCAGCTTCTCCATAGTATCGGGGGTTATCACTACCAGCTCGGGGGAGAAGAATCGGTCATTGTCGGGACGGGGAGCAGTCATGGGAGCAGGATCGGTCGGGAGAGCAGGGGCTCTTTCCATACCTGCGTCTGATGTGGTTCCACCGATGCCGATCTGTTCCACTGACGAGGACACTGGAGTCTGCTGCGGCTCGGACCGCGGCTCTTCCAAGGCGTCCTTCTGGCACAACTCCGACTTCCATTGCTTCGCATCGGCTGGCTCCATGTCTGGGATAGGTTGACTCCGCTCCCCCTCCTGCGGCTCCGAGGAGTTCAGGTCCTTCAGCGGTGGTGAGTTGGGACCCGCTTCTGGCCGGTGGGGTTTTCTCTGAGGCAAGATAGCTTTCTATTTCCTTCTTTAGGGGTAGTTAGTTCTTAGGCTGTGAAGAGGTGTCTAGGGAGAGTCAGGAACATCCCACGGCTATTACTAGTGTTGTTGTTAGGATTAGGGACTGCTGTCAGTAGAGATACCACCTTCTCAGAGCTCGTCCCATGTTGCGTTTTAGCCACCAGGTCATATCAGTGCGGCCTCTTAACCACCAGGTCATAACAGTACAGCTGGCCCACAATGTGTTAAATGCATCTCAAAAGAGGGAAAAGAAAGTTCTGAGTCATTTTTTTTTCCTTTGTAGCTTGTTTTGTCTTTTTTTCCCCTTAATCTCTGGGTGGTTCAGGATTTTGGTGCTGATATGGAGGTTCAGGGTCTGTCCTTGCGCGTGAATCAACTCGCTGCAAGGGTACAGAGTATCCAAGATTATGTTGTCCAGACTCCGGTATTAGAGCCTAGAATTCCTATTCCTGATTTATTTTCTGGGGATAGATCGAAATTTTTGAACTTTAAAAATAATTGCAGATTGTTTTTTGCTCTGAGACCCCGTTCCTCTGGTGACCCTGTTCAGCAGGTGAAGATTGTTATTTCCTTGCTGCGTGGCGACCCGCAGGACTGGGCATTCTCCCTTGAGCCAGGAAATCCTGCATTGCTCAATATTGACGCATTTTTTCAAGCGCTCGGATTGCTGTATGACGAGCCTAATTCTGTGGATCTTACATAGTTACATAGTTACATAGTTATTAAGGTTGAAGGAAGACTGTAAGTCCATCTAGTTCAACCCATAGCCTAAGCTATGGCAGAAAAAACTTTGCTGGCTCTGTGTCAGGGTCAGGAAGCAGCAGAAGTATACTGCCAGAAATTTAGAAAGTGGTCTGTGCTCACAAAATGGAATGAGTATGCCCTGGCAGCGATTTTCAGAAAGGGTCTTTCTGAAGCCCTTAAAGATGTTATGGTGGGGTTTCCCACGCCTGCTGGTCTGAATGAGTCAATGTCTTTGGCCATTCAGATTGATCGGCGCCTGCGTGAGCGCAAGGTGGTGCACCATATGGCAGTGTCCTCTGAGCAGAGTCCTGAGCCTATGCAATGTGATAGGATTTTGACTAGAGCAGAAAGGCAGAAATTCAGATGTCAGAATGGCCTGTGTTTTTACTGTGGTGATTCTGCTCATGCTATTTCTGATTGCCCTAAGCGTACTAAGAGGGTCCCTAGGTCTGTTACCATTAGTACTGTACAGCCTAAATTTCTCTTGTCTGTTACCCTGATTTGCTCATTGTCGTCCTTTTCTGTTATGGCATTTGTGGATTCTGGCGCTGCCCTGAACTTAATGGACTTAGAATTTGCCAAGCGCTGTGGTTTTTCCTTGGAGCCTTTGCAGAGTCCTATTCCCTTAAGGGGGATTGATGCTACGCCATTGGCCAAGAATAAACCTCAGTACTGGACACATTTAACCATGTACATGGCTCCAGCACATCAGGAAAATATTCGCTTTTTGGTGTTGCATAATTTGCATGATGTTGTTGTGCTGGGTTTTCCATGGTTACAGGTACATAATCCAGTGCTGGATTGGCGATCTATGTCTGTAACTGGTTGGGGTTGTCAGGGGATACATAGTGATATTCCTTTGATGTCCATTTCCTCGTCCCCTTCTTCTGAAGTTCCTGAGTTTTTGTCGGATTTCCAGGATATATTTGATGAGCCCAAGTCCAGTTCCCTGCCTCCTCATAGGGACTGCGATTGTGCTATTAATTTGATTCCTGGCTGTAAGTTCCCTAAGGGCCGACTTTTCAATCTGTCTGTGCCAGAGCATGCCGCTATGCGGAGTTATGTAAAGGAGTCCTTGGAGAAGGGGCATATTCGCCCGTCTTCGTCACCGTTGGGAGCGGGATTTTTTTTTGTTGCCAAGAAGGATGGCTCCTTGAGACCCTGTATAGATTATCGCCTTCTCAATAAGATCACGGTCAAATTCCAGTACCCTTTACCTTTGCTTTCTGATTTGTTTGCTCGGATTAAGGGTGCCAGTTGGTTTACTAAAATCGACCTTCGAGGGGCGTATAATCTCGTGCGTATTAAACAAGGTGATGAATGGAAAACAGCATTTAATACGCCTGAAGGTCACTTTGAATATCTTGTGATGCCATTCGGGCTCTCTAATGCTCCATCGGTATTTCAGTCCTTTATGCATGATATCTTCCGGAATTATCTGGATAAATTCATGATTGTGTATTTGGATGATATTTTGGTGTTTTCCGATGATTGGGAGTCTCATGTGAAGCAGGTTAGGATGGTATTTCAGGTCCTTCGTGCTAATGCGTTGTTTGTGAAGGGGTCTAAGTGCCTCTTTGGAGTTCAGAAGGTTTCTTTTTTGGGTTTCATTTTTTCTCCCTCGGCTATTGAAATGGACCCTGTTAAAGTCCAGGCCATTCATGATTGGACTCAACCCACATCTGTAAAGAGCCTTCAGAAATTTTTGGGCTTTGCTAATTTTTATCGCCGCTTTATTGCTAATTTTTCTAGTGTGGTGAAGCCTCTGACCGATTTGACGAGGAAGGGCGCTGATGTGATGAATTGGTCCTCTGCGGCTGTTGAGGCCTTTCAGGAGCTTAAACGTCGTTTTACTTCTGCCTCTGTGTTGCGTCAGCCATATGTTTCTCTCCCTTTTCAGGTTGAGGTTGATGCCTCTGAGATTGGGGCAGGGGCCTTTTGTCTCAGAGAAATTCTGATGGCTCTTTGATGAAACCATGTGCTTTCTTCTCCAGAAAGTTTTCGCCTGCTGAGCGTAATTATGATGTCGGCAATCGGGAGTTGTTGGCTATGAAGTGGGCATTTGAGGAGTGGCGACATTGGCTTGAGGGAGCCAAGCATCGCGTGGTGGTCTTGACTGATCATAAGAATCTGATTTACCTCGAGTCTGCTAAGCGGTTGAATCCTGGACAAGCTCGGTGGTCTCTGTTTTTCTCCCGTTTTGATTTTGTGGTCTCGTATATTCCGGGATCTAAGAATGTAAAGGCTGATGCCCTTTCTAGGAGTTTTTTGCCTGATTCTCCGGGAGTTCTTGAGCCGGCTGGGATCCTCAAGGAGGGGGTGATTCTTTCTGCCATCTCTCCTGATTTGCGGCGGGTACTTCAGGAGTTTCAGGCTGATAAACCTGACCGCTGTCCAGTGGGGAAACTGTTTGTTCCTGATAGATGGACTAGCAGGGTGATTTCTGAGGTTCATTGTTCGGTGTTGGCTGGTCACCCTGGGATTTTCGGTACCAGAGATTTGGTGGCTAGGTCCTTTTGGTGGCCTTCCTTGTCGCGGGATGTGCGTTCGTTTGTGCAGTCCTGTGGGACCTGTGCTCGGGCTAAGCCTTGCTGTTCCCGTGCCAGTGGGTTGCTTTTGCCTTTGCCTATTCCTGAGAGGCCCTGGACGCATATTTCCATGGATTTTATTTCTGATCTTCCTGTTTCTCAGAAGATGTCTGTTATCTGGGTGGTTTGTGACCGGTTTTCTAAGATGGTCCATTTGGTACCGTTGCCTAAGTTGCCTTCCTCCTCTGATTTGGTTCCATTATTTTTTCAGCATGTTGTTCGTTTGCATGGTATTCCGAAGAATATTGTGTCTGACAGAGGTTCCCAGTTCGTTTCTAGGTTTTGGCGGTCCTTTTGTACTAGAATGGGCATTGATTTGTCTTTTTCTTCAGCATTCCATCCTCAGACAAATGGCCAAACGGAGCGAACCAATCAGACCTTGGAAACCTATTTGAGATGCTTCGTGTCTGCTGATCAGGATGATTGGGTGACTTTTTTGCCGTTGGCCGAGTTTGCCCTTAATAATCGGGCTAGTTCGGCTACCTTGGTTTCGCCTTTCTTTTGTAACTTTGGTTTTCATCCTCGTTTTTCTTTGGGGCAGCTTGAGCTTTCTGACTGTCGTGGTGTGGGTTCTGTGGTGGACAGGTTGCAGCAAATTTGGACTCATGTGGTGGACAATTTGACGTTGTCTCAGGAAAAGGCTCAACGTTTTGCTAACCGTCGTCGGTGTGTTGGTCCCCGGCTTCGTGTTGGGGATTTGGTCTGGTTGTCCTCTCGTCATGTTCTTATGAAGGTTTCTTCCCCTAAGTTCAAGCCTCGCTTTATTGGGCCTTATAAGATTTCTGAAATTATCAATCCGGTGTCTTTTCGTTTGGCCCTTCCAGCTTCTTTTTCCATTCATAATGTGTTCCATAGATCCTTGTTGCGGAGATATGTGGTACCTATGGTTCCCTCCGTTGATCCTCCTGCTCCGGTGTAGGTTGAGGGGGAATTGGAATATGTGGTGGAGAAGATTTTGGATTCTCGTTTTTCGAGGCAGAAGCTTCAGTATCTGGTCAAGTGGAAGGGTTATGGCCAGGAGGATAATTCTTGGGTTGTTGCCTCCGATGTTCATGCTGCCGATTTGGTTCGTGCTTTCCATTTGGCTCGTCCTGATCGGCCTGGGAGCTCTGGTGGTGAGGGTTCGGTGACCACTCCTTAAGGGGGGGTACTGTTGTGAATTCCGTTCTGGAGCTCCCTCCTGTGGTTGCTAATGGTATTTTTGTGAGTTCTGCCCTTGGGCTCCCTCTGGTGGTTTCGAGTGGAACTGCTGCTCCTTTAGGTGGCTGCAGCAGCTGCCTTCACTAATCGCCTTGCATGGGTTTGTTATTTAAACCTGCTCTGGGCTTTAGTTCATGCCAGCTGTCAATGTTCTTGGTTGGATTTGGTTCTCTCCTTGGATTTCTCATATGGCCTGTCCTTGTCAGCAAAAGATAAGTTTTTGCTAGTCCTTGTTTGTCCATTTGTTTTGGACTTTATTGCTCTGCAAATATGTCTCTTTTTGTCCAGCTTGTCACTATGTCATATTCAGGCTAGCTGGAAGCTCTGGGAAAGCAGATTTGCCCCTCCACACCGTCGGTGTGGAGTTCATTTTTGTAAACTCTGCATGGATTTTGTAGTTTTTAATACTGACCGCACAGTATCCTTTTCTCTCTGTCTATCAAGTTTAGTATTGGCCTCCTTTGCTGAAACCTGATTTCATTTCTGTGTACGTCATTTCCCTCTCCACTCACAGTCAATATTTGTGGGGGGCTATCTTTCCTTTTGGGGTTTTCTCTGAGGCAAGATAGCTTTCTATTTCCTTCTTTAGGGGTAGTTAGTTCTTAGGCTGTGAAGAGGTGTACATGTTAGCAAAAGACATACAAAATTTTGAAATGCAATGAACAAGTAAATTTAACAGTGCTTCCCTTTATGGGAGGTGAGGACACTTGAACATTACAAACAGAAACATATTTAAAGTTTTAAATAACACTTATTAAATGACTAGCCTGAATATGACATAGTGACAAGCTGGACAAAAAGAGACATATTTGCAGAGCAATAAAGTCCAAAACAAATGGACAAACAAGGACTAACAAAAACTTATCTTTTGCTGACAAGGACAGGCCATATGAGAAATCCAAGGAGAGAACCAAATCCAACCAAGAACATTGACAGCTGGCATGAACTAAAGCCCAGAGCAGGTTTAAATAACAAACCCAGGCAAGGCGATCAGTGAAGGCAGCTGATACAGCCACCTAAAGGAGCAGCAGTTCCACTCGAAACCACCAGAGGGAGCCCAAGGGCAGAACTCACAAAAATACCATTAGCAACCACAGGAGGGAGCTCCAGAACGGAATTCACAACAGTACCCCCCCTTGAGGAGGGGTCACCGAACCCTCACCAGAGCTCCCAGGCCGATCAGGACGAGCCAAATGGAAAGCACGAACCAAATCGGCAGCATGAACATCGGAGGCAACAACCCAAGAATTATCCTCCTGGCCATAACCCTTCCACTTGACCAGATACTGAAGCTTCCGCCTCGAAAAACGAGAATCCAAAATCTTCTCCACCACATATTCCAATTCCCCCTCAACCTACACCGGAGCAGGAGGATCAACGGAGGGAACCATAGGTACCACATATCTCCGCAACAAGGATCTATGGAACACATTATGAATGGAAAAAGAAGCTGGAAGGGCCAAACGAAAAGACACTGGATTGATAATTTCAGAAATCTTATAAGCCACAATAAAGCGAGGCTTGAACTTAGGGGAAGAAACCTTCATAGGAACATGACGAGAGGACAACCAGACCAAATCCCCAACACGAAGCCGGGGACCAACACACCGACGACGGTTAGCAAAACGTTGAGCCTTTTCCTGAGACAACGTTAAATTGTCCACCACATGAGTCCAAATTTGCTGCAACCTGTCCACCACAGAATCCACACCAGGACAGTCAGAAGGCTCATGCTGCCCCGAAGAAAAACGAGGATGAAAACCAAAGTTACAAAAGAAAGGTGAAACCAAGGTAGCCGAACTAGCCCGATTATTAAGGGCAAACTCAGACAACGGCAAAAAGGTCACCCAATCATCCTGATCAGCAGACACGAAGCATCTCAAATAGGTTTCCAAGGTCTGATTGGTTCGCTCCGTTTGGCCATTTGCCTGAGGATGGAATGCTGAAGAAAAAGACAAATCAATGCCCATTCTAGCACAAAAGGACCGCCAAAACCTAGAAACGAACTGGGAACCTCTGTCAGACACAATATTCTCCGGAATACCATGCAAACAAACCACATGCTGAAAAAATAATGGAACCAAATCAGAGGACGAAGGCAACTTAGGCAACGGTACCAAATGGACCATCTTAGAAAACAGGTCACAAACCACCCAGATGACAGACATCTTCTGAGAAACAGGAAGATCAGAAATAAAATCCATGGAAATATGCGTCCAGGGCCTCTCAGGAATAGGCAAAGGCAAAAGCAACCCACTGGCACGGGAACAGCAAGGCTTAGCCCGAGCACAGGTCCCACAGGACTGCACAAACGAACGCACATCCCGCGACAAGGAAGGCCACCAAAAGGACCTAGCCACCAAATCTCTGGTACCAAAAATCCCAGGGTGACCAGCCAACACCGAACAATGAACCTCAGAAATTACCCTGCTAGTCCATCTATCAGGAACAAACAGTTTCCCCACTGGACAGCGGTCAGGTTTATCAGCCTGAAACTCCTGAAGTACCCGCCGCAAATCAGGAGAGATGGCAGAAAGAATCACCCCCTCCTTGAGGATCCCAGCCGGCTCAAGAACTCCCGGAGAATCAGGCAAAAAACTCCTAGAAAGGGCATCAGCCTTTACATTCTTAGATCCCGGAATATACGAGACCACAAAATCAAAACGGGAGAAAAACAGAGACCACCGAGCTTGTCTAGGATTCAACCGCTTAGCAGACTCGAGGTAAATCAGATTCTTATGATCAGTCAAGACCACCACGCGATGCTTGGCTCCCTCAAGCCAATGTCGCCACTCCTCAAATGCCCACTTCATAGCCAACAACTCCCGATTGCCGACATCATAATTACGCTCAGCAGGCGAAAACTTTCTGGAGAAGAAAGCACATGGTTTCATCAAAGAGTCATCAGAATTTCTCTGAGACAAAACGGCCCCTGCCCCAATCTCAGAAGCATCAACCTCAACCTGAAAAGGGAGAGAAACATCTGGCTGACGCAACACAGGGGCAGAAGTAAAATGACGTTTAAGCTCCTGAAAGGCCTCAACAGCCGCAGAGGACCAATTCATCACATCAGCGCCCTTCCTCGTCAAATCGGTCAGAGGCTTCACCACACTAGAAAAATTAGCAATAAAGCGGCGATAAAAATTAGCAAAGCCCAAAAATTTCTGAAGGCTCTTTACAGATGTGGGTTGAGTCCAATCATGAATGGCCTGGACTTTAACAGGGTCCATTTCAATAGCCGAGGGAGAAAAAATGAAACCCAAAAAAGAAACCTTCTGAACTCCAAAGAGGCACTTAGACCCCTTCACAAACAACGCATTAGCACGAAGGACCTGAAATACCATCCTAACCTGCTTCACATGAGACTCCCAATCATCGGAAAACACCAAAATATCATCCAAATACACAATCATGAATTTATCCAGATAATTCCGGAAGATATCATGCATAAAGGACTGAAATACCGATGGAGCATTAGAGAGCCCGAATGGCATCACAAGATATTCAAAGTGGCCTTCGGGTGTATTAAATGCTGTTTTCCATTCATCACCTTGTTTAATACGCACGAGATTATACGCCCCTCGAAGGTCGATTTTAGTAAACCAACTGGCACCCTTAATCCGAGCAAACAAATCAGAAAGTAAAGGTAAAGGTACTGGAATTTGACCGTGATCTTATTGAGAAGGCGATAATCTATACAGGGTCTCAAGGAGCCATCCTTCTTGGCAACAAAAAAAAATCCCGCTCCCAGCGGTGACGAAGACGGGCGAATATGCCCCTTCTCCAAGGATTCCTTTACATAACTCCGCATAGCGGCATGCTCAGGCACAGAAAGATTGAAAAGTCGGCCCTTAGGGAACTTACTACCAGGAATCAAATTAATGGCACAATCGCAGTCCCTATGAGGAGGCAGGGAACTGGACTTGGGCTCATCAAATATATCCTGGAAATCCGACAAAAACTCAGGAACTTCAGAAGAAGGGGACGAGGAAATGGACATCAAAGGAATATCACTATGTATCCCCTGACAACCCCAACCAGTTACAGACATAGATCGCCAATCCAGCACTGGATTATGTACCTGTAACCATGGAAAACCCAGCACAACAACATCATGCAAATTATGCAACACCAAAAAGCGAATATTTTCCTGATGTGCTGGAGCCATGTACATGGTTAACTGTGTCCAGTACTGAGGTTTATTCTTGGCCAATGGCGTAGCATCAATCCCCCTTAAAAGGGAATAGGACTCTGCAAAGGCTCCAAGGAAAAACCACAGCTCTTGGCAAATTCTAAGTTCATTAAGTTCAGGGCAGCGCCAGAATCCACAAATGCCATAACAGAAAAGGATGACAATGAGCAAATCAGGGTAACAGACGAGAAATTTAGGCTGTACAGTACTAATGGTAACAGACCTAGGGACCCTCTTAGTACGCTTAGGGCAATCAGAAATAGCATGAGCAGAATCACCACAGTAAAAACACAGGCCATTCTGATGTCTGAATTTCTGCCTTTCTGCTCTAGTCAAAATCCTATCACATTGCATAGGCTCAGGACTCTGCTCAGAGGACACTGCCATATGGTGCACCACCTTGCGCTCACGCAGGCGCCGATCAATCTGAATGGCCAAAGACATTGACTCATTCAGACCAGCAGGCGTGGGAAACCCCACCATAACATCTTTAAGGGCTTCAGAAAGACCCTTTCTGAAAATCGCTGCCAGGGCATACTCATTCAATTTTGTGAGCACAGACCACTTTCTAAATTTCTGGCAGTATACTTCTGCTGCTTCCTGACCCTGACACAGAGCCAGCAAAGTTTTTTCTGCCAGATCCACAGAATTAGGCTCGTCATACAGCAATCCGAGCGCTTGAAAAAATGCGTCAATATTGAGCAATGCAGGATTTCCTGGCTCAAGGGAGAATGCCCAGTCCTGCGGGTCGCCACGCAGCAAGGAAATAACAATCTTCACCTGCTGAATAGGGTCACCAGAGGAACGGGGTCTCAGAGCAAAAAACAATCTGCAATTATTTTTAAAGTTCAAAAATTTCGATCTATCCCCAGAAAATAAATCAGGAATAGGAATTCTAGGCTCTAATACCGGAGTCTGGACAACATAATCTTGGATACTCTGTACCCTTGCAGCGAGTTGATCCACGTGCAAGGACAGACCCTGAACCTCCACATCAGCACCAAAATCCTGAACTACCCAGAGATTAAGGGGAAAAAAAAGACAAAACAAGCTACAAAGGAAAAAAAAATGACTCAGAACTTTCTTTTCCCTCTTTTGAGATGCATTTAACACATTGTGGGCCAGCTGTACTGTTATGACCTGGTGGTTAAGAGGCCGCACTGATATGACCTGGTGGCTAAAACGCAACATGGGACGAGCTCTGAGAAGGTGGTATCTCTACTGACCGCAGTCCCTAATCCTAACAACAACACTAGTAATAGCCGTGGGATGTTCCTGACTCTCCCTAGACACCTCTTCACAGCCTAAGAACTAACTACCCCTAAAGAAGGAAATAGAAAGCTATCTTGCCTCAGAGAAAACCCCAAAAGGAAAGATAGCCCCCCACAAATATTGACTGTGAGTGGAGAGGGAAATGACGTACACAGAAATGAAATCAGGTTTCAGCAAAGGAGGCCAATACTAAACTTGATAGACAGAGAGAAAAGGATACTGTGTGGTTAGTATTAAAAACTACAAAATCCACGCAAAGTTTACAAAAATGAACTCCACACCGACTCACGGTGTGGAGGGACAAATCTGCTTTCCCAGAGCTTCCAGCTAGTCTGAATATGACATAGTGACAAGCTGGACAAAAAGAGACATATTTGCAGAGCAATAAAGTCCAAAACAAATGGACAAACAAGGACTAGCAAAAACTTATCTTTTGCTGACAAGGACAGGCCATATGAGAAATCCAAGGAGAGAACCAAATCCAACCAAGAACATTGACAGCTGGCATGAACTAAAGCCCAGAGCAGGTTTAAATAACAAACCCAGGCAAGGCGATTAGTGAAGGCAGCTGCTACAGCCACCTAAAGGAGCAGCAGTTCCACTCGAAACCACCAGAGGGAGCCCAAGGGCAGAACTCACAAAAATACCATTAGCAATCACAGGAGTGAGCTCCAGAACAGAATTCACAACAGGTATCACAGTCACACATTACACTTCACACTCTGGCCTCCAGGGGGAGCAAAGGGTTCTATGTATTAGGCCACTCCTCACAATCTGGTAAAACTGGGGGTTGGATAGGAAGTCAGAGAGAAGCTGACTGGGTTTTGCCCAGGCAACATCCTGTGGCAGGGGGTGTTGCGGGGAAGATTCAAGGGGGTCTCTGTCAGGGGTGGGATCCTGACAGTGGCCTAGCGAAAAAGACAGAACGTTACGGAGCCGCGCCTGCACCCGTTGCGGTGGCATCCTAAGAAAGGACACGAAGCGAGGTTTATTGTGGAGAAGTGAGAAACGAGATCACAGCACAAAGGAAAATAGAACCAGTAGGAGTCGTGCCTTAAGATCGTGGCAACATCCTACTGAGGCGCGTAGCCGGTGGCCGGAACGCCGAGGAAGTATTGGGCTCCAAGCATTACTTCAAACAGCGGCAGGACAGTTAATTATAGGTTGGCTGTCTCACCTAAATCACCTAAGTAGACATAGGAGGCAATTGTGGGAGAGGGGCGTCTCTAGGGTCCCAGAATAACTCCAGGCCTACCCGTCATACGGGTGCGTCCTAGCCAAATCATCTGGGGGACGGAGAAGAACATCAGAACAGAAACAAGAGTTGTGAGAAAGAACATCAGAAACAGACACAACAGTTGTGAGGACTATCCCGTGGTGCTCAGCAGGGAGGTACTACCACACAGGCGCTAGAAGGTAGGCACTGATTTCCACCTGCGAAGGGAACTCTGGATGTGCCTTCGGACCGGCTGGTCTCAGCCAGCCCTGTTAGTAGTGCTCTGGATTGCGGATCCTGAAGCCTTCAGTAAAGAGGTAAAGAGACTGCAACCCTGTGTCCTCGTTATTCATCGCACCTTGCACTACGCACCATCATCACACCTTTCATTGGATGCCCCTTAGCAGGGTCAAGGACCGGGTCTAGCCACCGTCACAACCCCAGGACCGAGACAGAGAGGCCCGGTACCGAGTACCCCATGGCCCTGCGTCTGGGGGCGCTCCACTACCCTGTGGCCAGAGTAACCATGGAAACAGACTGTGATACTAAGTCCCATGAGGTCGGGTTAGTCAAGGACTTGATACATCCCGTCATAGTGGGGCGAGACTTTTTTTTGGGGGGGGACTTATGTCAAAGGGGACAAAGAACAAAGAGACAGCGCCACAATGGATGGTGAAAAAATAGGAGCTTACATTTATTCTGCCTCCTGTAGCGACGTTTCGGTCAACAGACCTTTATCAAGCACAAAGGTCTGTTGATCGAAACGTCGCTACAGGAGGCAGAATAAATGTAAGCTCCTATTTTTTCACCATCCATTGTGGCACTGTCTTTTTGTTCTTTGTGGTCTTGATACTGGCCGGGATGGGCTCCCTGGTTTTGGACGTGCGCCCTTGTGTCCGCTGAGACCTTCAATTTATATATGAAAGGGTGCGGTTTTGACTTTCTTTTCTTTTGACTCTTATGCCAAAGGGAGACTGTACCAAGTGTCTCGGATGAAAGCTGGACCCCTTTGGAAGAAGCCCCATCGAAATCAAGGCTGGATAAGTTCCCCCTGTATATCCTTGCCGGGTAGGAGGACGAGACAGTGACCGAGAAGACCAACTTCATTGATTTCACAGTGGCCGGAGAGAACTTTGGCACTTCTCAAATTAGGGACCTTACTTTTAAGAGAGCGCTTGACAGTGTTACCATCTGTAAACGGGTTGATCAAGAGCTAGGCTCAGACACCAGTTTTCCACACTTTGCACTCAATGGGGAGTTGTTGTATCAGGTGACTAAACTGAGGGGAGGGGAAATCGTTGAGCATCTGTTTTTTCCAGGTCCCTATCGGCGAAGAGTTTTAGACATGACCCATTCGTATGCCTTGGGGGGACATTTGCATGTGGAAAAAACTCAGGAGAGGATAATGCGGAGATTCTATTGGCCCAGATGCTACTGGAAGATCCTAAATTATTGTACGTCCTGCCCCACCTGCCAGGTAACCACTCCCTCTTCCCATGTCCGAAGTACACTAGTCTCGTTACCTGTTATAGAGGTCCTATTTGAGAGAATTGAGATGGACCTAGTAGATACCCTAATGAAGACCGCACGAGGGCATCAGTACATTGTGGTGGTGATGGACTATGCATCCTGTTACCCTGAAGCTGTACCACTATGGAACTCATTTGCCAAGTGTATAGCCCTAGAGCATGTACATATTTTTCTAGAACCGGCCTGCTAAGACAGATGCTTCAGAAGTCGGGTTGGGAGTTTTGCTGTCTCAGAAAATAAATGGTGAAGAGTATCCCATTCTGTATCTGAGACGGAAGCTCTCGGAACCGGCCTGTCCAGACAGATGCTTCAGAAGTCGGGTTGGGAGTTTTGCTGTCTCAAAAAATAAATGGTGAAGAACATCCCATTCTGTATCTGAGAAGGAAGCTCTTCTCCTTCGAGAAAAACTATGCCATTGTCGAGGAAGAGTGCTTAGCCATCAAATGGGCCGTGGATACATTGAAGTACTACCTAATAGGTCATAGATTTGAACTAGTCAGACCATGCACCATAAATCATAAGTCACTGCGGGGCTGGGATTCACAAGCAGGGCGGCCGCACAGGCGCAGTCACCGAGACTGCATATGAGGAAAGACGGGCAGCGCTCACTGCACTTGCCCAAGAAAGGAGAAAAGAGCGCAGGCGCCGGCTATTTTCAAAACAGCGCTGAGGAGGCGGCGCCAAAAAGATTTTCTGTGACGGCTGTGTGGCGTCTGAAGCAGGGGGAAACGCCTGCCTCCTTGACTGAAGACAAGGTATTTAGGACAAATTATAAAACTGATTATTTCGGCAGATACAGCACCCAGAACTAAAAGAGCCACCTTGTCAGAATGCAGCATTACTGCACAAGGTGGCTCTTTTATTTAAAAATGCCTGGAGGGGTGGGGGGGTTTTGGGGGGTGACAGGTTCCCTTTAAATAAACCAGCAAAAGAAACATTCCTGTGTCTACCTCTGTGAAGCAGCTGAGTGAGTCGCATTACCACAGCACCCATAGACATGAATTAGTGAGTGTCATCCTAAAAAGTATTGACAACTGTCCAGAAATTCCAGGACAATCTGTAAAAATAGGGCACTTTGTTGTACTGTCCGTAAATAAAAAAAGTAAGGCGTTCGTGAGCTTTTTTTTAAATGGAAGAAACTTGCGCAGATTATTTTGACCGTAATTATAATCATTTGAGTTAACAGTGAATACAGCTGGTGTTTTCTCATCAGAATTATTGGCTTTAGACATGTATCGTTTATAATCATGATTTATTATGGTTTTCCACTGTGTCCCTAAAAATATTGTCTCTCTGTGATTTTTTGATAAACTGTCCAGAAAAAATAAAAAGTAAAGTTGGCAACCCTGATCTGAAAGAAGAAAGAGGACTGTGCATGCTGCCATTTTTTTTCACATAGACACTTGGTATTTGTGATTAAAACTGTCATCTGAGTAGCTCTATTGAGTTACATTGGTCAGTATGCTGTCCGATTTGTACTTGGACAGCACACGTCCATATTACGCACTAGTCTGAACAAGCCCTTACGAGTTACGATAAGTCATCAATACTAATTTGGTGGGGGGGCCCCCAGATTCAGCACCTCCGATTGTGCAAGTACCGCAGCCTTGTCAATGTTTCCATCGCCTACAGACTGGCTCATACTTGCCTGTGCTCTATTTTTTATAGCGACCATTCAAGAAACTGTAGTGTTGTTCCAGTCACGCTACTGGAACAATCCTGCAATGTTTTGAATGCTATTAAAATAACAGTGCAGGCAAGTACTTTACTGACAAAAAATTATGTAATAGAAGACTATCCAAGGTTAGTCACACTTTAAGTTTGTTACTACTGTCAGGAGTATCTACTCAGAAGGTAATGCTCAAAATATTCCACCATAGAGAGCAGTGCAAAAAAGCCCATGGGTTTCAGGGGTGGCCTTCTGGATTCCTTTGTGGTCCTCTGCTTAGTGGCGTAACTACAGTCTGAATGGCCACGGGGCAAAGTTTGGACCTGCCCACCCCCCCACCCACCTGCATGTTGGTCAGATGTATAGACCCTTATAGCGTTCTGAATCCTATAAGGATATACAAGTTTCCCCCCCACACCATGGACCATCGTAGTATATATGTCCCCCATCCTGGTATATATACAGTGGAGGAAATAAGTATTTGATCTCTTGCTGATTTTGTAAGTTGGTCCACTGACAAAGACATGAACAGTCTATAACTTTAAGGGTAGGCTAATTTTAACATTGAGAGATAGAATATCAAAAATAAAATCCAGAAAATCACATTAATTGTAAAGTGCTGCGGAATATGTTGGCGCTATATAAATAAAAATTATTATAATTATTATTATTGTCAAATTTATATACATTTATTTGCATTTTGCAGTGAGAAATACGGTAAGTATTTGATCCCCTACCAACCATTAAGAGTTCTGGCTCCTACAGACCAGTTTGACGCTCCTAATCAACTTGTTACCTGCATTAAAGACAGTTGTCTTACATAGTCACCTTTATAATAAACTCCTGTCCACAGACTCAATTAGTCAGTCAGACTCTAACCTCTACAATATGGGCAAGACCAAAGAGCTTTCTAAGGATGTCAGGGACAAGGGACCTGCACAAAGCTGGAATGGGCTACAAAACCATAAGTAAGACGCTGGGTGAGAAGGAGACAACTGTTGGTGCAATAGTAAGAAAATGGAAAAAATACAAAAAGACTGTCAATCGACATCGATCTGGGACACCATGCAAAATCTCACCTCATGGGGTATCATGAAGAAGGTGAGAGATCAGCCTAAAAGTACACGGGGGAACTTGTTAATGATCTCAGCCACCAAGAAAACCATTGGTAACACATTACGCTGTAAAGGTTTAAAATCCTGCAGTGCCCACAAGGTCCCACTGCTCAAGAAGGCACATGTGCAGACCCATCTGAAGTTTGCCAATAAACACCTGGATGATTCTGTGAGTGGTTGGGAGAAGGTGCTGTGGTCAGATGAGACAAAAATTGAGGTCTTTGGCATTAACTCAACTCGCCATGTTTGGAGGAAGAGAAATGCTGCCAATGACCCAAAGAACACCATCCCCACTGTCAAGCATGGAGGTGGAAACATTATGTTTTTAGGGTGTTTCTCTGCTAAGGGCACAGGACTACTTCACCGCATCAATGGAAGAATTGATGCAACTATGTACCGTAAAATCCTGAATGACAACCTCCTTCTCTCTTCCAGGACATTAAAAATGGGTCGTGGCTGGGTCTTCCAGCAAGACAATGACCCAAACCAGACAGCCATGGCAACAAAGGAGTAGCTCAAAAAGAAGCACATTAAGGTTATGAAGTGGCCTAGCCAGTCTCTAGACCTTAATTCCATATAACACTTGTGGAGGAAGTTGAAGCTCTGAGTTGCCAAGCGACAGCCTCAAAAACTTAATGATTTAGAGATGATCTGCAAAGAGGAGTGGACCAAAATTCCTCCTGACATGTGTGCAAACCTCATCATTGTTACTGCCACTGCTGCCATCCGATCCTCCACTGCTGCCACCCGGTCCTCCGCTGCTGATGCCTGGTCCTCTGCTGCTGCTGCCCAGTCCCCTGCTGCTGGTGCCCTGCTGCTGCCTGGTCCAGACGCGCTTCTACCCTGCTTCTGGTTGCGCGCTCTGCAGCGAGAACCCAGCACCCGCACATGCGCTCTGGGCTACTTAGGTCGCGGCCTCGCGCATTACTGGCTTTTTATGGATCCAATGTGCCGTGACCCGGAAGCGCCGTCCAACCTATTGGGGTAAGGAATGGGGTATATTAGGCTGCTTTCTCTTTGAGGAGGTGCCTGATTATTATATGGGTTTCATTGGCTTAGTAACTCAGGTCCCATTTTTGCTCCTCAGTGCGCTGCGCTGTCTGCACTTTCCTCATCCTGCTTACTCTGCTTCTCTCCTTAGTGCCTGCCCCTGTCGTTCACCCGGAGTCCTGTCCTTCCCTTCTTGGGTCCACGTCCCTGGTTCCTGAATTCCATTCTCTTCCATCTCCCCTTGGATCTCCCATTGGATCCTCATCTCATCCCCCACTTCCCTATGAGCCGCCCCTCTTGGTATCGGCTGCTGTGGTACTAGAGACCTCTGGGATTGCCCCTGACGGTCCCTGTATAGGGGTCGGTCCTCACTAGGTCGGTTCCACAGTCCAGAGGGTCCACTCTTGTTAGTTTGCCTCCTTGAGGCGTAACAATCATCAACTACAAAAAACATCTGATTGCTGTGCTTGCCAACAAGGGTTTTGCCACCATGTATTAAGTCTTGTTTGCCAGAGGGATCAAATACTTATTTCTCACTGCAAAATGCAAATAAATTTATATAATTTATACAATGTGATTTTCTGGATTTTATTTTTGATATTCTATCTCTCAATGTTAAAATTAACCTACCCTTAAAATGATAGACTGTTCATGTCTTTGTCAGTGGACCAACTTACAAAATCAGCAAGAGATTAAATACTTATTTCCTCCACTGTATATATATCAGGATGGGGGACATACAGTATATACTACGATGGTCCATGGTGTGGGGGGGAAACTTGTATACCACAATAGCTGTAGCTTTTGAATCTGCTGCCCCACTTACACATACCAAAGCTCGCAAAATCAACAGACAGCCCTGGCACACCAGCCTGACCAAAGAACTGAGGCGAGCTTCCAGGGCTGCTGAGCGCAGATGGAAAAGCTCCCACTCCAACGAGCACTTCATCGTATTCAAACAGTCCCTCACTACTTTCCAGACCACACTCGCCACAGCTAAACAAACCTACTTCTCATCTCTCATATCCTCCCTGTCTCACAACCCTAAACAGCTATTCAACACCTTCAACTCTCTCCTCCGTCCCCCAGCACCTCCTCCCTCCCCACTTATCTCCGCTGAAGACTGCCTCATTTTTCAAGCAGAAGATTGATAGCATCAGAGACAGTTTTGGTCAACAACCCCCAGAGCCCTTCCTCTCGACTTCCCAGCCCTCCACCTCCAAAACCAACTTCTCCACCATTACAGAAGATCAACTCTCCACTCTACTCTCAAGATCGCATCTCACCACCTGTGCACTTGACCCGATCCCATCCCACCTCATCCCAAACCTCACCACAGTCTTCATCCCAACCCTAACCCATCTCTTCAACCTATCACTAACAACTGTTTTCCCCTCAAGCTTTAAACATGCCTCCATCACACCTATCCTCAAAAAGCCCTCTCTTGACCCATCCTCTGTATCTAGCTATCGCCCTATATCACTTCTCCCTTATGCCTCCAAATTACTGGAACAACACGTTTACCTTGAACTGTCCTCCCATCTCTCTTCTTGCTCCCTCTTTGACCGCTTACATTCTGGCTTCCGGTCAAACCATTCCACTGAAACTGCCCTAACTAAGGTCGCCAACGACCTCTTAACCGCCAAGAGCAAGCGACACTACTCTGTCCTCCTCCTCCTCGACCTGTCGGCTGCCTTTGACACAGTGGACCATTCCCTATTATTACAGACCCTCTCATCCCTTGGCATCACACACTTGGCCCTATCCTGGATCTCATCATACCTAACAGACCGGACATTCAGCGTCTCCCACTCACACACCACCTCCTCACCTCGCCCCCTATCTGTCGAAGTCCCGCAAGGTTCAGTCCTTGGGCCCCTGCTCTTCTCCATTTACACCTTTGGCCTGGGACAGCTCATAGAATCTCATGGCTTTCAGTATCACCTCTATGCTGATGACACACAGATCTACATCTCTGGACCAGATATCACCTCCCTACTAACCAGAATCCCTCAATGTCTGTCCACTATTTCATCCTTCTTCTTTGCTAGATTTTGAAACTTAACATGGACAAAACAGAATTCATCATCTTTCCCCCATCTCACGCGACCCCCCCAATGAACCTAACCATTACAGTAAATGGCTGCCCACTCTCCCCAGTCCCACAAGCTCGCTGCCTCGGGGTAATCCTTGACGCTGATCTCTCCTTCAAACCACATATCCAAGCCCTTTCCACTTCCTGCCGACTTCAACTCAAAAATATTTCACAAATCCTTTCATTCCTCAACCAAGAATCTGCAAAAACCCTAGTCCATTCCCTCATCATCTCTCGCCTTGACTACTGCAACCTCCTGCTCTGTGGCCTCCCCTCGAACACTCTCGCACCCCTCCAATCTATTCTAAACTCTGCTGCCCGACTAATCCACCTGTCCCCCCGCTATTCCCCGGCCTCTCCCCTCTGTCAATCCCTTCACTGGCTCCCCATTGCCCAGAGACTCCAGTACAAAACTCTAACTGTGACGTACAGAGCCATCCACAACCTGTCTCCTCCATACATCTGTGACCTCGTCTCCCAGTACTTACCTACACGCAACCTCTGATCCTCACAAGATCCTCCTTCTCTACTCCCCTCTTATCTCCTCTTCCCACAATCGTATACAAGATTTCTCTCGCGTATCACCCCTACTCTGGAACCCTCTACCACAACACATCAGACTCTCGCCTACCATCGAAATCTTCAAAAAGAACCTGAAGACCCACCTCTTCCGACAAGCCTACAACCTGCAGTAACCACCGATCGACCAAACTGCTGCATGACCAGCTCTATCCTCACCTACTGTATTCTCACCCATCCCTTGTAGATTGTGAGCCTTCGCGGGCAGGGTCCTCACTCCTCCTGTACCAGTTATGACTTGTATTGTTTAAGATTATTGTACTTGTTTTTATTATGTATACCCCTCCTCACATGTAAAGCGCCATGGAATAAATGGCGCTATAACAATAAATAATAATAATAATAATAATAATAATATCCTAATAGGATTCAGAATGCTATAAGGGTCTATACATCTGATCAAATACTTATTTCCCCCACTGTGCATATATACACATACATTGTGATAGGTTAACTGGTGTCGTACATGAGGGGAGATATGTGTCACAAAGATTGCTTTTCTGCGTGATGTGAAAGCCATAAGTGTTATCTCCAGCATGATATGTGCTGAGAGCAATCCAGTCGCTATATGGGCCTGGCTTTCATGGTGGGTACGTCAGAGATGGGTGGGATGCCTTCCCACCATATCTCCACCTCCAGGGTGTGGCTGGAGGGAGTTAAATTTTCTCTGTGTTGTGTGGAGAAAGGAAGTCTCCATACTGAAGCTCCTGTGAGAGCTGCCATATGTGTTGTCCCAGAAGTACTGGGCAAGACTGTGTATGAACGTTTTACTTTCTTTTGAGCCAGACAGGCTGTCTTCTGTTACCAGTTTGGGTTTCTGGTTTATGATGCAATAAACCACCCAGAGTCTTTAACCAAACGTGGTCCTGTGTCTACCTCGAGGAGCAGCTAAGCGTGTCACCCCCTCACACGTGGTGCTTAGGATGTGGGCAACGTTCCACGAACACGTGTAGCAGCGGTGGATAAACCGTATGTCCTGGGTGAAGGCGGCTACAGGGATGGAACATCGTTCGGACAAAATGGAGAAGCTACTAAAACACCAGGTACAGCAGGAGACTAATAAACTCCTAATGTGCGAGAGAATGTAGGCGCCTGCAGTGTCTGTTCACGTTCTAAGACATCTCATACTTTCTTAGTAGACTTTGGACTCTCTTGTCTGTCGATTTTTATCATGGATCTACTCCTGTCAGCGGGGAATATTGTAATTTTGGTGGTAGTGGATAGATTCAGTAAGCTGTCTCATTTTATTGCATAACAAGCTTTACCGAACACCAAGTCTTTGGCGCAAGTTTTCGTCAGGGATATTGAAAAATTACAAGGGATCCTGACCTATATTGTTTCTGTCCGGGGTGTACAGTTTATTTCCATGTTTTGGAGGGCATTTTGCACCCGTTGGAGGATCAGTCTGTTGTTCTCTTTTGCATTTCACGTGCAGTCTAATTGGCAAACTGAACCGGTTAAGAAGAATCTGGAGACCTATCTTAGGTGTTTTGTGTCTGAGAATCAGGAGGATTGGGTTACCTACTTACCGCTAGCCAAATTTGCTCTGTGTTGGTGACTTGGTGTGGTTGTCCTCTAGGAACATTAAGTTGAAGGTTCCATCTTGGAAACTGGGTCCCAGGATTATTAGTCCTTATAAGATTATAGCTGTTGTTATTCCCATAGTATTCCGCCTTGCTTTGCCACCTACCTTTAGGATCCATAATATGTAACTGAACCCTGAAGCTGCAACTGCGGAACCTGAACCCTGAAGCCACAACCACGGTACCTGAACCCTGAAGCCGCACCATGGTACCTGAACCCTGAAGCTGCACCCACTGTACCTGAAGCTTCACCCGTGGTGCCTGAACATAAAACCTTTTGGAGCACCCCCAAACGCAGGGCAGCGGGGTACTCGGTAACGGGTCCCTCGGTCTCGGTTCCAGGGGTGTCACGGTGGCCCGACCTGGTCCGTGGCCCTGCTAAGGGGCGCCCAAATAAAGGTGTAGGTGAGAGTTTGTCAAGTGTTTGTGACGCCACCTGTGGTATTCGGTCAGGGTGACCGACGCTGCTAGGGGTTTGCTGGGGTGATAGAATGGCAGCTAGATGGTGTAACTTCCCACAGGTGAAGTATGTCCCCAGGGCTTCCCTTGATGAGTAGATGGTAATGGTGTAGGTCGCAGTAAATGACGAGGACACAGGGTTGCAGTCTCTTTACCTTTTTACTGAAGGCTTCGGCATCCACAATCCAGAGCACTGCTAACAGGGCTGGCTGAGACCGGCCGGTCCGAAGGCACATCCAGAGTTCCCTTTGCTGGTGGAAATCAGTAGCCTTCCTACTAGCGCCTGTGTGTTGTAGTACTCCCCTGCTGAGCACCACGGGATAGTCCTCACAACTGTCGGGTATGTTTCTGTTCTCTCTCTCCGTCCCCCAGATGGTATGGATAGGATGCACCCGTATGACGGGGTAGGCCTGGAGTTATTTTATAGGGACCCTAGAGACGCCCCTCTCCCACAATCGCCTCCGTTTTCTTCATTAGGTGTAAAGGTGAAACAGCCAACCTAGAGTTAACTGCCCTGCCGTAGTTCAAAGTAATGCGTAGAGCCTATTACTTCCTCGGTGTTCCGGCCACCGGCTACGCGCCTCAGAAGGATGTTACCGATCTTATGGCAGGACTCCTTCTGGTGTTGTCTCCTTGCACCGTGACTTCAATTCTCACTCTCCACAATCTACTTCGCTTCTTGTCCTTCCTTAGGAGACTGCCGCTATGCTGTGCAGGCGCAGCTTCGTAACGATCTATCTCGTGCTAGGCCACTGTCAGGATCCCACACCTGACAGGTCCTCCCTGGAACTCTCCCAGGCTGCTTTCTGACTAACTTCCTATCCAACCCCCAGTTTTACCAGAGTGTGAGGTGTGGCCTAATACATAGAACCTTTTGCTCCCCCTGGTGGCTGGAGTGTGAAGTGTAGTGTGTGACTGTGATACCTGGTCAGGTGAACTCCTTTAGTGCCATCAGACGTACCATCACTCCCCCTGGTGGAGGAGCGACGTTATTGCAACGACCAGACTCTGGGGCGCTGCACTCCCCCCCCGTTAAATCCAGTACTCCCGGACTGGAAAAAGAAGAACAATACATGTCAGCAAAAGACATAGAAAATTTTTGGAAATGCTGTAAACAATTAAACATATAACAGTGCTCCCCTTTATGGGAGGTGAGAACACTTGAACATTGCGAAAATCTTGGTCATGCACAGTTCATGACTCTCAGTTCAGTAAGTGCAACTTGAAACAGCAGGGATCCCGGGTAAACAAAGGGATCCCTTTTGAAAGTTTTGGAGCAATTCACTGTCCATTACTCCATTGTCCATTTTAAACCTGTAACAAAGATATATATACAAACATTTTTAACCAAACAGCAGCACCCGTTAATACTTCCAAGTTTTGTAGCGAATTGGGGTTTGATTCTTGGTGCTACGTATAGACCTCCTCAGTGCCGGGGTTGCTAGTGACCTAACAGGACCCGCTGTGCTTGCTATCGCTGGTGTAGTGCACTGTCTTCTAGCTTCACTTCTAGTGAGTCTGGGTAGCACTGGTATGCTAGAGCTCTCAGGACCGCTGCTACTAATTGTGGGCATGGCAGATTCACCGATAGCAGAGGGAGGACTTGCCGATTCAACTGTTGGCACGGCATCCTCTGTCGGAATCTGCTGTGGTTGAGTTACAGCCGAAATCGCGTCGGCTATGGGAATCTGTTGGTGCAGAGTCTCTTTTGGCTCCAAATGATCTGGCATCACTTTTGGTTCTGGCTGCTTCGGCTGACGAAACGTTAAGACAGGTACCACGATGGCCTGATTTATTCGAGTCCAAGACTGTGGAAAATTGCCAAGAACAGTGTGTCATCTTCTCCTCTTCTACGGGTGGAGATGTTCCCAGATATGTTTCCCTATCTTTCAACTTATCAGGGCATACTTTGAGGTGGTCTCTGGATATTGCTGTTGAAGTTTCTCCACCATCTTTGCTGATGAGACAGACGTTCGTATTGTCAAAGTCGGATGGCAGGATGTTATAGGGTTCCGCTTCCCATTGGTTGTCAAGTTTGTGTAGTCTCCTCTTCCGTTTGAGTACTTGTTCACCTGGCGACAAGGGAATTGCAGGAGCATGCTGGTTGTAGTCCCTTTTTTGTTTTTGTCTGGCTTAGGCTAGACTTCTTTCCACGCATTCCTGCATTTTGCGGTACCTTTGCTGCCTTTCTGTATCCCAATCTGCATCTGACGAGGTATCTTCGGGGGTTAGGACCCCCATGTCTAGATCAACAGGCAACTTACTAGATCTCCCTCGCATCAGATATGCTGGAGTGCAGTTGGTGGAATTCACTGGGATGTGGTTGTACATGTCTACCAAGTCAGGCAACTTTGTTGGCCACAAGTTCCGTTCCTCCACAGGCAAGGTCTTCAGTAAGTCGATTACCACTTGGTTCATCTTCTCGCACATCCCGTTAGTTTGTGGGTGATACGGTGTTGTTCTGATCTTCTTACACCCGTATAAATTGCAGAATTCCTGGAACACCTCCGCTTCAAATGCTGGCCCTTGATCGGTCAGTACCTTCTCCGGGTACCCATGTGGTCTACAGAAGTACTGCTGGAAGGTTTTGGCAGCCGTCCTGGCTGTCAGATTTTTGACAGGCACCACTACCAGAAATCTAGAGTAGTGGTCCACGCGTAGACATAGCCTGACCGGCTGGGTGTTAACTTCACATGATCTAGCGCGACCAGTTCAAGCGGCCATTTGGTGATGATAGGCTGCAGGGGAGCCCTTGGGCTGTCACGGTCCTTCCTGCGCAGGCTACATGGGCCACACTCTCGACACCACTTTTCGATGGCTTTCTTCATGCCAACCCAGTAGAACCTCCCACGGAGTAGACTCTCCAACTTCCTCCATCCGAAGTGTCCTGCCCCATTGTGGTACGCTCCCAGAACCATTGGCGCATCTTGCCTTGGGGCTACTATCTGCCATACCAACTCATGAGTGCGTGGGTCTATGCTTCTTCGGCATAGCTTACCATCGTTGATAAACAGTTTGCCTCTCCCCTTCCACAGTTTTTGTGTCTCTTGTGGATCATCCGGATCGGGGTGCGAACCTGCCTGCGTCAGGAGCTCTTTCACCCGACGGACCGCGGGGTCACCATCCTGGGTCTCTGCCCATCCGTGGTGGGGCAGGGGATTCGGCGTGGCGTCCTGCTTGTTCTTGCGCCTGTTCTCCACATCATGGGAACACTGGGTGGCCTTGGGGCGATGGAAAGCAGGCAACTCTATCTCTTCAAGTGCTTCCGGGTCTTCTCCCGTTTCTGGCAAGTTGGGCATCCTGGACAATGCATCGGCATTCGCATTCTTGTGCCCTGCCCGGTACTTGATGGTGAAGTCGTAATTGGACAACCGGGCCATCAACCGCTGTTCCAAGGCACCAAGTTTTGCTGTGTCCAAGTGTGTTAGTGGATTATTATCCGTGAAGACGGTGAATTTTGCTGAGGCCAGGTAGTGCTTGAACCTCTCCGTCACTGCCCAAACGATGGCGAGGAACTCCAGCTTAAAGGAACTGTAATTGTCCGGGTTCCTTTCAGTGGGACGAAGTTTACTGCTGGCGTAAGCAATTACCCTCTTCTTGCCTTTCTGGACCTGGGACAACACGGCTCCCAGTCCCATGTTGCTGGCATCCGTATACAGCACAAACGGTTGATCATATTCAGGGTAGGCCAGTACCTCTTCTCCCATCAACACCAACTTTAAGCAAGTGAAGGATCCCTCTCAGTCCGTCGTTCCAATCAAATGGGGTATTCTTATCCTTGGTTTTCTTGGATTGGCCCACCAACAGGTCTTGCAGTGGCACGGCTTTCTTGGTGAAGTCCTTGATAAACCTCCTGTAGTAGCCTACCAACCCGAGGAACTGCCGGACTTCATGGAGGTTGCCAGGCTTCGGCCAGTCTTTGATCGCAGTGACCTTGTCAGGGTCTGGGGCCACACCTTCGGCACTCACTACATGGCCCAGCTACTGCACTTTGGGTTTTAGCAGATGGCATTTGGACGGTTTTACCTTTAAGCCAAAGTTGGACAGGGCTTCAAACACCTCGGCCAGGTGCTTCAGATGGTCCTCATAAGTCTTGGAGAAAACAATGACATCGTCCAAATATAGCAACACGGTTTCGAAATTCTTGTGTCCCAGACAGCACTCCATCATCCTCTGGAACGTTCCTGGGGCATTGCACAGTCCGAAGGGCATGTAGTTGAACTCACAGAGACCCATCGGCGTCGTGAAGGCCGTCTTTTCCTTGTCCGCCTCTGCCACGGGAACCTGCCAGTACCCACTGGTGAGATCCAAGGTGGAGAAGTAGTTAGCAGATTTTAAAGCAGCCAAAGACTCCTCTATCCTGGGCAGTGGGTATGCATCCTTATGTGTAATGTGATTTAGCTGCCTATAATCAATACACATCCTCATTGTGCCATCTTTCTTCCTAACGAGGACTAATGGAGCTGCCCAGGGGCTACAACTGTCTCTCACTACCCCAGCCTCCTTCATCTCTCGCAACATGTCTTTGGCACACTGATAATGAGCTGGGGGTACAGGACGGTATCTCTCTTTTATGGGTGGATGATCTCCTGTGGGGATGTGATGTTGAATCCCTTTTACCTGTCCAAAATCTAGGGGGTGCTTGCTGAATACCCGCTCATACTCATGAACCACTCTGTAGGCCCCCTGTTTCTGGTGTGATGGGGTACAGTCAGTGCCCACGTGTAATACCTGACACCAATCTCTCGTTTGCCCTGCAGAGCCACTGTTCTCCGCCTGGTTGGATGGGACCAAGGGTTCAGGTGCCTGTATCACACTATTATCAACAGTAAATAGTTTGGCAAGTGTGGCATATTTGGTTAGGTGGATCTCTTCCTCTCCACAATTAAGGACGCGTACTGGCACCCTCCCCTTGCGGACCTCAACCACTCCTCGGGCTGTCAGGAGGGTAGGCCTACTATCTGAATATACAGGTTCTACCAGGGCCTGGTAATCTTTACCCCTGAGGCCTATTGCTGCCCGACACCATATTAACATTTCACTCCTGGAGGGTATTGCAATGGGGGTTGAATCACTCACTGTGACATGACCAATTTCACCACCAGTCAGTTCTACCTGTTGTCTCTGCATCAGAGCTCTGATTTCTTTCTGCAGGGCACGTTGTTCACTGTAACCAGCTGTTTCTGCCACCTGCTGTAACAAGACAATAACCTCTGCAAGACAATTTTCTATGACATTAGTACCAATGGTCATCATGGGGTTACATTCACGTCGGTCAATGTCAACAATTACAATTCCTTGGGCCTCCAATTCTACCCGCCCCACTTTAATGATGACCTCTTTGTACCCCACTTGTGGCAATGGCTGACCATTACTGGCTATTATAGTGAAATCATCATCGGGGCCACGAGTAATGTCGGTGTCCTCCCAATAACGCTTGTAAAGGATGTAAGGCATAGTTGTCACCTAAGAACCAGTGTCCAACAGAGCATTCATGGGAATACCGTTGATCACAATGGGAAAACAGGTCGTCCTTCAATATATTTGGCTCTCCAATTTTGCGGGCCGGGTCGTTCCACTCCTGGGGGTCGGCCCTCTGCCCTAGGGGTTGCTCGTTTAAATGACAGTACCTTGCAAGGTGGCCCTCTGGTCGGCGGAATCCTCCTCTGTCTCCGCCAGGGGACATGCTCCGGTCTGGAAGCCAGCTTGATCTTTTCTTTGGGGGCCTCCTGTAAAGACTGTACGGTCCGGGCTAAGACAGCAACGCTCTTGGTCAGTTCTTGCATCTGGAGGCGTAGTCCTGCAGGGGAATCGTCTTCCAGGGTCTGGGCATCGGCCTCAGCGGAAACTGGAGTATCCGGCGCCACCTCCTGGTGGTACGTGAGAGCTTGCCGCCTGGGAAGTACTGCACGGCCGGGCTGTCGCTCCTGCAGCACTTGGATGGCTTTGTCCTTAAATTGCGCAAAGGTCAGGTCAGGGTTCTGCATGGCCAGGAGGTGCAGTTGGGCCCTTTGGTGACTGCACAGGAGCCCCTCAATGAACCGCTCCTTCAAGAGTTTATCCTCATCTTGCATGCTGTTTGGATCATTCTGCTTGATGGCCCGCAGTGCCTCCTAGAGATTAAGGGCATAGTCCCGTAAGCTATCCTGCGGCCTCTGCTTGCACCCATAGAATGTCAATTTAATTTCTGTGGCGGTGCGGGTGTCAAAGGTGGCTTTGAGCTTTGCAAAGACCTGCTGCGCAGTTCTCTTATCCGCAGCGGGCCAGGACTTCACTTCTCTCAGAGCCGCTCCAAACAGTTGGCCCGTTACCATGTGAACTTTCTGAGGCTCTGTCAAGGGATAAAACTCAAGCAGGCTGCAGATCCCTTCTTTAAAGTCAGTTAATGTATGCGATTCTCCAGAGTATCGTGGGAGCCAGGCTGCTCCAGGACCCCATTCCGTCGCATCTCCTCCAGTCCCTTTCCCCGGCTGTCACCTCTCACCTAACAAAAATATTCAACCTTTCCCTCACTTCCGGTATTTTTCCCTCCTCATTTAAGCATGCCATCATACATCCACTACTTAAAAAGCCCTCCCTCGATCAAAATTGTGCCGCTAATTATAGACCTGTCTCTAATCTTCCCTTCATCTCTAAACTCCTGGAACGCCTGGTCCACTCCCGTCTTACCCGCTATCTCTCAGATAATTCTCTTCTCGACCCTCTTCAATCTGGTTTCCGCTCTTTACACTCTACTGAAACTGCCCTCATTAAAGTCTCTAATGACCTACTAACAGCTAAATCTAATGGTCACTATTCCATGCTAATTCTCTTGGATCTCTCCGCAGCATTCGACACTGTGGATCATCAGCTCCTCCTCACTATGCTCCGCTCCATCAGCCTCAAGGACACCGTTCTCTCTTGGTTCTCCTCCTATCTCTCTGGCCGATCCTTCACTGTTTGTTTTGCTGGTTCCTCCTCCTCTCACCTTCCCCTTACTGTTGGGGTTCCTCAAGGATCAGTCCTAGGCCCCCTCCTCTTCTCTTTGTATACTGCCCCTATTGGACAAACAATCAGTAGATTTGGTTTCCAGTACCATCTCTATGCTGACGACACCCAATTATATACCTCTTCTCCTGTTATCACGCCGACCTTTTTAGAAAACACCAGTGATTGTCTTACCGCTGTCTCTAACATCATGTCCTCCCTCTATCTGAAACTGAACCTGTCAAAAACTGAACTCCTCGTGTTCTCTCCCTCTACAAACCTACCTTTGCCCAACATTGCCATCTCTGTGTGCGGTTCCACCATTACTCCAAAGCAACATGCCCGCTGCCTTGGAGTCATCCTTGATTCAGAGCTTTCATTCACCCCCCACATCCGATCACTGGCTCGCTCTTCTTATCTGCATCTCAAAAACATTTCCAGAATTCGCCCTTTTCTTACTTTCGACTCTGCAAAAACTCTTACTGTCTCACTTATTCATTCTCGTCTGGACTATTGTAACTCTCTACTAATTGGCCTACCTTTTACCAGACTCTCCCCGCTCCAATCTGTCCTGAATGCTGCTGCCAGGATCATATTCCTCGCCAACCGTTACACCGATGCCTCTACCTTGTGCCAGTCATTACACTGGCTACCCATCCAATCCAGAATCCAGTACAAAACTACTACCCTCATCCACAAAGCACTCCATGGCTCAGCACCACCCTACATCTCCTCTCTGGTCTCAGTCTACCAACCTACCCGTGCCCTCCGCTCTGCTAATGACCTCAGGTTAGCATCCTCAATAATCAGAACCTCCCACTCCCGTCTCCAAGACTTTACACGTGCGGCGCCGATTCTTTGGAATGCACTACCTAGGTTAATACAATTAATCCCAAATCCCCACAGTTTTAAGCGTGCACTAAAAACTCATTTGTTCAGATTGGCCTACCGCCTCAACGCATTAACCTAATTATCCCTGTGTGGCCTATTAATAAAAAACAACAACATAATCACGTTCCTCCATCATGTTCTCATACACTTTATGCAGTTAATAGCCTCTGTGTCTGTACTGTTACATACTTAGGCAGTTAACTGGTTCATGCAGCTTTACATGAACACCCGAGCCTTACACTATGGCTGGTCCAAATAACTAAAGCAATTGTTACCATCCACCTCTTGTGTCTCCCCTTTTCCTCATAGATTGTAAGCTTGCGAGCAGCAGGGCCCTCATTCCTCCTGGTATCTGTTTTGAACTGTGATTTCTGTTATGCTGTAATGTCTGTTGTCTGTATAAGTCCCCTCTATAAGTTGTAAAGCGCTGCGGAATATGTTGGCGCTATATAAATAAAATTATTATTATTATTATTATTATTATTATTATATATGGCATGGAGAAGGGCATTATGGCCGCTGTAGCCACGGTGGTGTCTGGCTGGCTGGTGGGAGCGGCAAGCTCTGCGGGACCCGGCGGCGGTACAAGGCCTGCGGCTGCGCCTATTGCGGGGCCTGGGGGCGCTTCTGAGTCTGCGGCTGCGACCATCGCCACCTCCCCTCCGGGATCGGACATGGCCGCTCTCCCCCTCCGCTAACCTGGTGGAAGTCGGGGTTCCTTTCCGTAATCGACACCCGCCCTCTTGCTTCGCGCTCCTTTCGGCTGGCTCTGCCCACAAAGCTATGGCTCCTCCCCTCGCGCTCCACACGGCGTGGCAATGGCGGATTTTGGCAATAAATAGCAATACACAGTCTTTGCAATAAATCACGATTCAAGCACAATTCAGTCACAGTTCCAAGGCACACATGACCTGATTCTCAGGCTTAAGTAGATCCTGTTCGTGACGCCAAGTTTGGAGAACCCCCAAACACAGGGCAGCGGGGTACTCGGTACCGGGTCCCTCGGTCTCGGTTCCAGGGGTGTCATGGTGGCCCAACCCGGTCCATGGCCCTGCTAAGGGGCGCCCAAATAAAGGTGTAGGTGAGAGTTTGTCAAGTGTTCGTGACGCCACCTGTGGTATTCGGTCAGGGTGACCGACGCTGCTAGGGGTCCGCTGGGGTGATGGAATGGCAGCTAGATGGTGTAACTTCCCACAGGTGAAGTATGTCGCCAGGGCTTCCCTTGATGAGTAGATGGTAATGGTGTAGGTCGCAGTAAATGACGAGGACACAGGGTTGCAGTCTCTTTACCTTTTTACTGAAGGCTTCGGCATCCACAATCCAGAGCACTGCTAACATGGCTGGATGAGACCGGCAGGTCCGAAGGCACATCCAGAGTTCCCTTTGCAGGTGGAAATCAGTAGCCTTCCTACTAGCGCCTGTGTGTTGTAGTACTCCCCTGCTGAGCACCACGGGATAGTCCTCACAACTGTCGTGTATGTTTCTGTTCTCTCTCTCCGTCCCCCAGATGGTATGGATAGGACGCACTCGTATGACGGGGTAGGCCTGGAGTTATTTTATAGGGACCCTAGAGACGCCCCTCTCCCACAATTGCCTCCGTTGTCTTCATTAGGTGTAAAGGTGAGACAGCCAACCTAGAGTTAACTGCCCTGCCGTAGTTCAAAGTAATGCGTAAAGCCTATGTTGTGAATTAGACTTTTTGGCTCCCTCTTGTGGTTACTAGTGATATGACTCTGGGATTGTCTTTCCTCAGTTTGACACCCACCTGGGTCGTTAGTCCAGGGGTGTTGCTATATAAACTTCCTGGATCCTTAGTCCAGTGCCTGGCATCGTTGTAATCAGATCCTTTCTGTTTGCTCCTGTCTGCTGGTCCTGGTTCGTGCAAAATTAAGCTAAGTCCTGCTTCTTTGTTTTTTGGTTATTTGCTTTGCTCTTATTTTTGTCCAGCTTGTACTAAATGTGATTCCTGACTTTGCTGGAAGCTCTAGGGGGCTGGTGTTCTCCCCCCGGGCCGTTAGACGGTTCGGGGGGTCTTGAATATCCAGCGTGGATATTTTGATAGGGTTTTTGCTGACCATATAAGTCATCTTACTATATTCTGCTATTAGCTAGTGGGCCTCTCTTTGCTAAATACCTAGCTCATTCTTACGTTTGTCTTTTCCTCTTACCTCACCGTTATTATTTGTTGGGGGCTTGTATCCAACTTTTGGGGTCTTTTCTCTGGAGGCAAGAAAGGTCTTTCTTTTCCCTTCTAGGGTTAGTTAGTTCTCCGGCTGGCGCGAGACGTCTAGAACCAACGTAGGCACGTTCCCCGGCTGCTGCTATTTGTGGTGCTAGGATTAGATATATGGTCAGCTCAGTTACCACTGCCCTATGAGCTGGTTTTTTGTGTTTGCACTTAGTAATTATTTCTGAGACCCTCTGCCATTGGGGTCATAACAGTATGCCAGGCCAACATTGAATGTTTAATGCATTGCAGAAGTGGGATAATAAGAAAGGAAATTCTGAGTTTTTTTTTTTTTTTTTCCTCTCTTCCTCCCCTTTACCTCTGAGTGGCTTGTGCTTGCTGCAGACATGAATGTCCAGACCTTGATTACAAGTGTAGACCAGCTTGCTGCTCGTGTGCAGGGCATACAAGATTTTGTTACCAGTAGTCCAATGTCTGAACCTAAAATACCTATTCCTGAACTGTTTCTGGAGACCGATTTAAGTTTAGGAATTTCAGGAATAATTGTAAATTGTTTCTATCTCTGAGACCCCGTTCATCTGGAGATTCAGCTCAGCAAGTTAAAATTGTTATCTCTTTTTTACGGGGCGACCCTCAGGATTGGGCTTTCTCGCTAGCGCCAGGAGATCCGGCATTGGCAAATATTGATGCGTTTTTTCTGGCGCTCGGATTGCTTTACGAGGAACCCAATCTTGAAGTTCAGGCAGAAAAAGCCTTGCTGGCTATTTCTCAGGGCCAGGATGAAGCTGAAGTGTATTGCCAAAAATTTCGGAAATGGTCCGTGCTTACTCAGTGGAATGAGTGTGCTCTGGCCGCAAATTTCAGAAATGGCCTTTCTGAAGCCATTAAGAATGTGATGGTGGGTTTCCCCATTCCTACAAGTCTGAATGATTCCATGGCGCTGGCTATTCAAATTGACCGGCGTTTGCGGGAGCGCAAAACCGCTAATCCTCTGGTGGTGTTGTCTGAACAAACACCTGATTTAATGCAATGTGATAGAATTCAGACAAGAAATGAGCGGAAAAATCATAGACGTCAGAATGGGTTGTGTTTTTACTGTGGTGATTCTACACATGTTATATCAGCATGCTCTAAACGCCTAACAAGGGTTGTTAGTCCTGTCGCCATTGGTAATTTGCAACCTAAATTTATTTTGTCTGTGACTTTAATTTGCTCATTGTCTTCTTACCCTGTTATGGCGTTTGTGGATTCAGGTGCTGCCCTGAGTCTTATGGATCTGTGATTTGCCAAGCGCTGTGGTTTTGTTCTTGAACCGTTGGTAAATCCTATTCCTCTTAGAGGTATTGATGCTACGCCATTGGCGGAAAATAATCCGCAGTTTTGGACGCAGGTAACCATGTGCATGACTCCTGAACATCGGGAGGTGATTCGTTTTCTTGTTCTGCATAAAATGCATGATTTGGTCGTTTTGGGTCTGCCATGGTTACAGACCCACAATCCAGTCTTGGATTGGAAGGCAATGTCTGTGTCAAGTTGGGGCTGTCAGGGAATTCATGCTGATTCCCCGCCGGTGTCTATTGCTTCCTCTACTCCTTCGGAAGTTCCTGAGTATTTGTCTGATTATCAGGATGTATTCAGCGAGTCCAGGTCCAGTGCTCTGCCTCCTCATAGGGACTGTGACTGCGCCATAGATTTGATTCCAGGTAGTAAATTTCCTAAGGGAAGACTATTTAATCTGTCTGTACCTGAGCATGCCGCAATGCGTTCGTATATCAAGGAGTCTCTGGAGAAGGGGCATATCCGTCCATCCTCTTCCCCTCTTGGTGCGGGATTCTTTTTTGTGGCCAAGAAGGACGGATCTTTGAGACCTTGTATTGACTATCGGCTTCTGAATAAAATCACTGTTAAATTTCAGTATCCTTTGCCTCTGTTGTCGGACTTGTTTGCCCGGATTAAAGGTGCCAAGTGGTTCACCAAGATAGATCTTCGTGGTGCGTACAACCTTGTGCGCATTAAGCAAGGAGATGAATGGAAGACAGCATTTAATACGCCCGAAGGTCATTTTGAGTACTTGGTGATGCCTTTTGGGCTCTCTAATGCTCCCTCAGTGTTTCAGTCCTTTATGCATGATATTTTCCGGAAGTATCTGGATAAATTTATGATTGTTTATCTGGATGATATTCTGGTTTTCTCTGAAGATTGGGACTCACATGTGGAGCAGGTCAGGATGGTGTTTCAGGTTTTGCGTGAGAATGCTTTGTTTGTTAAGGGCTCAAAGTGTCTCTTTGGAGTACAGAAGGTTCCCTTTTTGGGGTTTATTTTTTCCCCTTCTGCTGTGGAGATGGACCCAGTCAAGGTCCGAGCTATTCATGATTGGACTCAACCCACGTCAGTTAAGAGTCTTCAGAAGTTCTTGGGTTTTGCTAACTTCTACCGTCGTTTTATCGCTAATTTTTCTAGCGTTGTTAAACCTTTGACGGATATGACCAAGAAAGGTTCTGATGTTGCTAACTGGGCTCCTGCAGCCGTGGAGGCGTTCCAAGAGTTGAAGCGCCGGTTTACTTCGGCGCCTGTTTTGTGCCAGCCTGATGTCTCACTTCCCTTTCAGGTCGAAGTGGATGCTTCTGAGATTGGGGCAGGGGCCGTTTTGTCGCAGAGAGGCCCTGGTTGCTCGGTAATGAGACCATGTGCTTTCTTCTCTAGGAAGTTTTCGCCTGCTGAGCGGAATTATGATGTTGGCAATCGGGAGTTGCTGGCCATGAAGTGGGCATTTGAGGAGTGGCGTCATTGGCTCGAGGGTGCTAAGCATCATGTGGTGGTCTTGACTGATCACAAAAATTTGATGTATCTCGAGTCTGCTAAACGCCTGAATCCTAGACAGGCCCACTGGTCATTGTTTTTCTCCCGTTTTGACTTTGTGGTCTCGTATTTACCAGGTTCAAAGAATGTGAAGGCTGATGCTCTTTCAAGGAGCTTTGTGCCTGACTCTCCTGGAGTCGCAGAACCAGTTGGTATTCTTAAAGAGGGAGTTATCTTGTCGGCCATTTCTCCTGATTTGCGACGTGTGTTGCAGAGATTTCAGGCTGGTAGACCTGACTCTTGTCCACCTGACAGACTGTTTGTTCCTGATAAGTGGACCAGCAGAGTCATTTCCGAGGTTCATTCCTCGGTGTTGGCAGGGCATCCGGGAATTTTTGGCACCAGAGATCTGGTGGCTAGGTCCTTTTGGTGGCCTTCCTTGTCACGGGATGTGCGGTCATTTGTGCAGTCCTGTGGGACTTGTGCTCGAGCTAAGCCTTGCTGTTCTCGTGCCAGCGGGTTGCTCTTGCCCTTGCCTGTCCCGAAGAGGCCTTGGACACACATTTCCATGGATTTCATTTCAGATCTCCCGGTGTCTCAGGGCATGTCTGTCATCTGGGTGGTATGTGATCGCTTTTCTAAAATGGTCCATTTGGTGCCTTTGCCTAAGCTGCCTTCCTCTTCCGATCTGGTTCCTGTGTTCTTTCAGAATGTGGTTCGTTTACACGGCATTCCTGAGAATATTGTGTCTGACAGAGGATCCCAGTTTGTTTCCAGGTTCTGGCGATCCTTTTGTGCTAGGATGGGCATTGATTTGTCGTTTTCGTCTGCCTTTCATCCTCAGACTAATGGACAAACGGAGCGAACTAATCAGACTCTGGAGGCTTATTTGAGGTGTTTTGTTTCGGCAGATCAGGATGATTGGGTGACCTTCTTGCCGTTGGCAGAGTTTGCCCTTAATAATCGGGCTAGTTCCGCTACCTTGGTTTCGCCATTTTTCTGCAACTCTGGTTTCCATCCTCGTTTTTCCTCGGGACATGTGGAGCCTTCTGACTGTCCTGGGGTAGATTCTGTGGTGGATAGGTTGCAGCAGATCTGGAATCATGTGGTGGACAACTTAAAGTTGTCACAGGAGAAGGCTCAGCGTTTTGCCAACCGCCGCCGCGGTGTGGGTCCCCGACTTCGTGTTGGGGATTTGGTATGGCTGTCTTCTCGATTTGTTCCTATGAAGGTCTCCTCTCCTAAATTTAAGCCTCGCTTCATCGGTCCTTACAAGATATTGGAAATCCTTAATCCTGTGTCCTTTCGCTTGGATCTTCCGGTGTCGTTTGCCATTCACAACGTGTTCCATAGGTCTTTGTTGCGGCGGTACGTTGTACCTGTGGTTCCTTCTGTTGAGCCTCCTGCTCCGGTGTTGGTTGAGGGCGAGTTGGAGTATGTGGTGGAGAAGATCTTGGATTCTCGTCTCTCCAGACGGAGGCTTCAGTATCTGGTCAAGTGGAAGGGCTATGGTCAGGAGGATAATTCCTGGGTGGTTGCTTCTGATGTGCATGCGGCCGATTTAGTTCGTGCCTTTCACGCTGCTCATCCTGATCGCCCTGGTGGTCTTGGTGAGGGTTCGGTGACCCCTCCTTAAGGGGGGGGTACTGTTGTGAATTAGACTTTTTGGCTCCCTCTTGTGGTTACTAGTGATATGACTCTGGGATTGTCTTTCCTCAGTTTGACACCCACCTGGGTCGTTAGTCCAGGGGTTTTGCTATATAAACTTCCTGGATCCTTAGTCCAGTGCCTGGCATCGTTGTAATCAGATCCTTTCTGTTTGCTCCTGTCTGCTGGTCCTGGTTCGTGCAAAATTAAGCTAAGTCCTGCTTCTTTGTTTTTTGGTTATTTGCTTTGCTCTTATTTTTGTCCAGCTTGTACTAAATGTGATTCCTGACTTTGCTGGAAGCTCTAGGGGGCTGGTGTTCTCCCCCAGGGCCGTTAGACGGTTCGGGGGTTCTTGAATATCCAGCGTGGATATTTTGATAGGGTTTTTGCTGACCATATAAGTCATCTTACTATATTCTGCTATTAGCTAGTGGGCCTCTCTTTGCTAAATACCTAGCTCATTCTTACGTTTGTCTTTTCCTCTTACCTCACCGTTATTATTTGTTGGGGGCTTGTATCCAACTTTTGGGGTCTTTTCTCTGGAGGCAAGAAAGGTCTTTCTTTTCCCTTCTAGGGTTAGTTAGTTCTCTGGCTGGCGCGAGACGTCTAGAACCAACGTAGGCACGTTCCCCGGCTGCTGCTATTTGTGGTGCTAGGATTAGATATATGGTCAGCTCAGTTACCACTGCTGTTGTGAATTTACTTTTTGCTCCCTCTAGTGGTTACTAGTTTTTTGACTCTGGTTTTTCTGTCATTCCTTTTATCCGCACCTGGGTCGTTAGTTAAGGGTGTTGCTATTTAAGCTCCCTGGACCTTCAGTTCAATGCCTGGCAACGTAGTTATCAGAGCTAGTCTGCTGTGCTCTTGTCTACTGATCCTGGTTCCAGTTATATCAGCTAAGTCCGCTTTTTGCTTTTTGCTATTTTGTTTTGGTTTTGTATTTTTGTCCAGCTTGTTCCAAATATATATCCTGACCTTTGCTGGAAGCTCTAGGGGGCTGGTGTTCTCCCCCCGGACCGTTAGACGGTTCGGGGGTTCTTGAATTTCCAGTGTGGATTTTGATAGGGTTTTTATTGACCATATAAGTTACCTTTCTTTATTCTGCTATCAGTAAGCGGGCCTCTCTGTGCTAAACCTGGTTCATTTCTGTGTTTGTCATTTCCTCTTACCTCACCGTTATTATTTGTGGGGGGCTTCTATCCAGCTTTGGGGTCCCCTTCTCTGGAGGCAAGAAAGGTCTTTTGTTTTCCTCTACTAGGGGTAGCTAGATTCTCCGGCTGGCGCGTGTCATCTAGAATCAACGTAGGAATGATCCCCGGCTACTTCTAGTGTTGGCGTTAGGAGTAGATATATGGTCAACCCAGCTACCACTGCCCTATGAGCTGGATTTTTGTATTCTGCAGACTTCCACGTTCCTCTGAGACCCTCGCCATTGGGGTCATAACAGTTTGCCAGGCCAGTATTAAATGTTTAATGCATTGCAGAAGAGGGATTATAAGAAAGAAGATTCTGAGTTTTTTGTTTTTTTTCTTCTTCCCCTTTACCTCAGAGTGGCTATGCTTGCTGCAGACATGAATGTCCAGACCTTGATTACAAGTGTGGACCAGCTGGCTACTCGTGTGCAGGGCATACAAGACTATGTTATCAGTAATCCTAGGTCAGAGCCTAAAATACCGATTCCTGAACTGTTTTCCGGAGACAGGTTTAAGTTTAGGAATTTTGTGAATAATTGTAAATTGTTTTTGTCCCTGAGACCCTGTTCATCTGGAGACTCTGCTCAGCAAGTAAAAATTGTTATTTCGTTCTTACGGGGCGACCCTCAGGATTGGGCTTTTTCGCTGGCGCCAGGAGATCCGGCATTGGCTGATATTAATGCGTTTTTTCTGGCGCTCGGTTTACTTTATGAGGAACCCAATCTTGAGATTCAGGCAGAAAAGGCCTTGCTGGCTATGTCTCAGGGGCAGGACGAGGCTGAAGTGTACTGCCAAAAATTTCGGAAATGGTCCGTGCTGACACATTGGAACGAGTGTGCACTGGCCGCTAATTTTAGAAATGGCCTTTCTGAAGCCATTAAGAATGTTATGGTGGGTTTTCCTATTCCCACAGGTCTGAATGATACTATGGCAATGGCTATTCAAATTGACCGGCGGTTGCGGGAGCGCAAAACCGCAAATTCCCTCATGGTGTTGTCTGAACAGACACCTAATTCGGTGCAATGTGATAGAAAAATCGCAAATTCCCTCATGGTGTTGTCTGAACAGACACCTGATTTAATGCAATGTGATAGAATCCTGACTAGAAATGAGCGGAAAATTCATAGACGCCGGAATGGCTTGTGCTACTACTGTGGTGATTCTACACATATTATCTCAGCATGCTCTAAACGTATAGCTAAGGTTGTTAGTCCTGTCACCGTTGGTAATTTGCAACCTAAATTTATTCTGTCTGTAACTTTGATTTGCTCACTGTCGTCTTTTCCTGTCATGGCGTTTGTAGATTCAGGTGCTGCCCTGAGTCTTATGGATCTGTCATTTGCTAAGCACTGTGGTTTTACTCTTGAACCATTAGAAAATCCTATTCCTCTTAGGGGTATTGATGCTACGCCATTGGCAGCAAATAAACCGCAGTATTGGACACAGGTTACCATGTGCATGACTCCTGAACACCGCGAGGTGATACGTTTCCTGGTTTTACATAAAATGCATGATTTGGTTGTTTTAGGGCTGCCATGGTTACAGACCCATAATCCAGTCCTGGACTGGAAGGCTATGTCAGTCTCAAGTTGGGGCTGTCGTGGTATTCATGGGGATTCCCTGCCTGTGTCTATTGCTTCTTCTACGCCTTCGGAAGTTCCGGAGTATTTGTCTGATTATCAGGATGTCTTCAGTGAGTCTGAGTCCAGTGCACTGCCTCCTCATAGGGACTGTGACTGTGCTTTAGATTTGATCCCAGGCAGTAAATTTCCTAAGGGAAGACTGTTTAATCTGTCGGTACCTGAACATACCGCTATGCGTTCATATATCAAGGAGTCTCTAGAGAAAGGACATATTCGTCCGTCTTCTTCCCCTCTTGGTGCGGGATTCTTTTTTGTGGCAAAAAAGGACGGATCTTTGAGACCTTGTATTGATTATCGGCTTTTAAATAAGATCACTGTCAAATTTCAGTATCCTTTACCGCTGTTGTCTGACTTGTTTGCCCGGATTAAAGGTGCCAAGTGGTTCACCAAGATAGATCTTCGTGGTGCGTACAACCTTGTGCGCATTAAGCAAGGTGATGAATGGAAAACCGCATTCAATACGCCCGAAGGTCATTTTGAGTACTTGGTGATGCCTTTTGGGCTCTCCAATGCGCCTTCAGTTTTTCAGTCCTTTATGCATGACATTTTCCGGAAGTATCTGGATAAATTTTTGATTGTTTATCTGGATGATATTTTGGTTTTTTCTGATAATTGGGATTCGCATGTGGAGCAGGTCAGGTTGGTCTTTAAAATTTTGCGTGAAAATTCTTTGTTTGTCAAGGGCTCAAAGTGTCTCTTTGGTGTACAGAAGGTTCCCTTTTTGGGGTTCATTTTTTCCCCTTCTGCTGTGGAGATGGACCCAGTCAAGGTCTGTGCTATTCTTGATTGGACTCAGCCCTCGTCAGTTAAGAGTCTACAGAAGTTCTTGGGTTTCGCTAACTTCTACCGTCGTTTTATCGCTAATTTTTCTAGCATTGTGAAACCTTTGACGGATATGACCAAGAAGGGCTCCGATGTAGCTAACTGGGCTCCTGCTGCCGTGGAGGCTTTCCAGGAGTTGAAACGCCGGTTTACTTCGGCGCCTGTTTTGTGCCAGCCCGATGTCTCACTTCCCTTTCAGGTTGAGGTGGATGCTTCAGAGATTGGAGCAGGGGCCGTTTTGTCGCAGAGAGGCCCTGGTTGCTCTGTTATGAAACCTTGTGCCTTTTTCTCTAGGAAGTTTTCGCCTGCTGAGCGAAATTATGATGTGGGCAATCGGGAGTTGTTGGCCATGAAATGGGCATTTGAGGAGTGGCGTCATTGGCTCGAGGGTGCTAAGCATCGTGTGGTGGTCTTGACTGATCACAAAAATCTGATGTATCTCGAGTCTGCTAAACGCCTTAATCCAAGACAGGCCCGCTGGTCATTGTTTTTCTCCCGCTTTGATTTTGTTGTCTCGTATTTACCAGGTTCAAAGAATGTGAAGGCCGATGCTCTTTCTAGGAGCTTTGTGCCTGATGCTCCTGGAGTCGCTGATCCTGTTGGTATTCTTAAAGATGGAGTTATCTTGTCAGCTATTTCTCCGGATCTGCGACGTGTGTTGCAGAGATTTCAGGCTGATAGGCCTGAGTCTTGTCCACCTGACAGACTGTTTGTCCCGGATAAGTGGACCAGCAGAGTCATTTCCGAGGTTCATTCCTCGGTGTTGGCAGGTCACCCGGGAATTTTTGGCACCAGAGATCTGGTGGCCAGGTCCTTTTGGTGGCCTTCCTTGTCAAGGGATGTGCGGTCATTTGTGCAGTCCTGTGGGACTTGTGCTCGAGCTAAGCCTTGCTGTTCTCGTGCCAGCGGTTTGCTCTTGCCCTTGCCTGTCCCGAAGAGACCTTGGACACATATCTCCATGGATTTCATTTCTGATCTTCCGCTATCCCAGGGCATGTCCGTTATCTGGGTGATATGTGATCGCTTCTCAAAGATGGTCCATTTGGTTCCTTTGCCTAAGCTGCCTTCCTCTTCCGATCTGGTTCCTGTGTTTTTCCAGAACGTGGTTCGTTTGCACGGCATCCCTGAGAATATTGTGTCAGACAGAGGATCCCAGTTCGTTTCCAGATTCTGGCGATCCTTTTGTAGTAGGATGGGCATTGATTTGTCGGTTTCGTCTGCTTTCCATCCTCAGACTAATGGACAGACGGAGCGAACCAATCAGACTTTGGAGGCTTATTTGAGGTGTTTTGTCTCTGCTGATCAGGACGATTGGGTGACATTCTTGCCGTTGGCTGAGTTTGCCCTTAATAATCGGGCTAGTTCCGCCACCTTGGTTTCGCCTTTTTTCTGCAACTCTGGTTTCCATCCTCGCTTTTCTTCGGGTCATGTGGAGCCTTCTGACTGTCCTGGGGTGGATTCTGTGGTGGATAGGTTGCAGCGGATCTGGAATCATGTGGTGGACAACTTGAAGTTGTCACAGGAGAGGGCTCAGCGCTTTGCCAACCGCCGCCGCGGTGTGGGTCCCCGACTACGCGTTGGGGATTTGGTATGGCTTTCTTCCCGCTTTGTTCCTATGAAGGTCTCCTCTCCCAAATTTAAACCTCGTTTTATTGGGCCTTACAAGATATTGGAAATCCTTAATCCTGTATCTTTTCGTCTGGATCTTCCTGTGTCGTTTGCTATTCACAATGTATTTCATAGGTCCTTGTTGCGGCGGTACATTGTGCCTATAGTTCCTTCTGCTGAGCCTCCTGCTCCGGTGTTGGTTGAGGGCGAGTTGGAGTACGTGGTGGAGAAGATCTTGGATTCTCGCCTCTCCAGGCGGAGGCTTCAGTACCTGGTCAAGTGGAAGGGCTATGGTCAGGAGGATAATTCCTGGGTGGTCGCCTCTGATGTTCATGCGGCCGATTTAGTTCGTGCCTTTCATGCCGCTCATCCTGATCGCCCTGGTGGTCGTGGTGAGGGTTCGGTGACCCCTCACTAAGGGGGGGGTACTGTTGTGAATTTACTTTTTGCTCCCTCTAGTGGTTACTAGTTTTTTGACTCTGGTTTTTCTGTCATTCCTTTTATCCGCACCTGGGTCGTTAGTTAAGGGTGTTGCTATTTAAGCTCCCTGGACCTTCAGTTCAATGCCTGGCAACGTAGTTATCAGAGCTAGTCTGCTGTGCTCTTGTCTACTGATCCTGGTTCCAGTTATATCAGCTAAGTCCGCTTTTTGCTTTTTGCTATTTTGTTTTGGTTTTGTATTTTTGTCCAGCTTGTTCCAAATATATATCCTGACCTTTGCTGGAAGCTCTAGGGGGCTGGTGTTCTCCCCCCGGACCGTTAGACGGTTCGGGGGTTCTTGAATTTCCAGTGTGGATTTTGATAGGGTTTTTATTGACCATATAAGTTACCTTTCTTTATTCTGCTATCAGTAAGCGGGCCTCTCTGTGCTAAACCTGGTTCATTTCTGTGTTTGTCATTTCCTCTTACCTCACCGTTATTATTTGTGGGGGGCTTCTATCCAGCTTTGGGGTCCCCTTCTCTGGAGGCAAGAAAGGTCTTTTGTTTTCCTCTACTAGGGGTAGCTAGATTCTCCGGCTGGCGCGTGTCATCTAGAATCAACGTAGGAATGATCCCCGGCTACTTCTAGTGTTGGCGTTAGGAGTAGATATATGGTCAACCCAGCTACCACTGCCCTATGAGCTGGATTTTTGTATTCTGCAGACTTCCACGTTCCTCTGAGACCCTCGCCATTGGGGTCATAACACACTGCCCTATGAGCTGGTTTTTTGTGTTTGCAGACTTAGTAATTATTTCTGAGACCCTCTGCCATTGGGGTCATAACAGCCTATTACTTCCTCGGTGTTCCAGCCACCGGCTACGCGCCTCAGAAGGATGTTACCGATCTTATGGCAGGACTCCTTCTGGTGTTGTCTCCTTGCGCCGTGACTTCAATTCTCACTCTCCACAATCTACTTCACTTCTTGTCCTTCCTTAGGAGACTGCCGCTATGCAGTGCAGGCGCAGCTTCGTAACGATCTGTCTCGTGCTAGGCCACTGTCAGGATCCCACACCTGACATGTCCTCCCTGGAACTCTCCCAGGCTGCTTTCTGACTAACTTCCTATCCAACCCCCAGTTTTACAAGAGTGTGAGGAGTGGCCTAATACATAGAACCTTTTGCTCCCCTTGGTGGCCGGAGTGTGAAGTGTAGTGTGTGACTGTGATACCTGGTCAGGTGAACTCCTTTAGTGCCATCAGACGTACCATCACTCCCCCTGGTGGAGGAGCGATGTTACTGCAACGACCAGACTCTGGGGCCCTGCACTTTCCTGCGGTACTTGAACCAGCACCAGTCTCTGTCCTGGGTAACATTCAAGGGTCTGTACTGTCGGAGCCTTTTCCAGTATCTGATTCCTGTCATTCTGAGTCAGTAAGTCATTGTCCATTCTGCTTGATGACTTGGAACCTGTGTTGCTTGAACAGTGTCCGAATCCTGTCTTGCCAGTGACTCCGAACCCGTGTCTGCTATCCTGACCCCAGGGGACTGCCTAGGAGTGGTACCTGCAGCTCAAGTCTAACTCCACCATCAGGAGCTCTAGCAAAAACAAGGTAGCCACTTAGCCACGCCCCTCCTAGGTAAGCCCGCTCCGTGGCATAGTGGGTACTCGATCCATGTATGTGACAGTTTGCTCAGGCTGTGGACTCCGCTGGTCTCCAGGCCACTTCACACTCGGAGCTGTACCAACAGTTGATCCGTCAGTGAGATCAGCAGGACAAAATTTTGTCTTATCAGCGGACTGTGAAAACCTGGTTGCATGCCCTGACGTTGGCTGCTTCATCCACTCCAGCCCAAGTTGAAGCATCTGCAGCCGTGACCATTCAGCCTGCAACTTTTGTTCCTGGAGCTGAGCACGTCCTGCCTGCTCCGTCATGTTATGACGGGGATCCTAAGCAGTGCCATTGGTTCCTAAAACAGTACACGCAGCACTATGAATTATTCGTCCATCAAGGTTCCCACTGATAGGATTAAGATGGGATTCCTAATGCCCTACCTAGCAGGAAAGGCCCTAGCATGGCTCAACCCCTCATGAGAGATGGAAATCCAATGCTGCGCCAGTGCTGGGGGATGGTGCTGGAGGTTCTACGGCACAGTGTGCACCTGACCTGCATAGTCCTGCACTGCTTGAGCAGCACATAATTAGGTCCCAGCCATGCTGCTGCCACCCAACCAAATTTCTAATCAGAATTTTGTGGCAGATCCAAGATAAGCTGCCATTGTTAAATTTTTAAATACATGAAATGGCTCAAACATCTTTTCACATGGCACTTGTTTGGGCTTCATGTACATGTAACATGTGGATCATACATGTGGAATGAATATAAGACTTAATAGGTAAACCAAAAAGGGAAAAACTAGAATGGCACTAAGAAACAGTCTACTTACTGGTGGAGTAGGTGGACTCTGAGTCAGCGACACTTTGCTGGGTGAAATCACGGTGAAGCAGGTGCTTGCTTGGAAAAACACAACACTCTGTTTACCGTGTCATAAAAACCTAAGTCTTTTATTTAAGAAAGCTTTTCATGGACAAGGTTTTTGAGGGCAGGACGAATCCCAGGTATGCAGGCAACAGAACAGGACTACGGCCGTTTCCCATTTAACACGCTTCCACGGGAGATGTACCCGGAGTGTTGCTGCTTTTTTCTGTATTATGGATTGAATATAAGACTTATGTCACATGTGCATGAGGCCCACATATCTTTTATCATAAGTTAAATAATGCATATCAATTACATAATGAAAAGGTGTAAACCCACCCTTACATGAGATATCCACTAAGGGCTCATTCTCACATGCAAGAAACTCAGAGGAGTCTCGCATGTTAATACCCGACATAGCTGCCGGCAAGCGTGCGGCCGCGTAGAAATACATGCAGCTGCACGCTCCGCTCCTGAGTGCCGGGTGCAGTGCCGGGTATTGATGTGCGAGACTCATCCGAGTTTCTCGCATGTGAGTATGAGCCCTAATGAATGATACTTTTAACTGCCCCCAGACCTCCAAATTAACACCTTCACGACATGCACCGTATATGTACAGTGCAAGTTGGAAGTGGAGCGCCCCCACTGCCGCAGGGCCGAGGGGTACCCAGTACCGGGCCTCTCTGTCTCAGTTCTGGGGTTGTCACGGTGGCTAGACCCGGCCCGTGACCCTGCTGAGGGGCGTCCAATGAAGGTGGAGAGTGATGCTGTTGTGGTGTGGTGCCGGTCGCAGTAAATAACGAGGACACCAGGTTGCAGTCTCTTTACCTCTTTACTGAAGGCTTCAGGATCCTCAGTCCGGAATACGGTTAACCGGGCTGCGTGAGTCCAGCCGGTCTGATGGCACCTCCAGAGTTCCCTTTGCAGGTGGAAATCTGTGCCTACCTTCTAGCGCTTGTGTGTTGTAGTCCTTCCCTGCTGTGCTTACGGGATAGTCCTCACAACTGTTGTGTCTGTTTCTGAAGTTCCCTCACAACTCGATTATGATGTTCTGTTTCGTCCCCCAGATGATATGGCTAGGACGCACCCGTATGACGGGTAGGCTCGGAGGTCTTCCGGGACCCTAGAGTCGCCCCTCTCCAGATGTTGCCCCCTGTGTCTGCTTAGGTGATTTTGGGTGAGACAGCCCGCCTATAACTGACTGTCCTGCCGTAGGTTTGAAGTAAGGCGTGGAGCTCAATACTTCCTCGGCGTTCCGGCCACCGGCTACGCGCCTCAGTAGGATGTTGCCTCATCTTACAGCACGACTCCTACTGGTGTTTCTCCTTGTTGCGTTGATCTCGTTTCTCACTCAGCACAATAAACCTCGCTTCTTGTCCTTTCTTGGGGTACCGCCGCGATGAAGTGCAGGCACGGTCCCGTAACGTTCTTTCTGTTCGCTAGGCCTCTGTCAGGATCCCACCCCTGACAGGGACCCCCCTGAATCTTCCCCTGCAACACCCTCTGCCACAGGATGTTGCCTGGTTCCAACCCAGTCAGCTTCTGACTAACTTCCTATCTAACCCCCAGTTTTACCAGATTGTGAGGAGTGGCCTAATACATAGCACCCTTAGCTCCCCCCGGAGGCCAGACTGTGAAGTGTATTGGTGTCTGTGATACCTGGTCAGGTGAACTCCTTCAGTGCCATCAGACGTACCATAGCCCCCCTTAGCGGCGGAGCATCAGTACTGCTATGACCAGGACTCTGGGGCGCTGCAGAAGTACCTACCTATTCTAGGTAGGTAATGGCTGTGTGTTACAGCCAGGACCTCTCTCTAACAATCGCGGGGATCGGAGCCCTGCCCATGATTGTTAACCTTTTAATCTCTGACAGCTGCATTTGAGGCCGGTTTCACACGTCAGTGGCTCCGGTACGTGAGGTGACAGTTTCCTCACGTACCGGAGACACTGACACACGTAGACCCTTTAAAATCAATGCATCTGTGCAGATGTCATTGATTTTTTGCGGACCGTGTCTCCATGTGCCAAACACGGAGACATGTCAGTGTTCGTGGGAGCGCACGTATTACACGGACCCATTAAAGTCAATGAGTCCGTGTAAAACACGGACCACACACGGACCTTCTCCGTGTGCAGTCCGTGTGGCGTGCAGGAGACAGCGCTACAGTAAGCGCTGTCCCCCCACATGGTGCTGAAGCCGCGATTCATATCTTCTCTGCAGCAGCGTTTGCTGCATAGAAGATATGAATAATAGTGTTTAAAAGAAAGATCTATCTGTCCGCCGCCCTCCCACCCCCTGTGCGCCCCCCCCGCTGTTCTGAAAATACTCACCCGCCTCCCTCGTTGGCTGTCGATGCTTCCTGTGCTGGCCGCGCCTTCTACTGTATGCGGTCACGTGGGGCCGCCGATTAGAGTCATGAATATGTGGCTCCACCTCCCATAGGGGTGGAGCCGCCTATTCATGACTGTAAATGAGCGGCCCCACGTGACCGCATACAGTAGAAGGAGCGGCCAGACCAGGAAGCAGCGACAGCCAACGAGGGAAGCGGGTGAGCATTTTCAGAACAGCGGGGGGGGGGCGCACAGGGGGTGGGAGGGCGGCGGACAGATAGATCTTTCTTTTAAACACTATTATTCATATCTTCTATGCAGCAAACGCTGCTGCACAGAAGATATGAATCGCGGCTTCAGCACGATGCAGTGTACCACACGCGTGGGTACCACACGCTCCGTGTGGTACCCACTCGGCACACGGGCGGCACACGTGTGCCGCACGTATGGCCTACGTGAGCTCACGGGCACACGGACACGGATAACTCCGGTACCGATTTTTTCCGGTACCGGAATTATCTGGACGTGTGGGACAGCCCTAACATGCAAATGGAGCGCGTCATTCCATGGCCTATCGGCGTGATCGCAGGTTGCCTATGGGTTGCTATGACAGCCGAGGGTCTGATGAAGACCCCTGTCCTTGTCATTATGGAGCTCCTTTGAAACCCAGCCTGTGGCCAGGGTTTAAAGGAGACTGTGATATTTTCTATATGCAGTAATGCTATAGCATTGCTGTATATAGCACAAGCGTTCAAACGATCGCAGCTTCAAATCCCATAAGGGAACTAGTAAGAACAGTGAAAAAAAAAAGCATGTTTTAGAAAATATAAAATTTCAAATCATCCCATTTTCCCCCATTAAAAATAGATATAACATTTTTTTTTAAAAAAATTATGCATATGTGGTAGCACCACATTTAGAAAAGTTCGAGTTATTAAAATAAATAATCCGATTGGTAAACAACATAAATTTAAAAAATCAAAAAAGTCAAAATTAAGTTTTTACTCCGCAATTCTACAAGAAACTATTATTATTATTATTATTATTATTATTATTATTTATTTATTTATATAGCACCATTGATTCCAATAGATAGATGTGGGTTCAGCGTTGGAGCCTGCATCAAAGGCAGGGACACAACCTTTGACGAACCTGTACGTCAAATGTCGTGAAGGGGTTAAACACGGTGAATGGAGCTGCAGTAACTGGCAATAGTTTGCAGCAGATCAATGGAGGTACCAGGTGCTAGCAACAATTTCTGCCCCGACAAAGCCTTTAAGTAGTATAAATATATACTGTATACTTACTAATTGAGCACTACTACACGCCCTTTTCTTTTCAAGTTTTGAGTGGAACTGAACTTCATGTTTTGTCCTACATATAAGGGTATGTGTCCACGGTCAGTAAACGCTGCTTGTTTGACGCTGCGCAGAGCTGCAGCGTCAAACACGCAGCGTCCAGATGTTCCAGCATAGTGGAGGGGATTTTATGAAATCCCGTGTCCACTATGCGTGGAAACACGCATCCGACTTCCCTGCGACTCCGGACATGCTGCGCGTCTTTTCAGATCGCAGCATGTCCGTGCTACCTGCGGCGACGCTGCGTCGCCGCAAGTAATATCACAGGGCGCTATGCGAGGGTGCGATGATCCCGGATGTGTACAGTTAACACATCCGGCATCATCGCGTCCCAGAAAGGGGGCGGGGCTTAGCGCCGAGCGGCTTCGCCGCTCCGGCGATGCCTCCGGCCATCCTGACCGTGGACACGTACCCTAAGGCAATCTAATGCATATTAGCATAGCTCTCTTGATGTCTGCTATAATATAATACTTTTCCAAAATGTGAATGAAATCATAAATATACGCACTAAAACACAGAAAACCTTTGTAGAAAAAAAAATATATATATATTTTTGGTAACTATTTCTAGGAGGCATCATGAATGAAGTGTCGGTCCTGAACCTACCAGTGAAGGAGGACGTAAATGAAGTGGTTCATGGCTTGGATGAGGCAGCACTGAAATACAGTGACAGCCGTCTGCCTTTTCAGGTAATGGGAAAATACATAGTATCATAAATAATTTCTGATTTAGCATATTTTCAATGATCATTCTAATTGCACAGTAAATATTGATCAAATTGCTATACCACGTAATTACAATGAAATGTGTTCGTATGAACAATTTTGGAAATTTGAAATATTATAAGGTTAAAGGGAACCTGACAGGTGATATATGCTGCCCAATCCGTGGCCAGTATGTACCTGACACTGGCTGTATTATCTCAGCCAGATATGTTTGATGCTGTGGCATACTTTAACAATTGAGACTGCGCTGCAGACTAGTCAGACAGGCGGGTCCTTGGCAGTTTCTCCCCGCACAATGCCAGTGATTGACAGGTCTCTGCCTATATGCGCACATAGGCAATCCAAGGCAGTGGGCGGGGAGAAGCAGCTGGGGATTTTTCTATCTGACTAGGCTACAGCGCGGTCTTGGTCTCTGGCGGCTATTAAGGTAAAGTTATTACCTATCGACAGTATATTGTTATTATTTAATATTATAGCACCATTTATTCCATGGCGCTTTACATGTGAGGAGTTGTAATAATTATAGGGGATAACTCAGGAGACTCTTTGCGTGGAACAAGACAACTACAGGACACAGTTTTATAAGTGGTAAAGTTTATATTATCACACAGTGATTCAAACAGGTGCAGAGAGAAACTCAAGTCCACAACACTTGGTGCAAATATCAAATGCAGCTCAGCAGTCTATAGGAAACTTCAGAGGAAAATGCAATCACGCAGAAAGTCTATGAAGCACAGTTATTCCTGAGGATACTTGACACGAATAAGTCCTTGCTTAGTCCAAAACACAGACAGATATGCTTATAAGGCAGTTCAAATAATATCTTAGCTCAACCAGGGAGGTCTGGGTAATAGTCTCAGGTTCTTGCAGAGCAGAAACAGCTTACATGTCCAGCAAATGCAGATGGAAGCAAACACGAGCAGCAGATGAAGGAGGATTACTGGAACTGGTGTATGCAGCAGCAACTCAGAGCAGAGTAGCAGGATAACCCCACAGGTTGACAGGAGCAGGTATATAGCCAGGGAGTCACCAGAGGTCAGGAGCTGGATGCAAGGCAGTATACTCTAGCACAGACTGAAGGCTGGGGTGGAGTTTTATAGCAGGAAGACACAGTGCACATGAGACCAAAGACGCCATCTTGGAAAAGGGCAGTAATGCACAAAAAGGTAATAAAAAATGTTCAGAGTCCTGACAGGAGTATACATAATAAAAAAACAAGTACAATATTCTTAATCAATACAAGTCACAACTGGTACATGAGGAGAGGGGACCCTGCCCGCGAGGGCTCACAATCTACAAGAATATGCAATAAGTTATTGTTCAATGAGGGTCCAACCGCCGGGACCTGCACCGATCAGCAGAATGGGGAACATGTACACTACACATGGCCGACAGTTTATTCATTACCTAAATGAGCTGCGATCGAAACTTTGCAGTCCCATAGAAAACGAATGGAGTGGCTGTGGAGCATGTGCCCTGTCTCTCCATTCTAGCAGGGATAAAAATTCCCCCATGTTGCAGTTCAGTGTGAGTCCCAGAGGTCAGACTCCTACTGATCAACAAGGCATCACCTATCCTATGAATTGGCAATAACTTGTTTTCAGAACCCCTTTAAGTAAAATAGAAAAATGAGATGTGTGTGAGCCTTTCACTGGTCGTGTACAAATAATAGATGGTATCCCAATTAGAGATTAGACGAGTACAGCATATAAATAATGGGACACATACATTACCTGGTTGAACAAGGTATTTGAGGGCCTAATACCATTATCAATGGAAGTCTATGTAGTGTTATTTGAGCTATGGGATTACATACTGAATCTTCAGGATACCATAAAGCCATGTACTTTTACAAACTTCAGCAGCACATATACTAGAAACTTCAGTAGGTACGTCATAAACATTATAATACTATGATCTCAATAGACGGTACCAACACATTGACTTTCCGGCCACAAACGAGTTTTCCTACAGACAAAATTGGACACGTGGGCCATAGCACCTCATGTAGAAGCCCAAAAAGCTCATCACCTAAAATACCTTTTGACCCTGTTCTAAAGGTTTTAAAAAGTTTATTACAATTTTAGTGATGATATTTTGGATTATGTGGAATATCAGAGTAAACTGTGATTTTTTTTTGCCACCTTTGATTACTTAATTAGTTCTATTCTTTCAAAGTGACACCTAACGTGAGCAAACCATGTTGATATGCCTCCTCTATGATCCAGAACAGAGAGCTGCTCTGTATGAGTGTCTGCAGATTTGCGATGACCATATATTACACGGACGGTCATTCATATGAATGATTACGGTAAAATACCACATTGACTCTGCCGTGGCCATTATTGCATGCATTACTTTTTAATTCCTGGCTGACAGTAGCTTCTCCCTGCAATATCAGTTGTTTTCTGGAGGTGCCAGGCTTGTGATCTGGGAAGATCATCCCTGATAACAAAATACAACATACATTTTTGGTTATGTTTTTCTTTAAAGAACAGTTTTAGTTAGTTTTATTCTTGATAGTGTTATTAGAAAACCTTTTATAGAAAATCACAATAAAAGTACAGGATAAGGCATAATACTCTGTAAAACAAAACTGCAGCAATCCATACATCATAAACTACATTGTGTGAACAGGATTAAGTCTAATTTGCAACAATGTATCATCTGATCAAGGTTACAAAAAGGAATGTGATTTGCCCTACTGATGTTTTCTTACTAACACTTCCCTTCCTTGTAAGTTGCTCTGAGTGATTTTTCTTTTGTGCATTTCTGTTAGATCTTCCCCGACCCTTGTGAAGAAGAGGAGGTCCCAGTGAAGCTGAGAGGAAGGTTGCCCTCCATTGTGGTAGAGCCAACAGGTTTAATTGATGTAGAAAGTGGCGAGCTGCGATGGCCACCAGAGTCTGCAAGAAGAGAAGGAGAGCAGGGTGATGATGATGTAGAGGAAGAAAAAACAGACAAAGGTGATTTTAATTAACTATAAACCTATTGTCTAATTACTAAAGAGCATAACTGTTAGGGATTTAAGAAAGCTGTAGAAATGTGTTGCAATTTATTACTTTGTAGCACTAGAGATAAAACTGTCAGGCATAGCTGCTAAATTAATACTCTTTGATGTGGGGTATAAATGTTGCTATCTTTAAAGGTAATCTGTCAGTAAGAACAACCCTCTCAAACCATATATATGGGCACACAGGTATTTTAAATGTAATTCCATTGACACCTTTATATCTTTTATCTGTTGATGCATTCCCAAGTAATTAGCATTTTCATTCCTATTTAAATGAGTTATTACATACTGAGGGTGTGAAAGAGCACTTAACAAGCCTCTGCCTCCCAAAATTGTTTACCTACCCAGAACTAGCCCCTTTATCTTGCATGATATCTCACAGTCTGTGTGACATCATGCACTAGGGAAGAAAAACAGAAAGTGAGCTATCATCAACTAAGGAAAGCATAGACTGGTTAAGTGCTCTGTCATACCTAAAACAGTTAACCCCTCATTTGCATATGAATAAAAAAAATGACCCACAAATGCAGCAACAGATAGACGATATAAAGGTGTTGATTTATTTACATTTCAAAGATCCGCATGCTCATAAATGCATTTTGTGGGGGTTTATCCTACTGACAGATTCCCTATAACATTAGCTAACATTTTGGTTGGAGGTGTACTGCATTTAGGTGTCTTTGGTAAAGGTTTGGATTTTTATGTCGTGATCAGAATCAGGAGAAATTATTTTGAAGCAGAAAGTATATTAATAAAACAGAAGTAAATTACTAATATTATTCACATATTTGTATTAAATGTCTCTGGTGGCTCTCCAAAGTAGATATGATTTGCAAAAAGTTATAGGAAAGTCATTCTGGGCCTTTTCCAAGTAATCTTAATTACTCCTGTATGATTTGTCATCTGCCAAACATGTCCTCTAAACTGAAAAAATGGTCTTTGTGATCTGTTGACAACAGAGACACGAGTTTCGTACAACTTATATTTAAGTTGGCCGGACCGAGTGTTGATGTGTATAGAGCAGTGGTGAGAGAGCTGTTATCTAAGATGTATTGGCACTAGTGGTGAGCGAGCATGCTCGGAGAAACTCGACTAACGAGCATACTCGCTCATCACTAATTGGCACCTTAAAAGATATGGACACCTTTGGAGGCATTTTTTTTTACTTAAATGCCTGTGTTTTAGGGCTAAAATAATTTTGCTCATCGGTTTTTGAAAAACATTGTTTTATGTGGCTTTTAAGGCTGTTTGTTTCAGTGATTGCTGCAAAGGAGATTAACTAAAGAATCCATCTGTAAACTCTTCTGAAGGAGAGTTTGTAACTATTTTATCTGTCTTTTACTGAGCTCCTATCAGCTGATCTGATTTATGGCCACAAGTCACATAAAAGGAGATCTGAGCTTTCATATGATCCTAAAGCAGCTGAGAGAAGCTCAGAAAAGACAAATATAAGATTTAAGGAGTATTGACACTTGGCGATTATATCGGTAATGAACATTCGTATGAATGTTTCCCAACAATCAGCCAGTGTAAACAGGCTCAAAAGACTTGTTAGTCTGGTCAACTTATTTCGAAGCTTTCAGCACATCACCCTGGCGCATGGGAAGTGCGGTTTGCCTGTCTACACAGGCTGGGAAATTTGTAATGGCTGCCCTTGCCCAATGTAAATGCACCCTTACATAACCTTGATAGAACGGGCTGTTTGATGGATTCTTAGATAACTCATACTGCAGGTAGCACTAGACCATGCGACACAGGGCTATGGAAGGCACACAGTACTACAGTTTTAATAAAACCCAAGTACAAAATTTATTCCAGTCCAAAGCGCATGAATTTTCCACAAGTAAAAAAACAAGCCTCCAAAGTTGTTCATAATCTTTAAGAACCAACATACATGGCCACTTTCTGGATGCCATACTGTACCACCATGTGCCTATACAATGATCTCATAGACCATTTTCTACATGAGGGCATTTTGTGAATTTTTGTATAGCTCTGTGCACACAAAATTGCAATGTGCTCATGTGAGCCCCAAGAGTGGGTCTGCAGGAAACGGTCTCTTCTTAGCGTTAATCCAGATTATAGTTCATGTAAGTGGAAGTCAGTTCACTACTACAGACTGTCTTCAGTACCACTATACTGTATCCACCATGCAGCCATGACAGATGTACTGCGCTTGGCTGTCTTTGGTAAATTTCACTTGAATGGGAGATTAAGCACAGTACCTGGCAGCTACTAAACAATACATGGGGCTGTTGTGTTCTGTCCTATACATTGTTTGGTTCCGTCATTGATGTTTTAAAGGGAACCTGTCAGCAGGACTGTGCACAGTAACCTACACTGTCAGGTCGACACCATTATAGTGATTACAATGATACATTGTTTGATGAAATCCGTTGTTTAATCTTTATTTTCAGTTTTGAGTTAATGATATGCTCGTGCTCTTGGGACGGCCTGTTGGGGGGGAGGGGTCTTCATGTGGTGCTCTGATTAGGTATTCATCTGTATGGCTTCTGACAGGTCACTGATGCCTCACTGACCTGCCCCCTAGTTTACAAAATGAATCTTATATATATATCTTGGGGGAAAAAATCACCTGCACATCAGCATGATTGAATGTGTAATGTGCATTAAATTGTTTTATTTGATGATATAAGTAAATTCATAAAAAAATGTAGCAGCTATTTGCAATTGCTGATAGATGATACTGCGCAGGCGCCGGCGGCGCCATCTTTGACTTGGAAACATTGAGTTGGAAACATCTCCCCATAGACATCAATGTAAGTCGCACGCAATGTCACTTGTCTGCAACTTGGTTGTTTTATTTCCAGCAAAATCAGAGCTCTAAAATAGTAGCGTAATAGCAAGTCGTAGACAAGTCGCAGAAGTGGTTTTGATTGCAAGACTTGTCAGATTACTGCTGTCACGTGACATATCTAGCCTTGTAGCCCTTGTGTAAGTATTGTTATGTGAGGAGGCCAGGGTGATAATTGTGGAGAGGAGCTGTTGCTTCGCCGCATCCTGGCACCCCACAAAAGAAACACCAACTTCTGTTTGTTGCATGTGATAGATATCAAGTAGAACACTCACATTAGATTCCAGGGTACCTTCTGCTTCTGTCATCCTGGCTCCAGATTCATGGTTCTCACAAACAACTCCAGACTCCATGTCTATACGTAACAGACACTCAGATCTACCTCTCTGGCCCAGATGTCACCTCTCTGCTCTCCAGAATCCCAGAGTGTCTATCAGCCATATCCTCCTCCTTCTCCTCTCGCTTCTCAAGCTCACTGTGGACAAATCTGAACTAATTATCTTTCCTCCATCTCGCATATCTTCCCTACCTGATATATTTATCAAAATAAATGAAATCACACTTTCCCCTGTCACCAAAATCCGCTGCCTCGGAGTAACCCTTGACTCTGCCCTGTCCTTCAAACCATACATCCAAGCTCTTGCCACCTCCTGTCACCTCCAGCTCAAAAATATTTCCAGAATCCGTCCTTTCCTTAACCGTCACTCTACCAAAATGCTCGTGCATGCCCTAATCATTTCTCGCCTCGACTACTGCGACATCCTCCTCTGTGGCCTACCTTCTAACACTCTCGCACCCCTCCAGTCCGTCCTTAACTCTGCTGCCCGACTAATCAATCTCTCTCCTCGCTACACTCCTGCTTCCCCTCTCTGCAAATCTTTTCATTGGCTCCCAATTTCCCAGCGTATCCAGTTTAAACTACTAACACTCACCTACAAAGCCATCCATAACCTTTTTCCTCCATGTGTTTCCCAACTAGTCTCTCAATATCTTCCCTCACGTAATCTCCAGTCCTCCCAAGACCTCATTCTCTCCTCCACGCTTATTCGCTCCTCACCCAATCGCCTCCAAGACTTCTTCCGAGTATCCCTCATCCTCTGGAATTCTGTGCCCCAACACGTCCGGTTATCCACGACATTTAGGTACTTCAAAAGAAACCTGAAAACCCACCGCTTCAAAGAAGCTTACAGCTTGTAATGACCACACGGCCACCTCAACACCATCGGAGCTACTGCAACCCTCGACCTGCTGTCGCCTTCCCCATAATCCTGTAGAATGGAAGCCCGCACGGGCAGGGTCCTCTTTCCTCTGCACCAGTCTGTCAGTGTTAGTTTTGTGTACTGTAAGTGATATTTGTATTTTGATGTAACCCCTTCTCATGTACAGCACCATGGAATTAATGGTGCTATATAAATAAATAATAATAATAACTTTACTTGACAACAGGGTTCTTATTACAGATGCAGCACAGTTCACATACAATAGCATTCCTGGAGCTTTGCTTGCCCTCTCTGACAACTTCCTTCCAGAAGACACTTATGACGCTGTCTCGTCTGACAATTCCTGTCTCGCATGGCAATCTCTGCCTCTTCTGACAATCTCTATCTCTCCCAGCAATCTCTGCCTCATCCGACAATCTCTGTCCTGCAGATTCTCCTTTCCCGTCTGCGGCATCCATGCCCTTAGGTCCACCAGCTTCCTCCCATTTCCCTTGTCCGGTTTCAATAGGAAAAAATAAAAGGCGCACTCAGCTCTGCCTAGTCCCGGCCGTAGGCCCTGGATCCTCCTTGGAATTTTTACCACATAAGATGATGACCACTTGCAAGCTTCTCAGCCTTGGGTCCCTTCTTGCCTCAGCAACTTCACCCCCACAGCTATCTGTCTGCTCTCTCACTGCTACATCACTTCTCCCCACTAAACAGGAAGCCCCTCACTATAGCTCACTGCTCCGCACTCCACCCATCTGTAACTCCTCCCAGTCTGGAAAACGCCTTATCCTAACTGTACTTGGTCTGGCACTCTCATTTCCTATCTCTATTGTGCCCCACTAATCTATTTCCAAAATTGTCCTATTCTATTGGTACTCTTCTATATCTTTCCCTAACCCTATACACAATACATGTAAAGTACATACACATTATGATAAAAGTAAATGAATACATTAACGTTTATAAACTCTATGGAACCGCACGTATTTAATGTGAACACTATTTAAAGAGGGGGAGGCATATGATGGCCTCTGTTACCCCCTCTTACAGTTATACCGCATTACATTTCTGACATATTTCTATTGATTTGACTTACTGTGTTGACAAACAAGACCCTAAAATATTTGGTATCTCAGATTCTGGGGACTCCAGTTCATTTTACAATACTTTTAGTAGTTTTGCTAAACAGTCCTAGAGGAAGTAAATCATCCTCCAATAAGATGAATATAGAAGGAGGAAATGAAAAACTTTGTTTAAGGCCTCATTCACACATCCGTGTTGCACCTACGTGTTCGATCATTTTTTTACGGATAGAACATGTACTGTGTGTCCGTTTGTTTGTACAAAGCTCACAGAGACTTGTCCGTTTTTTTTTTCTGGCAGCCCAGATTACAAGTGGCACTACAAGTCTATGGGTTCAGGAAAACCACGCGCATCACATCTGTGGCATCAGAGATCCTTCTATCCGTGCGCTGTCCTATTTAACATGGCAAAGGATAGAAGAAGCTTTGCATGTATCAACTGTCAGGTTTACTTTGGGTGAAATACTGATTTTGGTCATGATCACTGAAAACAAGGCTCAGTACTCAGGGCCGCGTTAACCTATTCCTCACTGGGCAGTTTTCATTGTTGCACTTTACTTTATAAGGGTTTGATTTTTATATGATGAGTTATGATTTGGTATGACTCCATTTACTTTGACTATATAATGAACTGGAAAATTCTAAGCAGGATGAAATGGTGAAAAAAACTCAACCCCACATTGCATAATATAATAAGATAATAATAGTAATCTTTATTTATATAGTGCCAACATATTCGGCAACGCTTTACACAGGGGCGTAACAACAGTCCTGCGGGCCCCGGTGCGAACTTTTGAATGGGGCCCCCCCCCCCCCCCCAAAAAAAAAAAATGATATACAGACACACGCATACAATGTTAAACTAAGAAGTAAATATCTATTGCAAAAAAAACATTTCCGAAAGATAAGAAAAAAGTGTTGTAAACAACAGCTTACCCTCAAAAGATGAACTTTCATGTTGCATCCCCTAAAAAGAAAAGATTGTAAGGAAAATTAGCTGACAGTATGATCTCCCCATCCTGCCCCATCGTATCCATCCTGGCCCATGATCCAATCCTGCCCCATGTCTTTCATTCTGCCCCGTGTCTCCAATCATGCCCTGTATCTACATTCTGCCCATGCCTCCAGTCCTGCCCCCAGTGTGTCCAGCAATCTGCCCCAGTGTGTCCAGCATTGCCTCCAGACAGTGTATCCAGCAATCTGCCCCAGTATGTCTGGCAATCTGCCCCAGTGTGTCCAGCAATCTGCCCCAGTGTGTCCAGCATATTACCCCCGTGTGTCCAACAATCTGCCCCCAGTCTGTCTAGCGTTCTGCCCCCAGTCTGTCCAGCGTTCTGCCCCCAGTCTGTCCAGCGTTCTGCCCCAGTGTGTGTCTCCAGCATTCTGCCCCAGTGTGTGTCTCCAGCATTCTGCCCCAGTGTGTGTCTCCAGCATTCTGCCCCAGTGTGTGTCTCCAGCATTCTGCCCCAGTGTGTGTCTCCAGCATTCTGCCCCAGTGTGTGTCTCCAGCATTCTGCCCCAGTGTGTGTCTCCAGCATTCTGCCCCCCCCCCCCCAGTGTCCCCCACTGCTCCAGGGGCACCCGCCGCTCCGGGGGCCCCCCGGCCGCCACCCTCCTTGAAGACGATACTCACCCTGCTGCCTGCTCCAGCGATGGTCTCGGCATCTGCTCTGCACTGCATCTTCTTCCTGCTTGTGCTGGTGCGGTCATGTGATACTGATTAAAGTCATGAATATGCGCATATTCATGGCCTTAATGAAGCGGTACCACGTGACCGCACAAGCAGGAAGAAGATGCAGTGCAGAGCAGACGCCGAGACCATCGCTGGAGCAGGCAGCAGGGTGAGTATCGTCTTCAAGGAGGGTGGGTGGGGGGCGGCCAGGGGGGCCCCCGGAGCAGTGGGGGCCCTCCCCGGTGGGCCAGTCCGAGCCTGCCGGGGCCCCTGACCTGCGGGGCCCGGTCGCAATGGCGACCGCTGCGACCGCGGTAGTTACGCCCCTGGCTTTACAGTTTAACAGTTCATACACAAGTCATAAATCTTCTCGCGTTTTGTTTATACAACATTTAATATGTTGTGAAAATGACTTGGTAATTTGATAATCTATATTAGTGGATTACAGCAATATCAAATTTACATCGCCTTTTATATAGTGTATTGTTTTGTTTTTGTATGTTTTTTTTTCTTAAATCACCTTTGAACAAAAACAATGTGTTCACAATTTTCTAAGCCCCAGAACCTTTATTTTTCCATCAATAGGACTGTTTGAGGGCTTTTTTTTACAGATAAAGTTGTAATTTTTATTGGCACATTTTTGGGGTTCATATAACTTTATAATTTCAGTATTCAATTTTTCATAGATTTTGTTGCATCTGGTTGTTTTGGCAGCAATCACATGGATTTCTGCAAATTCTATTGAGATTAATTGGATAGTCACCAAAATTTCTACAAGAAACCCTGCAGTGTGTGAGTACACTCTTAATAAATATAGATCAGAATCAAAATTGATTTCAGACTTCAGACAAGACCTCCAACTAATGGCTCATTTAGACACCCGTGCAATTTGGTTTGAGATTGGACTTTAATGCACAGACTGCCAACTGACTCCCAGCCAAAGCGTGACAGCTTCATGTATTTCAATAAGGCTGTCATGCTTGAGTCAGGAGAGCTGTGGCCACGCTGTGCATTGTAACAAAATGTTGGACTTATTGAGCCTTAATTCTGACCCCAGACTGCACCTAAAATTAATTTAGACCCTTAAAGAAATTCAGACCCTGTATACCAGGGGTGGGCAATTAATTTTTCCAAAGGGCCACATGAGAGACCGTGACTGTTGTGGAGGCCAAACCAATAGGCTGAAATTAATTATGCTCAATATTAATATTAACATATTAATTATGATTATTTTATATTAATATTAATTGTGTCACTTAATATTGAGCAGAATTAAGTATGCTGACATCCCCTGTATACTGTATGAGTCAGCACACAGCCCCCTATATAACGTATGAGTCCACACACAGCTTCCTAAAAAACATAAGAGCCCACACACAGCCACCTATAAAGTATGAGCCCCACAGTCTCCAATACACAGTGTGAGCCCCTCATAGCCTCTTATATACAGAATGAGTCTCGCATAACCTCCAATATACAATGTAAGCTTCACAAAGCCTCCATATATAAAGTGTGAGCCCCACACATAGCCTCCTATATACAATGTGAGCCCCACATATCCTCCCATATACATCATGAGCCCCAGACAGCATCCCATATACAACATAAGCCCCACATAGCCTCCTATATATAGTATGAGCCCATCTCCAATATACAGCATGAGCCCCACACAGCCTCTTATATACATGAGCCCCACATAGCGTCCTACATACAGTATGAGCCCCACATAGCCTCCTTATATACTGTGAGCCCCACATAGCCTCACTATATACAGTATGAGCCCCACATAGCCTCCCATATACAGTATGAGCCCCACATAGCCTCCTATGTACAGCATAAACCCCACATAGCCTCCTTATATACAGTGAGACCCATAGCCACACTATGTACAGTATGAGCAACTATGAGCAACACATAGCCTCTCATATACAGTATGAACCCCACAGTCTCCAATATACAGCATAAGCCCCACACAGCCTTTTATATACACCATGAGCCCCACATAGTCACCTATATACAGTATGAGACCCACATAACTTCCCTATATACAGTGTGAGCCCTACATAGCCCATGTATATAGGATACATAAAAAAAGTCAGATACACATGAAAACAAAACAAAAAAAACATACTCACCTAGCTACTGTTCCCTCAGCGCTCTGCCTCTGCTCCTGTCTCTGGTGCACTGACTCTCCACAGTGCACAACTGACTTGATAAAATTATGTCATCGTGTCAGCTGTCTCACATGGTGATTGGTGGAAGGAGTCAGCCGGCCCTCTTCCACCAATGTATTCACCACTGTCTGCATCCCGAGGATACAGATGGCAGTGACGGCAGAGGCGTATAGATGGCGGGCGAGGGAAAGCATGGTGCGTCCCGTGGGCCACTGTTTCTACCCTTCGGTTGTCTCTGTCCGCTGGAACAGCCAGAGGGCCGTATGTGGCCCACCAGCCGATCTTTGCCCAAGGTTGCTGCAGACCATACACAAAATTTCTTTCCAGACCACAGACTTCTAAGTGTTTTAAGACTCCATAATAAAAATGAATCCAGATCCCTTACTTAATTCATACAATTGACCAGAGCCTAAAATTAATTGTAAAGCCAGATCCCTAAATTAATTCAGACCTAGACCAGCTCCCAAAATGAATTAAAAAATTCAGACCCCAGACAGAGCCTAAAATTAATTGATACTCCAGACAAAATAATTTGAGACCCATGGCCCCAAAATTAATTCAGATCCCAGAACAGAATCCTAAATTAATTTAGGCCATAGACAATACTTTTCCATACCTGTTCTGAATCTCAAGTCCTCTTCACATCCTGACTATTTTACTGCACAACATCAAGACCTTTTATAGAGCACTATATGGTGTAAGGACCTCTTGTGAAGGTGTCGGAAATGAAGACACATGAAGAGTAAGTAATAGTGGATGTTAAAGTGGCTGCCAAAAGTTATAGAATAAAACTAGCAACAGCGAATGGTATAAAATAAAAAAAACTGAACTCACTTGTTAAAGATCCTAGCCCTGATGATCTGGTTTTCTCTGCTGACCTTTGCTTAAAAGCATATTTCTATGTCGTATATTTATAGCATATGCAGTCATGAAGAGGTGGTCTCATTTTTCATACGAAAGAATAAGAATTCCAACCTAATAAGAAAACCTCTCCTTTGACAGCAGCATGTCAGAACACCAATCTCTGGTTAGATGTAAGTCCTAATAATCAGAAGTCTCGAAGTCCACTTTTTATTTATTTTAACAAATCTGTGGAGGAGAACATTTTGTGGCATTTACTAATATCTAAGTATTATCCTTCTGTTCCCGTTAGCGTAACTGTCATCTCTGATAGCACAGTGCCCCTGTCCACAAAATGGCAGCTGATTGAGGAGCGTGTGACCAGACCAGTCAATCAGCTTTCTGCAATTAAAAAACAGCCTTCACATGTGCAGTAATTTTGGAGGCTGAGGTTCAGGTCTGGTCACATTTTTCTCTCTTAACTGCAATTTGGAGAACAGGAAAGCTGTGAAGTCTGTGATAAAGGCAGCACTAATAATTGCAGGAGGAGAACCTGTAACACTTACAGTGGCATGTAAAAATGTTGGTACCGTTGGTCAAAATTACTGCTATTTTGAACAGTTAAGCAACTTGAAGATGAAATGATCTCTAAAAGGCCTAACATTATAGATCACACATTTCCTCTATATTTTAGGCAAAAATATAGATTTTCATCTTTTACATTTTAAAATCTACAAAAAGGAAAATGATCCGATGCAAAAGTTTGAACAGCCTTGGTGACTTGGGTGCTCAGATAACTTTGACCAAGGTTAAACCACTAAAAAATGGTGCAATAGTCCAAATACATAGAAAAAGTTTATTGGATAAATACAAAAATAAACAAAATCAGCAAAGTAGGGAGCGTGAGACAACAAACCTCATGGAGCCAAAGAGCAAGGAAGTGTTCCCAAGCAAAAATCAATAAATAGAACCATAACTGGTACATATAAAATATAGTGGGCTCACATAAAAACCTAACACACCGTCTGATGATTATATCAAGATCATATTATAAGTAGTACAAAGTAACAAACCACAGATGTGTGTAGATACAGATAGTACACATATAAACATGAGAACATACCACTATGGAATGGGGAAACATACCAGCTCCTGCCCACCCCGACGCGCGTTTCGGTAAAGTCCTTCCTCAGGGGGCGTGCCATGTATTGAGGCAGGTGGAATACATAGCTGCCAGATCGCCAGGTACAGCCAATAGGTTCCCGCATCACCGCAATACGGCCGCACATGTCACCACCGGATATACACGGGCCTATGTATGCCAGCGTGAGATCACAGACCGGAAGCGGTAAGATGCGGACCGCGCATGACCGGAAATACACCAGCGGCCATTTTAATTGAGGGCAAACAGAATCACCATAGTGCAAAGTAACAAGTGCATAAAAATAGGACGCAGACAGTGCGTACCTATTCACAGGGAGATGGCAACATAAACAAAATATAAAAAAAATCAGATAACTTATAAAGACAAAATTACCAAACAGGGCATAATACATATATAAATATATATCCATAAGAGATATAAAATACATAAAGCCACAAATACAAAAAATGGATATTATGATATTGAAAACCCATCACACCCATTAGCAATCCACACACAATACACAACGCAAGAATTACAACATGTAAAAACAAGTACAAAAAACATAACAAAATATAGACAAAAAAATTAATGTACATACATGAATATCAGATCATAAAAAATACAAATACGAAAAATATATCCAAAAATATATCCAAAAACACAACACATAGCAAAAAATGAAAAATAAATAAATATGCCCTGATGCACTTATATTTACACATATAGCAACCACAGAGTGCCTAAATAACCCTGATAGTGCCCAAGATACCTATATAAAACACATAAAACAATATGAACAAAAGATGGAATAACCCCATCCTATAAACACAAAACAAAAATAACACACCATAATACATATATAAAAACATGTATAATTATATTATACAACGATGGATGAAAATATGAATATATTTAAGCAAAACAACAAGATGGGAATCCACGCTTCATCATGTCATGAGAAAAATCAACTGCATGGACCAACTTGACCACTTGACCAAGGTTTCAGATCTTTATTAGCCCGTTCTGGTTATTGCTTGTTCACTATCATCGTTAGGAAAGGCCAGGTGACGAAAGGTATCAGGTTTATAAAAACCCAGGCTCTTCTAACCTTGTGCCAAAAAGCAGCAGCCATGGGTTCTTCTAAGCAGCTGCCTAGCACTCTGAAAATGAAAATAGTAGATGCCCACAATGCAGTAGAAAACTGTAAGAAAATAGCTAAGTGTTTTCAAGTTGTCTTTTCCTCAGTTCATAATGTAGTTAAGAAATGACAGTTAACAGGAAGAGGTGAAGATAAAATTTGGAAGACCAAGCTAAATTTCAGTGAGAGCTGCTTGTAGGATTGCCAGAGAGGTAAATTAGAACCCCCGCTTGACTGCAAAAGACTTTCAGAAAGATTTAGCAAACTCTGGAGTTGTGGTACATTGTTCTACTGTTCAGACACACCTGTATAAATATGGCCTTCATGGAAGAGTCATCAGAAGAAAACCTCTCTTGCATCCTCACCATAAAATTCAGTGTCAGAAGTATGCATCTAAACAAGCCTGATGCATTTGTTAAACAAATCCTGTGGACTCATGAAGTAGAACTCTATGGCCACAATGATCAAGGAGAAAAAATAATAATAACAAAATTTCAGGAAAAGAACATCTCAACAACCATTAAGCATGGGTGTGGATCAATCATGCTTTGGGGTTGTGTTGCAGCCAATGGCACAGGGAACATTTTGTGGGTAGAGGGAAGAATGGATTCAATGAAATTTCAACAAATTCTTGACGCAAACATAACATCATCTGTAAAAAATCTGACGTTCAAAAGAGGTTGGCTTCTACAAATGGATAATGATCCTAAACACACAACAAAATCCACGAAAGACGACCTAAAAAGGCGCAAGCTGAAAGTTTTACAATGACCCTCACAGTCCCCTGATCTGAACATCACTGAAAATGTGTGGCTAGACCTCCAAGTAGCAGTACATGCAAGAAGACCCAGGAACCGCACAGAAATAAAGAATTCGCCAAAGAAGAATGGATGAAAATCCCTCAAACAAGAATTGAAAGACTTTTGGCTGGCTAGAAAAAGTGTTTACAAGCTGTGATACTTTGATATTCACATGACCGACGCTCCTGGGTCATCTTTGGCAACATGAGTATGCAGGCGCCGTGACTGTTTTTCCGGTGACGTCAGTTTACCCCTATCTAATCCTGATTGGTCTATGGGTTTTATACCCACACACCCCCTGCCCTGACACTCCTCCTAAAGAAACAAAGCGAAACGGGCGTCGGGGCAGAGGGACTTCATCAAATTCATCGGGCTTGTGCAATATAAGGTGCTACATTCATTCATTCACTATTGGGTTTTAGTTAGGTTTATGTGACATGGTCACATTGATAATGATCTGATGATAACCGCATTATCTTTTTCAAACACAGTAATTTTCACTTGGTATGTTTTTATAGCTGCCATTTTTTACACCCATTATGTTTTGTTTTTGACTGGAGTTTGGAATGGTTTCCTTTTTATTTTATTTTTGCACTTTACACAGTTAACCTTTTTCCCACTCTATATATTTATTGTTTTAGCACTATATTAGGGGTTAATTAACCTCTTGTATTCAGACACACTTTGTAGCCTGAGTATTACACTTAATATTATAGCCACACACACTAATTTTTTCAGCTAACCAATGAATTGTGGTATTTTTGGTGTCACTGACTGCATTATCCCTTTGTAATGCTGTGAATAATGTCCCTCTTTTAATTCCAGCACCTTTCTTTATTACGGTGTTTTTAATAATATTATTAATAAAAATTATGTTTTAATCTTTAATCCAATTTTACTTCCTTTTTACCTTGGTTACATCCATGAGGTAATTCTTGTGTGATTTAAGCTGTGATACTTGCAAAAGGGGGTGCTACTAGGTACCAACCATGCAGGGTTCCCAAACTTTTGCATCGGCCTATTTTCCTTTTTGTAATATTTTAACAGAATTTTTTTTTTGTGCTTAAAATACAAAAGAAATGTGTCATCTTTAACTTTAGGCCTTTTGGAGATCTTTTCAACTTCAACTTTCTTAACTGTTGACAATAACAGTAATTTTGACCGGGGGTGCCAATCTTTTACATACCGCTGTATATGTTACACACGTGGTTTGTGGAACGACTGTGCACCGATCTGAGGACAGCCTGGAGGAGCGTAACTAAATGAACAACTGGTTCTTCACTAGGGCCCCTGATGACGTGGTTAGATATGAACTCATGTGGACACCAGGTGCTACCCCAGGATGGAACCTAGGAGCTGTGGCAGCTGACCCCCAAGGGGACAGAGAAGTAGGACTGGCTAGAAACTGGCTAGCATGATGTATGTGGCAGGTAGACAGATGCGGGATGAGGCACAAACAGGACTGGTACAGGAACATGAGATGGCCACAGGTACGGGATCACTGGTGCATGTACACAGGAGTAGGATCAGATGGATCAGGAACAGAACTAGGCACGCACAGGACGGGTTCAGGTATAGGTACAGCAGCAGGATCAGGTTAGCAAGATGGACAGGATCAGATACTGAGAGCAGAGGAATGGGAACCTTACAACTAGGTAGCAGGATATAGGCTGATAATTGAAGTTGATAATAAATATCAGAAGTTTACCCAGCGATTGGCTGGGTACGTCTTTAGCAGGACAAGCTGGCCAGAAGGGCATGCCCCAAGCACACTCCCGGGAGACCTGCATGATGTGCTCAGGACCTGGGAGAAAACAGACGCCGAGGGAATGCGGACGAGTAAGTAAACACGACGGCGTCCCTGCAGGGGGGAGGAAGGACTCACAAGCAGGTATGACGGCGCAGCGCTAACAGTATATATCAGTATGAGCCACAAATCATGTCCCCAACACATTTGTGAAAATAAAGATTTAGGGGAAATTGTTCAAAGCATTTTATACTTGATCAGAAGCTCGCTTGAGTAAGGTGTATACATCTCATAATGAATTTGGCACTGCCCATGCAGAGAATGTACTTAAGTCATGGGTTAGGGCACATTTCTGCTATGATTCATGCCACTCCTTGACGTGAATTGTAGTGAATCCATCTAGCTTTGCTAGACCATTTTCCCTCTCGCCATGCACCAACCACTGTTTATACAAGCGGTGGAGCTGGCGTAAAAAGACCAGTGGTCGAAACCTCTTTTGCCAAAATGACTTTTAGGTCGGGGTCACACTTACCGTATGGAAAATCGATCTGAGTCTCCCTGCTGAGAGTCGCACAAGTGTCCTCCGTATTGTCATCCGTGTGTAATGCGTGTGCAATGCAATGATGCGATTTTCTCCCACCTATGTATCCGTATGGCTCCATATGGTATACATTTCTCACTGATTTTCCCCATAGAATTTTATGGCTCATTGGGCTGTAATAATAATAATAATAATAATAATAATAATCTTTATTTTCATATAGCGCTAACATATTCCGCAGCGCTTTACAGTTTGCACACATTATCATCTTATGTCTTTGGAATGTGGGACGAAACTGGAGTACCCGGAGGAAACCCACGCAAACACGGAGAGAACATACAAACTCTTTGCAGATGCTGTCCTTGGTGGGGTTTGAACCCAGGACCCCAGCGCTGCAAGGCTGCAGTGCTAACCACTGAAAATGTGTGCGTATTTCTCGCAAGTCACACTGATGGTCCGTGTGGTGTCTGATTTTTTTTTTTCTCGCACCCATAGACTTGCATTGGCGAGTCTCAGGCGATATACGCGTACAATCACAGCATGCTGCAATTTCACTCGCACGTCGAAAACGCCTGAGAAAAAATACGGTGATGTGAGCTGCCCCATAGATTAACAGTGATCCGAGTGCTACGCAATGTTTTCTCGCATAGCACTTGTCCACATTCTACGCTAGTGTGACCCCGGCCTTATACTTCAGCTTTTTAACCTAAAATGTTTAATGATTTGACCTTTAAGTGTACGCCAAAATTAAAAAATAATATGGTACTATTTTACCTTTAACAGATACTGTATATTGTGCCAATGACTATGTAACACACTCATTAAAAAAGTATTTGCTTCTGTTAGGCTATGTTCCCACAATGAGGTTTTGGTGAGTTTGTGATGTTGCAGAATTTCTGCACCTATTATTTAGACTAGATTACTTGCATTTTTCCATTGCGTTTTTGATGCTGCAGTTTTTGTCTCTGTTTGGTGTGTCATGCTTTAAATAAAGCTGTCTGGTTTTTGAAACTTCCTCGTATTTTTATTTCACGAATTGTATTGATATACTTAGGTGCGGATTACATGTGTTTTTTATGTGTTTACGTATGTGGAGCGGCCCCCAAACGCAGGGCAGCGGGGTACTCGGTACTGGGTCCCTCGGTCTCGGTTCTAGGGGTGTCACGGTGGCCCGACCCGGTCTGTGGCCCTGCTAAGGGGCGCCCAAATAAAGGTGTAGGTGAGAGTTTGTCAAGTGTTCGTGACGCCACCTGTGGTATTCGGTCAGGGTGACCGACGCTGCTAGGGGTCCGCTGGGGTGATGGAATGGCAGCTAGATGGTGTAACTTCCCACAGGTGAAGTATGTCCCCAGGGCTTCCCTTGATGAGTAGATGATAATGGTGTAGGTCGCAGTAAATGACGAGGACACAGGGTTGCAGTCTCTTTACCTTTTTACTGAAGGCTTCGGCATCCGCAATCCAGAGCACTGCTAACAGGGCTGGCTGAGACCGGCCGGTCCGAAGGCACATCCAGAGTTCCCTTTGCAGGTGGAAATCAGTAGCCTTCCTACTAGCGCCTGTGTGTTGTAGTACCTCCCTGCTGAGCACCACGGGATAGTCCTAACAACTGTCGTGTATGTTTCTGTTCTTTCTCTCCGTCCCCCAGATGGTTTGGATAGGACGCACCCGTATGACGGGGTAGGCCTGGAGTTATTTTATAGGGACCCTAGAGACGCCCCTCTCCCACAATTGCCTCCGTTGTCTTCATTAGGTGTAAAGGTGAGACAGCCAACCTAGAGTTAACTGCCCGGCCGTAGTTCAAAGTAATGCGTAGAGCCTATTACTTCCTCGGCGTTCCGGCCGCTGGCTACGCGCCTCAGAAGAATGTTGCCGATCTTGGGGCACGACTCCTCCTGGTTCTATCGCCTTTGTGCTGTGATCTCGTTTCTCACTTCTCCACAATATACTTCGCTTCGTGTCCTTTCTTAGGATGCCGCCGCAATGAGGTGCAGGCACGGCTCCGTAACGATCTGTCCTGTGCTAGGCCACTGCCAGAATCCCACCCCTGACAGGGACCTCCCTGAGTCTTCCCAAGCAACTCTCTCTCTCACTCGATGTTACCTGGGCAAAACCCAGTCAGCTTCACTCTAACTTCCTATCCGACTCCCAGTTTTACCAGAGTGTGAGGAGTGGCCTAATACATAGAACCTTTTGCTCCCCCTGGTGGCCGGAGTGTGAAGTGTAATGTATGACTGTGATACCTGGTCAGGTGAACTCCTTTAGTGCCATCAGACGTACCATCACTCCCCCTTGTGGCAGAGCGACAATACTGCAATGACCAGGACTCTGGGGCGCTGCACTTGTGCGTGTGTTACCTGCATATTTTCCGCATCTAGTATAAGTCTATGGAGAAAATCTGCACAGAAAACTCAGCATATTTGCAAGAGAAATTGACACGTTGCGGATTTGAAAAACGCACCACTGGTCAGTTTTCACAGCATTAATAAGAAACCCCGTGGGCATGAGATTTCTATAATTCCCATCCACTTTGCTGGTACTGTGAGACGCTGCATGTTAGACGCAGGGAAAACACACACAGTGTCAAAAACACAATAAAATTAATTGTGGGGAAGTAGCTTTAAAAGGAACCTGGCAAGTCCCCAAATGCTATGAACCTATAGATATAGGGGTAATCTGCAGGTAAATATCGTTATGATGTTGTCCAGCCCCCTTACTGAAAGCCCTGCTACTGGAAGAAAACCAACTCCATTCCTCCCATGAGCTGCCAACTTTGTCATAGAAGCATGCACAGTGTGGCTACAGTCACTGCTCAGTACACGATGAGTGACGGCTGTATCACACTCTAGCTTTTTGGTTGACAGCTCGCTCTCAGAACATCTGTACAGTGCAAACTGTGAATCAGTGATTGGGGCTGTTTGACAGCTGCTGCTCACAATCCTGCAAAGTGTGGCTTCAATGACTGAAAGCAGGCGGCTTCCAGGAAAAATAAATTTAATTTTGTCCAATTTCAGTATGGTGGCCAGACAGCATTGTAATGCTATTTACCTACAGATTAACCATATACAGTGCCTTGCGAAAGTATTTGGCCCCCTGCAACTTTTCAACCTTTTCCCACATATTATGCTTCAAACATAAAGATACCAAATGTAAATTTTTGGTGAAGAATCAACAACAAGTGGAACACAATTGTGAAGTTGAACGAAATTTATTGGTTACTTATTTTAAATTTTTGTGGAAATTCAAAAACTGAAAAGTATCTGCAGGTTAACAGCAGGGGGACATGATAGGCTCCTATTAAGAATATACTATAAATGGAACATTTGATTGCCCAATCCCCCACTGACTGTGATAGATACTGTGAGACTTGGAGAGACTGGACTGAATTCCAAGAATCCGATGCCTACCGTTTCGCATCAGACTGATGTGACCCACCCTTTTCTCCGGTGCGTTTCTCCTTTGTCCAGATTGTGCTCCGCGTTGGTTCACGCCTGGCTAGGCTATGTATGGTTTGCATTGGATTTTAGCGACTTCATAATTGTAATACTGATGGCCTAAATTGTTCCCTTCCCTCCTTTTTCTTCCTATAACTTGATGTTTTATTGGACGTTATACTTTTATTCTATGATACATTGATGCTGATATTGTCCTAGTTATTCTTTTCTTTTTGTTGTATTTTTGTGATTGAAAATTATTTAGCCTTTCAATAAAAATTGAATTTTGAAAAAATATCCTAGAAACTAGGTACCTTTCTCAGAACCAAAGAGGTGACATGATATGACTAGAGATGATGTATAATAATAGCATGGCCTGTTATTTTGTGTGACTTGTTAGAAGCACTTGGTGTATTTGGTTGATTCCCAGCCAGGAGCAGATGACTGCTTAAGATACATCTGCAGATTACTCCTTGTGTCAACCATGCCATTACTTCCTGCAGACTAAGGGAAACCTAATACATAGATGAAAAGAATTTGGCTTATCTTTAGAGGGATGCATTATCTATTAGACTTCTGAGAAGTTCTCTTTGACATCTTTAAATCTAGTTTAATGTTTAACAACTTTGCCCCACAAAGGAAATTCATGCTTAAAGTGAGTCTGTCAGGGGCTTTAGGTCACCAAACTAATTACTGGGTAAGGGTACCGTCTCACAAAACGATTTACCAACGATCACGACCAGCGATACGACCTGGCCGTGATCGTTGGTAAGTCGTTGTGTGGTCGCTGGGGAGCTGTCACACAGACAGCTCTCCAGCGACCAACGATGCCGAGGTACCCGGGTAACCAGGGTAAACATCGGGTTACTAAGCGCAGGGCCGCGCTTAGTAACCCGATGTTTACCCTGGTTACCGTCGTAAATGTAAAAAAAACAAAACAGTACATACTCACATTCCGGTGTCCGTCAGGTCCCTTGCCGTCTGCTTCCCGCACTGACTGACTGCCGGCCGTAAAGTGAAAGCAGATCACAGCGGTGACGTCACCGCTCTGCTCTGTGGGAGATGCCGGAGATGTTCGGCGCTGACACAGGATGCAGGAGGAGTGCAGGGAAGCGGACGCCGGACACCGGAATGTGAGTATGTGTGTTTTTTTTTTTTACTTTTACAATGGTGACCAGGGTAAGCATCGGGTTACTAAGCGCGGCCCTGCGCTTAGTAACCCGATGTTTACCCTGGTTACCAGGGGACTTCGGCATCGTTGGTCGCTGGAGAGCCGTCTGTGTGACAGCTCTCCAGCGACCACACAACGACTAAACAGCGACGCTGCAGTGATCGGCATCGTTGTCTGTATCGCTGCAGCGTCGCTTAGTGTGAAGGTACCCTAAGTAAGAGACAATTTCAACCAAACAAACAAACCTTCCTGTCTGCAAACAACACATTGCTGAGAAAATCACCTTTGGTTCTTTGTTAGTGTTGAGCGATACCTTCCGATATCAGAAAGTATCGGTACCGGAAAGTATCGGCCGATACCGTCAAAGTATCGGATCTAATCCGATACCGATACCCGATCCCAATGCAAGTCAATGGGACGAAAATATCGGAATTAAAATAAACCCTTTCTTTCCTTGTAGGTTCATTCTACATGAAGGAAAACAACTAAGAATAATGTAGGATGTATTGGGGGATGTGGCGGAGACATTAAAGGCACAGAGGTTTAGCCCAATCAAATAGAATAGCAGGATTTTGGTTTTTTTTTATGACGTTCGGCGTTAGAAAGATTTTGACTATGTTAATTTTTTTTTTATTTTGTCAGATATTGATGTTTCACTACTTCCACGCCCTTCACCTTCTTTTTTACTTCTCCCACACTTTCTTCTTCATTATCCTCATCATCAGCTTCTTTGACATCAACTTCTTCACCTTATTCATCTTCTTCTTCATCTTCTACCTATAATTTTTTTTTTTACATTGTTCATATTCTTTTTATTTAACTATTATATTCTTCATATTCAACTTCTTCATCATATTCTTATTTGTGACAGGCATTCCCGTAGTTGTTATCTATAAAAGTTAGAAGATTACACCTTCCGTTCTGCCTGTCACAAAAAAGTTACATTTGTCCGCGTTCAGTTTGGCCTGCAGCATCAGGCTTTATCCAGGGGCACCACGAGGAGGAACGGACTCACCCCCATACACTGCTTAGTCTTCTTCTGCTTATAATTTAGATAATATCTTTTGCTCTGATATTTAGTCTTATGCTTAATGTTCTTCTGCTCTTTGTTCTGCAGCCTCTTGTTCTTCTGCTTCTCGGTCTTCCAGGTCGTCGTCGTTTCCAGGGTCGTCGTCTCCGGGGTCGTCGTCATCGGGGTGGTCTTCAGGGTCATCGTCTCCAGGGTCGTCGTCATCTCAGTGGTTGTCGTCTCTGGTGTCGTCGTCATCTTAGGGGTGGTCTTAAGGGTCGTCGTCTTTAGGGTCTTGAACTTGAAAATGTAGCAGAAGGTACAAGAAGGCTGAGAAAATGCCGAGAAACAGCTGATAGAACTGGAACTCGGATGGCTACCCGAAGGTCCAAGAGCCAATGGAACTACCGAGGACCAGCTGACGTTACTGGAACCCGGTTACTAAGCAGGAGGTACCCGTGCCTGAAAGCACTACCAAGGACCACCTGACATTGGTGGAACTCGGATACCCAGAGGGAGGCACCTAAGCCAAAGGCTCTGCCCGGAACCAGCTGACGGTACTGGAACAGGATGGGAAGCAGAAGGTACAAGAGCAAAAGACACTGCCGAGAACCAGCTGACGGTACTGGAACCCGGATGGGTAGCCGAAGGTCCAAGAGCCAATGGAACTACCGAGGACCAGCTGACGTTACTGGAACCCGGTTACTAAGCAGGAGGTACCCGTGCCTGAAAGCACTACCAAGGACCACCTGACGTTGGTGGAACTCGGATACCCAGAAGGAGGCACCTAAGCCAAAGGCTCTGCCCGGAACCAGCTGACGGTGCTGGAACCAGGATGGGGACCTATTCAAGCTTGTCTTCCTAGAGCCCCAACTAGCGGTGTTGGAGCAAAGGGTCAGCAGGGGGATCAGAGTGTAGGCCGAAGCCTGCACTGGAGGCATTTGTAGGTCTGTTGTGTCTGCGTGGCTGTTGCAGGACACGTTGCTGGCTACACAGCAGGGGAACAGCTGGCGGTGCTGAACCCCACTGACACATTGGTGAGGTGTTTGGCTCTGTGCAGCCAGCAGTACCGGGCGCCAACTGGCGGTGTTAGAGCCCAGGGGTCAGCAGGAGGAGAGGGAGCAGAGTGTAGGCCGAAGCCTGCACTGGCGGCAGCTTTGTGTCTGCGTGGCTGTTGCAGGACACGTTGCCGGCTACACAGCAGGGGAACAGCTGGCGGTGCTGAACCCCACTGACACATTGGCGGGTGTTTTTCTCTGTGCAGCCAGCACTTCGGGGCACCAACTGGCGGTGTTAGAGCCCAGGCTCTGCAGGGGGAGCAGAGTGTAGGCCGAAGCCTGCACTGGAGCAAGTTGAAAGGGAACCTTTAACCCCCCCCCAGGCGTTTGTAGCTGAAAGAGCCATCTTGTACAGTACTAATGCAGAAAAAGGTACACTTAGCTCTTTTAATTATGGTCCTTGCAAACGCTGAACTTGACACTTCTGAAATGTGTCCCCTCACACCGTTAAACAGTCCGGTTGGAGGGACTTTCCTTTGTCATGTGACGCAGCACAGCCGTCATTCTTACCCCCTTGGTGATGTGCGCCGCCTCCTCAGCGTTGTTTGAATCTGTCCCGGAGCCTGCGCTGTTAGGTTAGCCCTTGGCCATGCACACATTTTGCGCTGCCCGTCTTCTGACATCATTTGGTGTCAGGCTGGCTGCGCCTGTGCGGCCGCGCTGGCCAAGATCCCACCTCGCAGTGTCGTCCAATGTAATCCCACTGCGGGCCTGGGATCCATGGGCATGCGCAGTGCATATCTTCGCCTCTCACTCCCCTCCTTCCAGCTTCTTCAGACTGTGCGGCGTCACGGCCGTGGCATGCTATTAGGGATCAGCTGACGGAGCACAGTCTGAAGAAGGCGGAGGGAGATGAGTGAGAGGCGGATGTTAAGATATACACTGCGCATGTCTATGGATCACAGGCCCGCAGTGGGATTAAATTAGAAGACACTACGAGGCGGGATCTCGTCCAGCGCGGCCGCACAGGCGCAGCCAGCCTGACACCAAATGATGTCAGAAGACGGGCAGCGCAAAATGTGTGCATGGCCAAGGGCTAACATAACAGCGCAGGCTCCGGGACAGATTCAAACAACGCTGAGGAGGCGGCGCACATCGCCAAGGGGGTGAGAATGACGGCTGTGCTGCGTCACATGACAAAGGAAAGTCCCTCCGACCGGACGGTTTAACGGTGTGAGGGGACACATTTCAGAAGTGTTCGGTTCAGCGTATGCAAGGAGCACCACGAAAAGAGGCACTTTTCCCTTTTGCATCATTACTGCTGCACAAGGTGGCTCTTTCAGTAACAAACGCCTGGGGGGGGGGGCAGGTTCCCTTAAATTTAAGTTGTTGTGCCTGCGTGGCGGTCGCATGACACGTTGCCGTATACACAGCAGGGGAGCAGCAGGCATTACTGAACCCCACTAACACATTGGCGAGGTGTTTAGCTCTGCGCGGACAGCACTTCCGGACAACAACTAGCAGTGTTGGAGCCCAGGGACAGCAGGAGGAGGAGGTGGAGGAGAGAGGAGGGATTGCCACACACACAGCTGGGGAGCAGCTGACGTTACTGAACCCCAATAACAGAGGAGCGACTGTTGACTGTGCGGACAGCACTTCCGGACAACAACTAGCGGTGTTGGAGCCCAGGGACAGAAGGAGGAGGAGGTGGAGGAGAGAGGAGGGATTGCCACACACACAGCTGGGGAACAGCTGACGTTACTGAACCCCAATAACAGAGGAGCGACTGTTGACTGTGCGGACAGCACTTCCAGACAACAACTAGCGGTGTTGGAGCCCAGGGACAGAAGGAGGAGGAGGAGGTGGAGGAGAGAGGAGGGATTGCCACACACACAGCTGGGGAACAGCTGACGTTACTGAACCCCAATAACAGAGGAGCGACTGTTGACTGTGCGGACAGCACTTCCGGACAACAACTAGCGGTGTTGGAGCCCAGGGACAGAAGGAGGAGGAGGAGGTGGAGGAGAGAGGAGGGATTGCCACACACAGCTGGGGAACAGCTGACGTTACTGAACCCCAATAACAGAGGAGCGACTGTTGACTGTGCGGACAGCACTTCCAGACAACAACTAGCGGTGTTGGAGCCCAGGGACAGAAGGAGGAGGAGGAGGTGGAGGAGAGAGGAGGGATTGCCACACACACAGCTGGGGAACAGCTGACGTTACTGAACCCCAATAACAGAGGAGCGACTGTTGACTGTGCGGACAGCACTTCCAGACAACAACTAGCGGTGTTGAAGCCCAGGGACAGAAGGAGGAGGAGGTGGAGGAGAGAGGAGGGATTGCCACACACAGCTGGGGAACAGCTGACGTTACTGAACGCCAATAACAGAGGCGCGACTGTTGACTGTGCGAACAGCACTTCCAGACAACAACTAGTGGTGTTGGAGCCCAGGGACAGAAGGAGGAGGAGGAGGTGGAGGAGAGAGGAGGGATTGCCACACACACATCTGGGGAACAGCTGACGTTACTGAACCCCAATAACAGAGGAGCGACTGTTGACTGTGCGGACAGCACTTCCAGACAACAACTAGCGGTGTTTGAGCCCAGGGACAGCAGGAGGAGCAGAGGAACACAGTGTAGGCCGAAGCCTGATTGGAGAAAGTCGAAAGGGAACCTTTAACCCCCCCCCCAAGGCGTTTGTAGCTGAAAGAGCCAGCTTGTGCAGCACAAAGGATGCAAAAGGAAAAGGTGGCTCTTTTCATTATGCTCCTTGCAAACACAGAACTAAACACTTATAAAATGTGTCCCCTGAAACCGTGAGACCGTCCCGGAGGTGGGACTTTCCTTCGTAATATGACGCAGCACAGCCATCATTCCTACCCCCTTGGCGCCGTCCCCCGGCTCCTCAGCGTTGTTTAATTCCGTCCCGGAGCCTGCGCTGTTATGTTATCCCTTGGCCAGGCACACAGCGCTGCCCATCTTCTGACATCATTTGATGTCAGTCTGGCTGCGCCTGTGCGTCCGCGCTGGCCGAGATCCCACCTCGCAGTGTCGTCTAATGTAATCCCACCGCGGGCCTGGGATCCGTGGCCATGCGCAGTGCATATCCTCGCCTCTCACTCCCCTCCCTTCGGCTTCTTCAGACTGTGCGGCGTCACGGCCGTGGCATGCTATTAGGGATCAGCTGACGGAGCACAGTCTGAAGAAGGCGGAGGGAGATGAGTGAGAGGCGGATGTTAAGATATACACTGCGCATGTCCATGGATCTCAGGCCCCCAGTGGGATTAAATCAGAAGACACTGTGAGGCGGGATCTCGGCCAGCGCGGCCGCACAGGCGCAGTCAGCCTGACACCAAATGATGTCAGAAGAGGGGCAGCGCTAAGTGTGCCTGGCCAAGGGATAACATAACAGCGCAGGCTTCGAGACAGAATCAAACAACGCTGAGGAGCCGGCGCACCGCGCCGGGGGGGTAAGAATGACGGCTGTGCTGCGTCACATTACGAAGGAAAGTCCCACCTCTGGGACGGTTTTACGGTATCAGTGGACACATTTTATAAGTGTTAAGTTCTGCGTGTGCAAGGAGCTAAACAAAAATAGCTACCTTTTCCTTCTGCAGCATTACTGCTGCACAAGGTGGCTCTTTCAGTAACAAACGCCTTGGCGGGGGGGGGACAGGTTCCCTTACATTTCAGTTGTTGTGTCAGCGTGGCGGTCGCAGGACACATTGCCGGCTACACAGCTGGGGATCAGCTGACGTTACTGACACCCAATAACACTGGGTCGTATGTTTTGACTGTGCAGACGGCACTTCTGAGCCTCAACTGGCGGTGTTGGAGCCCAGGAATTTCAGTTCAGGTGGTAGAAAGATGAACACAACAGGAGACCTGGATACTGTAGACAGTCACCTAATTATTTAATCAGGAAGAGGAGTGGCAAATTCCTGCGAGATCCAGGCCTTGTTCATTTTCAGGAAAGTAAGCCGGTCAACGTTATCGGAGGATAGTCGCATGCGACGGTCAGTTAGTGCACCACCTGCAGCACTAAAGACGCGTTCCGATAATACACTAGCTGCAGGGCAAGCCAGCACCTCCAATGCATACTGGCTTAGCTCTGGCCATGTATCCAGCTTTGAGACCCAAAACTTGAAAGGGGAAGAGCCGTCTGGGAGTACAGCAAGAGGGCAAGACATGTAGTCTGTCACCATCTGACGGAACCGTTGCCTCCTGCTGACTGGAGCCATCTGTGATGGTGTAGACTTTTGTGGCGGGCACACAAAACTGTGCCACAGTTGGGCCATACTGGTCTTGCCTCAGGCAGAGGCACTGCTTCTGCTCCCTCTTTGTGCAGAGCCTCCTCCACTGCCTGGACACACTGAGCTGCTTTGTAATGCACTAGCAGCACTTCTCTCAGTTGGACTGGAGAAGATGATGGAATTCACCAGTGTGTCTTGGTACTCCCGCATTTTTCGCTCCCGGTTCAACGGTGTGATGAGGCTTTCTACGTTGTCCCGGTAGCGAGGATCAAGGAGGGTGAACACCCAATAATCAGACATGTTGAGAATGTGGGCGATGCGGCGGTCGTTTCTCAGGCACTGCAGCATGTAATCCACCATGTGCTGCAGACTGCCAACTGGCCAAGAAACGCTGTCCCCTGCTGGAGGCGTGATCTCTGCCCGCTCGTCATCACCCCACCCTCGCTGTACACACTGAGTACTGGACAATTGTGTAACTCCCTCCTTTGGACGGATGTCTTCCTCCTCCATTGACTCCTCCTCATCCTCCTCACAAAGTGTCCCCTGCCTACGCGTTTGTGAGGAACCACGTGGCGCTGACTGTCCAGAAGATGACCTCTTCCACAACATCATCCCTTAGCGCTTGCAGTGATTTTTCAAGCAGGCAGATAAGGGGGACAGTCATGCTGACTAGTGCATCATCTGCACTCGCCATCCGCGTGGAATAATCGAAGGGACGCAAAACCTGGCAGACGTCCTTCATAGTGGCCCACTCTGTGGTTGTGAAGTCTGAACGGCGCGGAGTGCGACTTCTTTGCGCCTGATGCAGCTGGTACTCTGTTGTGAATTCTGTTTGTGGGCTCCCCCGGTGGTGTTTTATGGTAGTGCCACTTATTTGCCTTCTTCTATCCTTGATCACCTGTTGACACCCATTAGGGGAGTTTCCTATTTAAGGCTGCTTGGCTGCTGGTCTGATGCCGGCCAACAATGTATCAGTAGCATTCTGTTGCATTCTCCTGCCTCAAGATCCTGTTCAGCTAAGTTGAATTTTGTTTCTAGTTTATGCTATTTTTGTCCAGCTATTTGCAATGTGACTCTCTGTAGCTGGAAGCTCTCGTGGACTGAAATTGCCACTCCAGTGGCATGAGTTGTCACTGGAGTTTTAAAGTAATTTCAGGATGGTGTTTTTGAGTAGTGTTTTGAAGTTGACCGTGAAGTGACTCTTTCCTGTACTTCTGCTATCTAGTAAGCGGACCTCACTGTGCTAAATCTGCTGTTCATCCTACGTATGTCTTTTCCTCTTGACTCACCGACAATATCTGTGGGGGGCTGCTATCTCCTTTTGGGGTTCATCTCTGGAGGTAAGGCAGGCCTGTATATTCCTCTGATAGGGGTAGTTAGATCTCCGGCTGGCGCGTGGTGTCTAGGGCATCGTAGGAAACACTCCCCGGCTACTTCCAGTGTCGTGTCAGGTTCAGGTCACGGTCACTTTAGTTCCCATCACCCGAGAGCTAGTCCGTTGTTATTTTGATTTCCCTGCCATTGGGAAAATCATAACAGTTTGGCCGGCCCACATGTGTTAAAACTATGCACTAAAGCAGGAAAGGATATGAAAAGGTTTTTTTTTTCCTTCTGTGTTTGGAAAGTGCACCTTAGTGCTTATTTGTACTCCTTGCTTAAACTGCAGTCTTCAGCCTTTTTTTTTTTCCTCTCCTCTTAATCTCTGAATGGCTTTGGTTACACCTGTTTGAATCATGGATCCACAGAGTTTGGTTGCAGGTCTGAATAACCTGGCTACAAAGGTCCAGAACTTACAAGATTTTGTTATACGTGCTCCAATGTCTGAACCTAAGATCCCTATGCCTGAATTTTTTACCGGAGACAGATCCCGTTTTTTGAATTTCAGAGAGAATTGTAAATTGTTTTTGTCTCTGAAATCTCACTCTGTTGGTGATCCTGCGCAACAGGTTAAAATTGTTATTTCTCTATTGCGGGGTGACCCACAAAGTTGGGCATTTGCATTGTCGCCAGGGGATCCTGCGTTATTAAATGTAGATGCGTTTTTTCTGGCTTTGGGGTTGCTTTATGAAGAACCTAATTTAGAGATTTTGGCTGAGAAAGCCTTGATAGCTCTTTCCCAAGGGCAAGATGAAGCTGAGATATACTGCCAAAAATTTCGTAAATGGTCGGTGCTTACTAAATGGAATGAGTGCGCTCTAGCAGCTAATTTCAGAGAAGGTCTCTCTGATGCCGTGAAGGATGTCATGGTGGGGTTCCCTGTGCCTACAGGTCTGAATGATGCCATGAAATTGGCTATCCAGATTGATCGGCGTTTACGGGAGCGCAAATCTGTGCACCATATGGCGGTATCTTCTGAGCAAAAACCTGTGCACCATATGGCAGTATCTTCTGAGCAACAACCTGTGCATCATTTGGCGGTGACCTCTGAAAAGGCACCAGAGCATATGCAATGCGATAGTGTATTGTCTAGAGGCGAACGACAGAATTACAGGCGCAAAAATGGGTTGTGCTTCTATTGTGGAGATCCAGCTCATGTTATATCAGCATGCTCTAAACGCATAAAGAAGGTTGATAAAAAGGTTGATAAATCTTTTTCTATGGGTACCTTGCAGTCTAAATTTCTTTTGTCCGTGACATTGATTTGTACTTTATCATCTGTTACTGTGGATGCTTATGTGGATTCTGGCGCCGCTCTGAGTCTCATGGATTGGTCCTTTGCCAAGCGTTGTGGGTTTGATTTAGAGCCTCTGGAGGTTTCTATTCCCTTAAAGGGTATTGATTCTACACCTTTGGCTAGCAAAAAACCACAATATTGGACACAAGTGACTATGCATCTTTCCCCAGACCATCAGGAGATTATTCGTTTCCTTGTGTTATATAATCTACATGACGTATTAGTACTTGGATTACCATGGTTACAAATTCATAATCCAGTCTTGGACTGGAGATCAATGTCTGTGCTGAGCTGGGGATGTCAGGGGATTCATGGGGATGCACCTTTGGTTCCCATTTCTTCATCTACTCCCTCTGAGATCCCAGCATTTCTGTCAGATTTTTATGATGTCTTTCAGGAGCCTAAAACTGATTCTCTCCCCCCTCACAGAGAGTGTGACTGCGCTATTGAGTTGATTCCCGGTAGTAAATTTCCTAAGGGTCGCTTGTTTAATTTGTCTGTACCTGAACATACTGCTATGCGGGAGTATATCAGAGAATCTTTGGAAAAGGGTCATATTCGCCCCTCTTTGTCTCCACTGGGGGCAGGGTTTTTCTTTGTGGGTAAAAAGGATGGTTCATTGAGACCTTGTATCGACTATCGACTTCTGAATAAGATTACAGTTAAATACCAGTACCCGTTACCTTTACTGACTGATCTTTTTGCTTGCATAAAGGGGGCGAAGTGGTTCACTAAGATCGATCTACGTGGTGCGTATAATTTGGTGCGGATTAAGCAGGGGGATGAGTGGAAGACCGCATTTAATACGCCTGAAGGCCATTTTGAGTATTTGGTAATGCCTTTCGGTCTCGCGAATGCCCCTTCCGTTTTTCAGTCCTTTATGCACGATATTTTCCGTGAATATCTGGATAAATTTATGATTGTGTATTTGGATGATATTTTGATTTTTTCGGAGGACTGGGAATCTCATGTTCAACAGGTCAGGAGAGTTTTTCAGGTTTTACGAGCTAATTCTCTATTTGTGAAGGGCTCAAAGTGTATTTTTGGGGTTCAGAGAATTTCCTTTTTGGGATATATTTTTTCCCCTTCATCTATGGAGATGGACCCTGTTAAGGTTCAGGCTATTTGTGATTGGGTACAACCTACTTCTCTAAAGAGTCTTCAGAAATTCTTGGGATTTGCTAATTTCTATCGCCGATTCATAGCGGGTTTTTCTGCCATTGCTAAACCTTTGACTGATTTGACCAAGAAGGGTGCTGATGTTGCTAATTGGTCCTCTGCGGCTGTGGAGGCCTTTCGGGAGCTTAAGCGCCGCTTTTCTTCTGCTCCTGTGTTGCGCCAGCCTGATGTTTCGCTCCCGTTCCAGGTTGAAGTAGATGCTTCCGAGATCGGAGCAGGTGCAGTTTTGTCGCAGAAAGGTCCTGACTGCTCAGTGATGAGACCATGTGCGTTTTTCTCTCGAAAGTTTTCGCCCGCTGAGCGAAATTATGATGTTGGAAATCGGGAGCTCTTGGCCATGAAGTGGGCATTTGAGGAGTGGCGTCATTGGCTTGAGGGTGCTAGACACCAGGTGGTGGTCTTGACTGACCACAAAAATCTAATTTATCTTGAGTCAGCCAGGCGTCTGAATCCTAGACAGGCGCGCTGGTCGTTGTTTTTCTCTCGATTTAACTTTGTGGTTTCATATCTGCCTGGGTCTAAGAATGTGAGGGCGGATGCCCTCTCTAGGAGTTTTGAGCCTGACTCGCCTGGTGATTCCGAACCTACTGGCATCCTGAAGGATGGGGTGATATTGTCAGCTGTCTCCCCAGACCTGCGGCGCTCTTTGCAGGAGTTTCAGGTGGATAGGCCTGATCGCTGTCCGCCTGGTAGACTGTTTGTCCCTGATGACTGGACCAGTAGAGTTATTTCGGAGGTTCACTCTTCCGCGTTGGCAGGTCATCCTGGAATTTTTGGCACCAGGGATCTGGTGTCTAGGTCCTTCTGGTGGCCTTCCTTGTCTCGAGATGTACGTATTTTTGTGCAGTCTTGTGATGTTTGTGCTCGGGCTAAGCCCTGCTGTTCCCGGGCCAGCGGGTTGTTGTTGCCCTTGCCTATTCCTAAGAGGCCTTGGACGCACATCTCTATGGACTTTATTTCTGACCTTCCTGTTTCTCGTAGGATGTCCGTCATCTGGGTGGTGTGTGACCGTTTTTCCAAGATGGTTCACTTGGTACCTTTGCCCAAATTGCCCTCCTCCTCTGAGCTGGTCCCTCTATTTTTTCAGAATGTTGTGCGTTTGCATGGTATTCCTGAGAATATAGTGTCTGACAGGGGTACTCAGTTTGTGTCTAGATTTTGGCGGGCGTTCTGTGCCAGGATGGGCATCGACTTGTCTTTTTCGTCTGCATTCCATCCTCAGACTAATGGCCAGACTGAGCGTACTAATCAGACCTTGGAGACTTACTTGAGGTGTTTTGTGTCCGCTGATCAGGACGATTGGCTTGATTTTTTGCCATTGGCAGAGTTTGCCCTTAACAATCGGGCCAGTTCTGCCACTTTGGTTTCTCCATTTTTTTGTAATTCAGGGTTTCACCCTCGCTTTTCGTCCGGTCAATTGGAGTCTTCGGATTGTCCTGGAGTAGATGCTGTGGTTGATAGAATGCATCAGATTTGGGGACAGGTTGTGGACAATCTGAAGTTGTCCCAGGAGAAGACTCAACAGTTCACTAATCGTCATCGGCGTGTCGGTCCTCGTCTTTGTGTTGGGGACCTGGTTTGGTTGTCTTCTCGATTTGTTCCTATGAAGGTCTCGTCTCCTAAGTTTAAGCCTCGGTTTATCGGCCCTTATAGGATTCTGAAGGTTCTCAATCCTGTGTCCTTTCGTTTGGACCTCCCAGCATCTTTTACTATTCATAATGTTTTTCATCGGTCATTGTTGCGGAGGTATGAGGTGCCGGTTGTTCCGTCTGCTGATCCTCCTGCTCCTGTGCTGGTTGAGGGTGAGTTGGAGTATGTGGTGGAAAAGATCTTGGACTCCCGTGTTTCCAGACGGAAACTTCAGTATCTGGTTAAGTGGAAAGGCTATGGTCAGGAGGATAATTCTTGGGTGACAGCATCTGATGTTCATGCTCCTGATTTGGTTCGTGCATTTCATAGTGCTCATCCAGATCGCCCTGGTGGTTCTGGTGAGGGTTCGGTGCCCCCTCCTTAAGGGGGGGGTACTGTTGTGAATTCTGTTTGTGGGCTCCCCCGGTGGTGTTTTATGGTAGTGCCACTTATTTGCCTTCTTCTATCCTTGATCACCTGTTGACACCCATTAGGGGAGTTTCCTATTTAAGGCTGCTTGGCTGCTGGTCTGATGCCGGCCAACAATGTATCAGTAGCATTCTGTTGCATTCTCCTGCCTCAAGATCCTGTTCAGCTAAGTTGAATTTTGTTTCTAGTTTATGCTATTTTTGTCCAGCTATTTGCAATGTGACTCTCTGTAGCTGGAAGCTCTCGTGGACTGAAATTGCCACTCCAGTGGCATGAGTTGTCACTGGAGTTTTAAAGTAATTTCAGGATGGTGTTTTTGAGTAGTGTTTTGAAGTTGACCGTGAAGTGACTCTTTCCTGTACTTCTGCTATCTAGTAAGCGGACCTCACTGTGCTAAATCTGCTGTTCATCCTACGTATGTCTTTTCCTCTTGACTCACCGACAATATCTGTGGGGGGCTGCTATCTCCTTTTGGGGTTCATCTCTGGAGGTAAGGCAGGCCTGTATATTCCTCTGATAGGGGTAGTTAGATCTCCGGCTGGCGCGTGGTGTCTAGGGCATCGTAGGAAACACTCCCCGGCTACTTCCAGTGTCGTGTCAGGTTCAGGTCACGGTCACTTTAGTTCCCATCACCCGAGAGCTAGTCCGTTGTTATTTTGATTTCCCTGCCATTGGGAAAATCATAACAGTACTCCATTACAGCTTGCTGCTGCTCACACAACCGCTCCAACATATGTAACGTGGAATTCCACCTGGTAGGTAGGTCACATATGATGCGATGTTCTGGCAGGCGGTGTCGGCGCTGCAGAGCCGCAATGCGCGATTTTGCCGTGCTGGAACGCCGCAAGTGAGCACACTCTAGGTGGACCTTGTGCAGCAGTGCATCAAGATCCGGATAGTCCCTCAAAAAACTCTGCACAACCAAATTGAGCACATGTGCCAGACATGGGATGTGAGTGAGGTTGCCGAGGCCCAGAGCTGCCACCAGATTTCGGCCATTATCACACACTACCATGCCTGGCTGGAGATTCGCTGCCACAAACCACACATTGCTCTCCTGCTTGATGGCATTCCAGAGCTCCTGCGCTGTGTGGCTTCGATTCCCCAAAGAAATTAATTTCAAGACGGCCTGTTGACGTTTGGCCACGGCTGTGCTCATGTCGGTCATAAAAGGTAAACGTTCATCACGGGTCCATGTGGAGGTGGACTGTGACGGCTCCTGCAGCGATGATTCTGAGGAACTGGTGTAAGAGGAGGAGTCAATGCGTACAGAATGGATTCCTGCAATCCTTGGAGTGGGCAGGACACGTCCTGCGCCACTCGCACGATCTGTACCCGGCTCAACAACATTAACCCAATGGGCAGTGAGGGAAAGGTATCGCCCCTGTCCATATTGACTGGTCCACGCATCGGTGGTGAGGTGGACCTTGCTACTGACGGCGTTCAGTAGCGTGTGTTTTATGTGTCCCTCCACATGCTTGAGCAGGGCAGGGACAGCTTGCCTGCTGAAGTAAAAACGGCTGGGCACATTGTACTGTGGGACTGCCAATGACATCAAGTCACGGAAGCTGTCAGTCTCCACCAGCCTGAATGACAGCATTTCCAGTGACAGAAGTTTGTCAATGCCTGCAGTCAGAGCCTGTGCTCGTGGGTGGTTTGACGAGAAAGGCCGCCTTTTCTCCCATGCCTGTACTACCGATGGCTGTAGACTGGGCTGGGAGTGTGTGGATGACTGGGAACGTGGTGCTGCGGGTGGAATTACAGTGGGTCTCTGGACAACAGGGCCAGAGGTTCTTCCACGGCGATCCTGGGAGGAAGCCGAACCAGCTGCGTGTGAGCTGGAGGAAGAGGCAACACGAGCTGAAGAGGTGGTAGCTGCCGCTGTTGGTTGGCCTAGCTCTTCAGTGTGTTTTTCTAACTCCACCGCGTGCCTGGTGCGCACATGTTTCCACATGTTGGAGGTATTGAGGTTGCTGACATTTCGACCTCTTTTGACTTTGTGATGACACACCTTGCATTTGACATAGCAAATGTCATCTGCAACTGTGTCAAAAAAGGACCAGGCACTGCAAGTCTTGGGAGCGCCCTTTTTGGCTTTTGGAAGAGACATGCTCCGAACGGGTGCCAAAGCGGAGGCTGCAGGATCCGCAGTCTTCCCCCTCCCTCTGCCTCTTTGGCCCGTTCGGGGAATCTCTTCCTCAGAGCTGCTCCCACCACCTTCCTGTCCCTCACGCCAAGATGGGTCAAGGACCTCATCTTCTACACTACCCTCTGCCACCAACTGCTCCTCCTGGGTAGTCTCAGCAGCAGAGCACGCACCAGAAAGTGGCACCTGAGTGTCATCAGCGGATGCGTCCTGCGATGTGGTGACCGGAGGCACTGGCCCACCCGCCTCTTCAGAGGAAGAGAGAAAAAGCGATTGGGCATCACTGCACCCTGCCTCTTCTTCCATTTCTCCAATGCTGCTTGGCTGGCCCCCTGTTTCCAAGCCAAGAGATTCAGAGAACAGAAGTAGTGACGGCTCCTGTCCTGGGCTCTCTGTCTGCCTGGGCAATTTGGCAGGTGGTGAAGAGACAGATGGCTGCTCTCCAGTGCTCTGTGTCTGAGAGGATGTGGCACTAATTAAAGTCGATGCGTTAGCTGCCATCCATCCGACAACGGCTTCAATTTGTTCTTCACGCAGCAGCGGTGTACGGCACTCTGCGACAAAGCTGCGCATGAAGGACTGTTCCCTGGTGAAACCTGGTGCTGAGGAGTCACCGGTGCCCGCAGCAGGCACAGAATCCCCACGTCCTCTCCTTGCTCCGCGCCCACGCCCACGTGCCTTACTCCCTGCCTTCTTCATCTTGGTTGACTGATAAAGATAAGCAGAAAAGTACTAACGGGTAATGGCTTTGTGTGCTTATTCCTGAACAGCTCCTAACAGGTATAAGTGCAGCGCCCCAAAGTCCTGGTCGTTGCAGTACTGTTGCTCCGCCACTAAGGGGGGCTATGGTACGTCTGATGGCACTGAAGGAGTTCACCTGACCAGGTATCACAGACACCAATACATTTCACAGTCTGGCCTCCAGGGGGAGCTAAGGGCACTATGCATTAGGCCACTCCTCACAGTCTGGTAAAACTGGGGGTTGGATAGGAAGTTAGATGAGAAAGCTGACTGGGTTGGAACCAGGCAACACCTTGTGGCAGAGGGTGTTGTAGGGGAAGATTCAGAGGGGTCCCTGTCAGGGGTGGGATCCTGACAGAGGCCTAGCAACCAGAGAGAACGTTACGGGACCGCACCTGCACGATATAGCGGCGGTACCCCAAGAAAGGACAAGAAGCGAGGTTTATTGTGCTGAGTGAGAAACGAGATCAACGCAACAAGGAGAATACCAGTAGGAGTCGTGCTGTAAGACGAGGCAACATCCTACTGAGGCGCGTAACTGGTGGCCGGAACGCCGAGGAAGTATAGAGCTCCAGGCCAAACTTCAAACCTACGGCAGGACAGTCAGTTATAGGCGGGCTGTCTCACCCAATTGACCTAGGAAGACACAGGGGGGTAACAACAGGAGTGGGGCGACGCTAGAGTCCCGGAAGAGCTCCGAGCCTCCCCGTCATACGGGTGCGTCCTAACCATAAGATCTGGGGGACGAAGAAGAACATCAGAATCGAGTTGTGAGGGAACACGAGAAACAGACACAACAGTTGTGGGGACTATCCCGTAAGCACAGCAGGGAAGGACCACAACACACAAGCGCTAGAAGGTAGGCACAGATTTCCACCTGCAAAGGGAACCCTGGAGGTGCCATCGGACCGGCCGGACTTGCGCAGCCTGGTTAACCGTATTCCGGACTGAGGACCCTGAAGCCTTCAGTAAAGAGGTAAAGAGACTGCAACCTGGTGTCCTTGTTATTTACTGTGACCTGCACCGCACCATAACATCATCACTATCCACACCTTTTATTGGGCGCCCCTCAGCAGGGTCACGGGCCGGGTCTAGCCACCGTGACAACCCCAGAGCAGAGACTCAGAGGCCCGGTACCGGGTACCCCTCGGCCCTGCGGCAGTGGGGGCGCTGCATAAGAAACACTAATTTTCTAAAGTGTGGACTAGACTTTAATATGAGCTAATGTGGCCTACACAAATGTAAAGTGGTGTGTTTGGTGAACTTTATTATTTATTTATTTTTTTGGGGCTAAACTGACAACAGAGAGAGCTGCAGTCACACGGAGACCGTGCAGACAGCCGTAAACGGCACTGCAAGGCCCAAAAACCCTCCTCTACGTTATCCTATGTAGTGTTTTTCCACAAGTTAGCTGGATACGGGTGGAAAGACACTAATAGGAATTTTTTGAAAAAATGTGCAGCAGCCTGCACTACTTAAAACAAAAGGAAAATTGATTTGACGGTATGACGCAGTGAAGAACCCTGAGCTGGATACAACCAGGCTATGGCTGCTCACAGACTACAGGGCGAGCTGCAGTCACACGGAGACCGTGCAGACAGCCGTAAACGGCGCTGCAAGGCCCAAAAACCCTCCTCTACGTTATCCTATGTAGTGTTTTTCCACAAGTTAGCTGGATACGGGTGGAAAGACACTAATAGAAATTTTTTGAAAAAATGTGCAGCAGCCTGCACTACTTAAAACAAAAGGAAAATTGATTTGACGGTATGACGCAGTGAAGAACCCTGAGCTGGATACAACCAGGCTATGGCTGCTCACAGACTACAGGGCAAGCTGCAGTCACACGGAGACCGTGCAGACAGCTGTAAACGGCGCTGCAAGGCCCAAAAAAACTCCTCTACTTTATCCTATGTAGTGTTTTTCCACAAGTTAGCTGGATACGGGTGGAAAGTCACTAATAGGAATTATTAGAAAAAATGAGCAGCAGACTACACTACTTGAAATAAAAAAAAAAAATAGAACAGTATGAGGCAATGAACCACCCTCCCTGAACTGAATACAACCAGCTACGGCCTATGGCTGCACACAGACTAGAGAGTGGGCTGCACTCACACACACACACACACACAGACCTTGCAGATCGCTGTGAAAACAGCGCTGCAAGGCAAAAGCAAGGTGATTAGTAGGTGAACACAGCGGTTGCTAAATTAGCCTTTGAAAAGAACAATGAAGCAAATCGCTATCTCTAAACTGGCCCTCAGTCAGCAAACAGCGTCCTGTCACTAACTGAATTCACAGCAGAGTGAGCGCAAAATGGCGCCGGCGACTTTTAAACTGAAGCATGACATCATTTCAGCAGCCAATCACAGCCTTGCCAGTAGTTTCATGCCCTCCATGCTGAACAGGATGTGCCCACACTTGGAATCATTCTCATTGGCTGAATTCGTGCAAATTTGTGTAGTTTGAATCCTGGGAACTTCCGATTCCGGTATGCGATATGCGGCAAGTAACGGATCTCGGTATCGGAATTCCGATACCGCTAAGTATCGGCCGATACCCGATACTTGCGGTATCGGAATGCTCAACACTATTCTTTGTGTAAAAATCTTGCAGATTCCACTGATTCTTTTCCATACCGCTTAGTATCTGTTACCCACAGTGCTGAACAGATGTCAAATAAGCACAAGAGGGGGGTTTAGGCTGCTTTCACACTAGCGTCGGCTCGGGGCCGTCGCTATGCGTCGGCCTGACGTGCTGACGCGCGTTGTGAAACTGATGCCTGACGAGGGCAGCGGAAGCAGTCTTACGACGCTTCCGCTGCCCAATTGTAGGGTCCGGGGTCGTACCAATTGTAGGGGAGCCAACGGTCCACCAAAACATTGTGTGGCGATACGTCGCAATGTGTCGGTTATGTAAGTCTATGGGGAAAAAAACGCATCCTGCAGACAACTTTGCAGGATGCATTTTTTCTCCTAAATGACGCACTGCAACGTATTGCAAACCACGCTAGTGTGAATGTAGCCTTAAAGACGCAGTCCCATCAAAATTTATATCTTTTTAATATATTGCAGTCATCATATTATATATCACTGTGAACTGTGAGGCAGTGACAGGTATTATATGCGAGGGACACCATGTATCCCCCAGGATGCGCATAGAAGCATATTAAGGCTACGTTCACATTTGCGTTGTGCGCCGCAGCGTCGGCGACGCAACGCACAACGCAAATGTGAACGCATGCACAACGCAGCGTTTTGTGACGCATGCGTCCTTTTTTTGCTTGATTTTGGACGCACAAAAAATGCAACTTGCTGCGTCCTGTGCGCCCTGACGCGTGCGCCGCAGCGACGCATGCGTCACAAAACGCAAATGCAACGTATGTCCATGCGCCCCCATGTTAAATATAGGGGTGCATGACGCATGTGTGAACGTAGCCTAAGGCAGCTGGAGTGTATTGCAGTCACAGGCATAGCTGTGGTTGCAATACAGAATAAAAGTAAGTGTGGACTTGGACAAGCTATTTGCCCAAGACAGATTTAAGAACAGACTGTCTTGACTCCCACCTGCGATCAGGAGGATACTATTTGTGAGTTACGTTGGACATTAAAGACACTTTGTTTTGAACTTTCCTGTGGTCACTGCCTTCTATGACATTGTGTCATTAAAAATCTAAGCTCTATGTAGAAACAGGAGGTCAATTTTCCCTCCATGAGTCATCACTGAAAAAGTCCCTGGCAGGGGAGGAAGAGGTAGCACTTGGGCCAGGAGTTGAAAAGGGAGACGACTCTTTCAGGAAAAAGAGACTACCTGTTTCCACATAGAGCAGAGGAAAGAGAAGAATTAGCTGGGTAGCAGAGCAAAATGAGCAATTGTAAGTACACAGTGCTATATAATATGATGATCGCAATATATTAAGAGGATAAAAAGTTTGATGGGAGTGTTTCTTTAAGGTAGAAAATAATAATTATAATCAGTGTACTAGCCTCTATGCCGTGCAAAGGAGGCATCAGTCAACCAGGAGGAAGCGACGTTGGCCAGGGAATAGAGCTGGAGTGACAGAGGAGAGGCTTCAGATCTACCATAGCTCTTCATCCTCCTTTGCATATCAATTTAAATTTTGATTTCTCAGTAACGGAGGAAAGGACTGGTCATGTAAAGGTATTGCTGGACTTGCCTTTCACAGAGGCGCATGCACGTATAAATAGGAGTGTGAAATCCCGCTGACAGATTCTTTTTAAATCCTCCTCTGCTCCAACTCCAATTCTCCAGTTTTTGTTCACTTGTGCTACAGCAATCACCTACATCATATATAGTACATCCATATGACTACTGCAGCCAATCAATAGCCTCAGCAGTCTCATCTCATACATACAAGCTATACTGCTGAGACCAGTGATTGGCTGCAGCAGTCATGTGAATACATGACATGTCATTACTGCTGCAGAATAATAAAAAACAAGTTTTTTTTTCCGTTTTTTTGGGGGGGAACTTTAGACCTGCTGTTCCAATATATTCATTTAAACTAGCTTTAACCTCTTAAAAGAATTATGGAACTTCAGAATATTTTCTACAGCTACATCTGACCACGTCAGACAGGGGAGTTGTTAAGAAGAATCATAGCAGACAGTAATATGTGTGGTGGGCTGTACTCGGCAGCCCTATATACAATGACTGGAGCTGAGGTGAGCATGATCAACCTTCACGTTAATTACACAGGCTACAGCCCCATTACTGGGGTCTCTGTGGGCCCAGCGGTCTGATCCCCAGCATCCAATACGTTAGTCCCTATCCTGTAGATAGCGGATTACTTGACTATGTGGGAATAACTCTTTAAGCTGGCGATTCACACAAGGTAATAGTCAATATGGCCGATTGTATAGTTTGGAGATTATACACAAATGAATGTTTACAATGGCTAATGGTAGGCTACTGTTTGCCAAAAATGTGATCTTTCAGGTAGGACTTGTTAGGCTGTTGGATGAAGCTGTAAAGCATAATTGGGCAAATGTGGAGAATACATTTTCTTTTTTAAAGCTTTTTAAATATCTACATATTCTTGTCACTACAGAGGCCAGCGATCAACCACCAGTGATACCGCCCTGGTGGACTCAAGGAAGTCGAATAACCAGTAAGAACTTTTTTCTTTTATTTGGAGCAGATAACTGTAAAAATCTAACAATAGGAAACAAATTTACCAATATTAAAGGTACATTCTTATTGTAAACTTTTAGAGCATATCCAAGGTATATGCCATAAATGCCTGATAGCTATGATTTCCATCTTCAGGTCACTTGGCGTCTGCCAAAATGGGATTTGGTTGGTGATGATGACCCATTTTCTGGTTGCTGACTAACACATTCTTTATATGGCAGCTTGTTCTGTTCTTTCTGTACCTCCCATACTCTTCAACAGAAAGAATTCTTAAGATGGGAATACCCTGCATATTTCAATATTGTTACAGAAACATCCAACATCAAATGAACAGCGCTCCACTCGGGTGTAAATATCTCCAAAAGGTATTTTATTTAGCCATGATACAGCAACGTTTCGACCATGAATTGGTCTTTTTCAAGCATACAATACAGCATACTGGGGTGTCTTAAATAGTGTGAATACCACCTGTTGCACCAATCACTACTAAGCACCACCCACACACAACAATCAATAAAAATAACACATATAACAAACATCAAACATAAATATATACATTATCAATCAGCTTTCACATATACAACACATAATCATAATAATAAATACAAAACAAGAGATCTCTCCTTTGTTTGTCTCATGGTCGACGAATCCACTTCAAGCATCATTGTTTCCATAGGGACCACCAGCGAATCAGCCACGTTGTGCACATGTTGTCATAGATACAGTGAAGTCCAATCCGGAGTATCGGCGCCAAGAAGTTCAGCAGCCTATCACTTTACTTAATCTATATAGCACAGCTGTTTTACCCAATGCGGAAGCTCCTGTCTGAATCCGCATCCTGCGTCAGAGACCTGGGTTTACTGCCGGGTCACTCAAGTTCCACAGTGACGCACCATGAGGGCGCAGGCGCACAGAACATAGGATGAGCCCCTCCACGTGACCGCAGTGGGGGCACGCCCAAATCACTCAGCGCGCCTGCGCCACCACACAGCCGCCCCATACGAACACAACCAAGCCCGGTCATCAAGGTAACCCATATGACAGATCCCAACAGAGACACCTTGCAGACGCGCAGGCGTGCAGCACTCCATCTATTCATTTAAATAATGCGAGACCAATCCTCTAACGTCTCAATTCATCCAGCCACCGACTGTCCCATCAATCTCCTATAGAAACAAAACAAAAACAACATAACCATGCCTGGGAGATCTGCTTGGGTCTGTAAGGTATTTTTTCTATTTTGATGATGATAGGAATGTATCAATTATATATGCTGCCTGGGTGACCCTGTTGGATTGCGATCGGGCAGAGCGGTTGTTGATGGCGCATGCGCGTTGTACTATTATGACGTGCTCCTACTGCAATGGCATGTTGGGGTTTTCGTCTGGAGTGCTGCGCGCCTGCGGGTCTGCAAAGTGTCTCTGTTGGGATCTGTCATATGGGTTACCTTGACGACTGGGCTTGGTTGTGTTCGTATGGGGCGGCTGTGTGGTGGCGCACGCGCGCTGAGTGATTTGGGCGTGCCCCCACTGCGGTCACGTGGAGGGGCTCGTCCTATGCTCTGTGCGCCTGCGCCCTCATGGTGCGTCACTGTTGAACTTGAGTGACCCGGCAGTAAACCCAGGTCTCTGACGCAGGATGCGGATTCAGACAGGAGCTTCCGCATTGGGTAAAACAGCTGTGCTATATAGATTAAGTAAAGTGATAGGCTGCTGAACTTCTTGGCGCCGATACTCCGGATTGGACTTCACTGTATCTATGACATGTGCACAACGTGGCTGATTCGCTGGTGGTCCCTATGGAAACGATGATGCTTGAAGTGGATTCGTCGACCATGAGACAAACAAAGGAGAGATCTCTCGTTTTGGATTTATTATGATTATTTATGTGTTGTATATGTGAACGCTGATTGATAATGTATATATTTATGTTTGATATATGTGATATTTTTATTGATTATTGTGTGTGGGTGGTGCTTAGTAGTGATTGGTGCACTGTGTGGCATTCACACTATTTAAGACACCCCAGTATGCTGTATTGTGTGCTTGAAAAAGACCAATTTATGGTCGAAACGTTGCTGTATCATGGCTAAATAAAATACCTTTTGGAGATATTTACACCCGAGTGGAGCGCTGTTCATTTGATGTTGGATGGTCTTGGAATATCCAGGAAGGTTCCCTGGACATGGGATGGGCGCCCCATTGAAGTGAGTGCTGTCAGCCCCTCTTTTTTTCTATGTTACAGAAACAATCACATAACATAAAATGTACGGTACATCAAAAAGTACAATAATGACCAAAACATCATAGTTAAATGCTGCAGTGTTTCAGTCAAAACCATACTTTAAAAGCCACAGGGGACTAAGCTGCTTGGGAGACTTGTTGGACAGGCGGATCCCCAGCAGCTTCTCCCTGCCCACTGCCTTAGAGTGACAGGTCTGTGCCTATGTGCGTCTATAAATCAAATAATAAAGCTGAAGAGAGAGCGCAAGTAGTGTCTTATCTGATAAAGAAATAAATTATTGTATGTATGCTCACCTGATAGGGTTGTGACAGTCACAACTCCAGTATGTGAAGGCTGCTGCCGGACCACCAATAAAATGCCACACTGAAAATGAGTACGGTGGTTCAGAGTCAGCGCTGCCCAAGGTTCAAAGGTGTAATCACACACAAGGTTAAAGCATGAATGCGTTTTTTTGTGTCAATGCGTTTCAAGGTCTCCAAACCTCTTCATCAGGACCAAACCACAATGATAGCAACTATTGAGACACGTTGACACAAAAAAACGCATTCATGCTTTAACCTTATGTGTGACTACACCTTTGAACCTTGGGCAGCACGGACTCCGAACCACCGTATTCCTTATAGTCTGTATGTGCGCCTGTAGGCAGAGACCTTTCAATCCATGGTGGACAGGGAGAAGTTGCCAGGGACCCACCTGTCTGACTAGGCTCGGCCCCGCTGGATTTAAAGTATGTTTCTCTCTGAAATGCTGCAGCATTTCAGAGTCAAACATACCTGGCTGAGATAATACAGCCATTGCCTGATACAGCATGCACTTTAATACTGATGAACTACCCTTAAAATAGTAGGTCATCAATATCACATTGCTGGGAGCCAACTCTTACCATCGCTACTGACTAAGAGATTGAAGGGGCAACTGCAAGTCAGAAGTTGCACATTTCCGGAAATTGTGAAGTGGCTGTGAATACCACTTCAAACTCTTTCGTATTCATTATGCTAGTAGATAAATTCTAGTACCATCTTCTATACGTACCGATATGTGCCATATCCATTCTGTCCCAACCTAAATAGTTATTTGGTGGCGATGTCAGGAGTAGGACCCCCATTGATCTGATATTGATATGCTGCGTGTTGGTCACCCATACTAAACTGTATGTATCACTGCTGTATTTCAGATGAAACAAAGGAGGCGACAGAAGACCCAGAACCTGAACAGGAATAATGTCCACAAGGCTGGCACTCTGGATACTGCAAGAGTCTTAATAAATTCTAGGGACTGCGTACCAAATAGATAACTGACAGACCGGTGTGGTCAGGCTTAATCTACATTACAAACAAGGGAGCATACACATTAGGTCACAGTTGCTGATATCATCACGATCAACCCACCATCTGATGTGTATGGGGGCTTCAGACTCTCCTCCAACATCATCAAGAATTTAACCTATAGAACCTTGTATTCTTCTATGAGATAAGATGCTGCCAGCAATGACTGGCAGTGGCTCGCTACACTCCCCCCGAAACAGGCATTCATTTTATGGTGGAAGTTGGAAAAGATAGCTGTCAGCCGAATTAGTGTTTGGCCTCCAGTTATCTATGGTGTATGGGGGATTCTTACCTGTTAACTAAAAATATGAAATTGAAAATTGCTAAATTTCATGTTTCCCTTGTTTGTAATTTACTAATTTAGGTCCTTGAAATGTAATAAATAATGTAGCATGTGAATGTATATTTTAAAGCTTTACATTATGATTGTATTTTTTATGTTATACAAAGTGCATATCCAATTATAGAATACCCAAACGACATCCCCCAGCCTATTTGAGCATGCTTTTTCGGTAGCTGGGGAGTCACAGAGAAAAGACCATTGCTATGTGAGTGTACCAGTGCTGTAGATCAATTTAGGGCACATCCAGTGTCAACATTTTTTTCCAAACAGCCTACTTTCTGTGTTGTCCATCAAATTCATAATGTTGTATAAAGCATCTATCACAGAGATTTTGTTACCTATATATTGCATACTCCATAAATGCTTGATTATTGGGGCTTTAAGCATTGGGACTCCCATCATTCCCCTTAATAGGGACCCTAGTCGCCAGAGAAATGGTAAATACAAGAACAATCTCCATTCAAGTCAACAGTGATTATGGTATCAGCCTTATATTTACTTACATTACTCCCTTATATAGCGCCATCACATTCCACAGCGCTTTACATACATTATCTTCACTGTACCCATTGGGGTTCACAATTTAGATTCACTATCAGTATGTCTTTGGAGTGTGGGAGGAAACCGGAGAATCCGGAGGAAACCCACACAAACATGGGGAGAACATACAAACTTCTTGCAGATATTGTTGGTGGGATGTGAACCCAGGACCCCACATCTTAAAAGTCACATTGCATCTCTATAATTACATCCATAGTTGTATTGAAAATAACTATTCTCTACAAGCCCTTCATTATATATTTGATCATTCCAACCATATACTCCCGTGTGCATTTCTTATGGGGTTTGATAAGTAGACAGGACATTGTGAATGTTTTATTTGTCACACAGTTGGGGATGTATGGCCAATGTCCCTACAGTTAATTCTAAGTATCCTTATGGCTCCTTACAAAATAAAAAACAGTAAATGAATAACTATGCACTAATGTTGATAGACGATGTACGAGTCCTGTTCATACAAATGTTTATGGCCAGAAACAAATTTGGTCCCTTCTAAATTCTAGTTTGAACTGTTTGCATGAGGTCTTATCATTTATTAGACATGATACAAGTTGTGAGGGAGTTCATTCAAAGTAAAACTAGGATCCAATTTTGTCTTTGTTTTACAAAAATGAAAAATTACATTGTATGGCCTCATTCAAGCGTCAGTTTTTCATGTATGTGATTTATCTCTGTAAACATGTACACATTATAATCTATGGAGCTGTTCCCATGCCTGTATTTTTATTCGGACCCTGTATCTGCAAAAAATATTTGGAGACATGTTCAATTCTTATCCGAGTCACAGAACAACATTCCCCATACAAGTCCATGGATCGGTGAAAATCAATGGAACGCTAATGACAATCAGACTATTTTGTTTCTTTTTGCAATCGAGAAAAATAGCTGACTTCTGAATAAGGCCTAAATCTGCATAAAATAATAAACTGCTCAAAAAAAATAAAGGGAACACTTAAGCAACAGAATATAACTTCAAGTAAATCAAACTTCCATGAAATCAAACTGTCCACGTAGGAGAACACTGTTTGACAATCAATTTCACATGCTGTTGTGCAAATGGAATAGACAACAGATGGAAATTATGGGCAATTATCAAGACATACTCAATAAAGGAGTGGTTCTGCAGGTGGGGACCACAGACCACATGTCAGTACCAATGCTTTCTGGCTGATGTTTTGGTCACTTTTGAATGTTCGTTGTGCTTTCACACTCGTGGTAGCATGAGTCGGACTCTCCAACCCACACAAGTGGCTCAGGTAGTGCAGCTCATCCAGGATGGCACATCAATGCAAGCTGTGGCAAGGTTTGCTGTGTCTGTCAGCGTAGTGTCCAGAGGCTGGAGGTGCTACTAGGAGACAGGCCAGTACACCAGGAGACGTGGAGGGGGCCGTAGGAGGGCAACAACCTCAGCCTTTGTGCAAGGAGGAACAGGAGCACTGCCAGAGCCCTGCAAAATGACCTCCAGCAGGCCACAAATATGCATGTGTCTGCACAAATGGTGTGCTCACAGCCCAACACCGTGCAGGACGCTTGGCATTTGCCACAGAACACCATGATTGGCAAATTTGCCACTGGCCCCTATGCTCTTCACAAATGAAAGCAGGTTCACACTAAGCACGTGACAGATTATACTCACCCAGGGGCGTTCCCGCTGTCGTCCCGTCCGATGGGCGTCGCGGTCTGGTCTGGGGCCTCCCACCATGACGTCCTCTTCTTGTCTTCACGCTGCGGCTCCGGATCGGAACGCCCCTGGGTGAGTATAATCTAACCTCTTTTTCTCATCTTTCAGGATACATTGGGGGCTTATCTACAGCATTACAGAATGCTGTAGATAAGTCCTTGATGCCGGTGGGCTTAGCTCACCTTCGATTTTGGGGGTGACAGGTTCCCTTCAAGACAACATCCCCATGTTTCTATATCTTTACTCCAACACTAATAAACACCCGAGGCTCATTAGTCGTATATTTATATGTACGGGATTAGAATATGTCTTTTAAAATCATTGAATTCAGGAAAGTTATCCCCATGACAGACTGGGGAAGTCGTGTATAAAAAATATATCAGTACAGAACTGAGCTCCAAGGTGTCAGACGTCCTGAGGCCGAGTCCAGCAGCTCACACTTCCGTTGTTTTCCTTTGAAGAAAAATGTCCAAATAAAGGTCCTCATTTCCTGGACCCTGAAGGTCAGACATTTTTGTTTTTAGTTTGACAGATATGTCATCAGGAAAAGGTTGCCATCTTTACCAAAAAGAAAACCCAGCCATGTTTATACAGGAAGAACTAGAGCATGAGTATGAGAAAGTAATAAACTCATCCCATAAGCATAAAGCCTGGTTATTGTATGAGCTCTCTGCTGTGTGTGGGCCATAGTTTACTTTTCTAAGGGTACTGTCACACAGTGCAATTTTGATCGCTACGACGGCACGATTCGTGACGTCGCAGCGTCGTATGATTATCGCTCCAGCGTCGTAGACTGCGGTCACACGTTGCAATCACGGCGCTGGAGCGATGCCGAAGTCCCCGGGTAACCAGGGTAAACATCGGGTTACTAAGCGCAGGGCCGCGCTTAGTAACCCGATATTTACCGTGGTTACCAGCGTAAAAGTAAAAAAAAAACAAACCGTACATGCTCACCATCTGATGTCCGTCAGGTCCCTTGCCGTCTGCTTCCTGCTCTGACTGAGATCCGGCCGTACAGTGAGAGCAGAGCGCAGCGGTGACGTCACCGCTGTGATCTGCTCTCACTTTCCGGCCGGCAGACAGTCAGAGCGGGAAGCGGACGGCAAGGGACCTGACGGACATCAGATGGTGAGCATGTACGGTTTTTTTTTTTTTACTTTTACGCTGGTAACCACGGTAAACATCGGGTTACTAAGCGCGGCCCTGCGCTTAGTTACCCGATGTTTACCCTGGTTACCAGCGAACGCATCGCTGGATCGCTGTCACACACAACGATCCAGCGATGACAGCGGGAGATCCAGCGACGAAAGAAAGTTTCAAACGATCTGCTACGACGTACGATTCTCAGCAGGGTCCCTGATCGCAGTAGCGTGTCAGACACTGCGAGATCGTAACGATATCGCTAGAACGTCACGAATCGTGCCGTCGTAGCGATCAAAATTGCACTGTGTGACAGTACCCTTAGGTAAAGAACTGTGTAACATGTTTTACATTATTACAGAGTGACTTATGGTAAAGGAAGAGAAAGAATTAATTCAGAGTGAGTTACGCACTGGACTAGGCACAAACATATTTTGGCGAGTGTGCTGTCAGTGTGCGCCATGGACTGCACAATAACAGTTTGTTAGTGCAGCTGAGTTTCCACATGAACGAATCACAGTATGTATTAGTCTAATATTGCAGACAAGACAGTTCTGTTTTTAATAGCTCCTGACAGATTCACTTTAATGTATGTATTTTATCATGCTCACATACTTCCTGTTTTTATTTGTGGACCGTGTATCCTCAAAAAAAAAAATCTGGAAAAATTGATTAAAATTATCCACACAAATGTATGTGAAAATCAGAGATAGCAAGCATTACAATCCATGTGTTCATAACTAAACATTATAATGTATAGAAAAAGCTTTGTAATTTATTTATTTATTTACTTTTTTCATACAAGAAAATCACTGATGGTAAAAACTGACACACGGACCATGATGAAAAGAGGACTGTTTTTTTTTTCAGACAAATCACTGATGTCTGAATGAGGCCTAAGGCTACTTTGACACATCAGGTTTTCGCCGTCAGGCTGAATCCAGCTACTTTTGAAAAAAACGGATCCGTTGCAAATTGTGAAAAACTGATGCAACAGATCCGTTTTTTGGCTGGATCCGACTAGGAGAGAGAGAGAGAGAGCGAGAGAGACTCCAGCATGGAAAATGCTGCAACGGGGCATGTTCAAATGGAAAAAAAACGGAATCTGTTGCCGGATTCATCATTTCACCTCAAGTTTCACCCGTTTGCTGCCAGAAACGTTGCTGTCCAGTTTTTCGACGGACAGAAAAAGCGTTCCTATGTATATTTTCTGGAATTTTAGAAGGATCAGGCAAAAAACGGATGAAACGTGAGGCCATACGGCGCTAATACAAGTCTATGAGAAAAAAACGGATCATGCGCCAAATTTTGCCGGATCTGTTTTTTTCAAAATTCGCCGGATTGTGCCTGACGGCAAAAACCTGATGTGTAAAAGTAGCCTTAGCGGTGAATCTGTGTGACATACTGTTCATTTATTTAACATGTGCAAGCCGACGAGATCTGAATCTGAGAATGCGCCGCCCCCAGCGGCCATTTTCCCGGAGGCCACCCCATTGCAGCAATGGAGCTGCCGGTGCCTCCGGGCTTTGAGGAGATGGCGGAGGAGCCCTGACTCTGCACTAAGGCTACTTTCACACTAGTGTTTTTTTGCATACATCGCAATGCGTCGTTTTGGCGAAAAAACGCATCCTGCAAAGTTGTCTGCAGGATGCGTTTTTTTCCCCATAGATTTACATTGGCGACGCATTGCGACGTATGCACACACGTTGCAACCGTCGTGCGACGGTTGCGTCGTGTTTTGGCGGACCGCCGGCAGCAAAAAACGTTACATGTAACTTTTTTTGTGCCGACGGTCCGCCATTTCCGACCGCGCATGCGCGGCCGGAACTCCGCCCCCACCTCCCCGCACCTCACAATGGGACAGCGGATGCATGGAAAAACAGCATCCGCTGCCCCCGTTGTGCAGCGCATTCACTGCTAGCGTCGGTGCGACGGGCCGAGTACGACGCTAGTGTGAAAGTAGCCTAAGATGCGCCGCCGCCGCCCCACAGCACAGAGGCCCGACGCTGCACAAAGAGGAGCCGCCCCACAGCACAGCACCCACGCGGCACAAAGAGGAGCAGCCGCCGCCGCTCCCCAGCACAGAGACCCCACGCTGCTACAATGAGGTAATAGGGGGATACTCAACTCACGCTTTCCTGTAAGACGCCCCCTCTCTTCATCATCGGGACCACTCCCCCCAAAAGGCACATTATTCACCGGCCCTATAAGATGACACATGGCATATAAGAAGACCCCTGACTTTTAAGAAGATTTTATATTTTAACTGGAAAAGTTGGGGGGTCGTCTTATACGCCCAGTCGTCTTATACGCCGGAAAATACGGTATTACTGCAGACTGAAGAGATGATGGAGCTAATCCACCTCATATATTTACCCATCTGCCCATGTGTCAGAACTAGTGCACTCAGGATGCAGAAAACACTGCATCCTGAGTGCACTAGTGCTGACACCTGGGCAGATGAGCATTGTTGACCCCTGACCTTTTTTGCTGTATAAGGGTATGTTTCCACGGTCAGGAAACGCTGCTTGTTTGACGCTGCGCAGAGCTGCAGCGTCAAACAAGCAGCGTCCAGATGTTCCAGCATAGTGGAGGGGATTTTATGAAATCCCATCTCCACTATGCGTGGAAACCCGCACACGGCAGTTCTGCGACTCCGGACATGCTGCGCGTCTTTTCAGATCGCAGCATGTCCGTACACCTTGCGGGGACGCTGCGTCCCCGCAAGGCATATCACAGGGCCCTATGGGACAGAGCGATCATCCCGGATGTGAAGAGTTAACACATCCGGCATGATCGCGTCCCAGAAAGGGGGCGGGGCTTAGCGCCGAGCGGCTTCGCCGCTGCGGCGATACCGCCGGCCATCCTGAACGTGGAGACATACCCTTAAAATATATTTTTGGAGGATTTTCAGTCCTCTTTGTTTTTGCCACCTCATAGCTCCATTACACACACAAGAAGCAAAGCTGCTGTGTAAAGCAAATAAAGAGGAGCTATAGATTGTGTGTCATGGAGCTATGAGGTGGCAAAAACACAGTGTGTGTATACGGCGACATGTGTGTTGACGGCGCACGGTGTTTGTTGCTGGCGACGAAAGAGACAAAGATCAAGCAGTGATTGGGGGAAAACAACACAAATTTACAAAAAAAAAAATTACTTTTACGAACCAATGAGGGGGAAATGTTATGGGCCTTGGGGGTGTGGAGCTGGGAGGATTGGCTACGGGTGGACGATGAAGGGGTTCCAGGGGAAGGGGTAACTAAACTTGTGGGGTCTGGGAGGTCAAGGATGAAAGTAGACACATTAGGAGTGGAAGCATGGGACGGGAGAGACACAATGGAAGGGTGAGAAAAATTGGACAACACAGACACATTGGGAGGTGAGGGTGGAGGTAGCACGAAGCTTCTGCTGCCTTTAGTTCGTTTTAACTTAAGTCCACTTTTCTGTGAGAGCCTCCATTTTTTGTTTCTCCTTGGGAGGGTAGGAGTGGTGAGGTCAGGAGGGTGTGCAGAATGTTGACCTGGCCTGGTGGTGGCGGTGGACAGCTGTGCAGGATCTGGACCCGGCCTGTTGGAGGCGGTGGACAGCCGTGCAGGATCTGGACCTGGCATGGTGGTGGATGGCCGTGCAGGAGCAGAACTCGGCATGGTGGTGTAGTGGCTTTCAGCAGCACCTGGCATGGTGGTGGCGGTGTAGTGGTATGAGGCAGGACTGGGCATGGTGGTGGCCGTACAGTGGTATGCAGCAAAACTCGGTATAGAGGTTGTGTAATTTGTGGCACAGTTGGAAATACCACCTGTGCCTGGTGGTAGTACCGAGTCTGCTGCATAGCCTGAACGTAAGCAGCGTTGCAGGCCTGCATCAAGTTGAGCTGGAGTTCAGGCGTAAGGTGTTCCGACATGCCCTGCTCTATCTTGTTAAAAAATGGTTTGCTGGTCTCTGAAGGTCGGCTTACACATGGTTAAGGCGTTGGTTGACATCCTGGAAAAGTGTGTTAATATGAGTCAGACCACTTTCCAGTCTATCTCCCAGCGCCTTTAAGCCATTCTGGAAGACCGAGCTCAAGTGAATAAACTCGGGCATGAGTGACCTGTCTGAGGCCTTCTGCCGCTGGAGGGAAGAGCCCCAAAAAAAAGGAGGCAGAGGACTGGGACTGGAGAACACCTGAAGAACTGCCTGTTCTCCAGCCTGTGACGCCAACCCACTTGCTGCTTCACTGGTGGATGTCTGGGACTGGTCTCCGTGGCAGTTCGATGAGGGATCGCTCCAAAGGAAGATCCATGTTCGAGGGTACTGCTACAGGTTCTGTGAAAAGAAAAGAAAAACATTACTACCAAAAAAAAAAACAATTGTAAAAGCGCCAACTCCTGTGGAATAGAAAAATTCAGATTAGGGAATACACCACAATGGAATACAACACAAAAAAACTTACGTTCTCTGAGCAAGGAAAGGCCTCAGGAAATCCAGCACCCGGTGGTATTTGTATTTTCCGATCCTTGCTGCAGCACCACTGCGAACTTGGATCTCCTGTCTCAGGTCCTTGTTGAAGCAATCCTTCATCGAACGCCAACGGGTTTTGACTTTAATCACTGTGAATAGGGGAAAAAAAATTGTTAAACAATGAACTTTAGGTAGGGATCCCACAACCGTGTGTGATGCGACAAACTCGCAGGAGTTTATTGCATCACACATGGTTGTGTGATCCCGGTCTTCAGGTTCACTGCCGCATCAGACCACACTGCAATACTTACGAAAAGCATTTCTGACACGTGACGTGGCGTTGTCCCAGTCATCCATCAGCGCTTGGGCCACCTCAGTCCACAGCCGCCGAATCACCACAGCATCCGAGTGCTGCTGCTCCCGGGTGTCCCACAACGGAACTTGCTCCTGCACCAGGGTGATGAGGAGGTCGTTGTCAATAAAGTCCTCATCACGTTGTGGGACCTAGAAATGAAAAAAGATAAAACACTAGGGCAGAGACACACTGCCGTATTTCTCCTGCGAGAATCACATTGTAAAACTTGTACTGGCTGACGGCTCTCCTGACCTGAGCTTGACAGCTGCATAGTAATCCATCATGCTGTCATGCTAGGGGCAGGAGAGGTGCCGGCCAGTCCATTCAGTGCGATGCGATTACCGCAGGAGAAATAAGGCAGTGAGTCTCTGCCCTTAAAAAAAAAACAGTCAAAAAAAAAAAAAAAGTCAAGCGTCCCAAAAACAGTCAAGAATTAAAAAAGGCAAGAGTACCAACAACAGTCAAAAATAAATAAAAACAGTCAAGAATACTTACGCGCCGTCTTGCCACCTGATCTTGGGCCTGCTGCTCCTGTTCATCTGCACTGGAATGGTTCTGTAAAAATAAAAACAAATATTTTGCCACGTGTATAATAGTGACAGTGAGTACTTACCAATCAGCAGCAAATGTACTCACTTCAGTTTCCTGTCCACTCTGTGAGGTCTGCTCTGCACTGGAGGACATGATGAGGAATGCTGAAAGAGATAGAAATGATTACAAACTGCAGGGAGATAAACAGACAGGCAGACATATAGCGTATATACTTACATTTTGCCAGAGTCTTCCAAACTTGAAGTGCTGCAATGCTTTTATCGCTTCCAGAGTCTTGAGAGTAGTGGACTTCCACTGCCTACACCTTGTGTAACCTTTGTTTGGGGGGGTGGCTTCAAACAAGTTCCTAGATGTTTACTCATATGAACCTCATGCGTACGCAAATGCAAGCACTTGTGTACGCATGCATTCCCATAGACTGTAATGTATTTATTTCATGCATTCCTTCCGCAAGCGTCCACATGCGTATGGCGGCGGAAATTTGCCGCCACAAAAATTCTAATATGGTGCGTCAGCCGCACCCGGCTGCACACCGCCAAAATACGCATGCTTAAGCAAACGCAGGCTAACGCATGCACCTGCGTCTACAATGTTAAAGATATGAAATCAAGACGCATGCGGATGCATGTGTCCAAAACGCTGAGGACACAACGCAAATGTGAAACCAGCCTTTTTTCTCTTTTCCAATCATAGTGAAATGTTCTGGAAATGCATCAGCCCTTTAATTACTTCTGGACCACCCATAGACTTTAAACCCCCAAGCAATGTACTACTCTGTAGTGCTGTCCTAAAACGACAGCACTTAGATAAGCTGCAAGTGATCATATGGTTGGTGGATTGGGGTGTCTGCTGCCAAACACAAGCGACTCCATAGGAAGAAAGCAGACATGGTTTATTACCGTCTCTGCCTTCCTGAATCCTATATACATAGTGCTGAACATGTGTTGTGCATGTAGTATAGCGGCTGGGCAATTTTTGTCCTTCTTGCATTGCAAGCATGTACACACTGCATTCACAGTGAAGGATTACATCCCAGGATGTTCTTTATGAGCGGAGTTAGTTCACAATGTGCTCCTGTCACACAGTATCCAGCCACAATATCTCATATGATGTATATGCTCCAGGCCCAAAATCTGTTATGCATCTGCTCGTGCTCCAGTGTCTCCTGTGATGTATGCTCCAGCCCCAATGTCTACTGTGATGCATCTGCTTTTGCCCCAATGTCTCATGTGATGTATATGCTCCTGACTCAGCATCTCCTGTGATGTATCTGCTCCTGCCCCAGCGTCGCCTATGTGATATATATGATCCACCATCACTGCCTCCTATGTGATATACAGTGGGTACGGAAAGTATTCAGATCCCTTTAAATTTTTCACTCTTTGTTTCATCGCAACCATTTGGCAAATTCAAAAAAGTTCATTTTTTTTTCTCATTAATGTATACTCTGCACCCCATAGAAATGTAGCAATTTTTGCATATTTATTAAAAAAGAAAAATTGATATCACATGGTAATGAGTATTCAGACCCTTTGCTCAGACACTGATATTTAAGTCACATGATGTCCATTTCCTTGTGATCCTCCTTGAGATGGTTCTACTTCTTCATTGGAGTCCAGCTGTGTTTAATTAAACTGATAGGACTTGATTTGTAAAGGCACACACCTGTCTATATAAGGCTACTTTCACACTAGCGTCGTTGGACACACGTCGCAATGAGTAGTTTTGGAGAAAAAACGCATCCTGCAAAGTTGCCCGCAGGATGCGTTTTATCTCCATACACTTGCATTAGCGACACATTGCGACGGATTGCCACACGTCACATCCGTCGTGCGACTGATGCGTCATGTTTTGGCGGACCGTCGGCACAAAAAAAGTTCCATGTAACATTTTTTTGTGCGTCGTGTCCGCCATTTTCGACCGCGCATGCGCGGCCAAAACTCCGCCCCCTCCTCCCCAGAACTCACAATGGGGCAGCAGATGCGTTGTAAAACTGCATCCGCTGCCCCCGTTGTGCTAAATTAACACACTGTCCGTCGGTACATCGGGCCAACGGTTTGCGACGGCCCGTACCGACGGACTAGTGTGAAAGTAGCCTACGACCTCACAGCTCACAGTGCATGTCAGACCAAATGTGAATCATGAGGTCAAAGGAACTGGCCAAGGAGCTCAGAGACAGAATTGTGGCAAGGCACAGATCTGGCCAAGGGTACAAAAGAATTTCTGCAATACTCAAGGTTCCTAAGAGCACAGTGGCCTCCATAATCATTAAATGGAAGAAGTTTGGGACCACCAGAAGTCTTCCTAGACCTGGCCGTCCAGCCAAACTGAGCAATCATGGGAGAAGAGCCTTGGTGAGAAAGGTAAAGAACCCCAAGATCACGGTGGCTGAGCTCCAGAGATGCAGTAGGGACATGGGAGAAAGTTCCATAAAGTCAACTATCACTGTAGCCCTCCACCAGTCGGGCCTTTATGGCAGAGTGGCTCGACGGAAGCCTCTCCTCAGTACAAGACATATGAAAGTTTGGTAAATCGTTTGCTAAAAAAACACATGAAGGACTCCCAGACTATGAGAAATAAGATTCTCTGGTCTGATGAGATGAAGAAAGACCTTTTTGGTGAGAATTCTAAGCGGTATGTGTGAAGAAAACCAGGCACTGCACATCACCTGCCCACAGGTACGGACTGGGACTGAAATTCAGCCCTGGCATTTGAAATTGCACAGGCCCATGCGGTCCCCGTTCCCAAGCACCAGATGGGATATATTACTAACATTACCCTGGATGGAGGAAAGCCAGATTTACTACAAGACCAATATATCTACTGATACCCATGGCCTGCTGGGGTGAGTGACGGAGTCAGCAACTTTGTGCTTCGTCGCAACTCTTAACAGTATGGGTGTCTTGAGAACACTGATTCTGTTAACAACGTAGCAGACAAGGCAGCCCACACCCAGAATTGCCAAATGGCCAGTCCGGCCCTGCCTGCCCAATACAATCCCAACAGTGAAACATGGTGGTGTCAGCATCATGCTATGGTGGTGTTTTTCAGCTGCAGGGACAGGATGACTGGTTGCCATTGAAGGAAACATGAATGCGGCCAAGTACAGAGATATCCTTGATGAAAACCTTTTCCAGAGTGCTCTGGACCTCAGACTTGGTCAAAGGTTCACCTTCCACCAAGACAATGACCCTAAGCACACAGCTAAAATAACAAAGGAATGGCTTCAGAACAACTCTGTGACCATTCTTGACCGGCCCAGCCAGAGCACTGACCTAAACCCAATTGAGCATCTCTGGAGAGACCTGAAAATGGCTGTCCACCAACGTTCACCATCCAACCTGACGGAACTGGAGAGGATCTGCAAGGAAGAATGGCAGAGGATCCCCAAATCCAGGTGTCAAAAACTTGTTGCATCATTCCCAAGACGACTCATGGCTGTACTAGCTCAAAATGGTGCTTCCACTCAATACTGAACAAAGGGTCTGAATACTTAAGACTGTGATATTTCAATTTTTCTTTTTTAATAAATTTGCAAAAATTTCTACATTTCTGTTTTCTTCAGTCAAGATGGGGTGCAGAGTGTACATTCATGAAAAAAATGAACTTTTTTGAATTTACCAAATTTCTGCAAGGAAACAGAGTGAAACATTTAAAGGGGTCTGAATACTTTCTGTACCCACTGTATATACTCCAGCCCCACTGTCGCCTATGTAATTTACATGCTCCATCCCCAGCATATCCTAAGTGATGCATATGCTCCTGCACCGATGTGCCCTATGTGATGTATATGGCAGTCTATATGACGTTAACAGATGCAAGCTGTATACAGCAGACCTCCCACTGCTTGACTTCTATAACTGTAATGTGAGCAGTGATCAAGAAGACCTGCAGTATAATATAGCTGTTAGATACAACGTAATGCTGTGAGTTCTTTACAAAACTTATTGCAGAGTCGACGGACTGAGGCAAACCTGGAAAAGAAATTGTGAGTAGCAACTTCATCATCCATACCACCTACCACCACAGCGTCATCAAAGAGAAGCAGCTCCAGCTGTCACATTAGAGGTGAGGTAATTAAATGTTTGATCAAATATACCAGGACTATTTTCAAGTTGATAATTTTGTACAGCCCGTGAATAATGGTATAAATATTCAATTGGCCCTTTGGCGGAAAGAAGGTTCCCCACCCCTGCAGCATAGGATGTGCTGAGTGTGCGCCCTCCTCCGGACCCAGTGATCCAGTAATCGCTGATTGTAGAGAGATGAGGAGGCATTGGGTCCTACTGGTTCCTAGGAGATCTGGTCAGGTGTGCTATACAACCAGGAAGCAGAACTTCCTCTGTACCTGGAGCTCACTCACCAGTCAGAGCTACAGGGGAATCAGCATAGATTTTCTACTCCTATTAGGTAAATTAGGTTACTTTTTTTCATTGTGCTTTTAATTCTCTTTTTGTTTTCGATACTGCCTGGCATTTGGAATTACCAAAAACTTGATCCGGTCATGGGCAGATTACATGTGGTTTTAGGTTTTTTTCCATAGAAGAAACACAATAAAAACACGTGCGTTTTTTACCTGGTGATTTTCTGCCTTCAATGCACTTCTATGGGAAAATCTGCACCTAAAATGCAGTGTACCCTCAAGATGAATTGACATTGGATAGAAACACGTCCCGCAGGTCAGTTTACACCGAGTAAGAAAGTAAGCACAGTGTGCACGAGATTCTAGAAATCCCATCCTCTTTGCTGGAACTGCAAGACGCTGCGTTACTTGCACACAGAAATGCACAGCAGCCATGACTGACTGTGGGAAATAGCCTGTAGGGCAGGTGCAGACGATCAGGAATTAGTAGTGCTTTAGATGCAGCGCAGGTCCGCGCCGTCCAAAGTGCTGCCGGCTATGGAACGCAGGAGAATGTGCTTGTGATCACTGACCCGTGCGTCCACTCCATTCTATGGGAGAAATAGACCTGCTGCAGTCTGGAGAGACGCGCCACATGTCCGTCTCCGTGGGTGAGCCGCGGGCGTCCGTGCCCGCATAGTGGGCATGGGGTTTCGTGAGATCCCATCCACTATGCTGTAACATCTGGACGCTGCACAAGTACACAGCGATTACTGACCGTGAGCACCGACCCCAATAATATGCCCCCAACCGTCTTATATGACACGATGTGTGAACTAAAGCAAAAAAACCTTTATGTTATCACAGATATTGGCAGATAAGAGTATGAGCCAAACCTGAGCATAAAGCCTCGGGTATCACAAAAAGGGGCAAAAAATATTTAAACTATGCAAATGAGAGAAACTTTACAGGTATTTACACCGCAAGTATGAGAAAAGCGGGAAGTGCGCCCGGTGCTGAGCCGGTCACCAGCACAGAAGAAGGCGCTGGCGCCGAGCTGTGCACAGCAGGAAACATGACCCAGAACTGCGGAGACTCCGTCACACGGAACACAGCGCCGCGAAAACTACATCTCCCAGCATTCCACTCTCCCGCCAACGTCACCAGGTATTTCCATGGTAACGCAATGACGTAGGAGCCAGTGACAGTGGAGCTCTGAACCGGCATCTCTCCGAGGTCAGTCTCCGGAGTCCAGCAGAGCGGCGGCTCCTCCTAATCAACACTCCGGTCTCTTAGGCTTCCTCCTGACTCGCAGCAATGGCCGCCAAATGCGCGGGCCGCCTCACTGGTGTAGGGGCGCGCTCCCTGAGCGACTGGGCCGGGCTCCAGACATTCCAGGGGTTCCGGGGCTGCAGAGCGAGGGCGCAGCGTCATCCAATCAGGTGAGAGCATCTATGTGGGGGCGCCAGGAGGGTGCGGGGCCGGGAGCAGTCACGTGCAAGTTGTAGTAAAAGGCGCAGGATGGAATTGGTGAGGGGAGACCCGCTGTGCTTCCCGTAACTGTGTGTTATTAGTAACCTCCTCCATATCAGGCCTGTAATGGACTCTACCAGGAATGATAATATTTGTGTATCGAACCAAAACAACCGCGGAAATGTACCAGTGTGGGGCATGGGGGGCGACACTGTGCTACTCTGTGTGATACTCTGTAAATTGAAGCTTGTGGACCCCAAATGCAAAATCTGACATCCCCCGAGGACCCTGGATCTTTATTAGCGTAGGCTTTCAGTAATGGATCTATTGTGCCCCTGCTGGGTTCCAGGGCAACTATCGCCCCTAGTTATGTCCCCGGGTCCAGCTATACGGTGGCGGTATGGTCTGCAGTACGCATCCCACGGCACTGTGCCGGCCGGTGACACTGCTACAATAATGGCGTCCAGATGGAATGTGTGCGGCCTTATTGTGGACCAGAATATGCAAAGGCAGCGCTGTCCTGTACGGTGATGCACATAGGTAACGGCACCACTTATACAGGTGTGTGTGTGTGTATATATATATATATATATATATATATATATATATATATATATATATATATATATATATATATATATATTATCCATCTCCACAGATCCTGCATGTTTATCTAATGAGGGGGAGAAGTTTTGCTGCCATCTCCTCCCCCACTGCAGTGGCCTCCAGCTTAACAAAGGCTTGGACATGTTAAAATTCCAATATGGCCATTCATCTCTTCCCCAGACATCCTCTTCCCTGTGTCCCAGGCTCGGGGACCTTTTTCATATCCCAATTCTGGCTTATGACTAACTTTAGGCCGCACCTTTTCTACCTGATTTATTATATAAAGTGATAGTTTACGACTTCTCTAAACAATATGGAGAAAATAACACCCGAACAATTGATTGTGAGCTTAAATCTGCTTTAGGCTAAGTTCACACTAGGCGGTTTTTGCAGCGTGTTTTTTATGCAAATTTGCAACTGCGTTTTACAGTACCAGCAAAGTCTGAGCTTTCAGCAGTCTCATACACACAGCTTGTGTTTTGTTTTGTTTTTTTTCCCCCACATCAGGATTTTGTGCTTTGCACGTTTTTTTTGCACAATGGAGCATGTCACTTCATTCCGCGTTTTTCACCCATTAAAATGAATGCGTACCGAAACCTGATTCTATAGAAAAGGACTTTTTTTTTCAACACTTAAAGGGAACCTGTCACCCCCAAAATCGCGGGTGAGCTAAGCCCACCGGCATCAGGGGCTTATCTACAGCATTCTGTAATGCTGTAGATAAGCCCCCGATGTAACCTGAAAGATGAGAAAAATAGGTTAGATTATACTCACCCAGGGGCGGTCCCGCTGCAGTCTGGGGCCTCCCATCTTCATCAGATGACGTCCTCTTCTTGTCTTCACGCTGCGGCTCCAGCGCAGGCGTACTTTATCTCCCTGTTAAGGGCAGAGCAAAGTACAGCAGTGCGCAGGTGCTGGGCCTCTCTGACCTTTCCCGGCGCCTGCGCACTGAAGTACAGGGAGATAAAGTACACCTGCGCCGGAGCCGCAGCGTGAAGACCCGAAGAGGACGTCATCTGATGAAGATGGGAGGCCCCGGACCAGCAGCGGGAACACCCCTGGGTGAGTATAATCTAACATCTTTTTCTCATCTTTCAGGTTACATGGGGGGCTTATCTACAGCATTACAGAATGCTGTAGATAAGGCTAGTTTCACACTAGCGTTTTGAGGAGCTGCGGAGGGCTGTGGACTTCCGTGAAGCCCTCGGCCGCACCTCCGCCTCTAGCTCCGCCTACTTCTGCATGTGGCCGGCATACCTATCTTTAACATTAGGTACGCAGGTCGTGCCGCTGTATGCGGATGCTTCTGCATGCGTCGTTTTGACGATGCAGAGAAAAAAAGAAATTGCTACAAGCTGCGTCCTACGCTGGTCGCCGCATTGTCAAAACGACGCGTGCGGAAGCATCCGCATACAGCGGCACGAGGAAGTCCGCAGCACCTCCAAACGCTAATGTGAAACTGGCCTAAGCCCCTGATGCCGGTGGGCTTACCTCACCCGCGATTTTGGGGGTGACCGATTCCCTTTAACTTTATCAGCATGCACAAGAGACAAATCTAGCATGCCAAAACTGCAGTAAATGCGCAAGAAGAAACAAGAACATGCTTTTTTTCTGCAGCTTCTTTCCTGCCAAGAGATCAGGTTTTGTTGCTGAAAATTCCTAGTGTGACCTTCCCCTTACTAACCAGTCTATTATGTGACTTGTATAATAATCTCCACTTGTTGCTGCCGTTAAGCCCCCGTTATATATAGTAGACTGCCGATAACGACCGCCTCAGCTAGCAGTGCAATGTTTGTGGGAGCCTTGGGCAGTTGGCGGGAGAGTTGGGTATCCAGCATGTCCGATTGCTTTGTTCTCACAGAAAGAAGCTGCTGCCAAAGATGTCTGCTAGCGGCTCTCATAAGGAACCCTGGTGCTGCCGTCTGGGAGAGACGGCCGAGATAACCGCCTACCAAACCATTGTTTGCCAACCGACCGCCATCTAATGTGTATTGGGGGCTTTATTCTGCTGTGTAGTTGGTAGAGACCAGGGATGTCTTGTTTGTGACTTTTTCTAATAATAATGTTTTCTTTTCTGTGTTTTCACCAATATTTATATGTAAAAGGAAGACTGAGATCTGGGATACATCTTTTATGTGCTGACCCCCAGTAACTCTATTGTGGGCCAGAGTTTCCACATTCAACTTCGATCCCCTTTCTCCATGCACCCTCACCATGACTGAACACAATGCATCTAGTGCAAAATGGTCTGGTAGCAGAGCGTGCTTAATAATTATATGTGTGTACATGCGCTGTTCGTACTTGCTCCTTCACAGAAGCTCTCCTAAGAATATTTCTTGAAACTACACCCCTGCAGCAAAAAAAAAAATAGTTCCACCCAAGATCTGCTGTGTGAACCTGGTGCTAGCTATACCGGTATTTTCTGCCTTTAATAGCCGACATTGGACAATTACTTGTTTCTCAAAGAAGGTAACACGAAGGTTAAAAGCTGAAGGAAAATTCCAGCGTTCGGCTGAACAGGTTTTTTCTTTTTATCATTCCCCATCTATGGTACTTTTCTAACATTTAGGACTTTTCATTAATGTACTGTTATAAAGGTGTACATTTAGGCCTCCCTTGTGTTGAGGAACACTGAGTGCCATATCTGTAGGATTATTGTGCCCCCTTCACCTCTGGGTGGTCCCATGTCACACTCATTATGTTACATCCATGGTACAGTATAGCCCCATTATGGCGTATATCCATAGGCTTTGGCATCAGTGTCTGTTGGATGCAGATATGACCTTTGGGGCACACATCTATGTTGAGATGTAGGTTCCCTCTACACCTGCTTTTTGGGCAAAGAGGGGCACGATGGCTAGCATACTTTTTTTTCTGTAAGTTATGCATATTCTATCTCTCCATTTTTTTTGCCTGAATGCAAGCACATAATGTGTTGGGGTGTGGCATACCGTCTCTTATATCTTTGGGTTCCATTTAGGCTACGTTCACATTAGCGTTGTGCGACGCAGCGTCGGGCGCCGCTGCGGCGACGCATGCGTCATGCGCCCCTATATTTAACATGGGGGCGCATGGACATGCGTTGCACTTGCGTTTTGTGACGCATGCGTCACTGCGGCGCACGTGTCAGGACGCAGCAAGTTGCATTTTTTGTGCGTCCAAAATCAAGCAAAAAAAGGACACATGCGTCACAAAACAATGCGTTTTGCATGCGTTGTGCGTTGCGTCGCCGATGCGTCGCCAACGCAAATGTGAACGTAGCCTTAGAAATGTCTTGGATGCGATATCCCATTTGTTGGAAAGCTGGAAAGTAGAATGGGTCATTGACTGCTGAACTGACTGTTTTCTGCATTGTGCAGGATCTGTGGGGTTGGAGTGTGACTTCCATTACGCACACCTTCCCTAGGCCACACAGCACCCTTACCAGTATATCAGTTTGGCCTGGAGCTTACTCTACAGGGCATGTATTAGGTCAGATGCTTATTACAACCCCATTGTTAGGCAAAATCTACCAAAAAATGAAAGTTCCGACACACACACTCACTCACTCACTCACTCACTCACTCACTCACTGAGACTATCCGTTGTGACATCTACACCTTGGCCCTGGAAGAAGCCGAGGGGGTGTGCAGTGTAGGCATGTCGCTGTCTAGCCTATGGTCTTGAGGCTAAATGTTGAGCAATGATATGCGATAGCCGAACTAGCATTAATAGAAGACACGTGAACCCGTGATACCTCCGTCATCTGACTGAAGTGGTCATGACGTGGAGCTGTCTCCTTCCAGAGCCAAATACATAGCACATGAGCGGAGCTGTGTCCTGTATCGCTGTCAGTAATGTGAGAAAATGAATTCAGTCAGGCTCCTTTCCTTATGTGTGATATAAAGAACAATTCCACCCAGAATTCCTGGTAATACTTCATGTAACTTGTATCTCTGCTTAGGTTTTTGCTGCTAAAACATCACAGCTGCCTTTACTTGGTCCCTTTTTGTTGATTCTTCCCTCCCCCGTCAAGCTGTGAACCAACCCACCAAAGCTAGGAGGTGTCAAAATTCAGATCTCCCTGTCTTCTCATTATGTTTTCAGCTGGAAACACACAATGCTTTCTGAGGCCATGTGCACACGCTGCGGATTCCATTGTGGAATTTTCCGCAGCGGATTTGCAAATTCCGCAGTGAAAAACCGCGGCAGTTTTTACTGCGGATTTATCGCGGTTTCTTTTGCGGTTTTCTCTGCGGGTTTTCACCTGCAGATTTCTATTGGAGCAGGTGCAAACCCGCAGCGGAATCCGCACAAAGAATTGACATGCTGCGGAAAATAAACCGCTGCGTTCCCGCGCATTTTTTTCCGCAGTATTTGCACTGCGGATTTGGTTTCCCATAGGTTTACATTGTACTGTAAACTCATGGGAAACCGCTGCGGATCCGCAGCTGCAGAAACGCTGCGGATCCGCAGCAAAATCCGCAGCGTGTGCACATACCGTAGTGTTTGTCACAATCTGCCTTAAAGTGTAAATGTAGAACGATAGAGTTGTTCACTTATTCACTCAGTGCGACCAAAACTGCGGAGTATAGACTGCCCTGTAGAATGATGTAATACGGTGCTGAGACCTGTTGAACTTGTCAAAATAATTTTTTTAAAGTTCCTTGAGGTGACGCTATATAGTTCAAGTCCTCTTTTTCTCTGAAGAGGCAATTTTCATATTAAATTTCCCAGAAGAGCATTGCACGGCGAATAAGCCTCCTTACCTTGACAAGCCAGAGCTGGTATGTCACTCTCCACCAGGAGGAACCTAACCCCTTAGACCCCAGTCCAGAGCCTCTCACCTAGCCAAATTAGTTCTCATGCTAAGCACTGACGAGGGCCAACAGCCCGAAACACCGTGTCTGCGAATTGAGATACTGATTTTGCTTTTATCCTAAGTCATACTGCACGACTCGTTAGGCCTCTTTCACACTAGCGTCGTGCACTGCACGTCGCTATGCGTCATTTTGCAGAAAAAAACGCATCCTGCAAAATTGCTTGAAGGATGCGTTTTTTCTCCATACACTTTTATTAGTGACGCAGTGCGACGCATTGCCACATGTCGCAATCGTCGTGCGACGGTTGCGTCGGCCGTCGCCACCAAAAAATGTTGCATGTAACGTTTTTTTTGTGCGTTGTGTCCAGCATTTCCGACCGTGCATGCGCGGCCGGAACTCCGCCCCCGCCTTCCCGCACCTCACAATGGGGCAGCGGATGCGTTGAAAAACAGCATCCGCTGCCCCCGTTGTGCGGCACTTCCACATTATGCGTCGGTGCGCCGCAACGTCGCATAGCGACGTGCAGTGCACGACGCTAATGTGAAAGTAGCCTTAAAGGGTTGATTGTGACGGGTAGGATTGATACAGGTGGCGCTATAGATAGAGTTCAAGTCCTCTGTTTCTCTGAAAAGGCAATTTGCATATTGAAAAATGAAAACCCTTTAGGCTGAGTGTCCACGTTCAGGATGGCCGGCGGTATCGCCGGAGCGGCGAAGCCCCGCCCCCTTCTGGGAACGCGATGATGCCGGATGTGTTAACTGTACACATCCGGGATCATCGCACCCCATCCCATAGGGCCCTGTGTTATGCCTTGCGGGGACGCTGCGTCCCCTTAAGGTGAACGGACATGCTGCGATCTGAAAAGACGTGCAGCATGTCCGGAGTCGCAGGCCCGCCGTGTGCGGGTTTCCACGCATAGTGGACACGGGATTTCAAAAAACCCCCTCCACTATGCTGGAACATCTGGACGCTGCGTGTTTGACGCTGCAGCTCTGCGCAGCGTCAAACAAGCAGCGTTTACTGACCGTGGACAGTGGACACACACCCTTACACTAGTTTTAATGAAGTTCCCCTATTCACTTAACTTAAAGTTGGGTTCACATATTGCTTGTTTGATGCAGAGTTAAAATCCACAATATTTTACACTACCAGCACTAGATCCCATCCATATGCTTTTTTCCCCCCTTCCTTTGTGGATATATATATATATATATATATATATATATATATATATATATATATATATATATATATATATATATATATATATATATATATATATATATATATATATATATATATATATATATATATATATATATTTATATATATATATATATATATATATATATATATATATATATATATATATATATATTTATATATATATATATTTATATATATATATTATCTCCATCTCTTGCTTTTTGGTGTGGAATTTTTTTATTTTTTTTTTTTTACCCCTTGATGTCAATGAGGACCATAAAGTTGCAGCACAAGCTGCTGACCTGGCTTTTTTTTTTGGGGGGGGGGGGCATCTGTGATTTCAGATGTAAAAAATTATGTGGTTTTAAGTTTTTGACGTCTACGAATAAAATCCGCACCAAATATGCGACGTGTGAACCTAGGCTTCAAGAGTTAACTTAGCAAAGCCGTCAGCTGGTAGCCCTGGTCCTGACCCCAGCACCCCGTCAAACAGCTGGTTTTGCCAGAAAGAACCAGGAAAACTGGTAATACTACATGACGGCCATTAGGATGTATACAGTAGTCGATATGTAGTATAACGTCAGCTTTAAGTTTTCTCTTGCAGTGTAGCTCATAGACCCATAGACCGTCCCTTTAATGCAGGCGGCCCTAATTTCACTTTGCATCGGGTGGTCTGAGATATTATAGGTTATACTAATTAGGAAATTATGATTACGGAAATCCACAGTTTGAGACTCTATAAAGGGCATTTATACTGCAATATAATTATTATTATTATTATTATTTATTGTTATAGCGCCATTTATTCCATGGCGCTTTACAAGTGAGGAGGGGTATACATAATAAAAACAAGTACAATAATCTTGAACAATACAAGTCATAACTGGTACAGGAGGAGTGAGGACCCTGCCCGCGAGGGCTCACAATCTACAAGATGAACCAGGGTTGTTTCACTATCATCGTGCTGTGTAAACAGCCAGCCGATCACCCGATGAGCAAGCAAAGCGCTTTTTCATCTTGTGAAATATTCTTTTCTACAGCCCAAAAAAATCATCGTTCTCGTTGGTGCATCGTCCTGTGTAAACAAGACTCGGGCTGCTGAGGATTATTGCAGCCTATGTGCACTCAGGGGCTCATTGTTTACTTTGGTCTGCCTGTGTAAACAAGATATTAAACCCCCAGGAAGTTTACCGATCGGTAGTCGTATCATGTCTCCTGGAACGTAACGGTGCATTTACACCGGTCAATTATCGGTAACAAGACTTCATAGGAACGCTCAATTCCAGGTAATCGAGCAGTGGTATCAGGATGACAACTGAGCTCAATGACCGTTATTTGGCTAAAATTAATTTAACCTCTCTTCGTTCTTGGCAGCACATTGTGCTGCCGAGAACAATCAGCTCCTGTGAGCACAGTATGGTCAGCTTGCATGAGGTCCAAACAACTATTAAATTACTGTCTATCTATTTTCTGTTTTTACACTTTTGCCTATTGGCCAGTGTAAAGGCTCTGTAAACTAACTGTACCTTAATGAAGATTCTGATTGAAATCCCTCTAAAATGTCATTTTAACCTTTGTTTTTTTTCTTTAAAAAAAAACTACATAAATCACCGCTGTTTCCTTCTCCCTCCCCCAATCATCCTTCTATGTGAAGGACCCTGTGGCCATTGATGCCTTTGTGCTGCGGTGAGGGCAGGGCAGAGGTTTGTTAATTTCCTTGGCTCTTTGTCCTCAGAAAACTTGTGTCTGAGCTCAGGGGATGGGAGGTAATTTTAGTTTTGGAGGAAGTTGTAGTTACCAGGCTGCGTGCTACGTCGGCCGGATTGTGAGGACTTGTAGTGCTGCCAAGCGAGGCCTTGGCTGGTGGACGCCGCAGAGCTGGAAGGTGACTCCCGGCATCTGTAATGTGTTGGGCTGGGGAGCTCTTATGTAACGCGCTGCTCCAACACCGAGTTGTGGGTGGAAATATTCCTTCACATACGATATTACTCACTTATCTTGCAGAGAACAGTTCTGCCCTTGGGGACATTTTTTATGATGTTCTTTGTAACCCCCAAGACTACTTCTCATGAAAATAGTTATTAAAGGGTTGAGTTTGTTTTTGTACTGTATTTGGATCTATGTGGAATAGTGTACATAGCAGACATCCCACTACTAACCAGGGATGCCGGCAAGTATTGGTGAGCCGCTGCATACTCTCCTACATTTCCAGTACCTGACCTTCACTGGTGCTGCAGCGCCCCAGAGTCCTGGTCGTTGCAGTACTGTGGCTCCGCCACTATGGGGAGCCATGGTGCGTCCGATGGCACTGAAGGAGTTCATCTGATCAGGTATCACAGACACCAATATGTTTCACAGCAGGGCCTCCGGGGGGAGCTAAGGGTTCTATTCATTAGGCCACTCCCCACCATAGTGGGTAAACTGGGGGTCAGGCAGGAAGTTAGATCAGAAAGCTGACTGGATTGGACGAAGCAACACTCAGTGGCAGAGGGTGTTGTGGAGGAAGAGACAGTAGGGTCTCTGCCAGGGGTGGGATCCTGGCAGAGGCTTGGCATTGGAAAGAACGTAACGGGACCGTGCCTGCTCAGAATAGCGGCGGTGCCCTAAGAAAGGACTAGAAGCGAGATAGATTGTGCTGAGTGAGAAACGAGATCAAGCAATAGGAGAATTCCAGTAGGGGTCGTGCTGTAAGACCGGAGCAACACCCTACTGAGGCGCATTACCGGTGGCCGGAACGCCGAGGGAGTATTATAACATTCAGCTTCAAGCAATACTCTAAACAGCGGCAGGACAGTCAGTTTAAGGCGGGCTGTCTAACACATATCACCTATGAAGTCTTGGGAGGCAATTGCGGGAGAGGGGCGTCTCTAGGGTCCCGGAAGAACTCCAGGCCTACCCGACAAACGGGTGCCGTTCTAACCGTAACATCAGGGAGGGACGGACGATTAGAAGAACATCATTTAATCGAGTTGTGAGGGAACTTAAGAAACAGACACAACAGTTGTGGGGTACTTTCCGTAAGCACAGCAGGGGAGGACTACAACACAAAGCGCTAAGAAGGAAGGCACCGATTTCCACCTGTGAAGAGAACTCTGGAAGTGCCATTGGACCGGCCGGACTTGCGCAGCCTGGTGAGCCGTACTCTGGACTGAGGACTCAGAGATCTCCAGTAAAGAGGTAAAGAGACTGCAACTTGGTGTCCTCGTTATTTACCGCGACCTGCACCCCACAACTGCACCGTTACAACACCACTTATTGCACCGGACGTCCCCCACTGACAGACAGGGCCACGGACCGGGTCTAGCCACCGTGACAACCCCAGGACTGAGACCTAGAGGCCCGGCTCCGGGTACCCCTCGGCCCTGCGGCGGTGTGGGGGCGCTCCAGTGCAATCAGGGTCACATCAAGGTGAGATGATCTTACCACTGGTTTTCTGCCGTATTTTGCAATGCCCTTCCCTGATTCCACACCATGGTAATGTTTGCTGCACAGTTTCTCTTCTGTGCCTCTTGTGTCCATGGGTTTATTATGCATGAAATATTGATCTGCAGTTCCAGGTCTTAAGCTGTGGGATTATTTACTGTCTGAATGGTCCCATTTGTTTTGGGCAGATGCCACCTAGCCTTACATTGGAGAATTTGCCAGTTATGTAAGTGGTAAATGTGATTTACGTCACTGCGGATAATGTTGGTATCATCTTTCACCGAACGTAACCTGCCTGAACAGAGCAATGGGGATTATGTTCTGTCATTTATAATGGCATTGCTGATTGTCATCTTTAAATTCTAAGTTTTACATTTTGCTGATTAGTTTTTAGGCTTTAGCTTATAAAGGAATTATTGCGTTACATATCACCCTGGTTTACATGTACACGGTCAAATACTGGCTCATGTGCATTAAAGGGTAACTCCAGTGGCAAATTGCTGATTTATAATTAAAGGGATTTTCCGCTACTCGGACATACTCTTCTCAATTCATATGTGTTCCCCCTTTAAAACAATACCTGTACTCCCCTCTGGTGCCAGCACCATTCCAGCGGCGTCGCCATTGGCTCTCCCAGGATTTGCGTAACATTGGCCGCAAGGATCCCATGACATAGTAATCAGCGGCTGCTTCACGCTCCCCACCTTCGGACGTATCGTGTACATCTGGAGGAAGCGAGACAACATCATACGGATGTATATGATTTGTTCAAATGCAGGGAAAGCGAAGCTATTGCTGATTGGCCGCAGTGATCACATGGCATATCAGAATGTTACGTGATCCCCGAGCGCTAGAGCTGGAACTGCATTGGAGATGAGTATAAGTATTTTTTTAAGGGAGAAACGTGGCTGGAGAAGGAGTTGCCGAGTAGTAGACAACCCCTTTTTAAAGGATTATTTTTTTTCTTTTATAATCATAGTTCAAATTTTAAAGTGCTTGTCAAAACCAACAACTTTGCCACTTACCTCTCATTAAAAATTCATTCATATTTTCAAGAACAAAGGCAATTCTATAGTCTACATCTCTGCCTCCTTTGCAGCGGAGTCCATTCCTCTAGACAAGGAGTGCACACTGGCAAGCTTTTTGCTACAGAGCTTGTAGGTGCTGCTCTGAAGGTGGCCTGATTGCTGGATCCGGTAGTTTTCCTGAACTCCTCTGATAGTGCGGAAGCTAAGCGTACTCTGCCTGCAGCATGGGAGAGCACACAGCTGGTACCAGCGGCTCAGCCATGCTGCAGCAGTTATTTGGTGTGATTAAGGCTACTTTCACACTAGCGTCGTGCACTGCGTCGCTATGCGTCGTTTTGTAGAAAAAACTTATCCTGCAAAAGTGCTTGCAGGATGCGTTTTTTCTCCATAGACTAGCATTAGCGACGCATTGCCACATGTCACAACCGTCGTGCGACGGTTGCGTCGGACCGTCGCCACCAAAAAAGTTGCATGTAACGTTTTTTGGTGCGTCGTGTCCAGCATTTCCGACCGCGCATGCGCGGCCGGAACTCCACCCCCTCCTCCCCGCATCTCACAATGGGGCAGCAGATGCGTTGAAAAACAGCATCCGCTTCCCCCGTTGTGCGGCGCATTCACTGCTAGCGTCGGTACGTCGCAACGACGCAATTCGTCGTACGACGCTAGTGTGAAAGTAGCCTAACTTGTTATGTCAACCAGGGGAAACAGACACCAAATGTGTAAATGTGTGGTCTATATTGTATCTGGAATGTGAGATTACGAAACCTTATTTATTAAAAACCTTCCTTTTTATTAAAAAAAACTATATATATATATATATATATATATATATATATATATATATATATATATATATATATATATATTTCAGCTGGAATGTCGCTTTCCTTTTCTGACCGTTTCTGTCTTTTGCAGACATCTGTCTTCCTGTGGCATCCTCATGACCAGAGCTTCAAAAGGGATTTTACATGATGTCAGCAACCCCTGTGTGCAATATTGTCGAGGCTTCCTTGGATTTGCTGGACCATTGACTAACAAGAGGAAAGAGTACTCTGAGAGGAGAATTATAGGGTAAATGGCATCTTGTAAAGCTTTGTTTCACACCCTCCTGAATTCTGTATGTGTAAGTGTTACAGCTCTGAGACGGCTCAGATGATCCTCCACTACTGGCACAGTATTGAGGACAGTAATAGGTTGGCACAGCTGCACCCACTGAATGGCTTCCAAATCATCCTTTTGGACAGAGAATAATGTCACGTTCAGAGGGTCTGATAATTGTCGAAAGAACGTTCATAAGAGTCCTCGTTCGTCAATAAAACGGATCTTTTATCCCGGCATAAAAATCATAATTGTTGGCAGCAAATTGCACCATGTAAACTGTAAACAGGGGGGGGGGGGGGGGCGGGTGCTGCTGACAACGTGGTGCTGTATGTGGATGGAACAACTGTGCTTCCCTATGCAGCCTGAAACAATGAGTCTATAAACGACTGGCGATTACATTGTATAGAGTCAGTCAGCGCTTGGTGACCGTCCAAAATTAGCCCGACTACGGTAACATCCCCATGATAATTATTTAGTGAGTTTTTAATTTTGCGGATTTTCTGCAGCATCTCTGCATACATTAAAAATGCATATGTGCTTTTTTTACCTGCTTATATAATACAATTAAATGGGGGGGGATTCACATATAAAAGTGACAGGAGTAATTGACATGTTGCGGAATTCAGAAGCGCACTGCACAAGATTTTGGTAAGACTGTAGGATGCGGCATTTTTGGTGCAGTGAAAATACACAGCGTCAAACTCATCTTGGTAACTTAGCCTTAGGGTACCGTCACACAGTGCCATTTTGATCGCTACGACGGCACGATCCGTGACGTCGCAGCGATCGTATGATTATCGCTCCAGCGTCGTAGACTGCGGTCACACGTTGCAATCACGGCGCTGGAGCGATGCCGAAGTCCCCGGGTAACCAGGGTAAACATCGGGTTACTAAGCGCAGGGCCGCGCTTAGTAACCCGATGTTTACCCTGGTTACCAGCGTAAACGTAAAAAAAACAAACAGTACATACTTACATTCCGGTGTCTGTCCCCCGGCGTCTCAGCTTCTCTGCACTGTGTAAGCACAGCGGCCGGAAAGCACAGCGGTGACGTCAGACGTCACCGCTGTGCTCGCTTTCCGGCTGGCAGACGCTCACAGTGCAGAGAAGCGGAGACGCCGGGGGACAGACACCGGAATGTAAGTATGTACTGTTTGTTTTTTTTACGTTTACGCTGGTAACCAGGGTAAACATCGGGTTACTAAGCGCGGCCCTGATTTTTATATAGCGCTAACAAATTCCGCAGCGCTTTACTGTTTGCACACATTATCATCGCTGTCCCCGATGGGGCTCACAATCTATTCCCTATCAGTATGTCTTTGGAGAGTGGGAAGAAACCGGAGTGGCCGGAGGAAACCCACACAAACACGGGGAGCACATACAAACTCCTCGCAGATGTTGTCCTTGGTGGGATTTGAATCCAGGACTCCAGCACTGCAAGGCTGCAGTAATAACCACTGAGCCACCGTACTGAAAACAATGAACATGCACTGCAATGTCAAAACATGTCGCTGTTCCTATGCTCAGTCTTTACAGTTTCCTTTAGCCTCTTAGCCGCTCGTTATTCAGAGTAAGCTGCTTGTTCCTGAAGCGTTGGGTGCACATACCCTTAGTGGATCTGTTAGTGTTTTTGGTATTCTTTGTAGAGACTCTTCCTTTTAGGAGTCAGAGGCTGTAGGAAAGTTTGTAATGTGACTCCTCTTGGATGTGATGGATGGCTGAGAGTGCTTGCAGGACTGTGGTGTTAAGTATGTGCTATCTGTGAGCAATGCTAAACTCCACTTAAAATGTCTTTATCTTTAGATAAAATCGGTCAGATCCCATCCACACAAATAACAAAAAGCATCAAAAGGGATTTAGATTACCTGATATGAAGAGTAATGAACAAACTAAAACAAATGTTTGTGCCACAGAAAAGCTGATCTCTAAAAAGAAATACCTGTTCAGGGGCCTTAATCTGAGAACCTAAGGGTACTGTCACTCTGCAACTTTCCAACGATCACGACCAGCGATACGACCTGGCCGTGATCGTTGGAAAGTCGTTGTGTGGTCGCTGGAGAGCTGTCACACAGACCGCTCTCCAGCGACCAACGATGCCGAGGTCCCGGGTAACCAGGGTAAACATCGGGTTACTAAGCGCAGGGCCGCGTCACCGCTGTGATCTGCTCTTACTTTCCGGCCGGCAGTCAGTCAGAGCGGGAAGCAGACGGCAAGGGACCTGAAGGACACCGGAATGTGAGTGTGTACGTTTTTTTTTTTACTTTTACGCTGGTAACCACGGTAAACATCGGGTTACTAAGCGCGGCCCTGCGCTTAGTAACCCGATGTTTACCCTGGTTACAAGCGAACGCATCGCTGGATCGCTGTCACACACAACGATCCAGCGATGACAGCGGGAGATCCAGCGACTAAATAAAGTTCCAAACGATCTGCTACGACGTACGATTCTCAGCGGGGTCCCTGATCGCAGTAGCGTGTCAGACACTGCGATATCGTATGGATATCGCTGGAACGTCACGGATCGTACCGTCGTAGCGATCAAAGTGCCACTGTGTGACAGTACCCTTAGACTAACTAAACAATCATTAATACGGTGTTTCCATGCTTTCTGCATATTGTCATCATTAGTTTTAGCTATGTGCACACGTTGTGGATTTGCTGCAGATCCGCAGCGGATTTTTCCGCGCAGAAACATTGTAGATCCGCACTGTGATTTACAGTACAATGTAAATCAATGTGAAAAAAAGCTGTGCAGATGGTGCGGAAAAATCCGCGTGGAATTGTTGCGGATTTAAAAGAAGTGCATGTCACTTCTTTTGTGTGGATCTGCAGCGTTTCTGCACCCTTCCATTAGAGAAATCCGCAGTGGTAAAAACTGCAGAAAATCCGCATCAATTCCGCACAAAATCCACGGCAAATCTGCACCTGCGGATTCTGCCAGGAGATGCGGATTTTGTGCAGAAAATTCTGCTCCCCATTCCGCAACGTGTGCACATAGCCTTATGCTCGTTATTCAATTTTGCTCATTTGTTGTCTGATTGGTGGCATGTTTACATGGGTCACAGCTCAATAATCCAGAATCCACTGATATGGGGGCACCAAAAAAGAATGAATTATAAAGCCAGGAACATCAAGGTGTGATTATTGTGTGAACAGTTTAGATGTAAAGAACACACCTGGTTATACTGAAACTTATGAAGTATTAAAAGGAGTTGGACAACTCACAACCTATCGACATTTCGGAGTCGGAGAACAGATGATGCACCCAGTCCAGGCATGCCACATACATGTGTGACCTGATTATGGTTGACTCCCAACCAACGCGTTTGCATAAGGAGACTAGTATGGGAGGAATCCCTGGAATGCCCCCTGAATACCATATACAATGACCAGAACAAGATACTGCTGTCATTTCTACTGTGGACTAATAATTGGGCTACAATTGAATCTAAAGGCTAATCCCGTTAGTTTTGACCTCCGTTTGACTCTTCAAAAACCTTAACCCGAGAACTGCCATAAATTTGATAAACCACACACTTTGCCTCATATGAGAAATGGCAATCCTGCTACATCCTAGTGGGTATCACCAGGAGGATAAAGCTTCCCACACATAATGCTATGGATCCCTGATGTATGGTACATGGAGACATCTCCACTGTCCTGTCAGATTGTTGCATCCAGTGTCTGACAATAGCATCTCCTCTCACACTCGTCCGGGTCCAGCACTCGCGTTCAGAAAGAAGTCATGGAAGGTGGCCGTTGTATTTACCGTTATAGTATATACATGCCTTGATTAAAGGGATTTGCTCTCATATTCACGATTCTCCTATGTGAAGACTGGCTTCAAGGAGAGGCAGCATGTCCATGTGATCTAGCGAAATCCCATAGCTTTATGTAACGACTGTAATGCTTAGTGTCCCCCCTCCACTGATTGCACCTGATCTCTGGGGATCCACCCTAACTAGTGATGAGCGAGTGTTCTCAGAGTATCTTGCGCGTGCTCGAGTAACATGTTTGAGTTCCCGCGACTGCATGTTTCGTGGCTGTTAGGTAATCCCTGCATGTGTTCAGGTTGTCTGTTTGTTACAGTCCCCGCAGGGCAGCACGGTGGCTCAGTGGATAGCACTGCAGCCTTGCAGCGCTGGAGTCCTGGGTTCAAACCCCACCAAGGACAACATCTGCAAGGAGTTTGTATGTTCTTTCCGTGTTTTGCGTGGGTTTCCTCCCGTTACTCCGGTTTCCTTCCACACTCCAAAGACATACTGGTAGGGGATTTAGATTGTGACAGCTATGATAATGTGTGCAACCTGTAAAGCGCTGCGGAATATGTTAGCGCTATATAAAAATAAAGATTATTAAGATTGTGTTGTGGCTGTCGAACAGCCATGAGACGTGCAGCCACGGGGACTTGAACATATTATTCATGCACGCCCAAGATACTCGGATAACACCTGAGCACACTCGCTCATCACAGTCCCTAACAAACAGGAGTATATTGGTCTTATCTGTTATACAGATCTTTGGTGAGACTTGATGGTTATCCATTACATTGTATATCACGTGATATACGTGATGTATCACATTTTCACAGAACATTGTCCTCGGCAGCACATCATCCTGTTTACATCATTGTATGAGGGGCACATCCATATTTGGAGAAACCGCAAATGAAATGGCCGATTTCAACCTTATCAAACAATCGTCAGCTACCTAGATGAAATAAGTGCGGTAATCTTTCATTTTGAACGTTCGCAATCGTTCACACTGGTGGGGTGCATTCAGTCCTCCTATCTCTCCATTGAATGATCTGCATTGCCGAAATCCTCTTCCAAAAAACATTTTGGTGTTTGTGTGGAAATGTGAGCGTTACTAGATGTTCTGTAAGGACACTTGTGTGATCACGTGAAAGTGAATAATCGTCAGTATTTGTGGCAGTGGGAAGGCTGTGTCTGCAGTGGACGTGATAAGGAAATGCCGGCATTACATGATCTTATGGGTAGATGTGTATTTGTGGCTGCTTTTCACTGATGCAGAGCAAAAGTTAGGGCACTTTGGTCACTTCATTATATCCTGCTGATGTTCTATAAAAGCATATAATTTTATTCTTATTTTTGCATTTTATGATGAAAAGATGTTAGAGGATATATTTTCATGCAAGCTGAAGTGCAGCATTAGATACAACACATGCCATCCTATAGAGGCAATGTGAGCGCCTCAATGCTGGCCACGTAGTGCTTTGCAGGAAAACCCAAACATTTCCTTTTCTGCTGCTTCTAATGCTTCTACAAGGCCAACTGCAGTATTGGACTCTGCTGCAAGCTGAAAATTATATTATGTAGTATGGGTCTGAATATATAAAGCATTGCTATATCAGTGTAAAGTTCACTTCAAGTCCAAAACTAGACCATGACAATATGTGCACCCAGTGCTTACCCCATCACACAAGAAAAGCTTTACAGTAACATAACTTGTCACCTGGGTTATGTCATTTGTAAGCAGATCGGTCATCAGACTATGCTCCTGTGTGTAAGGACAGCATAAAAGTAATGTTTTCTCTACTACCCAAAACTGTGCAAAAGTGTATAAAAAATATATATATATTGTGCTTTTTTGGATAATGGGAAAGCCACTAAAATACTCTGGATGTCTAGTTTAAGAGTTGACTGCGGTGTATCTGCTTACCCAGCTGCCTGTCAATCGCTGTAAGTGGGGTGGGAGATCTCCTCCCCCATTAGTACACCATACTCATTGTATCTGGTGTGTTATTTCATTGCTTCGATTAGACAATGTGGCAATATTTTTTTGCCTGATCGGAGAGGGGGATCTGACTGTAATATCTATTATACAGCATCATTTGATGACTTGCTTGTTTTTAGAGATGTATTCCCAAAATTGAAAGTTGTGCAGTTTCCATGGGATATGGTTTAACATGCTGGAGGCTCTGGCTCCCAAGGATGGGTCTCTGTAGAGTCGCTTTTTGAGTGAAGGTTGAGCTCCGCTCCATTGAACATGGGTCTCTGGACTTTCAGCCATCACTAAATGATAATGCTATTTGTATTCACTTGTAGGGCTATTTCTTTTAGGATAGTTCCACACCACTGAGTAGCACTAAATCCTAAACCTTAATATTTGACTTTTGAGACTTATAATTTACTGGTCATTAACTGTGTTCCTTTATCTTCAGGTACTCCATGCAGGAGATGTATGAAGTGGTGTCCAATGTAGAAGAATACAAACTGTTTGTGCCTTGGTGTAAAACGTCCACAGTTCTCTCCAAGCGTACTGGCTATGCTAGAGCACAGCTGGAGGTCGGCTTCCCACCTATCCTGGAACGGTACACCTCTATCCTCACACTAGTGCGTCCTCATTTAGTCAAAGTAAGTGTATGATCTATTGTGCAATTTGTCTGTAAAACCCTTCCAGTAGATGCATCATAATCTGTAAAAAAACAAACAAACAAAAAAACCATACAATACCTGAGAATTTATTTATTTTTGAATTTCAGCAATGGTCTGTATTGCAGCATAGAAGCTTGCGCGTGTGTGTGTCTGTCTGTCTATGCACATGTAAAAAAAGTCATGTGTAGGTTATCTACCATTTTGAGTAGTTGTTTCCATCTGATATGGTTCCCCAATGAAAACTACATTTGCAACGGGGGGTGTAGGATCACTAGGCTTGTTCTTCTACCTAATGTCAGCTGACGCATAGCTCTGTCCCTTATAAAGCAGAGTCTGTGTATCCTGTGTGATGCAGTTTCAACCTGTCTTCTCAGCCTCCTTCTGGTGATAAGTTATTACATGTCAGCCTTTAGCTGTGTGAGCTGCATCTCATAAAAATACACTAGGGATTCAAAAAGATAAATGCAGTGTGTTAATATTATGGCCTAGAATACTATACTGTTATGTCCTCCCATGCTCACGAAGAGGTAATTTGATAAGCAACAGGGAGAGGGTGCAGCGGAGTCTGAGAGCTGCCTGGAAAGATATTGAAAGGTGATGACACGCGGTAGTTCAGAGGAAGTAAGAGACTGACTTCCTGTCTGTACATGTACTACACTATTTGGCAGGCTGGAGATGACATAATCCAACTGCCTGTATGTAGGGATATAACTGGGCTTAGACTAATTAGATTGCACAGCTGAAATAATGCTGCTCAGGTAACATTTCATGTGCAAAAACCCCGCAAACCATTGTGGTAGTGATTTATTTAAAATTTATCCTAGCTAAACGATGTTCAGCCATGAGGCAGAGTAGCTCCAAGATGATTCTTTAAATTTTCATTTTCTGGACCCACTGAAAAAACATATTAAGGGTAAGAAAAGGATATGTAACTAATAAAATGTGCACCCCATAATGAAGATGTTTCTGTAAAAAAAAAAAAAAAAAAAAAGGGAAAATACAGATAAACACAACATATTACCCAGTTTTCTTAACTTTCCAGGATGTGAAATTCACTTCTAGAATAACAGAAGTTCTATTATATTCTAACTCAGGCTTGGTAATTGTAAAACATGAAGTGCTAGAGTGCATCACTTTTTCATGTTCTCCGTTAGGATCTGCGTTCAGGAGACGAGTCCTGTTCATGTCCAGATGACAAGTGTTCTGCTCTTTACAAGAACTAGACATATGATATAAGTGGTGGGTTTCTTGCAGTACATCAGAACACCATTCTTTAAATGTAAACCATGCATGTTTCCATTCACTGTTATGTATGTATGTATGATGAATTGACACAGATTGTAATACAAAAGTTCAGAACTTTCCATGATACAAATGAATATGGTATATCTGTATAAGCCAAAAAAACACACTTTGTTTTGGGGATTTGGTCCACATGATTGTGGCTTGAAAACTAATAGCTTTACTAACATGGTTCTAGTTTTACTGACTGATTATTGCAGAAAATCAACTTTTAATTGTGAGCACTATATCATAAATACCCTAAACTAGCCATGTTAGCGGAGCTGTTCGTCTCAATAGTCAGTCAGTCCCTCTGTCTGGTTGATACCCTCTGGGTGACTTTGTCTTCTAGAGCATATACAGTCCACAGATGAAGCTAAGCTGCTTTGAGCATCCGGCAGGAGTAGGAATCAGTCTAGACAGTGGGGACTGCATGACTGAGACGAAAAGTTGAGAGCAGTTCTACAACGCATGCACAATTTAAAAGTAAATTTTCGTCAGTAATCATTATGAGCCAACATAAGTAAAACCATTCTAATACAGATACTCCTCAACATTGAAATTGTGTCACCAAGAAGGAATAGTTATAAAACTATATTATGAAAATCACAGGATGGAGATATGTTAATGATACTCAAATTATGCAAAAATTGAAACAATGTTTTCAAAAAATCTCAATTTGTCCAGTAACGAGTATGAGTGGTCCAAGCAGAATACACATACTTGCACACTTTAGCTGCTATCAGTGAGGTTACTAATGGTTGCCTGAAGCATGCACTTCTTCAACATGGAAATCGTCAAGATGAGTTATGATCAGCCCCCTTTGCAATTGCTGAAATAAAACATTTCAGATATACTCAATGGGTAACACCACTGGCCATGCTAGCATGTTTAGGCCCTGTAGGCTGCTTACAGGCATGGCGTTGTGTTGAAAACGGCTCCTGGGACACTTTGGAGAAATGAATGTACCACTGGTCTCACAATCCAATCCATGCAATGCCAAGCTGTTATTGTACTAGGAATGAAGACTAGAGGGTCCAGCTACCATCAAGCCACCCCACATCATAACTGGGCGTAAGACAGGTGTGACATTCCCTTGTGTTTCACCCTTCATGATATTGCCTATGTGGTTTCGTCAGATATGGGGAATGGCACCAAATGAGCCATTCTGTATGGCAAGTGGAATTTAGATGTTGCATACTAAGCCTAACGTTTGTCTACACAACCATAACAAACCACTGCATTCAGCGTGGCAGAACATTCCTGAAACAACCAGTAAGAACCTCACTGATAGCAGCCAAGACATGTAAATGCATGCATTTCTGGATGTGGTGCTCGTACTAAATACTGACTAAATCGAGATATATTGAATATATTGTTGTATTTTCACCATTTGCATGTGATTAACATGCTTATCCTGTTCTGTGATGTTCATAATTCCACAACCCTTCATCCAGTGACCAGTTCCTGTGTTTATGTTCTGAATCTCCCTGCGCTTTACTTGTACAGTACCTGTTCATTGTCTTTTTTTCACTGCACTTATATTGAAGATGGTTGCTGCCAGCTTGACCATGAGCCAAATCTATATTTTGCAGCTATTCAGACGGTAAGGTGGACTTCAAGGTCACAAGTAATGAAAGCAGGTTATATTACTTTGAGATTGCTGAATGCCAGGAAAATTGGAACCTGTGCCAACTCATACCCAGCTCTTTTGAGCGTGTCTACTGCACAGTTCTATGAAGAGGCCATTAATTTATTTTATTATTTACTATATTTTCAGGCTGCATGTACAGACGGGCGTCTCTTCAACCATTTGGAGACCGTTTGGCGCTTTAGCCCTGGCATCCCTGGCTATCCTCGTACATGCACAGTAGACTTTTCGGTAAGTATGTTAAAGGGGGTTTCCTAATGTCTCCCCTCCCCCCCCCTAATATCCTCATTACTTGTTGCTCCCATGCCATTTCCAGATGCACTTTGTCCTAATTTCCTCCTTTCCTACAGATATCATTTGAGTTCCGGTCCTTGCTGCATTCCCAGCTGGCGACTGTCTTTTTTGATGAGGTAGTGAAGCAGATGGTTGCAGCCTTTGAAAGACGGGCGGGAAAGACCTTTGGTCCCGAAACGCCGATTCCGCGTGAACTGATGTTTCATGAAGTGCACCACACGTGATGTCCTCGCAGCTCTACATGCTAGGGAGAGACCGCGATGAAACATTAATGCAAGCCAACCACCAAAAGTTCACACAATGAAAACTGAACCGGAGTCTCAAACTTTGTGCACTCACAAGGACTTATGAGCTCAGAACCACAGTTAGGGTTTCTTTTTGTTTTTTTAAACAACCATATTTATTTAATTTCACATCAGATTGTGTTGAGAAATATATTGTATAAGTTATCAGTAGTGTCTATGGGAAAGGCTGATAAGCCGGACTAGCACCACCTGGGACGTTTTATTAGTGTGTTCTCCTAGTTTTTTGTTTTAGAGCCTCATTTACAAAGAGATGGATTGTGCTAGTATATAGGGAAGGGACTTTTTATTTTACTCCTGCGGTAGTGGCATCACTGGCAAACGCTAGGCCTGTATATCTAAATATTCATTGTAAGCCATCCCCTGCCCCTTTTGTTACAATGGGGTACCGCTGATTTACTTATCACATATATTTCCTTTTGTTCACTGATCACTTGGGCCCTTGACACTTTTGTTTCATTGTACAGTCACGGTATGTCAGCTCTTGTGCCCAGTCACTTGCAATACTGTATGCATTGTGGAAATTTTCCATTGATAACTTGAAATGAAAATGCATTATCCTTGTTGGAAGCCCTACATCTGCTTGTTTCTCCTGCCAACAGTGCGACACCACAGCAGGAATGGAGAGCCACACTGTAGCCATCATGCCTTTTACGCATTATAATCTATGCAAAGGACTATGATTTGGAACAGCAGGGTAAAACGTGACCATACATTGTGCCAAGTGACCTACGGGGATTTATTTTTATATGTTTCTAAATGGGACTGGTTAAGAGAAGAGCAAAGTGATATTGAAAGTGCCACAGTGCTGGTCTTTTTTTGCTGTTGTTGGGTGTACAAGCTGCATTCTGATCTAATGTCCAAGTGAAATGTTCAGAGATAGATGAGTGCATGTTTATATGCATACAATGTAAGATCTTTGGGAAAAGTGCAGAAAAATAAACTAGCATTCTCGGTCTCCGAAGCACAGATGGAAGGCTGATCCTGGTGCAAGAGTTTACAAAAATGTGCAATACTGCCCACCGATCACCCTGCTGCTGTAGGAACCAGGAGCACGTGCAAAGGAAAAGCCCAGAGCTTTTATTGAACACACATGGGTTTTGTTGTTGTACTGACAGATGTGGTGACTCCTCGCTGGAATCCATTTTTAGTTTGTTAAAATTCTCTGTTGCCTTTCTTCTAGGTGCAAAAAAACAGGGACCACTTGTCTTTGTTTTATTAGTTATTGCTTGACCTACTGGGACCTCAAGGATGCAACATAGAGCCATCTCTTTGTAAAACATGTTGGCTTCAACTCCTACTCTTGTGCCGTGCTTTTTTTTTTCTGTTCATGTTATAGGTCAATTTACCATTCGTTTACTGGTAATATTAACAAGCCAACAAAACATGGACAAACGGAAGTGCAAAATGAAAATAAAGGAATACACACATCCATGTGTCATGGCGTAATACTAAATCTTGAAGGCCCCTAAATATTATTATTATTATTATTTATTGTTCTAGTGCCATTTATTCCATGGCGCTTTACATGTGAGGAGGGGTATACATAATAAAAACAAGTACAATAATCTTAAACAATACAAGTCATAACTGGTACAGGAGGAGAGAGGACCCTGCCCGCGAAGGCTCACAATCTACAAGTATTGTGCATAATATTAATGGGATTGTCTGGGACTTCAACAACCTATTTTTAGGATAGTTCGTCGTTGTCTGAGTGGTGGGAGGTGTGACACCTGGCATTCCCCCCGAGCAGCTGTTCCTGGTGTTTGTGGTGGCTGGAAGCGCTCAGTTACATGTTGATTAGAATAGGGGCGGGTTTGCAGTACCTGGTCGCGGCCACTATATAGTCGGTGCAGTACAGCTCCATAGAAGAGCAGTTCCAGATGCTTCTGACACCGGAAACAGTTGTTTGGTGGGCGTGCAACATAAAAGTCAATTTTTATTATTCAATATGAAAACCAATAAATAGGTCACAAAAAGAACCAAAAAAAACACCGTGCAAAAAAATCAAACCTATGGAAAAATAGGGGAATCCCTAGTAATGTATCTATGCCGTGACCTTCCTATCAGCGGGGGTTGGCACCCTATGGGAAAGGAATTGGCGCCCCCGCTCAACGACGGCTGCCCCTAGTGGCCCTAAGTCTATGATGAGCCAAAACCCTCCCCTGGTAGGGAATAAAGGGCATCTCTAGGTCTATACAATAATCACTCCTACGAAACTAAGGATAACCCTAATCCCCAAGTGTGTGTGCAAATAAAAACATATGATGAACACAATTGGCAATTGGTGGAAACATTATGCACATAAATCTTACTTAATCGATATCAATAGGGTAACCGTACAGTCTCAATACTCCATAGATATGGTTAACCCTTCAAACTGATAAGTACCAAGCCATAATGTCTGAAATTCAAGCCAAGCCCCGAAGGAAACCGAGGACATGACAAAGGTTAAATATAAGTAATGGTACTCATCCATGCAAGTCCACCCGCCACTTCCGCCTCAACGCGTTTCGCCCCTCTGGCTCATCAGGAGGCCCGATATATAGAAAGTGTTCCGATTCAAATATGATGCTTACCGATGGATATAATACCTCCGTTTAAATAGTCCCGCTGTTACCTCTCCCCACAATCTCTTCCGTTGCGCCAAACCGGAAGTGCCGTAGCCGCACAGTTGTGTGGGAAAATAGCCATCTGGTACAGATTTATTGACGATGTCTTTGTAATTTGGACTGGTACCAAGGAGTTGTTCGAGCAGTTTATGGGTTATTTAAATATTAATAACATAGGTATGAGATTCACATCAGAAATCCAGGGGGAAGAAATAGCTTTCCTGGATGTTAAGATTAAGAAAGAATCTGATGGTAGTTTGTCATCAAACATTTATCGTAAACCTACAAGCACAAATAAGCTCCTAAACTGGCAGAGTCATCACCCCGTTTCCCTTAAAAAAGGGATTCCTAGGGGTCAGTTTCTTAGGTTGCGAAGAAACTGTTCTGACAATAAAACCTTTAGGTGTCAAGCAGGAGACATGTACAATAGGTTTAAGGAAAAAGGGTATCCAGGACATGTGCTAGAGACAGCCTATGGGGTTGCGGAAAAGGAGGATAGAGAAAAGTTGCTGCAGGGGAAGAGTGGCAGAAACACACAACAATCCAAGAATGAGGTGATTAGGATCATTGGTACTTTTGATCATCAACACCAGAGCGTTAGAGATATTATTAACAAACACTGGGACATACTAAAAATGGACCCAGATCTCAGTGACGTTATAGGCGAGCGACCGAGTATTACATTCCGCAAGGGAAAGTCCATCAAAGATCTCCTGGTTCATAGCCACTATAAAAGACCAGTGGCAGGAGGTACTTGGCTGGATAGGAAACCATGTGGCTTCTATCGTTGTGGCCATTGCCAAATGTGCAAGTGGATGAAGCCAAACAAATCCTTTGAGAGTTCATCGTCGGGTAAAAAATTCTATCAGAGAGATTTCTCTAATTGTAAAACGACTGGTGTGGTCTATAAGGCTACCTGCCCTTGTCCGAAGGACTACGTGGGGAAGGCAAAACGTGAGTTCCGGAGAAGGGTGGGGGAACACTTGGGGGATATAAGGAACAATAGGGATACCCCCTTAGCTAAACATATGAGATCAGTCCATTGAGATCAACTGGACAGTATCCAATTTACGATCATTGAAGTGGTAATGCAGAACTGTAGAGGTGGAAACCAGGATAAATCTATCCTTAAAAGGGAATGTGAGTGGACATTTAGACTAGATTCACTGGTACCCAAAGGTCTGAATGAGCAAATATCTTTTGCTTGCTTCCTTTAGATTGGGTGTGTGACTCCTACCTTAAGGGTGTTTTCCCAGCTGGACTGTTTTAACATAGATATAGAATGGCTAATGGTTAAATACTGGACTAGAAAAATCCTCCCCCCGTGTTGGGGTTTTATATATTGATGTAACCTATTTGTAATAATAAAAATCCTTTGTTGGGTCCTTATTTATTTTTCCTCCCCCTCTTTTGATTTTTATACTCCATTTGGAACTGACTAAATCAGTAAAATAAGTCATCCTGCGAGCTTTATATGTGACTCATTTGACCTTGTTTGTTATTTATTAAGATTATGATAATGAGGATATATTTTGTATGGCTGCCTAAAAAATAATCTGGGGTAATTGAACAATGAGACCCAATTTAGGAGTCGTTTCCCTAATCTATCAATGCAGCGCCTTGATCTAACTTTGAGTCATTGGCACCTTTTAGGGTTAATGACTGTGTGACAGTCATTGGACTGCAGTCAACTAGAATCACGTAACTCGCAGGACGCATGCGCCATCGGCTATCCATTGAAATAACGGAGGATAGTGTCATAGCGCAGCTTTCTTCACTGCAATGGCTGCGCGTTTCATGGTGAGTCTGCGCAGTTTAATTCTGTGCGCTCCAGTTGGGGCATGCGCGGTGGAATTTTTCCCACACAACTGTGCGGCTACGGCACTTCCGGTTTGGCGCAACGGAAGAGATTGTGGGGAGAGGTAACAGCGGGACTATTTAAACGGAGGTATTATATCCATCGGTAAGCATCATATTTGAATCGGAACACTTTCTATATATCGGGCCTCCTGATGAGCCAGAGGGGCGAAACGCGTTGAGGCGGAAGTGGCGGGTGGACTTGCATGGATGAGTACCATTACTTATATTTAACCTTTGTCATGTCCTAATTGGTGCTCGGTTTCCTTCGGGGCTTGGCTTGAATTTCAGACATTATGGCTTGGTACTTATCAGTTTGAAGGGTTAACCATATCTATGGAGTATTGAGACAGGGTATATACACTAGATTCCTTGATAAGGCGTTGATCCAGGGAACTAGTCTGATTGCCGTATGTGGAGTCGGGAAGGAATTTTTTTCCCCATGGTGGAGTTACTCTTTGCCACATGGGGTTTTTTTGCCTTCCCCTGGATCAACATGTTAGGGCATGTTAGGTTAGGCTATGGGTTGAACTAGATGGACTTAGTCTTCCTTCAACCTTAATAACTATGTAATAACTATGTAACTATGTACGGTTACCCTATTGATATCGATTAAGATTTATGTGCATAATGTTTCCTGAAATTTTTTCAGTCCGGTTATGGCTAGTTTCTTAACAGGTCCAGTCAATTTAGATTCATGGTTGGAGGATGCGAACCAGGCCTTCAGTATAGACGGCTCTGGGGATAAAAACATTGGTACTCTTACACTTAAGAACACATTTAATGAGATATATGCAGGGTACAAAGAATATATAAAGTCCTGGTGGGAAATCAGGACATTGGAGAATTACATGAAAAATAGAATTATCCCTAGGGGATTTAGAATTGATATTACTCCTTCCCCAAGGACATCATCTCCAGAGGTACTGAATTTGTGGCTGAAAGAATCTATTGATTCATCTCTGAGGTTTATGCAGATCCTATTACTTGAAGAAAAGAAATTATTAGAGAAAGCAGCAGCTAATCTAAATAAATTGATTGAAAACGCCCAGAAATTTAAATCAGATCCAGACTTTAATAGGAGGGAGGGCTTATTGCAAACCTCAGTGGAAAAATATCAAGCCCTCCTTAAAGAAAGGAAACAGCTGCAATTTCAGAAAGATCTAAAAAACTTTGGGGAAAATAGGGCCTATAATTTTCAAAAAGACAGGGCCTCCGAATCTTCGTCATCAGATATAGAGACTTCTGATTCAGAAAGAATCGATCCACCAAATCGTGACACACATTTCTTTAGGAGTTTTCCACAAAGACAAAGATGGCAGGGCAAAAAACGAGGTGGCCATGGAAAGAGGGGGAGGGGTGGCATTGGAAACGGGGGAGAACAGAGAAATACACCTGGTGCGGCCCCCTCCTCATCTGTACCAGTGTCCTCCTCTTCATCTTCCTCTTTTTTTAGAGCAGGGTGCAAGGACGGGTTACTTCCTGAGAACCAAGTACAACTAAATAGGGGTCAGATTATTAACCTTTCCTCTTATTCTCTCTCGAGGACTGAAATTTATGTTTTACTTAAAGGGTTAAATTTTGTCCCAACAAACAAATTTAATTGTTTTGAAGGGGTTAAGGATATCAACCTGTTTTGCAGAAAATTAAAATGGAAAAAATTCTTTAGGTCAAATGATCGGGAAGAGTGTCGTAGGCTTGGTCTACAGGAGGAGGATCTCGAGGGTTATCAGGCTTTACTAGGCCTCATTAGTAGTGTTGAGCATTCCGATACCGCAAGTATCGGGTATCGGCCGATACTTGCGGGTATCGGAATTCCGATACCGAGATCCGATACTTTTGTGGTATCGGGTATCGGTATCGAAACAACATTAATGTGTAAAATACAACATTAATGTGTAAAATAAAGAATTAAAATAAAAAATATTGCTATACTCACCTCTCCGACGCAGCCTGGACCTCACCGAGGGAACCGGCAGCGTTGTTTGCTTAAAATGCGCGCGTTTCCTGCCTCCCGCGACGTCACGGCTTCTGATTGGTCGCGTGCCGCCCATGTGGCCGCGACGCGACCAATCACAGCAAGCCGTGACGTAATTTTGAGGTCCTGGAAGCTTAATTCTAGGCATTCAGGATTTTAAAATTACGTTCCGGCTTGTGATTAGTCGCGTCGCGGTCACATGGGCGACGCGACCAATCACAAGCCGTGACGTCACGGGAGGCAGGACACGCGCGCATTTTAAAATTACGTCACGGCTTGTGATTGGTTGCGTGCCGCCCATGTGGCCGCGACGCGACCAATCACAGCAAGCTGTGACGTAATTTCAGGTCCTGTATGCCTATTTCTGCATTCAGGACCTGAAATTACGTCACGGCTTGCTGTGATTGGTCGCGTCGCGGCCACATGGGCGGCACGCAACCAATCACAAGCCGTGACGTAATTTTAAAATGCGCGCGTGTCCTGCCTCCCGTGACGTCACGGCTTGTGATTGGTCGCATTGCCCATGTGACCGCGACGCGACCAATCACAAGCCGGAACGTAATTTTAAAATCCTGAATGCCTAGAATTAGGCTTCCAGGACCTCAATATTACGTCACGGCTTGCTGTGATTGGTCGCGTCGCGGCCACATGGGCGGCACGCGACCAATCAGAAGCCGTGACGTCGCGGGAGGCAGGAAACGCGCGCATTTTAAGCAAACAACGCTGCCGGTTCCCTCGGTGAGGTCCAGGCTGCGTCGGAGAGGTGAGTATAGCAATATTTTTTATTTTAATTCTTTATTTTACACATTAATATGGATCCCAGGGCCTGAAGGAGAGTTTCCTCTCCTTCAGACCCTGGGAATCATCAGGAATACCGTCCGATACTTGAGTCCCATTGACTTGTATTGGTATCGGGTATCGGTATCGGATTAGATCCGATACTTTGCCGGTATCGGCCGATACTTTCCGATACCGATACTTTCAAGTATCGGACGGTATCGCTCAACACTACTCATTAGTGAAAACACACAGAATTTGGAGAGTGGGAAGGGCCCCTTCACTACTTTAAAAAACAAAAGTACCCGTATGGCACCTCAGGGTGATTTAATGAATATTGATATTTTCCTGCAACTAGTGGAAAGAGACTTAAGAAAAATAAAAGGGTATAATTCAGACATAGAATTCAATCTAACAGAAGGAAAGAGAAGCCCTGGAGGTATTGAAAAGGAATGATCAGTTGATCATAAAGTCATCTGATAAAGGTGGTAATTTAATAATTATGGACCATGCAGAATACTGCAGAATGTGTAATGCCATCCTTCAGGATAGTGATACTTATGAGATTTTGAGAGTTGATCCAATGAATTCTTATAAGGCTGACCTGAAATCAATCCTTGATCTCGCCTTTACTGCAGATCTTATTTCAAAATCTGAATATGACTTCTTACTACCTGCCTTTCCCGTAGTGGCAACATTTTATACACTGCCCAAGATCCACAAGGGTTTGGACCCCTTGAAAGGACGTCCAATAGTGTCAGGGGTAAATTTATTAACACAAAATTGTGGGTTATACTTAGATGAGATACTGCGCCCTTTTGTAACATCTATTCCATCCTACCTAAGAGACACTTTGGATCTTTTGCAGAAACTGGTGGGCCTCCACGTGGAGAAAAGGGCTTGGCTGGCATCAATAGATGTGGAGGCCCTCTACAGTAATATACCACACAAAAAAGGAGTTGAGGGAGTTAACCACTTCCTGAGGCAAAGGTCAATAGCATGCAGTACACGCAATGAATTTGTCTTATCTCTTTTGGAGTTTACCCTCTCTCATAATGCCCTCACCTTTAATGGGAGGCACTACCACCAGCTCAGGGGCACTGCGATGGGGAGTCCATGTGCCCCATCGTATGCAAATTTGTTCCTGGGCTGGTGGGAGGAGACAATAGTGTTTGGGGAAGAGATGGAATGGTGGCACGAATTTATAGCCATCTGGTACAGATTTATTGACGATGTCTTTGTAATTTGGACTGGTACCAAGGAGTTGTTCGAGCAGTTTATGGGTTATTTAAATATTAATAACATAGGTATGAGACTCACATCAGAAATCCAGGGGGAAGAAATAGCTTTCCTGGATGTTAAGATTAAGAAAGAATCTGATGGTAGTTTGTCATCAAACATTTATCGTAAACCTACAAGCACAAATAACCTCCTAAACTGGCAGAGTCATCACCCCGTTCCCCTTAAAAAAGGGATTCCTAGGGGTCAGTTTCTTAGGTTGCGAAGAAACTGTTCTGACAATAAAACCTTTAGGTGTCAAGCAGGAGACATGTACAATAGGTTTAAGGAAAAAGGGTATCCAGGACATGTGCTAGAGACAGCCTATGGGGTTGCGGAAAAGAAGGATAGAGAAAAGTTGCTGCAGGGGAAGAGTGGCAGAGACACACAACAATCCAAGAATTAGGTGATTAGGATCATTGGTACTTTTGATCATCAACACCAGAGCGTTAGAGATATTATTAACAAACACTGGGACATACTAAAAATGGACCCAGATCTCAGTGACGTTATAGGCGAGCGACCGAGTATTACATTCCGCAAGGGAAAGTCCATCAAAGATCTCCTGGTTCATAGCCACTATAAAAGACCAGTGGCAGGAGGTACTTGGCTGGATAGGAAACCATGTGGCTTCTATCGTTGTGGCCATTGCCAAATGTGCAAGTGGATGAAGCCAAACAAATCCATTGAGAGTTCATCGTCGGGTAAAAAATTCTATCAGAGAGATTTCTCTAATTGTAAAACGACTGGTGTGGTCTATAAGGCTACCTGCCCTTGTCCGAAGGACTACGTGGGGAAGACAAAACGTGAGTTCCGGAGAAGGGTGGGGGAACACTTGGGGGATATAAGGAACAATAGGGATACCCCCTTAGCTAAACATATGAGATCAGTCCATGGAGATCAACTGGACAGTATCCAATTTACGATCATTGAAGTGGTAATGCAGAACTGTAGAGGTGGAAACCAGGATAAATCTATCCTTAAAAGGGAATGTGAGTGGACATTTAGACTAGATTCACTGGTACCCAAAGGTCTGAATGAGCAAATATCTTTTGCTTGCTTCCTTTAGATTGGGTGTGTGACTCCTACCTTAAGGGTGTTTTCCCAGCTGGACTGTTTTAACATAGATATAGAATGGCTAATGGTTAAATACTGGACTAGAAAAATCCTCCCCCTGTGTTGGGGTTTTACATATTGATGTAACCTATTTGTAATAATAAAAATCCTTTGTTGGGTCCTTATTTATTTTTCCTCCCCCTCTTTTGATTTTTATACTCCATTTGGAACTGACTAAATCAGTAAAATAAGTCATCCTGCGAGCTTTATATGTGACTCATTTGACCTTGTTTGTAATTTATTAAGATTATGATAATGAGGATATATTTTGTATGGCTGCCTAAAAAATAATCTGGGGTAATTGAACAATGCGACCCAATTTAGGAGTCGTTTCCCTAATCTATCAATGCAGCGCCTTGATCTAACTTTGAGTCATTGGCACCTTTTAGGGTTAATGACTGTGTGACAGTCATTGGACTGCAGTCAACTAGAATCACGTAACTCGCAGGACGCATGCGCCATCGGCTATCCATTGAAATAACGGAGGATAGTGTCATAGCGCAGCTTTCTTCACTGCAATGGCTGCGCGTTTCATGCTGAGTCTGCGCAGTTTCATTCTGTGCGCTCCAATTGGGGCATGCGCGGTGGAATTTTTCCCACACAACTGTGCGGCTACGGCACTTCCGGTTTGGCGCAACGGAAGAGATTGTGGGGAGAGGTAACAGCGGGACTATTTAAACGGAGGTATTATATCCATCGGTAAGCATCATATTTGAATCGGAACACTTTCTATATATCGGGCCTCCTGATGAGCCAGAGGGGCGAAACGCGTTGAGGCGGAAGTGGCGGGTGGACTTGCATGGATGAGTACCATTACTTATATTTAACCTTTGTCATGTCCTAATTGGTGCTCGGTTTCCTTCGGGGCTTGGCTTGAATTTCAGACATTATGGCTTGGTACTTATCAGTTTGAAGGGTTAACCATATCTATGGAGTATTGAGACTGTACGGTTACCCTATTGATATCGATTAAGTAAGATTTATGTGCATAATGTTTCCACCAATTGCCAATTGTGTTCATCATATGTTTTTATTTGCACACACACTTGGGGATTAGGGTTATCCTTAGTTTCGTAGGAGTGATTATTGTATAGACCTAGAGGTGCCCTTTATTCCCTACCAGGGGAGGGTTTTGGCTCATCATAGACTTAGGGCCACTAGGGGCAGCCGTCGTTGAGCGGGGGCGCCAATTCGTTTCCCATAGGGTGCCAACCCCCGCTGATAGGAAGGTCACGGCATAGATACATTACTAGGGATTCCCCTATTTTTCCATAGGTTTGATTTTTTTGCACGGTGTTTTTTTTGGTTCTTTTTGTGACCTATTTATTGGTTTTAATATTGAATAATAAAAATTGACTTTTATAGGGTAAGGTTATGATTTATAATTGTTGATTCATGCCCTTGAGTAATTGATTGGTATTTTAGTGTCTTGGGCGTGCAACATCCAGCACCCTCAGCAATCAGACATTAGGACATCAGTGTCTGAAGTCCTGGCCAACCCCTTTTAACTTTCCTACAAATTGAAATTTTAATAATCCCTATCAAAATCAGGGAGTAGTGCTTGAGCCCATTCCTACTTGCTTATATTTGGGGCACTCCTTGCTGTTATATGCTTGCTAGGTTAAGATCCTACAATGAGTTTATTATACTAAATACAGAAAGGTGAAGACATACATATTTAGCGTATTTCTGCTGCGGAAACTAAAACTACATGTTACCCACATATGACTGTATCACTAAAGTATTGTCAAAGCCAAATACCAAGAAGTATCAAAACCAAAGCAGCTTCATTTAAACAATGACATATCATAAAGAGACAAAAACGGCAACATACAATAACAGAAAGCATCACTGGAGTGTGGGTTTGTTTTTTTGGGGTGTGGCGCTTTAGGTGTTTGTGCAGCATTAGGCCGGGGTCACACATGCGTGTTTTACGGACGTAAGAGCGCAGAAACTACGTCCGTAAAACTCGCATTACATACGGCACAATGATTCTCAATGGGTCTAGTCCTATCAGGCGTATATTACGGATCCGTAATATACGGCGTTGTACGGGCATAGAAAATCGCAGCATGCTGCGTTTGTCAGCGTATTGCGCAAAAAAATCGCCAATGAAAGTCTATGGGGGCGAGAAAAATACGGATTCCACACGGACCAGCAGTGTGACTTGCGAGAAATACGCAGCGGTGTTAGTGAAAAGTCGGTAATTCAATTGCCGGCTTTTCATTTCTCCTGCACAAACCCGACAGGATATGAGACATGGTTTACATATAGTAAACCATTTCATATCCCCATTTTTTTTGCATATTCCACACTACTAATGTTAGTAGTGTGTATGTGCAAAATTTCAGCGCTGTAGCTGCTAAAATAAAGGGTTAAATGGCGGAAAAAATTGGCGTGGGCTCCCGCGCAATTTTCTCCGCCAGAATGGTAAAGCCAGTGACTGACGGCAGATATTAATAGCCAGGAGAGGGTCCATGGTTATTGGCCCCCCCGTGGCTAAAAACATCTGCCCCCAGCCACCCCAGAAAAGGCACATCTGGAAGATGCGCCTATTCTGGCACTTGGCCACTCTCTTCCCACTCCCGTGTAGCGGTGGGATATGGGGTAATGAAGGGTTAATGCCACCTTGCTATTGTAAGGTGACATTAAGCCAGATTAATAATGGAGAAGCGTCAATTATGACACCTATCCATTATTAATCCAATTGTTTGAAAGGGTTAAAAAACACACACACGATTTAAAAGTATTTTAATGAAATAAACACAGCGGTTGTTTTAATAATTTATTGCTCTCTCAATCCATTTGCAGGCCCTCGCTTGGCAAAATAATAAACACACAATATACATACCTTCTGATGTCCTATCACGTCCAACGAGGTAATCCATCTGAAGGGGTTAACTAATATTACAGGCACGAGCTGCGATAAACCACTCGCTCGTGCCTGTAATCCCCGGGTGCTGAAAGGAAAGCTGGATCTGTACTTACATTGAGTCGCGGTGATGCGCCCCTGCTGGATGTTCTCATGAACTGCAGCCTGGGAACTTTTTCCCACGCTCCAGGTCATATGAGGACATCCACCAGGGGGCGCATCACCGCGACTGAAGGAAATGTAGGTCAATTACCTACATTTCATTCATTCGCCGGGGAATTACAAGCACGAGCACACAGCTGCATTAGCAGGGCTCCTGCCTGTAAAATATTTTAACCCCTTCAGATGGATTACCTCGTGGGACGTGACGGTTCAGCTGAGGGTATGTATCTTGTGCGTTTATTATTTTGCCAAGCGAGGGTCTGCAAATGGATTGAGAGAGCAATAAATTATTAAAACAACCGCTGTGTTTATTTCATTAAAATACTTTTAAATCATGGTGTGTGTGTTTTTTAACCCTTTCAAACAATTGGATTAATAATGGATAGGTGTCATAATTGACGCTTCTCCATTATTAATCTGGCTTAATGTCACCTTACAATAGCAAGGTGGCATTAACCCTTCATTACCCCATATCCCACCGCTACAGGGAGTGAGAAGAGAGTGGCCAAGTGCCAGAATAGGCGCATCTTCCAGATGTGCCTTTTCTGGGGTGGCTGGGGGCAGATGTTTTTAGCCACGGGGGGGCCAATAACCATGGACCCTCTCCTGGCTATTAATATCTGCCGTCAGTCACTGGCTTTACCATTCTGGCGGAGAAAATTGCGCGGGAGCCCACGCCAATTTTTTCCGCCATTTAACCCTTTATTTTAGCAGCTACAGTGCTGAAATTTTGCACATACACACTACTAACATTAGTAGTGTGGAATATGCAAAAAAAAATGGGGATATGAGATGGTTTACTGTACGTAAACCATGTCTCATATCCTGTCGGGTTTGTGCAGGAGAAATGAAAAGCCGGCAATTGAATTACCGGCTGTTCACAGATATCACGCTGAATGAAATCTATATACAGAAAATATATATATATATGTGTCTCAATGACATATATATATACACTCACCGGCCACTTTATTAGGTACACCATGCTAGTAACGGGTTGGACCCCCTTTTGCCTTCAGAACTGCCTCAATTCTTCGTGGCATAGATTCAACAAGGTGCTGGAAGCATTCCTCAGAGATTTTGGTCCATATTGACATGATGGCATCACACAGTTGCCGCAGATTTGTCGGCTGCACATCCCAAAGATGCTTCATACAAGGCAGGATGGATCCATGCTTTCATGTTGTTTACGCCAAATTCTGACCCTACCATCCGAATGTCGCAGCAGAAATCGAGACTCATCAGACCAAGCAACGTCTTTCCAATCTTCTACTGTCCAATTTCGATGAGCTTGTACAAATTGTAGCCTCAGTTTCCTGTTCTTAGCTGAAAGGAGTGGTACCCGGTGTGGTCTTCTGCTGCTGTAGCCCATCTGCCTCAAAGTTCGATGCACTGTGCGTTCAGAGATGCTCTTAGGCCTACCTTGGTTGTAACAGGTGGCGATTTGAGTCACTGTTGCCTTTCTATCAGCTCGAACCAGTCTGCCCATTCTCCTCTGACCTCTGGCATCAACAAGGCATTTCCGCCCACAGAACTGCCGATCACTGGATTTTATTTCTTTTTCGGACCATTCTCTGTAAACCCTAGAGATGGTTGTGCGTGAAAATCCCAGTAGATCAGCAGTTTCTGAAATACTTAGACCAGCCCTTCTGGCACCAACAACCATGCCACGTTCAAAGGCACTCAAATCACCTTTCTTCCCCATACTGATGCTCGGTTTGAACTGCAGGAGATTGTCTTGACCATGTCTACATGCCTAAATGCACTGAGTTGCCGCCATGTGATTGGCTGATTAGAAATTAAGTGTTAACAAGAAGTTGGACAGGTGTACCTAATAAAGTGGCCGGTGAGTGTATATATACTGTATATATGTTTTCCCGAACATTTGAGCTCATAAATCCATTAGATGTCGGTTTTGCAAGCCTGCGCGAAAATCTCACAGTACGGATGCCATACGGATTACATACGGAGGATGCCATGCGCAAAATACGCTGACATACCCTGACTACGGATCAATATTTTGGGAACATTTCTCCGTATTACGGCCGTAGTACGGACGTATAATACGTGGCGTATTGTCTTACGCCAAGTGTGACCCCAGCCTTAAACGGAGTGGTTCTACCTGCCCTCAGTCTTATACTTACCAGCCGCCGTCTTCATCTTTCACCACCGCCGCTCCGGTCAATCTCCAGCAGTTTGTGACCTGACGGATTGTTCCAGCTGGTGAGTAAAATACTAAGGGAATGGAACTTACATTAGTGGCACCACTCCAGCACTCTAATAAACAAAAATGCTGGAGTGGTGCTTTCATTTACTGAATAGGTGCAGAAAATCTGCAATAGTGATGAGCAAGTGTTCTCGTTACTTAGGTGACCTCCGAGTATTTGCTCGGAGGTTTAGTTTTCATCGCGGCAGCTGAATGATTTACAGCTACTAGTCTGCTTGATTACATGTGGGGGGATTCCCTAGCAACAGGTCAACCCCCACATGTACTCAGCCTGGCTAGTAGCTGTAAATCATTCAGCTGCCGCGATGAAAACTAAATCTCCGAGCAGTCATAAATACTCAGAGGTCACACGAGTAACGAGAACACTTGCTCATCACTAATCTGCAACATCAAAAACTCAACAAACACTCATCATGGGAACATAGCCTTAGCCTCAGTAGAGGTGGAGGTCGATACAGCCAAACTGCTCAAGTGCTGTAGCTGGTACTTGTGTTGCTGACTCTTGCAGCAGATATGCTACAACTTTTCATGTTTGAACAGTCATTCTGTGCTCACAGGCTCACTTTATATGGCTTTATTCAGAAGTCCGTGTTGTATCTTTTTTTTTTTTTCCACAGATACAATACCTACCCATTAAAATCTAATGTCTGTTCACAACTTTGTAATCTATTTCTTTAGCCGTAAAAAAATACTGACAAAAATAAACACATGGAAGATATACTGATGCACACCAGTACCATTTTTTCACATACATGTTTAAACATGGACGTGTGAATGAGGCCTAATGGTCTAAACACGTCTGCCTATCTTTTATTAGATGGGTCTAAAGGGAAAATAAATTGTTTTAGAGAACCAATGAATTTATATATATTTTAAATGTACGGTATTTACTTCTGCTATTGGGTTGTTTATGCTTTATTCAACAGAGCCTTTTATGACACTCGTGCTACTTAAAAGAGACAGCACACGTTAGCTAGGGTTTACACTTCCATCAAGTTCTGTCATTGCTAACCCCCTTCCAAGCTTAGGCCGGCGTCACACTCCGTATGAAAATACGGTCCATTTTTTACGGCCGTAATACGCAGAAATGTTCCCAAAATAGTGATCTGTATGTCATCCGTAGGCAGGGTGTTGCAGCGTATTTTGCGCATGGTATCCTCCGTATGTAGTCCGTATGGCATCTGCACTGCGATAATTTCTCGCAGGCTTGCAAAACCGACATCTAATGGATTTATGTGCTCAAATGTTCGTTAAAACATATATACAGTGTATATATATATATATATATATATATATATATATATATCATTGAGCTTTTGCTATCTCCTTCCCAAACCCGACATGATATGAGACATGGTTTACATACAGAAAAACAATCTCATATCCCTTTTTTTTTGCATATTCCACACTACTAATGTTAGTAGTGTGTATGTGCAAAATTTGGGCCCTCTAGCTATTAAATTAAAGGGTTAAATTGGATAAAATTGGCGTGGGCTCCCGCGCAATTTTCTCCGCCAGAGTGGGAAAGCCAGTGACTGAGGGCAGATATTAATAGCCTAGAGAGGGTCCATGGTTATTGGCCCCCCTGGCTAAAAACATCTGCCCCCAGCCACCCCAGAAAAGGCACATCTGGAAGATGCGCCTATTCTGGCATTTAGCCTGACTCTTCCCATTCCCGTGTAGCGGTGGGATATGGGGTAATGAAGGGTAAATGTCACCTTGCTATTGTAAGGTGACATTAAGCCAGATTAATAATGGAGAGGCGTCAATTATGACACCTATCCATTATTAATCCAATAGTACGAAATGGTTAATAAAACACACACACATTATTACAAAGTACTTTAAAGGGAACCTGTCACCTGAATTTGGCGGGACCAGTTTTGGGTCATATGGGCGGGGTTTTCGGGTGTTTGATTCACCCTTTCCTTACCCGCTGGCTGCATGCTGGCCGCAATATTGGATTGAAGTTCATTCTCTGTCCTCCGGAGTACATGCCTGCACAAGGCAATCTTGCCTTACGCAGGCGTGTACTATGGAGGACAGAGAATGAACTTCAATCCAATATTGCAGCCAGCATGCAGCCAGCATGCAGCCAGCGGGTAAGGAAAGGGTGAATCAAACACCCAAAAACCCCGCCCATATGACCCAAAACTGGTCCCGCCAAATTCAGGTGACAGGTTCCCTTTAATGAAATAAAGACACAGGGTGTTTTAATATTTTATTAGACTCTTAATCCACCTGAAGACCCTCGTTCCGTTGTTCAGTCAGTCCCACAATGTAAATCCATCTGAAGGGGTTAAAGCATTTTACACCCAGGAGCTCTACTAATGCAGTGCTCATGGCTGTAAAACCCCAGGGAATGAATGGAAAGCAGGGGAATGTCCTGTAGTTACCTTGAGTCACGGTGATGCGCCCTCTGCTGGATGTCCTCATATGAACTAGAGCGTGGGAATTTTTCCGTGTGTAATCCGTATTTTTCTCGCCCCCATAGACTTTCATTGGTGATTTTTTTTTTGCGCAATACAGTGACAAATGCAGCATGCTGCGATTTTCTACAGCCGTACAAGACCGTATAATACGGATCAGTAAAATACGGCAGATAGGAGCTGGGCCATAGAGAATCATTGTACCGTATGCAATCCGTATTTTCTGCACCTCTCATACGTCCGTAAAACTCGCTAGTGTGACGCCGGCCTTAGACATATAGGTAGGTCTAAGGTTGTTGGCCCCTGTTTGCTGTGGGCTCCTGCGCTGAACCTGCATCTTTTCTGGCACATGGCAGCTGATTTCATTAGCTGACATGTAACCTAACAGCCGTGGGTGGAATCATGATTTACCCATGGCTGCTAACTTGTTAAATGGTACTGTCAATCTCTGATAGCGGCATTTAACATGATCGCGCCCGTCGGCACCCATGTCACATGACTGCGGGTCATCGATGGGCTGGCATGACTCTGCAGGAGACCCCTGTGGTTGTCATAGCTATGAGTGCCGCCCGGCGGTCAGAGCTCATAGCAAGTGAGCATTTCTGCTACTCAGAGCAGAGCTGAAGCTCTGATCTGTGTAGGACAGGGGTGATCGGATGATCGCAGCTTCTAGTCTCCCATGGAGACTTGAAGCAAGTGTTAAGTAAAAAAAAAATAAAAAATAAAAATATATAAAAGTTTAAATCACCCCCCTATTCAAAATAAAACAAAAAAGTACACATATATGGTATCGCTGTGTTCAGAAGCTCCCGATCTATCAATATATAAAAAGAATACGGAAAATGGTGTAAATGAGAAAAAATCAAAACGCCAGAAATACGTTTTTTTGATCGCTGCAACATTTGCATTAAAATGCAATAATGGGCGATTGAAAGATCTTGTCTACACCAAAGTGGTATCTATAAAAGCGTCAGCTCTGCACGCAAAAAATAAGCCCTCGCCCAGCCACAGATCACAAAAAATGGAGACGCTATGGGTCTCGGAAAACGGCAATTTTTTTTTTTGTTTGTTTTGAGAAACTTTGGATTTTTTTTCTCCATTTAAATAAAAAAGAACTTAGAAATGTTTGGTATTTACGAACTTGTAACGACCTGGAGAATCATATTGGCACCTCTGTTTTAGTATTTAGTGAACATGGTAAAAACCAAAGCCCCAAAAAACAATTGTGGAATTGCACTTTTTTTTTTTTTGCAATTTCACCACACTTTGAATTTTTTTCCCGTTTTTCAGAACACGATATGGCAACACCAATTATGTAATTCAAAAGTAAAACTCGTACCGCAAAAAAACAGGCCCCCACATGGCCATATTGATGGAAAAGTAAAGAGTTATAGCTCTGGGAAGAAGGGGAGCGAAAAGATTGAAACTCAAGCAGGAAAAACCAAGGTGGCGATGGGGCTAATGGAGGCCCGTGTCTTCTTTTCTGTAGAGTAGCTGTATTGGAAACTACAACAGGTCGCCACAGTGTAACAATTTCTTTTTCTGGGGCACAGAAATGTGAAGACTTCCAGCCAATATTAAACCACTGCCTGAGGCGGATGCAGGGTGTTTTATAGTCTTTGGATTTCAATAAAGAACAAGACTCCTGATCGGAAGTGATGTGCGGCCATTTATAAGGATAGATGGGATGCATGCGCAATAGCGGCTAATCGTAAAAACATCTTTGCAGTCACTAGCTGACGTACAGCCGTGCTTTCCCCTGATGTGGAAGTGACCGTTGCCGAAAAAGAAAACCTTTATCAGCCTGCGCTGTGATCGTACAGCAGAGCAATGATGCATTTGCAGCGAGTCTCTGCATTATTAAGGTAGAGGGCCTAATATGTTGCTTGGTTTACAATGTGCTACAATGTTAAGACTAAATTCATACATCCATGTGTCTGGTCCAAGTAAGGACTGGCCGGGGATCTCCGGACCTGAAACCCTGATATGGGAATGCAGCGCAAAGCATGGGTTTGACACTCATTTTCTAACACTATAAAAATATGGTATCACTGTAAACAGTAATCTGCAGAATTAAGTTATTGGTGTAAGCTATACCACACTATCGGTCCCATAAAAAAAATTGCAAAAAGAGTTGCTCTTTTCCATGCCTTTCCATTGGAAAAAAAGTACACAATACAGTATATATACCCTATGGCTACTTTCACATTAGCGTCGTGCACTGCACGTCGCTATGCGTCGTTTTGTAGAAAAAACGCATCCTGCAAAAGTGCTTGCAGGATGCATTTTTTCTCCATAGACTTGCATTAGCGACGCAGTGCGACGGTTGCGTCGTGTTGCGTCGGTCCGTCGCCACCAAAAAACCTCCCTATGGGAGGTGGAGCCGCATATTCATCACTGTAATGGGCGGCACCACGTGACCGCTCATACAGGAGAAGCTGCGGTGCGGAGAGGACGCATCGAGGGAGCCGGGTGAGTTTTTTTTTTCTAGCGGGCGGGCGCACAGGGGGTGGGAGGGGGGTGGTGACAGGGATCTTTATTTTAAACACCAAAAAAAAAAAAGATTTTTCATATCTTCTCTCCAGCGAACTCTGCTGGAGAGAAGAAATGAATGGCGGCTTCAGCACCAGATGCAGGGGACAGCGCTTATCTCTAGCGCTGTCTCCTGCATGGTTCGTGTGGTACCCAGTCGGCACACTGCTGCCGCACGTGTGCCACACTGATGTGCCACGTGAGCACACGGACACTCGGACACGGATAACTCCGGTACCGATTTTTCCAGTACCAGAATTATCTGGATGTGTGGGACAGGCCTTACACCTAATGGAGCTTTTATGACATCCCATTGCAAATCCAAAAGCAATAATATGGAGATGGTTTCCCCTTTGTAACTATATCCTCTTCCACGGTCTTGGTATGGTTTTGTATAGGGTTTTGGACTGTATCTTTGAATGTTTGCACAGTCATCCTGAAGAGCATTTTATTATTATAGCAACTTTATTCCTTTACAATTATGAACAATACAAGTCATGACTGGTGCAGGAGAAGAGGACCCTGCCTGTGAGGGCTCACAATCTACAAGGGATGGGTGAGGCTATAGTAGGTGAGAGCTGGTCATGCAACGGTGTGGAGCGATGGTTATTGTAGGTTGTAGTTGTTGATAGAGGTAGGTCTTCAGGTTTCTTTTGAAGGTTTCCACGGTAGGCAAGAGTCTGATATGTCGGGGTAGAGTTCCAGAGTAGGATGGATGCACAGGAAAAAACGCTCGCAATTGTGGGAAAAGAAGATAAGAGGGGAGTAGACAAGGCGATCTTGTGAGTACCAGAGGTTGTGTGCAGGTAAGTACCAGGAGACTAGGTCACAGGTGTAGAGGAGACAGATTGTTGATGGCTTTGTATATCATGGTTATTGTTTTGAATTGGAGTCTGTGGGCAATGGGGAGCCACTGAAGGGATCAATGCGGAGCCAGTGAAGGGATTGGCAGAGAGGAGAGGACAGGGAATACCGGGAGGACGGGTGAATTAGTTGGGCAGCAGGGCTTAGGATAGATTGAATGGGTACAAGAATGTTAGAAGGGAGGGCACAGAGCAGGAAGTTGCAGTAGTCAATGCGGGAAATGAGGGCATGCACTAGTGTTTTTGCAGATTCTTGGTAAAGGAATTTATGAATTTGGTAAATATTTTTGATGTGGAAAGGGCTTGGATATGTGGTTTGAAAGAGAGAGCAGAATCAAGGGTTATCCTGAGACAGTGAACTTGCGGGACTGGTGATAGGGAACAGCCACTGAATTTGATGGATAGGTCTGATGGTGGGGGTTCAGTGAGCTGGAGGAAAGATGATGAATTCTTATATGCTTAGTCCATGTTAAGTTTTAGGAATCGAGCAGAGAAGAAGGATGAAATAGACAGACATTTTTGGGTTTCTGGTTAGTAATGAGGTGATATCGGGTCTAGAGAGGTAGATCTGTCTGTCATCAGCACAGGGATGATATTGAAAGCCGTGGGACTCTTATGAGCTGTCCCAGGCCAAAGGTCTCGATGGAGAAAAGCAGGGATCCTAGTACTGAACCTTGGGGGACACGGACAGGAGGTGAGATGAAGTAGTGTGTGAATGGGAGACACTGAATGTCCGTTCTGTTAAGAATGAAGAGATCCAAGATAGGACCATGTGTGTGATGCCAAGAGATAAGAGAATCTAGTAAGGGAATGGTCCACTGTGTGGAAAGCAGAGAACAGGTGCAAGAGGAGGAGAACTGAGTAGTGTCACTTGGATTTGGCGGTTAGTATGGCATTGGTGACTTTAGTAAGGGCAGTTTTGGTCAAGTGATGCGTTCAGAAGCCAGATTGTAACAGGTCAAAGAGGCAGAGGTGGGAGGACAGTTCAATATAGACATAGTGTTACAGTAGTTTTGAGGCATAGGAGAGAAGTGATAAGGAGCGATAGCTAGACACAGGATAGGCCAAGGGAGGTCTTTTTGAGGATGGGTGTGATAAAGGCATGTTTAAAGCATGATGAGACGACACCAGTTGTTAGTGATAGGTTGAAGAGATAGGTTAGGGTTAGGATGAAGACTGGTTAGGTTTGTGGTGAGGTCGGATGGGATCGGGTCAAGTGCACAAGTGGTGAGATGTCATCTGGAGACTTGAAAGAAACAAATGTATCTTCTGTAATGGCACTAATGTTGGTTGAGAGGGCCTGACTTGCAATCTCTGCTCTAGTTCATCCACAGGTGTTAGATGGAGTTGAGGTCAGGGCTCTGTATGTTCAGTTAAGTTCTTCCTCACAAAACTCCCCCAACCATGCCTTTATTGACTTTGCTTTGTGCCCTGTTGTACAGTCATGCTGTACAATATAAGAGCCTTCCCTAAACTTCCCACAAATTTGGGATCTGCAATTGTCAAAAATGTCTTGGTATGCTGAAGTATTGAGATTTCCTTTAATTAGAACTAATGGGCCTAAGGCTACTTTCACACATCAGGTTTTTGAGGTCAAGCTGAATCTGGCGACTTTTGAAAAAAACTGATCCATTGCAAATTGTGAAAAACTGATGCAACGGATCTGTTTTTTTGCCGGATCCGACTAGCTGATATCCGGGCACTTGCTGGTCCGGGGAGGGGGAGGAGAGAGAGAGAACGAACTCCAGAATAGAAAATGCTGCTACGGGGCATGCTCAATTGAAAAAAACGGAATTCGCTCTTTCATTATAGCAAACTCAGGACACCCCCAAATCCGTCGCTGTGCGTTTTTTCGAAGGCCAAAAAAAACGTTACTATGTTCGTTTTCTCCGGCCACCAGAAAACAAATTTTCGACAGATCCGGTGAAAAACGAATGAAACGTGAGGCTGTCCGGCGCAAATACAAGTCGATGAGAAAAAACTGGATCCGGCAGCAACTTTGCCTGATCGGTTTTTTTTTTCAAAATTCGCTGGATTAAGCCTCACGGCATAAACCTGATGTGTGAAAGTAGCCTAAGGCTGCTTTCACACATCAGGTTTTTTGTTTCAGGCACAATCCGGCAGTTTTTTAAAAAAACAGATCCGTTTTTTTTACGCGGGATCCGTTTTTTTCCCATACAGTTGTATTAGTGCCGGATTGTGCCTGAAGGACATGCGTTTCATCCGTTTTGTGCCAGATCCGTCCCTTCAGGCTTTTTTGCCAGACACAAAAAACGTTGACTGCAACGTTGAATGCAATAAACGCATGGAACGGATGTGTGAATGAACGGTTCCGGCTACTGAATCCGTTTTTTACACATTGAGCATGGCCAGAAGCTTTGTTTTTGACTCTGGCAAAAAAAATGTTTTTCCTATGCTAACTAAATCACATAATCTTATAAATGTGTCCCTGCTGTGAACTGTGTAATGGCTGTGTCTGACTGTACAGGGACATGGTCTGATCATACCACAGCTCCTGTCAGTAGTAACAGCGACATCTATATGGTTGAAAGAAGGAAGGGTCTACCTTTATCCCCTTCACCACATGAGCCGTACATGTACGGCGCATGTCGTGTCTCTCCCTTTGATGTGGCCTCTGGTGCTGAACCCACAACTTTATCGGCACGTCAGCTGTTTTGAATAGCTGACAAGTGCCCCTAACAGCTGTGGGTAGAATCTCGATCCACCCGTGGCTGTTAACCTGTTAAATTCCACTGTTAATCTCTGACAGTGAGTGGCATTTATCTACTAATCCCGCCCATCGACAGGCATAATGGTCTGAAAACATGTCTGCCTATCTTTTATTAGATGAGTCTAAAGGGAAAATACATTGTTTTAGAGAAACATTTAATTGAGATATATATGGTATATTTTTTAAATGTACAGTATTTACTTCTGCTATTGGGTTGACTGTGCTTTGTTGAACAGTGCCTTTTATGACACTCGTGCTACTTAAATCAGGGACAGCACACGTTAAGCTAGGGTTTACATTTCCATTAAGTTCTGTCATTGTTAACCCCTTTCTAACCTTAGACGTATAGGTACTAGTGATGAGCGAATATATTCGTTGCTCGGGTTTTCCTGAGCACGCTCCGGTGGTCTCCAAGTATTTGTGACTACTCGGAGATTTAGTTTTCCTTGCTGCAGCTGCATGATTTGCGGCTACAAGACAGCTTGATTACATGTGGGGATTCCCTAGCAACCAGGCAAACCCCACATGTACTCAGGCTGGCTAGCAGCCGTAAATCATGCAGCCGAGTCAACAAAAACTAAATCTCTGAGCACTTACAAATACTCGCTCATCACTAATAGGTATGTCTAAGGTTGTCATCCCGTTTGCTGTGGGCTCCTGTGCTGAACCTGCATTTTTTCTGGCACATGTCAGCTGATTTCATTAGCATAATTAAAAACTTCAGCTCTGCACGCAAAAAATAAGCACTCACCCAGCCCCAAATCAGTAAAAAATGGAGACGCTACGGGTCTCTGAAAATTACTAAATTTTTTTATTTATTTTTTTAGCAAACTTTGGATTTTTTTTTTCACCACTTACCTAGACATGTTTGGTGTATATGAACTTTGGTGAACTATGAACTATGACCTGGAGAATCATAACAGCCAAGCAGGGCCGGACTGGCCATCGGGCACTTCCGGCAAATGCCAGAAGGGCCGGTGTCAGTAGTGGGCCGCTGCACTCTGCCCCACTCCCCCCCGCCAGTGCCGCAGCCGCCGCACTCTTCCCCTCCCCCCCGCCAGTGCCGCCGCCGCATTCAACTATACCGGCGTCTATGACGCCGGTACAGTTCAATGCAATGATGGAGGAGAGAGTGTCCGCTGACGCTCCCTCTCCAATCATTCCCCGCTCTGCCTCTGACACTGCGGGTGCGCGATGACGTCATATCATTGCGCACCTGCTGTGTCCCGGGCAGACTGCAGCCGCCGAGACAGGAGCCAGGAGCAGCGCGGGCAAGAGGAAAGGTGAGGAGAGTGCTTTTTTTTTTTTTTTTTTTAACTGGACTGTGGAGCCATTATCGGGGGGATGAGATGTGGGTTGTGCTGTATATACCACTGTGTGGGCTGTGCTGTATATACCACCGTGTGGGCTGTGCTGTGTATATACCACCGTGTGGGCTGTGCTGTGTATATACCACCGTGTGGGCTGTGCTGTGTATATACCACCGTGTGGGCTGTGCTGTGTATATACCACCGTGTGGGCTGTGCTGTGTATATACCACCGTGTGGGCTGTGCTGTGTATATACCACCGTGTGGGCTGTGCTGTGTATATACCACCGTGTGGGCGGTGCTGTGTATATACCACCGTGTGGGCGGTGCTGTGTATATACCACCGTGTGGGCGGTGCTGTGTATATACCACTGTGTGGGCTGTGCTGTATATACTACTACGCGGGCTGTGCTGTATACTACTACGCGGGCTGTGCTGTATACTACTACGCGGGCTGTGCTATATTATGCAGGCTGTGCTATATACTATGCAAGTTGTGCTATATTATATGCCGGCTTTGATATATACTATGGGAGGTATATTATATTCTATGGGGGAGGCCGTGTTATATACTATGTGGCTGTGTTATATACTATTGTGGGGGTATATTCTACTCTATGGGGGAGGCTGTGTTATATACTATGGGGGGTATATTATATTCTATGGGGGAGGCTGTCTTATATACTATGGGGGGCTGCATTATATTCTATGGGGGGCTACATTATATATTATGGGGAGGTGGGCTGTATTATATTCTATGGGGGCTGTATTAGATTTTATGAGGGATGATTGCATCATACTCTTTGATGGGGCTGCATTATATTCTATGGGGAGGTGGGCTGTATTCTATTCTATTCGGGGCTACATTATATTCTATGGGGGGCTGTATTATATTTATATTCTATGAGTGGTGATTGCATCATACTCTATGGGGGTTACATTATACTCTGGGGTGGCTGCATTATACTCTGAGGTGGCTGCATTATACTCTGTAGGGTGGTGGCTGCATTATACTGTATGTGGGCTTAATTATACTGTATCGAGGACTATGGGGAATACGTTATACTATATGAAGAACTATGGGGTGCATTATACTATAGGAAGTGAATTGTACTACATGGATGACTATGGCGGTGCATTATACTATATGGAGCACTATGAGGAGTGTATTATGCTCTATGGGAGTGTATTATGCTCTATGGAGGACTGAGCAGTATATTTTAATATATGGAGGACTATAGGGAGTGTATTATACTATATGGAGGACTGTGGTGCACATTATAAGATATGGAGGACTATGGGGTGTATTTTACTAAACAAGTAAAATGCTGCATACTCAGATTCTTCTCAGCAGCACATCGCCGGTGTAAACTGTAGATGTGCTGCTGATAACATGATACTGTATGGTGATCTGTTAGTGATCTATTAGTGATGGTTCTGTCCCATCATTATTCCTCAGACGGTGGAAAGAGGCTGGGAAACAAGCGTTGAACAACTTCTGTATTGTCGATCAAACTCATTTAGCGACCTGAACTCCGCGCATGTAAATACAACCGAAATGCTTTTGTGTGATGTGCAATATGTTAGCATTTGGGGCCCCATTTTAAACTTTGCCTAGGGCCCCACTTTGCCTAAAACCAGCCCTGCCTACAAATATACAAAGATATTATACAGTCACCATGTGACAAGTGGGCCTGTGTAACTTCAAATGCCAGGGCTGAATTTTAGTCCCAGTCCGGCCCTGCAGCCAAGTAATGGCCTCTGGCTCGGCCTGTTACTGTGGCCTGTTAGCATATAAAAAAAGTATTTTTAAGATATTAATAAAACTTTTCACTATGAGGGCTCACTGAAATCAAGCTCTCATACAGCAAAAAATTACAGCTCTCAGAATGTGATGAATCAAAACAGTTTAGCGCTTTGGGCCAAAAAAAAGTATGTCCCGGAAGTATTTCGCCGTGTTCATGGACATAGTGCGCCGGCGCATGCGCACTAATGCTTTTCGGCTTTGCCCGCAATTGGGCAAAGCATATTGCGCGTGCGCAAGGCAAGATTGCCTTGCGCAGACATGTACTATGGAGGGCAGAGAATGAACTTCAATACAATATTGCGGCCAGCATGCAGCCAGCGGGTAAGGAAAGGGTGAATCAAACACCCGAAAACCCCGCCCATATGACCGAAAACTGGTCCCGCCAAATTCCGGTGACAGGTTCCCTTTAAGCAAACTCTATGGCGGCTTTCATATGTCTTGCACAGAGGAGAGGCCTCTGTCGGGCCACTCTGCCATAAACGCCCGACTGGTGGAGGGCTGCAGTGATAGTTCACTTTCTGGAACTTTCTCCCATCTCCCTACTGCATCTCTGGAGCTCAGCCACAGTGATCCTGGGGTTCTTCTTTACCTCTCTCACCAAGGCTCTTCTCTCACGATTGCTCAGTTTGGCTAGATGGCCAGGTCTAGGAAGACTTCTGGTGGTCCCAAACTTTTTCCATTTAAGGATTAGGAACCTTGAGTACTGCAGAAATTCTTTTGTAACCTTGGCCAGATCTGTGCCTTGCCACAATTCTGTCTCTGAGCTCCTTGGCCCGTTCCTTTGACCTCATGATTCTCATTTGGTCTGACATACACTGTGAGCTGTGAGGTCTTATATAGACAGGTGTGTGCCTTTCCAAATCAAGTCCTATCAGTTTAATTAAACACAGCTGGACTCCAATGAAGGAGTAGAACCATCTCAAGGAGGATCACAAGGAAATGAACAGCATGTGACTTAAATATGAGTGTCTGAGCAAAGGGTCTGAATACTTAAACTGAAATATCATATGGTTATTTCTTTTTAATAAATATGCGCAATTTCTACATTTCTGTTTTTTTTTTTCAGTCAAGATGGGGTGCAGAGTGTACAGGATGGGCCATTTATATTGATACACCTAAATAAAATGGGAATGGTTGGTGATATACTAATGTGCCACAAACAGGAAGTTGATATGGGAGGGGAACAACTTTTCAAGATGGGTGGTGACCATGACGGCCATTTTGAAGTTGGCCATTTTGGATCCAACTTTATTTTTTCCAATGGGAAGAGGGTCATGTGACACATCAAACTTATTGAGAATTTCACAAGAAAAACAATGGTGTGCTTGGTATTAACATAACTTTATTCTTTCTTGAGTTATTTACAAGTTTATGACTACTTATAAAATGTGTTAAAGTGCTGCCCATTGTGTTGGATTGTTTATGCAACTCTCTTCTCCCACTCTTGACACACTGATAGCAACACCGCAGAAGTTTGATGTGTCACATGACCCTCTTCCCCTTGGAAAAAATAAAGTTGGATCCAAAATGACCGACTTCAAAATGGCCGCCTGGGTCACCACCCATCTTGAAAAGTTTTCCCCCTTCCCATATACTAATGTGCCACAAACAAGAATTTGATATCATTATCCATTCCCATTTTATTTAGGTGTATCCATATAAATGGCCCACCCTGTACATTAATGAGAAAAAAATGAACTTATTTGAAGTTACCAAATAGCTGCAATGAAACAAAGAGTGAAAAATTTAAAGGGGTCTGAATACTTTCCGTACCAACTGTATATAAATCTGCTTTATACAAATCTGAATACGGCAAGGGTCACCTTTCTCCTGTCCTCTGTGCTGAGCAGTTGCGTGGGATTTTCATCTAAATCTCCAGAAAAGGATATAATGAGGCAGACACTTTGCATTCCATCTGGCCTCAGTTCCGGTGATATCCGTCTTTTTCATCTACTGTATGTTCCCATGATAAAGTATATTGTGAGTTTTTGATGTAGATTTTCTGCGCCTATTAAGTTACTTGTGTTTTTTTCATTGCATTTTTAAGTGTGGGTTTTTTACATGCATATTGTATCTTTCGCATGTCATCTTTTAAATAGAGCAGCTTTGCTTTTTATACTTTCTGGTATTTAGCCTTGACAAAACTATTGATATCGTCATGTATGGATAAAATGCGTTTTTAGCGCTTTTCCACAGTAGAAATACACTAAAATCACATATGCAATTATATCTGGAAAATCTGTGCTTAAAATTTACATGTTGTGGATTTAACCCCTTCACGACATGCGCCGTACTAGTACGGCGCATGTCATGTCTCCCCCATTGATGTGGGATCCGGCGGTGAGCCCACATCAAAGTCGCGACATGTCAGCTGTTTTGTACAGCTGACATGTGCGCAATAGCGGCGGGTGAAATCGCGATTAACCCGCCGCTATTAGCCTGTCAAATGTCGCTGTCAAACGATGACAGCGGCATTTAACTACCGCTTCCGGCCGCACGGCCGGAAATGAGCGCATCGCTGAGCCCCGTCACATGATCGGGGGTCGGCGATGCGTCAGGATGGTAACCATAGAGGTCCTTGAGACATCTATGGTTACTGATTCCGGCCTGCTGTGAGCACCACCCTGTGGTTGGCGCTCATAGCAAGCCTGCATTTCGGCTACACAGCAGCGATCTGTTGATCGCTGCTATGTAGCGGAGCCGATCGAGTGGTGCCAGCTTCTAGCCTCCCATAGAGGCTATTGAAGCATGGCAAAAGTAAAAAAAAAAAATGTTTTTAAAAATATGGAAAAAAAAAATAGATATAAAAGTTTAAATCACCCCCCTTATAATAATAATCTTTATTTTTATATAGCGCTAACATATTCCGCAGCACTTTACAGTTTGCACACATTATCGTCGCTGTCCCCGTTGGGGCTCACAATCTAAATTCCCTATCAGTATGTCTTTGGAATGTGGGAGGAAACCGGAGTACCCGGAGAAAACCCACGCAAACACGGAGAGAACATACAAACTCTTTGCAGATGTTGTCCTTAGTGGGGCTTGAACCCAGGACTCCAGCGCTGCAAGGCTGCTGTGCTATCCACTGAGCCACTGTGCTGCCCTTTCACCCCATCCAAAATAAAACACTTAAAAAAAATCAAACATACACATATTTGGTATTGCCGCGTTCGGAATCGCCCGATCTATCAATAAAAAAAAAGCATTAACCTGATCGCTAAACAGGGTAGTGAGAAAAAAATTTGAAACGCCAGAATTACGTTTTTTTGGTCGCCGTGACATTGCATTAAAATGCAATAACGGGCGATCAAAAGAACGTATCTGCGCAAAAGTCGTATCATTAAAAACGTCAGCTCGGCACGCAAAACATAAGCCCTCAACCAACCCCAGATAACGAAAAATGGAGACACTACGGGTATCGGAATATGGCGCATTTTTGTTTGGTTTTTTTAGCAAAGTTTTGAATTTTTTTTCACCACTTAGATAAAAAAATAACCTAGACATGTTAGGTGTTTATGAACTCGTAATGACCTGGAGAATCATAATATCAGGTCAGTTTTAGCATTTAATGAACCTAGCAAAAAATCCAAACAAAAAACCTGTGGGGAAAAAAAAAAAAAAAAGCGTGGGATTGCACTTTTTTGCAATTTCACCACACTTGGAATTTTTTTCCCATTTTCTAGTAGAAGACATGGTGAAACCAATGGTGTCGTTCAAAACTACAACTCGTCCCACAAAAAATAATCCCTCACATGTACAGAAAAATAACAAAGTTATGGCTCTGGGAAGGAGGGGAGCGAAAAACGAAAACGTAAAATCGAAAAAGGGCCACGGCGTGAAGGGGTTAAAGAATGTACCACAGTTCAGTTTGCAAGTATAATAATAAAAAAAAGGCATGATGGGCTTGAGAGTTCTATAAACCCCATCCACATTGCGAGAGCTGCAAGATGCGGCTTTTTTTTGGGTACACAAATGCATGGTCGACTATGGTTTTGTGTCCGAGTAAGGCCTCTTTCACACGTCAGTGTCTCCGGTACGTGTAGTGACAGTTTTCTCACATACCGGAGACACTGACACACGTAGACCCATTCAAATGAATGGGTCTATGCACATGTCTCCGTGTTTTCACGGACCGTGTGTCTGTGCGCACAACACAGAGACATGTCCGTGTTTCTCCGGCAGCACGTACAGCAATATGTCCTGCACATGGAGAACAGTGTGCACTCTCCTCCGTGTGCACGTACCGCCCGCAGGAGAGATAGCGCTACAGTAAGCGCTGTCCCCCCCGCTGTGATGCTGAAGGCGGCATTCATCTCTTCTCCCCGCAGGAGAGAAGAGATGAAAAATCAAGTTTTTTTTTTTTTTTGTTAAAAATAAAGTTGCTGGGACCTCCCGCCTCCCATCCCCAGTGCGCCACCCGGCCCCTTGCAGAAGAAATACTCACCCAGCTCCCGCGATGTCTCCTCTCAGCGCCGGCAGCCTGTCCTGTATGAGCGGTCACGTGGGACCGCTCATTACAGTGAGGAATATGCACATATTCCTCACTGCAATGAGCGGTCCCACGTGACCGCTCACACAGGACAAGCTGCCAGCGCTGAGAGGAGAGAGGAGACATCGCGGGAGCTGGGTGAGTATTTCTTCTGCAAGGGGCCGGGCGGTGCACTGGGGATGGGAGGCGGGAGGTCCCAGCAACTTTATTTTTAACAAAAAAGAAAAAAAAACTGGATCTTTCATCTCTTCTCTCCTGCGGGGAGAAGAGATGAATGCCGCCTTCAGCACCACAGCGGAGGGGGGGGGACAGCGCTTAGTGTAGCGCTGTCTCTCCTGCACGGTCCGTGTGGTCCTCAGGAGGCACACGGGTGGCACACGGATGCCGCACTGATGTGCCACGTGAGCACACGGATAACTCCGGTACCGATTTCTCCGGTACCAGAATTATCTGGACGTGTGAAAGAGGCCTAAAAGAGATACTGTCAGAACAAAAGTTAGATGAAGTTCAAAGTGATTCAGACTCAAGTTGATCAGCAATTTCTAATTTTTCCAACAAAATTTACAACACTATTTTTTTATCACATTTGAAGTGACTTTGGCGGACCTATATAACAGAAAGTACCCCAAAAAGTGACAAAAAGTGACACCATTCAAAAAACTGCACCCCTCAAACTGTTCAAAACCAAATCCATTGTAGATTGTAAGCTCTTACATTCAGGGTCGTCATTATTTTGCTTTCATTATTGTATTACTTTGAATGTTACTTATGACTTGTATATGAATTGCTGAATTGCAAAGTGCTGCGGAATATGTTGGCGCTATATGAATAAAGATTATTAAATCCAAAAAGCTTATTATCCCATCAGATGCTTCACAAGAATCAATGCAATGTGAAAGGAAAAAATTAACATTTTCACAAAAATGTTACTTTAGCCCAGTGTTCCCCAACTCCGGTCCTCAAGAGCCACCAACAGGTCATGTTTTCAGGATTTCCTTAGTATTGCACAGGTGATAATTGCATCACCTGCACAGGCAATAATTCCATCACCTGTGCAACACTAAGGAAATCCTGAAAAAATGACCTGTTGGTGGCTCTTGAGGACCGGAGTTGGGGAACACTGCTTTAGCCCCAATTGTTTTTATTTTCACAAGGGTAACAAGAAAATGGACCACAAAATTTGTTGTCAAATTTCTCCCGAGTATGACAGTTAACCATATTGTGGAAAAACTATGGTTTGGGCGCATGGTTAGGCTTGGAAGTAGCAGCGTTTGACCTTTTGAATGCAAAAATGGCTGGAATTGAGAGCGGATGCCATGTTGTGTTTGGAGAGCCCATTAAGCCCATGCCTAAAGAGAGGAAACCCCCACAACTGACTCCATTTTGGAAACTAGACATCTCAAGGAATTTATCTAGATGTGTTATTAGTACATTGAACCTCCAAGTTGCTTCACCAAAGTTTATAATGTAGAGGCGTGAAAAAAAATCACATTTTTCTCACAAAAATGTTTTTTTTAGCCCCAGATTCTTTATTTTCACAAGGGTAACAGGAGAAAATGGAACCCAAAATTTGTTGTGCTATTTCTCCTGAGTATACCAATACCTCATGTGTGGGAAAACAACTGTTTTTGGCGCACGGCAGGGCTCAGAAAGGAAGGAGTGATGTTTTGGAATGCAGATTTTGATGGAATGGTTTGTGGGTGTCCCCTTCCACATCAGGTTGGAAGGGGACCTGATGTGCCTAAACAGTGAAAACCCCCACAAGTGACCCCATTTCGGAAACTAGAGACCCCTCAAGGAATTTATCTAGACATGTGGTGAGCACCTTCAACACGCAGGTACTTCCCAGAACTTTACGTTGAAGTGTGAAAATGACAATTATTTTTCCCACAAAAATGTTGTTTTAGCCCCAATGTTTTTCATTTTCATAAGGATAACAGGAGAAAATGGATCCCAAAATTTGTTCTGCGATTTTGCCCTAAGTACACCAATACCCCATGTGTGGTCGAAAACGACTTTTGAGGCATAGTACAAAGCTCAGAAGGGAAGAGGCGCCATATTGGAGTTCAGATTTTGCTGGAATGGTTTGAGGGTGCTACGTTGCATTGGCAGAGCCCCTGAGGTGCCAGAACAGCAGAACCCCCACATTAGTGATCCCATTTTACAAACTACACGTCTCAATGAATTCATCTAGGGGTTGCATTGACTCCACTGGTGTGTCACAGAATTTTATATCATTGAGCAGAAAAAAATCATTACATTTTACCACAAAAATGTAGTTTTGGCCCCAGATTTTACATTTTTATACTGGTAAATGGATAAAAAATGCTTCAGAATTTGTTCCACGATTTCTGCTGAACGTGGCAATACCCCATATGTGGCTGTACAGTACTACTTAGCCATATGGTGAGACTTGGGAGGGACGGAGCACTATTTGCCTCCTGGAGTGCAGATTTTCCTAGAATGGTTTGCACTCTCCATATACAGAGCCCCTAAGTGCTAGATGAGCAGTATACCCCCTCAAGTGACCCCATTTTGGAAATTATACCCCTTTGGGAATTTATTTTTAGTTCAAATAGGTTTTTATTAAGAATAACAAGATGATTGACATGTTACATTCGTATTTTCAATACAAAATTTTCTCCCCCCCCTTCAAACAACTCCCTTTGATCCCAACACCCCCCACCCCAACCCAACAAGACAGCCCATCTTGTTTAACACCTCCATCAGTAAAACAAAAGGATAACTAATCCCCCAGCCCCTAATGTAAGCCACACTTTACAATGCCATTAATTAGGGATCGTAGTTCATTCAATTTGTATAATACCCCTATCCCATGGCGATCCACGGAGACCACAGTTTATTGAACACTTCGATTTTCCCTTTCTTTTTGTAAAACCCCTTTTCGAGTGTCAGGCCTTGTTTCACATATTGTAGGAATTCTCCTCTTGACGGCGGTTCTTCCCTGATCCAATTTCGAGCTATTACCTTCCTAGCCATGTATAACAGTCTGGCAATAGCTAACTTTAGGTTACTATCTACTCCAATCTCATCCACGCATCCCAACAGGCACACAATTGGATCTCTTGGCACCACACATCCATACGCACCTTCCATACGACTCAAAACTACTAACCAAAATGTAGCCAGTCTCGGACACGTCCACATCATATGAAATATATCCGCATCCGTAGATTTACACCTTGGGCACTCGGAATTATCACGCAAACCTGCCTTATATAGTATTATCGGAGACCTATAGACCCTGTGTATTACATAGAGCTGTGACAGTCTATATGGTTCGCTCACTGACAGTCTTGGGACCCATTCTAGCACCGACTCCCAAGTCTCTTTATACATTGGACCCAGATCCCTCTCCCATTTAGCTCTCGCCATTATCGGAAATCCCAACAGGAAAGTATGTAGCAGATCTTTATACAAAGTAGATATAACCCCCCCAGTAGACCCTTCATTACACACATACTCCAGTACTATATCTCTTTGAATTCTAATATCTCCGCTCCTATTCTGAGCTCTAAAAGCATGCAACATCCGCAAATACTGATACTCCCCCGCAGTCCCCAGACCAAACTCCGCCTGCAATTGGGAAAATGATTTTAACTCACCTCGCTCAAGTATCTGATACACGTACTGAATCCCTTTGACCTGCCATTCTGTCAGTATCCCCAGTGCCTCAAACTCCTGTAAGTTATTGTTATGCCATAGCGGAGAGAATCTCGTCAAGTCCGTGATCCTGCGTATATGTCTCAATCTACCCCACAACCTACGTATCAACAACACAGTCGGGTATAATTTCCCCAGGGCTACCAAGGTTCCATCCTCCAAACATTGTACTACTGGCTTTCTTTTTGTCATCACTTCCATCAACCGCTGTACTGCTCCAAGAGACCCCTCAAGCGCCCATCCCTTTAGATGCTGACTCTGTGCTGCAAGAAAGTATATTTCAGGGTTAGGCAATGCTAGTCCCCCATCGTCCTTGGGTCGCTGAAGTGTCTCCAGTCTAATCCGCGGATATTGTCTCCCCCATATTAAATTCCTAAACAGAGAGTTGATCTGTCTAAATTTCCCGCGCGGTATCCACACTGGTGCATTATGCAAAATATACAGTATTTTCGGCATCAGAATCATTTTAATAAGATTCACCCTACCTACCACAGATAAATGCAGCTTAAGCCAAGCATCCACTTTTGCCTTCAGAATACCCAAGATTGGAGTCATATTCCTATGTATATAATCAGTAACAGGCATAGATACCCATATGCCAAGGTACTTGAATTGGCTCGTCACCTTCAGTCGCCCATCTTCCAGTGGCTCCCCCCCAACATCATCCACCTTAAACAAGATAGACTTACTCCAGTTTATCCTAAGTCCCGACAATGATCCGAAGCGTTCAATAATCCCAATGGCTCCCTCCAAGGAGGCACCCGGGTCAGCCAAAAAAAAAGAATGTCATCTGCATACAATGCCACCCTTTCTTCAATCCTCCCATATTTAAACCCAGTCATCTCATCAGACCGTCGAAGTTTAGCAGCCAGTGGCTCCACAGCCAGAGCAAACAAAAGAGGAGAGAGTGGACACCCCTGCCTAGTCCCTCTAGTTAGTTGTATGGTCCGTGATAACTCCCCGTTCACCCTGACCCTGGCCATCGGCATCGAGTACATCAGCCGAATCCAAGATATGAACTGCGGTCCAAACCCCATATTCCGCAACACCTGCCAAAGATACCCCCACTCCACGCTATCAAACGCCTTGTGGGCGTCTAAAGATGCAATAACTCTCTGGCCACAGTTATCGGATCTGAGCTGCAAATTCATAAATAGCCTTCGTAGATTAATCGCAGTGGACCTATCGGGCATAAAGCCAGACTGGTCTGAATGCACCAAGCCGGAAATGACACTTGTCAACCTTATCGCCAATACCTTAGCCAGGAGTTTAACATCTATGGTGAGCAAGGAAATTGGCCGGTATGAATCCAGCAGTGTCAAGTCCTTCCCCTCCTTAGGAATCACCACTATTATGGCCTCTCGCATAGATGCCGGTAAACTTCCCCTATCCCTAGCCTCCTCCAGGACCGCCTTCAATCTAGGGATCAACACTTCCCCCAAGTTTTTATAAATTTCGGCAGGAAATCCATCTACACCAGGCGCCTTTCCATTAGTCATAGATTGCAATGCGCGACCCAACTCCTCCTCCGTAATGGGAGCCTCCAAGTCCTCTCTATCTATATCACTCAACCTTGGGAGCTCCAATTCCTCAAGGAACGCCACCGTCTCCTCCATTGACCCATCAACCCGAGAGGAATATAGGTCCGCATAAAAATCCGCGAAACTCTCCAAAATCTCTGAAGTCCCAGAGACAGTAATACCGCTCCCCGACACCAGAGAATGGACGAAGGAAGTACTTCTCTGGGCAGAAGCCACCAGCGACAGCAAATGACCCACAGATTCGCCCTCTTGGTAATAAGCCAGATTCATGAATTCCCTTTTCCTTTCAGCCTTACCCAGCAAAACTTCCTCCAGCTGACTCTGCGCTGCCTTTAACCTCCTCCCAGCTTCCAAAGATCCTGTTATTATCATCTCGTCTTCGGCTATCCTCAACCCATCAAGCGCCAATTTCTCTGCCTCTCTCGATTTCCGCTTACACCTGCTAATATCCCTAAACAGCAGCCCTCTCAAGTATGCTTTCATGGCTTCCCACACAGTAAGAGCGTCCGCACTACCCTAATTTATCTCAAAAAATTCCACCAACTCCTGCTTTATCTTTTCCAAATCTATATTATGTAGCCAATAAGGGTGAATTTTCCACTCCCTCCTGCTCCCGGCTCGTTTCCCCACCGGTCGAAACTCCACTTCAACTGGACTATGGTCTGAGAGAGCCCTAGGCAAATATCTCATATCCCCCACCATCGTGTCCATCAGACAGTTGCCCAGCGCCAAATCAATCCTAGACAAAGTACCATGAGCTGGCGAGTAACATGAATACCCCCTTTCCCTAGTATGTCTAACTCTCCATAAATCGATCATACCTACTTCCCGGACATAGGTCCCAAACGTAGTGACATGTCCCACCGTCCTATTCTGGGGGTTTTTATTTTTATCCCAAAAGTCATCACATATATTATTGAGATCGCCAATAATTAGAAGTGGTAATGGACCCCAATGCTCTACCCTCTCCAGCACCTCTCTTATCTTCTTACTTGAGTATGGAGGCGGAATATACATTGCCGCAATGCACATCAACACACCATTAATTTTACAGTTTACCACCACATACTGGCCATCCACATCCTCCTTTGCCGCCACTTCCTCATACTTCACCCCCGTAGGTATTAACACAGACACACCCCTAGAATAAGTAGAAAAAGTAGAATGGTACGCCCTCTTTATCCAGCGCCTATTCAATACATTCACCCTCTCCCGCACTAAATGTGTCTCCAGCAAACATATCATTGAAACCTTCTGTTCTTGAACATACTGTAACACTGCCGTCCGCCGTGTCTTATCCGCCAGACCTCTCACATTCCAACTCAATATTTTAGTACAATCCCCAATCATGTGGCTCATCATTTCTCATGGTATCCAATTTCCCAAGTTTAGACTGTCCCAAACCTTCCTCCCCCCCTACCCCCACCCAACTGACTCCCCTAACCCTCCCAATATAGCTCATTCTTTCTCTCATCAAGAGTGGGGCTCCACTGCCCATTGCGAGCACTCTCACCTGCTTAACCCTCCCCTTTCGCGTCCCGCTGCCATAGCAATCATAATTTCCCCCCAACTTTTCACTTTAATATATCTAAACATTCAAACTTATATGAACATATATAAAAAAAATACCAAACCAATTTACAGTACCCGGCCTAGCCCTCCTCCCTCATATTTAGTAGACGGTACTGTCCCCTCTGGCCAGTCAATTAGCATGACCCAGCAAAACCCTCAGCAGTTGCTCAACTCTTTAACCAATGCTAACAAATGTAGAACCCTCTGCCAGCGATAGAGAAAACGATTCACAACCAGATATCGCCGAAATGTCAATCACCCATTCCCTTAAGCTTTTTCTCATTAGTATCAATCCACTGGGTAGCGTCCCCCGGTGTCAGGAAGAAGTGGGTCTTATTAAAAGCCACCAGTCTCAGCTTTGCGGGAAACATCACTGAATACTGCACTCCCAGCTCCCTCAGTCATCGCTTGATTCCAGTAAACTTCATCCGTTGCTTCTGAACCGCAGCGGAATAGTCCGGATAAATGGCGATTTTTTTGTCCTCCCGCCGTCAGATCCTCCAGTTCTCTAGCCTTTCTAAGGATAATGTCTCTATCTCTGTAGTTCAATATTTTGGCAAGCATGGTACGAGGGTACGCTCCTGCCCCAGGGGGCTGTGGTGGGATCCTATGAGCCCGTTCAACCGCAAAAACTTTTGTCAACACTGTGCTCCCAATTTTTTCCAGCAGCCAGCTTTCAATAAATTCTGTGGGGTTTCTCCCCTCAGTCTTTTCAGGCAGCCCCACTATACGTATATTATTTCTTCTGGATCTATTTTCCAGATCCTCATTTTTGGCCGTGAGCTCGGCTATTGCTTGGGTGAACTTCTCAGCTTTTTGTAATCTAACTATGTGATCTTCTGCCGTGCTCACCCTCTCCTCCACCACTCCTATACGTTTGTCCATCTTTTGTAGGGCTGCATTAATCTGTGCAGTGTCCCCTTTAACCTCCTGCATCTGCTGGGCCAGGGAATTCAGGGACTGCTGACATGAAGAGATCAGTGTGATAACATCTCTAAAGGCCCCGTCTCACATAGCGAGATCGCTAGCGAGATCGCTGCTGAGTCACAAGTTTTGTGACGCAACAGCGACCTCCATAGCGATCTCGCTATGTGTGACACGTACCAGCGATCAGGCCCCTGCTGCGAGATCGCTGGTCGTGTCGGAATGGCCTGGACCTTTTTTTGGTCGTTGAGGCCCCGCTGACATTGCTGAATCGGTGTGTGTGACACCGATCCAGCGATGTCTTCACTGGTAACCAGGGTAAACATCGGGTTACTAAGCGCAGGGCCGCGCTTAGTAACCCGATGTTTACCCTGGTTACCAGCGTAAATGTAAAAAAAAACAAACAGTACATACTCGCCTTCTGATGTCCGTCAGGTCCCCTGCCGTCTGCTTCCTGCTCTCACTGACTCCCTGCCGTACAGTGAGAAGTGAGAGCACAGCAGTGACGTCACCGCTGCGCTCTGCTCTCACTGTACGGCCGGATCTCAGTCAGAGCAGGAAGCAGACGGCAAGGGACCTGGACACCGAAAGGCGAGTATGTACTGTTTGTTTTTTTTTACATTTACGCTGGTAACCAGGGTAAACATCGGGTTACTAAGCGCGGCCCTGCGCTTAGTAACCCGATGTTTACCCTGGTTACCCGGGTGCTGCAGGGGGACTTCGGCATCGTTGAAGACAGTTTCAACGATGCCGAAGTCGTTCCCCTGATCGTTGGTCGCTGGAGAGAGCTGTCTGTGTGACAGCTCCCCAGCGACCACACAGCGACTTACCAACGATCACGGCCAGGTCATATCGCTGGTCGTGATCGTTGGTAAATCGCTTAGTGAGACGGGGCCTTAAGGGTCGGCTCCTCTGCCTGTGATATGCCTTCAGATCCCCCACTAGCCCCCACCATGCTCTCTCTCTCCTTCCCCTTCTGTACCTCGTGCTGCTGCACCATGCCTGCTTCAGCTCTGGGTCCTTGTTCTGCATCTGCAGCTTCCACCCTGGCATATTGCTGTAGCTTCGCCGCTACCTCCATGCGACGCTGACATGCTGCATTCTCCCTGTCAGCGTCTTCTCTGGCCTCAGCTCCATCTTGGCCGGCTCCTGCATCGCCCAGTCCTGCATCTTTCTGCCGCCTCCTGGTCATTGCTGCTAGCTCCGGTGCCTCCGTTCAGAACCGCAGTGCTCTCCGGACCTTCAGCCAGCCGGGCTCGATAAGTATACCCGAAAATCAGGGTTAAAACAGGATTTTAAGTCCTTCTGGCAGCGAGAGCACTCTTCCCTGCTTCCACTCACATGGCCAGCTAGGACACGCCCCCCCTTTGGGAATTTATCTTCAGGTGTGTTGATGATTTGACTCCACAGGTGTCTTCCAGAAACAAGAAGCAGTGGATCAGTGAAAATTGCAAATCTGCTATTGCAGTACCCAGCTCATGCTTCTGGAAACACACACCCATAAATTAGGCGGGCTTTCATCACTATAGAACTGTGAAACATGGACGCTAAATGTCGTTTAGGCACACTGTGGGGCCCAGAAGTTAGGGGGTCATTTGGATTTGGGAGCACAAAATTTGGAAAATTTCTTTTGAGGCGAGAGGAGCCATTTAGCTTTTCCAGAGCCTTTGTAATACCAGAAACCTGGAAGCCCCCTATTAGGCTACTTTCACGCATCAGGTTTTTGCTGTCAGGCACAATCTGGCGAGTTTTGAAAAATACAGATCCTTTTTTTTCCCGCCGGATCCGTTTTTTCCCCATAGACTTGGATTAGCGCCGGATTGCACCTGATGGCCTTCCGCTTTGTCTGGCAAAAATTGTGTATCGGGCGGCCAGACAAAACGGACAGCTGAACGTTTTTTGTGTCCGGCGAAAACCCGGATAGCGCCGGATCCGGCTTTTCCTATAATGGAAACCTATGATGCCATTTTTTCAACTGCACATCCCCAGAAATGCTATTTTTCCCATTCTGGTCTCTCTATCTCTCTCTTCCCCGGGTTTAAAAAAAACAAAAAACAAACAGGGCCGTCTCATCACTTTTTCACAATTGGCAATGGATCTGTTTTTTCAAAAACTTGCCGGATCCTGCCTGACGGCAAAAACCTGAGTAGCCTAATTCTGTTAACAGATGATGGACCTGACTGGGGACTTGCTTTTTTTGTGGATTGAGTTGAATTTCCCTTTTATTGGGAACATTTTACATAACATTTTCACGTTTATACTGCACTCTATACTGAGCACTTACATCGGGGTTTACATCCAAATTTCCAAATGACGTAATGCAGATGACACCCCGGATTGGTCCATTTACTATATTGGGGCAGCAGAGTTACTCTGGGCTCCCGTTTGGCCTCTGTTCAGTGGTGTCCTTTTCTGAAGTGCACAAAACTGCGCTCCTAAAAAGACGAACACTGCCGGATCATAGGCCACACAGCATTCACAGCGCTTCCATCTGCCTCATTATAGGGAATCTTCCCCCAAGGATTCCGTCTGAATCAAGTATTTTAGAGATTAAGGGTACCGTTACACAAAATGATTTACCAACGACAACGACCAGCGATACGACCTGGCCGTGATCGTTGGTAAGTCGTTGTGTGGTCGCTGGAGAGCTGTCACACAGACAGCTCTCCAGCGACCAACGATGCCGAAGTCCCCGGGTAACCAGGGTAAACATCGGGTTACTAAGCGCAGGGCTGCGCTTAGTAACCCGATGTTTACCCTGGCTACCATCGTAAATGTAAAAAAAAAAAAAAACAGTACATACTCACATTCCGGTGTCCGTCAGGTCCCTAGCCATCTGCTTCCCGCACTGACTGAGTGCCGGCCGTAAAGTGAAAGCAGAGCACAGCGGTGACGTCGCCGCTGTGCTCTGCTTTTACTTTCCGGCCGGCAGTCAAACAAGGTCGGGTCATTCCGAAAGAGGCGATACCAAATATGTGTATTTTTTATTTTTATTTAAACGTAAAAATACTTGTTTATGGGTACAATATATTTTAAATCACAAAACAATAAGAAAAAAAAAACATTTTTACAATTTTTTTTCACTTAGTTTCACTATGGGATTTTCACTTTCAGCAGGCTGATCACTGGTATAAAGGATAACAATGCATTATACCTGTGAGTGCTGCATTGACACAAGTCCTTAAGATCATGATCTGCTTATGTTCTAAGGGGCTTGCCATAGCCTGGTGACCCAGATGTGGTCATGACGATGACGGGTCACCATGGCAACAATAGGGCCTCCCTCCTAAATGCTGCGATCCATATCGATCACAGCGTCTAGAAGGTTAAACTGCCAGTGGCAGTGCGGACACCGCTTCTGGCAGTGAGTGCTGTGATGTTAACTGAACACCCAGTGGGGATCGCGTGTGCACAGCTCCAGTGCCTGCACAATCGCTCATGATGTACAGGTGCTTCTCACAAAATTAGAATATCAAAAAGTTAATTTATTTCAGTTCTTCAATACAAAAAGTGAAACTCATTATATAGAGTCATTACAGAGTGATCTATTTCGTGTTTATTTCTGTTAATGTTAATGTTGATGATTATGGCTTACAGCCAATGAAAACCCAAAAGTCATTATGTCAGTAAATTAGAATACTTTATAACACCAGCTTGAAAAATGATTTTTAAATCCGAAATGTTGGCCTACTGAAATATATGTTCAGTAAATACACTCAATACTTGGTCAGGGCCCCTTTTGCATCAATGCGGCATGGCATGGAGGCGATCAGCCTGTGGCACTGCTGAGGTGTTATGGAAGCCCAGGTTGCTTTGATAGCAGCCTTCAGCTCGTCTGCATTGTTGGATCTGGTGTCTCATCTTCCTTTTGACAGTATGCCATAGATTCTCTGTGGGGTTAAGGTCAGGCGAGTTTTCTGACCAATCAAGCACAGTGACACTGTTGTTTCTAAACCAGGTATTGGTACTTTTGGCAGTGTGAACAGGTGCCAAGTCCTGCTTGTGAATGAAATTTCCATCTCCTAAAAGCTTGTCAGCAGAGGGAAGCATGAAGTGCTCTAACATTTCCTGGTAGACGACTGCGCTGACTTTGGTCTTGATAAAACAGAGTGGACCTACACCAGCAGATGACATGGCTCCTCAAACCATCACTGATTGTGGAAACTTCACACTAGACCTCAGCTTGGATTGTGTGCCTCTCCACTCTTCCTCCAGACTCTGGGACCCTGATTTCCAAATGAAATGCAAAATTTACTTTCATCTGAAAACAACACCTTGGACCACTGAGCAACAGTCCAGTTCTTGATCTCCTTGGCCCAGGTAAGACGCTTCTGCTGTTGTCTATTGGTCATGAATGGCTTGACACAAGGAATGCGACACTTGTAGCCCATGTCCTGGATAGTGTGTGTGGTGGCTCTTGAAGCAATGACTCCAGCAGCAGTCCACTATTTGTAAATCTCCCCCAATTTTTTGTATGGCCTTTTCTTAATCCTTTCAAGGCTGCGGTTATCCTGGCTGCTTGTGCACATTTTTCTACCACACCTTTTCCTTCCACTCAACTTACCATTAATATGCTTGGATGCAGCACTCTGTTAGGCTACTTTCACACTAGCGTTGTTTTGAATACATCGCAATGTGTCGTTTAGGAGAAAAAACGCATCCAGCAAAGTTGTCTGCAGGATGCGTTTTTTCCCCATAGACTAACATTAGCGACCCATTGCGACGTATGGCCACACGTCGCAACCGTCGTGCGACGGTTGCGTCGTGTTTTGGCAGACCGTCGGCACAAAAAAAAGTTACATGTAACTTTTTTGCGCATCGTGTTATGATCCGGTGACGTTGGAGCTGCATGAGAGACTTTCTCAGGAGTAGGTGGTACCTGTACTGACCGCAAACCCTAAACTAACACCGCAACTAGAAGTAGCCGTGGGATGTACCCAACACGTCCTAGACACCTCGACACAGCCGGAGGACTAAATACAACTATAGATGGAAATGGGAATTCTATCTTGCCTCAGAGCAGAACCCAAAAGGATAGGCAGCCCCCCACAAATATTGACTGTAAGTATAAGAGGAAAGACACACGCAGGCAGGAAAACAGGATTTAGCAAAAGAGGCACTTCTAGCTAAATAGAAAAGGATAGCACAGAATTCTAAGCGGTCAGTATTAAAATCCTAAAAATATCCACAGCAGATAATACAAATATTCTACATCTAACTAAAGACATAGAAAGTATATCTGCATCTCCTGAGAATCCAGCATGACTGAAAAATCCAAACAAAGTCTAAGGTCTAAGCTGGACAAAAACACAATGAATAGCACTGAATTGCAAAGCACACTGCATGTGTGCACAGAGACAAAAAAACAGACACTTATCTTAGCTGAATTGGCAGCAGGGCATGAGGAACCAGAGAGAGCTGCAATCCCTCCAAAAACAATGGACAACTGGCAAGGACTCATGGATCCTGCACACCTAAATACCTAATGGAGCTGCAATCAGCAGAGACACCTGCCCTGGATTACAACCCCAAGACAACTGCACTACCACCAACAACCACCGGAGGGAGCCCAAAAGCAGAATTCACAACAGTACCCCCCCCTTGAAGAGGGGTCACCGAACCCTCACCAGAGCCCCCAGGCCGATCAGGACGAGCCAGATGAAAGGCACGGACCAAATCAGCAGCATGGACATCAGAGGCAAAAACCCAAGAATTATCCTCCTGGCCATAACCCTTCCATTTGACAAGGTACTGAAGCCTCCGCCTCGAAAAGCGAGAATCCAAAATCTTCTCAACCACATACTCCAACTCCCCATCAACCAACACAGGAGCAGGAGGATCAACAGAGGGAACAACGGGCACCACATATTTCCGCAATAAAGATCTATGGAAAACATTATGGATGGCAAAAGAGGCCGGAAGGGCCAAACGAAAAGACACCGGATTGATAATCTCAGAAATCCTATAAGGACCAATAAACCGAGGCTTAAACTTAGGGGAAGAAACCTTCATAGGAACATGACGGGAAGACAACCAGACCAAATCCCCAACCCGAAGCCGGGAACCAACACACCGACGATGGTTAGCAAAACGCTGAGCCTCCTCCTGAGACAACACCAAATTGTCCACCACATGAGCCCAAATCTGCTGCAACCTGTCAACCACAGAATCCACACCAGGACAATCAGAAGGTTCAACTTGCCCCGAAGAAAAACGAGGATGAAAACTAAAATTACAAAAGAAGGGCGAAACCAAGGTAGCCGAACTAGCCCGATTATTAAGGGCAAACTCGGCCAATGGCAAGAAAGCCACCCAATCATCCTGATCGGCAGACACAAAGCATCTCAAATAAGTTTCCAAAGTCTGATTAGTTCGCTCGGTCTGGCCATTTGTCTGAGGATGAAATGCAGAAGAAAAAGACAAATCAATGCCCAGCCTAGCACAAAAGGCCCGCCAAAACCTAGAAACAAACTGAGAACCTCTGTCGGACACAATATTCTCTGGAATACCATGTAAACGAACCACATGCTGAAAAAACAACGGAACCAAATCAGAAGAGGAAGGCAATTTAGGCAAAGGCACCAAATGAACCATCTTAGAAAACCGGTCACAAACCACCCAGATAACCGACATCCTCTGGGAAACCGGAAGATCTGAAATAAAATCCATAGAAATATGCGTCCAGGGCCTCTCAGGGACCGGCAAAGGCAAAAGCAACCCACTAGCACGGGAACAACAAGGTTTGGCCCGCGCACAAGTCCCACAGGACTGCACAAAAGAACGCACATCACGCGACAAAGAAGGCCACCAAAAGGACCTACCAACCAAATCTCTGGTACCAAAAATACCAGGATGGCCAGCCAACACAGAACAATGAACCTCAGAACTCACTCTACTAGTCCATCTATCAGGAACAAACAGTTTCCCCACTGGACAGCGGTCAGGTTTGTCAGCCTGAAATTCCTGCAGAACCCGTCGCAAATCAGGGGAAATGGCAGAAAGAACCACCCCTTCCTTCAGAATGCCGACCGGCTCAAATACCTCAGGAGAATCAGGCAAAAACTCCTAGAGAGGGCATCAGTCTTAACATTCTTAGAACCCGGAAGATACGAGACCACGAAATCAAAATGGGAGAAAAACAGGGACCATCGAGCCTGTCTAGGATTCAGCCATTTGGCAGATTCGAGGTAAATCAGATTTTTATGATCGGTCAAGACCACAATACGGTGCTTGGCTCCATCAAGCCAATGTCGCCATTCCTCAAATGCCCACTTCATAGCCAACAACTCCCGATTGCCGACATCATAATTGCGTTCAGCAGGCGAAAACTTACAGGAAAAGAAGGCACACGGTTTCATCAAGGAACCATCAGAATTCCTCTGAGACAAAACGGCCCCTGCCCCAATCTCAGAAGCGTCAACCTCAACCTGAAACGGAAGAGAAACATCTGGCTGACGCAACACCGGGGCAGAAGTAAATCGGTGTTTAAGCTCCTGAAAGGCAGAGACAGCCACAGGGGACCAATTCGTTACATCAGCGCCTTTCTTCGTCAAATCGGTCAGGGGTTTAACCACACTGGAGAAGTTAGCAATGAAATGGCGATAAAAATTAGCAAAGCCCAAAAATTTCTGAAGGCTCTTCAAGGATGTGGGCTGAATCCAATCATGAATGGCCTGAACCTTAACCGGATCCATCTCTATAGATGAGGGAGAAAAAATGAAGCCCAAAAAAGAAACCTTCTGTACTCCAAAGAGACACTTAGACCCCTTCACAAACAAAGCATTATCACGAAGGATCTGAAATACCATCCTGACCTGTTTCACATGAGACTCCCAATCATTGGAAAAAATTAAGATGTCATCCAAATATACAATCATGAATTTATAAAGATAATTCCGGAAGATATCATGCATGAAGGACTGAAAAACAGATGGAGCATTAGAGAGCCCGAATGGCATCACAAGGTATTCAAAATGGCCTTCGGGTGTATTAAACGCAGTTTTCCATTCGTCACCCTGCTTAATACGAACAAGATTATATGCCCCCCGAAGGTCAATTTTAGTAAACCAACTAGCCCCCTTAATCCTGGCAAACAAATCGGAAAGCAAAGGTAAAGGGTATTGAAACTTGACCGTGATCTTATTCAAGAGGCGATAATCAATACAGGGTCTCAAGGAGCCATCCTTCTTAGCAACAAAAAAAAATCCCGCTCCCAACGGTGAAGAAGATGGCCGAATATGCCCTTTCTCCAAAGACTCCTTAACATAACTCCGCATGGCGGTATGTTCCGGCACAGACAGGTTGAAAAGTCGGCCCTTAGGAAACTTACAGCCTGGAATCAAGTCAATAGCACAATCACAGTCCCTATGCGGTGGAAGGGAACTGGACTTGGGCTCATCGAATACATCCTGAAAATCAGACAAAAACTCTGGAACTTCAGAAGAGGAAGAAGAGGAGATTGACATCACAGGAACGTCATTATGAACCCCCTGACAACCCCAACTAGTCACAGACATAGACTTCCAATCCAACACAGGATTATGTATCTGCAACCATGGAAAACCCAGCACAATAGCATCATGCAAATTATGCAACACCAGAAAACGACAATCTTCCTGATGGGCTGGCGCCATGCACATGGTAACCTGTGTCCAAAACTGGGGTTTATTTTTAGCCAAAGGTGTAGCATCAATGCCCCTTAAAGGAATAGGGTTCTGCAATGACTGCAAGGGGAAACCACAACGCCTGGCAAATTCAAAGTCCATTAAGTTCAAAGCGGCGCCTGAATCCACAAATGCCATGACAGAAAATGACGACAATGAGCAGATCAAGGTCACAGATAACAGAAATTTAGGTTGTACAGTTCCGATGGTAACTGAACTAGCGATTCTCTTTGTACGCTTTGGGCAGACTGAAATGACATGAGAAGCATCACCACAATAAAAACACAACCTATTCTGACGTCTGAATCCTTATTGTTCCATTCTAGACAGAATCCTATCACACTGCATAGGCTCAGGCATCTGCTCTGAGGACAACGCCACAGCACGCACGGTTCTGCGCTCCCGCAAGCGCCGATCAATCTGAATGGCCAGAGACATAGAATCACTCAGAGAAACAGGTGTGGGAAACCCCACCATAACATCTTTAACAGATTCAGAAAGACCCTTTCTGAAAATTGCCGCCAAAGCATCCTCATTCCATTTAGTCAGCACAGACTATTTTCTAAATTTCTGACAATACAATTCTGCCGCTTCTTGACCCTGAGACAGGGTCAACAAGGTCTTCTCCGCTTGATCCACAGAATTTGGTTCATCATATAATAATCCTAGAGCCTGAAAAAAGGCATCTACATTAAGCAAGGCCGGATTCCCAGATTCCAGGGAAAATGCCCAATCCTGAGGGTCGCCACGCAGCAAGGAGATGACAATTTTAACCTGCTGAATGGGATCACCAGAGGAACGAGGCTTCAGAGCAAAAAACAGTTTACAATTGTTTTTAAAACTCAAAAATTTGGACCTGTCCCCAAAAAACAAATCAGGAGTATAAATCCTAGGCTCTAAAAGCGGAGTCTGAACAATATAATCAGAAATACCCTGTACCCTAGCAGCAAGCTGGTCTACACGAGAAACTAATCCCTGAACATCCATGCTAACACAAGACTCCTCAGTCACCCAGAGGAAGAGAGGGAAGAAAAGACAAAGCAGGCTACAGAAAAAAAAATGGCTCTTTCTTCCCTTCTTCTGAGATGCATTTAACTCATTGTTGGCCAGTTGTACTGTTATGATCCGGTGACCTTGGAGCCGCATGAGAGACTTTCTCAGGAGTAGGTGGTACCTGTACTGACCGCAAACCCTAAACTAACACCGCAACTAGAAGTAGCCGTGGGATGTACCTAACACGTCCTAGACACCTCGACACAGCCGGAGGACTAAATACCCCTATAGATGGAAATGGGAATTCTATCTTGCCTCAGAGCAGAACCCAAAAGGATAGGCAGCCCCCCACAAATATTGACTGAGTATAAGTGGAAAGACACACGCAGGCAGGAAAACAGGATTTAGCAAAAGAGGCACTTCTAGCTAAATAGAAAAGGATAGGACAGAATTCTAAGCGGTCAGTATTAAAATCCTAAAAATATCCACAGCAGATAATACAAATATTCTACATCTAACTAAAGACATAGAAAGTATATCTGCATCTCCTGAGAATCCAGCATGACTGAAAAATCCAAACAAAGTCTAAGCTGGACAAAAACACAATGAATAGCACTGAATTGCAAAGCACACTGCATGTGTGCACAGAGACAAAAAACCAGACACTTATCTTAGCTGAATTGGCAGCAGGGCATGAGGAACCAGAGAGAGCTGCAATCCCTCCAAAAGCAATGGACAACTGGCAAGGACTCATGGATCCTGCACACCTAAATACCTAATAGAGCTGCAATCAGCAGAAACACCTGCCCTGGATTACAACGCCAAGACAACTGCACTACCACCAACAACCACCGGAGGGAGCCCAAGAGCAGAATTCACAACAGTGTCGTGTCTGCCATTTTCGACCGCGCATGCGCGGCCGAAACTCCACCCCCTCCTCCCCGGACCTTACAATGGGGCAGCAGAACCATCGTAAGACTGCTTCCGCTGCCCACGTCGGGCATTATTTTCACAACGCGCGTCAGCACGTCGGGCCGACGCATAGCGACGGCCCCGTGCAGATGCTAGTGTGAAAGCAGCCTTAGGCCTATTTCACACGTCAGTGTCTCCGGTACGTGTAGTGACAGTTTTCTCACGTACCGGAGACACTGACACACGTAGACCCATTCAAATGAATGGGCCTATGCACATGTCTCCGTGTTTTCACGGACCGTGTGTCCTTGTGCAAAACACGGAGACATGTCCGTGTTTCTCCGGCAGCACGTACAGCAGTACGTCCTGCACACGGAGAACAGTGTGCCTCTCTTCTGTGTGCACGTACCGCCCGCAGGAGAGACAGCGCTACAGTAAGCGCTGTCCCCCCCGCTGTGGTGCTGAAGGCGGCATTCATCTCTTCTCCCCGCAGGAGAGAAGAGATGAACGATCAAGTTTTTTTTTCTTTTTTGTTAAAAATAAAGTTGCTGGGACCTCCCGCCTCCCATCCCCAGTGCGCCGCCCGGCCCCTTGCAGAAGAAATACTCACCCAGCTCCCGCAATGTCTCCTCTCAGCGCCGGCCCCTTGTCCTGTGTGAGCGGTCACGTGGGACCGCTCATTACAGTGAGGCATATGCGCTCACTGCTGTCCGCTCACACAGGACAGGCTGCCGGCGCTGAGAGGAGACATCGCGGGAGCTGGGTAAGTATTTCTTCTGCAAGGGGCCGGGCGGCGCACTGGGGGTGGGAGGCGGGAGGTCCCAGCAACTTTATTTTTAACAAAAATGAAAAAAAACTTCATCTTTCATCTCTTCTCTCCTGCGGGGAGAAGAGATAAATGCCGCCTTCAGCACCACACAGGGGGGACAGCACTTAGTGTAGCGCTGTCTCTCCTGCACGGTCCGTGTGGTCCTCAGGCAGCACATGGATGCCACACGTGTGCCACACTGATGTGTCAAGTGAGCACTCAGACACGGATAACTCCGGTACCGATTTCTCCGGTACCAAAATTATCTGGACGTGTGAAAGAGGCCTTACAGCCAGCTTCTTTAGCAATGATCTTTTGAGGCTTACCCTCCTTGTGGAGTGTCAGTGACTGCCTTCTGGACATCTGTCAAGTCAGCAGTCTTCCCTATGACTGTAGACCCTACTGAAACAGACTAAGGGACCATATTAACCCATTACTTTTCAAATTAAAATTTTTACAAGTACGGATTTTTCAGAAAAGGGCACCCAATATTCAATTAAAAATGACAGTGACATGATTTCCTATTTTGAAAACATTCATTTTACAAACACAACACAAAAAATTAGACCTAATTATAAAAATTATAAAATCTTAGTTGCTAGAAGCTAAAGAGTAGGCGTCCCAAAAAAGGACATTGGTAGATAATGGGTTAAACACTTATGAAGCCTTTGCAGGTGTTTTTGTTAATTATTCTAATTTACCGAGATAATGACTTTTGGGTTTTCATTGTCTGTAAGCCATAATCATCAACATTAACAGAAAAAAACTCTTGAAATAGATGACTCTGTTTGTAATGAATCACTTTTTGTGTTGAAGAACTGAAATAAATTAACTTTTTGACGATATTCTAATTTTGTGAGAAGCACCTGTATATACACTGTGTTCCAAATTATTATGCAAATAATATTTCCTCATATTTTCTCTAAATTACCTATCTGAATTGCAGTCATTGTTATTTCCCAGTCATCTACTATCTAATATATAATTGCCTAGAATACTACTTCCTGCAATTTGTGCCAACTTCCGTGGCTTTGTCCGGAGCTATTGTCCGGAGCTATTGTCCGGAGCTAATGTCCGGAGCTAATGTCCGGAGATAAGTGACGTCACCAGTGTCCTACACCCAGGCAGAGCACAGTGGCCCCAGGCAGAGCACAGGGGCCCCAGGCAGAACATGGGGCCCCAGGCAGAGCACAGGGGCCCCAGGCAGAGCACAGGGGCCCCAGGCAGCATATGGGGCCCCAGGCAGAGCACAGGGGCCCCAGGCAGCATATGGGGCCCCAGGCAGAGCACAGTGGCCCCAGGCAGAGCACACACCAAATCGGAGGCCGAGGGGCCCCGCCAACCAAATCGGAGGCCGAGGAGCCCCGCCCACCAAATCGAAGGCCGAGCGGCCCCGCCCACCAAAGCGGAGGCCGAGGGGCCCGGCCCCGCCCACCAAAGCGGAGGCCGAGGGGCCCCGACCACCACATCGGAGGCCGAGGGGCCCCGACCACCACATCGGAGGCCGAGGGTCCCCGCCCACCAAATCGGAGGCCGAGGGTCCCCGCCCACCAAATCGGAGGCCGAGGGTCCCCGTCCACCAAAGCGGAGGCCGAGGGGCCCAGCCCCGCCCACCAAAGCGGAGGCCGAGGGGCCTCGCCCACCACATCGGAGGCCGAGGGTCCCCGCCCACCAAATCGGAGGCCGAGGGTCCCCGCCCACCAAATCGGAGGCCGAGGGTCCCCGCCCACCAAATCGGAGGCCGAGGGTCCCCGCCCACCAAATCGGAGGCCGAGGGTCCCCGCCCACCAAATCGGAGGCCGAGGGTCCCCGCCCACCAAATCGGAGGCCGAGGGTCCCCGCCCACCAAATCGGAGGCCGGTCCCCGCCCACCAAATCGGAGGCCGAGGGTCCCCACCCACCAAATCGGGGGACGAGGGGCCCCACCAACCAAATCGGAGGCCGAGGAGCCCCACCCACCAAAAGTAAGTGCGGCCCCAAAAGTAAGTGCGCCCCCGGGTGCAAAAGTAAGTGCGCCCCCGGGTGCAAAAGTAAGTGCGCCCCCGGGTGCAAAAGTAAGTGCGCCTCCGGGTGCAAAAGTAAGTGCGCCCCCGGGTGCAAAAGTAAGCGCGCCCCCGGCCCCGGGTGCAAAAGTAAGCGCGCCCCCCAGTCCCGTGTGTGAAAAGTGCTGCTGTAAAGCTGGTAGCGCTGTTCAAGCACCATGTATTTCCTTCAGGAAATGCCCATCTAATATATAATTGCCTAGAATACTACTTCCTGCAATTTGTGCCAACTTCCGTGGCTTTGTCCGGAGCTAATGTCCGGAGATAATGTCCGGAGCTAATGTCCGGAGATAATGTCCGGAGATAATGTCCGGAGATAAGTGACGTCACCAGTGTCCTACACCCAGGCAGAGCACAGGGGCCCCAGGCAGCATATGGGGCCCCAGGCAGCATATGGGGCCCCAGGCAGAGCACAGTGGTCCCAGGCAGAGCACAGGGGCCCCAGGCAGCCTATGGGGCACCAGGCAGAGCACAGTGGCCCCAGGCAGAGCACAGGGGCCCCAGGCAGCATATGGGGCCCCAGGCAGAGCACAGGGGCCCCAGGCAGAGCACAGGGGCCCCAGGCAGCATATGGGACCCCAGGCAGAGCACAGGGGTCTCAGGCAGAGCACAGGGGCCCCAGGCAGCATTTGGGGCCCCAGGCAGAGCACAGGGGCCCCAGGCAGCATATGGGGCCCCAGGCAGAGCACAGTGGCCCCAGGCAGAGCACAGGGGCCCCAGGCAGAGCACAGGGGCCCCAGGCAGAGCACAGGGGCCCCAGGCAGCATATGGGGCCCCAGGCAGAGCACAGGGGCCCCAGGCAGCATATGGGGCCCCAGGCAGAGCACAGTGGCCCCAGGCAGCATATGGGGCCCCAGGCAGAGCACAGTGGCCCCAGGCAGAGCACAGGGGCCCCAGGCAGCATATGGGGCCCCAGGCAGAGCACAGTGGTCCCAGGCAGAGCACAGGGGCCCCAGGCAGCTTATGGGGCCCCAGGCAGAGCACAGTAGCCCCAGGCAGAACATGGGGCCCCAGGCAGAGCACAGTGGCCCCAGGCAGAGCACAGGGGCCCCAGGCAGAACATGGGGCCCCAGGCAGAGCACAGGGGCCCCAGGCAGAGCACAGGGGCCCCAGGCAGCATATGGGGCCCCAGGCAGAGCACAGGGGCCCCAGGCAGCATATGGGGCCCCAGGCAGAGCACAGTGGCCCCAGGCAGAGCACAGGGGCCCCAGACAGCATATGGGGCCCCAGGCAGAGCACAGTGGTCCCAGGCAGAGCACAGGGGCCCCAGGCAGCCTATGGGGCCCCAGGCAGAGCACAGTGGCCCCAGGCAGAACATGGGGCCCCAGGCAGAGCACAGGGGCCCCAGGCAGAGCACAGGGGCCCCAGGCAGCATATGGGGCCCCAGGCAGAGCACAGTGGTCCCAGGTAGAGCACAGGGGCCCCAGGCAGCCTATGGGGCCCCAGGCAGAGCACAGGGGCCCCAGGAAGCATATGGGGCCCCAGGCAGAGCACAGGGGCCCCAGGCAGCCTATGGGGCCCCAGGCAGAGCACAGTGGCCCCAGGCAGAACATGGGGCCCCAGGCAGAGCACAGGGGCCCCAGGCAGAGCACAGGGGCCCCAGGCAGCATATGGGGCCCCAGGCAGAGCACAGTGGCCCCATGCAGAGCACAGGGGCCCCAGGCAGAGCACAGGGGCCCCAGGCAGCATATGGGGCCCCAGGCAAAGCACAGTGGTCCCAGGCAGAGCACAGGGGCCCCAGGCAGCCTATGGTCCCGTGTGTGAAAAGTGCTGCTGTAAAGCTGGTAGTGCTGTTCAAGCACCATGTATTTCCTTCACGAAATGCCCATCTAATATATAATTGCCTAGAATACTACTTCCTGCAATTTGTGCCAACTTCCGTGGCTTTGTCCGGAGCTAATGTCCGGAGATAATGTCCGGAGCTAATGTCCGGAGATAATGTCCGGAGCGAATGTCCGGAGATAAGTGACGTCACCAGTGTCCTACACCCTGGCAGAGCACAGTGGCCCCAGGCAGAGCACAGTGGCCCCAGGCAGAGCACAGGGGACCCAGGCAGCATATGGGGCCCCAGGCAGCATATGGGGTCCCAGGCAGAGCACAGTGGTCCCAGGCAGAGCACAGGGGCCCCAGGCAGAGCACAGGGGCCCCAGGCAGCATATGGGGCCCCAGGCAGAGCACAGGGGCCCAAGGCAGCATATGGGGCCCCAGGCAGAGCACGGGGTCCCAGGCAGAACATGGGGCCCCAGGCAGAGCACAGGGGCCCCAGGCAGCATATGGGGCCCCAGGCAGAGCACAGGGGTCTCAGGCAGAGCACAGGGGCCCCAGGCAGCATATGGGGCCCCAGGCAGAGCACAGGGGCCCCAGGCAGCATATGGGGCCCCAGGCAGAGCACAGTGGCCCCAGGCAGAGCACAGGGGCCCCAGGCAGAGCACAGGGGCCCCAGGCAGAACATGGGGCCCCAGGCAGAGCACAGGGGCCCCAGGCAGAACATGGGGCCCCAGGCAGAGCACAGGGGCCCCAGGCAGAGCACAGGGGCCCCAGGCAGAGCACAGGGGCCCCAGGCAGCATATGGGGCCCCAGGCAGAGCACAGGGGCCCCAGGCAGCATATGGGGCCCCAGGCAGAGCACAGTGGCCCCAGGCAGAGCACAGGGGCCCCAGGCAGCATATGGGGCCCCAGGCAGAGCACAGTGTTCCCAGGCAGAGCACAGGGGCCCCAGGCAGCTTATGGGGCCCCAGGCAGAGCACAGTGGCCCCAGGCAGAACATGGGGCCCCAGGCAGAGCACAGTGGCCCCAGGCAGAGCACAGGGGCCCCAGGCAGAACATGGGGCCCCAGGCAGAGCACAGGGGCCCCAGGCAGAGCACAGGGGCCCCAGGCAGAGCACAGGGGCCCCAGGCAGCATATGGGGCCCCAGGCAGAGCACAGTGGCCCCAGGCAGAGCACAGGGGCCCCAGGCAGCATATGGGGCCCCAGGCAGAGCACAGTGGTCCCAGGCAGAGCACAGGGGCCCCAGGCAGCCTATGGGGCCCCAGGCAGAGCACAGTGGCCCCAGGCAGAACATGGGGCCCCAGGCAGAGCACAGGGGCCCCAGGCAGAGCACAGGGGCCCCAGGCAGCATATGGGGCCCCAGGCAGAGCACAGTGGTCCCAGGTAGAGCACAGGGGCCGCAGGCAGCCTATGGGGCCCCAGGCAGAGCACAGGGGCCCCAGGCAGCATATGAGGCCCCAGGCAGAGCACAGGGGCCCCAGGCAGCCTATGGGGCCCCAGGCAGAGCACAGTGGCCCCAGGCAGAACATGGGGCCCCAGGCAGAGCACAGGGGCCCCAGGCAGAGCACAGGGGCCCCAGGCAGCATATGGGGCCCCAGGCAGAGCACAGTGGTCCCAGGCAGAGCACAGGGGCCCCAGGCAGCCTATGGGGCCCCAGGCAGAGCACAGTGGCCCCAGGCAGAACATGGGGCCCCAGGCAGAGCACAGGTGCCCCAGGCAGCATATGGGGCCCCAGGCAGAGCACAGGGGCCCCAGGCAGCCTATGGGGCCCCAGGCAGAGCACAGTGGCCCCAGGCAGAACACAGGGGCCCCAGGCAGAGCACAGGGGCCCCAGGCAGAGCACAGGGGCCCCAGGCAGCATATGGGGCCCCAGGCAGCATATGGGGCCCCAGGCAGAGCACTGCGATATTTTGGACCACTGTGCGGTGTTTCAGACCCCCTGTGTGATGTCTGGGGCCCTGTTCTTAAGTATATTAAAGATTAAAGTAATGTATATTAAAGTATATTATAGATCAAATTTGACACGTTAATGAGCACCATTGAGTGATATACTCAAGAATGACATAATTTTTCAACATTTTATGGTTTCAAACTGTAAACACTCAGAGTTTTTTTTACTTCAACCAGAAAACCTTAACGGTTCATAAAAAACTTGACTGTTCAGGATATGATAAAAGTCATAGTATTCTGAATCTTTAACTTATAAAGATACCTTTACATGGGGTGATTATTGGTTCCAGAGAGGCTTTCGGCCGATAATCGTACACATGGCTGGTGACAGGACAATACAATATAAACGTTCAAAGGTAAACACTGATAACATTAAAATCTAATATATAATTGCCTAGAATACTACTTCCGGCAATTTGTGCCAACTTCCGTGGCTTTGTCCGGAGATAATGTCCGGAGATAAGTGACGTCACCAGCGTCCTACACCCGCTCAGGGTGGACAAAGATATATGCCTTCGTGGTGCGCGGCACTTTTCTGATTGGTTGCCGCCTGCCGCGAGCGACCAATCAGAAATGTGCCGTACTGTCAAGAATTGTCAAGAGCTGGTGAGTGCAGCCATTTTTTGTTCTTTCTTACTATTATTTATTAATTGTATTATTCTTACATTTGAATAAATAAAGTATATATGGATTCTAGACTCCCGATTCTTTAGAATCGGGCTGCCATCTAGTTCTAGTATAATTGCAATGTTTTGGAAAAAACTGCCTATGAAAACAGTATCTTTTTAAAAAAAAATAAACACTCAAAATGCATGTTCCAAATTATTATGCACAGCAGAGTTTTCAACCTTTTTTTTTTATTTTGAACAAAAAAATGGTCAATTGTGAAGTTATAAGCATTATCACCTTATTACAAAATGAAATCTAACAGTTTTCAAGCGAAAACTTTATTCTAGGTGATGTTACATTTGCACGTAGGACCCCTTGTTCAAAAGAAGCTTCTGAACTCTCTCATCCATTGAATTTGTCAGTTTTTGGATGGTTTCTGCTTCAATTGTTTCGCATGTGGACAGAATACCCTCCCAGAGCTGTTGCTTAGATGTGAACTGCCTCCCGCCATCATAGACACTCCTTTTGATGATGCTCCAGAGGTTCTCAATGGGGTTGAGGTCAGGGGAAGATGGCGGCCACACCATACGTTTGTCCTCTTTTATGCCCATAGCAGCCAGAGATGCAGATGTGTTTTTTGCAGCATGAGACGGTGCATTATCATGCATGAAAATGATCTTGCTGCGGAAAGCACGGTTCTTCCTCTTGAACCATGGCAGGAAGTGTTGTTTTAGAAACTCCACATAGATTATGGAGTTCATCTTTACCCCTTCAGGGATCATAATAATCTCTCTCCCCATGATTCCAGCCCAAAACATTACTCCACCTCCTCCTTGTTGGCACCCTAGCCGTGTTTTCATGGGGTGTCCATCCTCCACTCCATCCATCTGGACCATCGAGCGTTGCACGGCACTCATCGGTGAACAAAACAGTTTGGAAGTCAGTCTTTATGTATCGTTTGGCCCACTGGAGCCGTTTCTGCTTGTTGCAGTGGATAGAGGTGGTCGACAGGATGGCTTATGCACAGCTGCAAACCTCTGAAGGACCCTGCATCTTGTTGTTCTGGGGACGTTGGAGGCACCAGCAGCTTCAAAAACTTGTCTGCTGCTATGACCAGGCATTTTTGCAGCTGCTCTTTTAACCTTACGCAATTGCCTGTTGGAAAGAGTACTCAATTTTTCCTTATCAGCACGCACACGTGTATGTGCTGGGAATCAGCTACATACTTCTTGATTATGCGATGATCATGATGAAGTGTCTTGGCAATGTTGATTGTAGTCATGCCTTGACCTAAATACTCCACAATTTGTTGCTTCTCAGCAGCCGACACATCCTTTTTCTTTCCCATTTTGGCAAAAAATGTAGGCTGCTTAATAATGTGGAACAGCCTTCTTAAGTAGTCTTGCCTTTATTTGGACACACCTGCCAAACTAATTTGCACAGGTATCTGCAATTGCTTTCAGTGATATAAAGAGCCCTGACACACATCACCATCAATGAGTTTAAATGACAAACAAAAAAATTCTAACCTTATCACTCCTAAACTCTATGTGCATAATAATTTGGAACACAGTGTATATACGGTACACTGCATTGGTCGCAAAGTCCTTCCCAACCATGACGTATATAAACTGCAAATATCATGAAGGGGTTAAAAAAAAACCCTAATGTTTATGTAGAAAAATAGGGGTTTTCCATTTTACTGATAGTACAGATGCTCTAGAAAGGCGACAAGGCCAACTGTTCCCTTCACTTCTCCAAAGAAAAAAAAATCCAGAAAAAGAACAAAACAACAGTTAATGTCCACATGTATATGGCACTGCTATAGTGGCAATGACAATTTACAGTGTGCGTGTGTCACGAATCACAGGGAGGATATCTTTATCATCCCCACTGCTCACACTTATATGTCATGAATCGGGATTGTTTGGTTGCCCCAGTTCTTTTTGAAGGGAATTTATCTATATACCACTTCCCAGTCCCAGTTTGGAACTTGCAGCTTTCTGGCGCCCCCCTTACCCTTAAGTCAGACAGGGTACTGCACCTAGAATAATTAGTTGCCAGAAAGGCTGCCTTACTTTGTACTGGCTAATGGGCACACTGCAGCGAGGGCGATATAACTACTCCCACTCAGGCGGGAACAATAATTATCAACGCCGCCTGTCGCTACCAGGTTTCCCAAATGCACAGGACAAATCAGCTGCCACCAGCTCCGATTTCTTAATAACGGGTCCGGAGCCAACCCAAATTAGTAGCGTAATTCACTTCAGAGGACGTGACACTACATTATAGAGCAAGGAGAAATGAAGCTAGTAATTCTATATAGTTTACTCCAAAAAGGTAGGCAGTGTTTACAAAAGTACAAAAAGATATTATAAAAGTAGACAAGTATCGTATGTACAACTAATTACAAATAAAAAGGGATTAACAAAAGAATATTGACTTACGGTTCTTTCATATCATTCAATGGTACGCCATGTGGTGGCTGGGGAGGGGACCTGCCCCAAAATCTTCAGATCAGATTGCACAGCCTGTCCTAGCTGAATCCCCCGGCAAAAGACCCCCTCTGTCTGGGCCTATGAGTTTTATACCTTTGCCAAAACTAAGGGTCTCCCCCCTGGATGACCTCATGGGGTGGGCAGAGCTATGGAATGCACTCCTCTTTCTTGAGTATATGAAAAACCATCATCCCGCATATCTTGGCGTACGAACCTCATAGAAAGATGACACCCATGTCATTATACTCAGCGTGACATAGGTGTTCATTTAAGTATAGACATGGGGTAGCTGGGTGACCCGGTTACATAGTAATCCCTTTTCTCAATTGTGCTGGTTCTGGAACCTAGAAAATTCACTGACTGGTAGTTCTACCAAGGCACATGTCAAAAATGTATTTGTCCCACTACTATCATTAATCGAGGCTATGATATTTACATTTGCAAGGACAAAGGAACCCTGGTTTTTCCATGTGCTTCTACTGGTACTTTCACTTTAGGGCCATAAAACTCCTCAGTGAAGGTTGCTGGCAGCTGGTCTCACATTACAGCTGTGTAGCAGGGGGGAGGGGAGTGAAATCGCAGCGTGTCTGGAACCATATGACCTTCTGCAAAATCACTCAGACCATGGCATTTTCACAATATCGTGACAGTGTCTCTCTAGAAGCACAAGCAGGGCACAATGTATTACGTACTAAACTGCCCATGGGGTGCAAATAGTCTTAAAGATCAATTCCTATTTGTGCAATTTCCAAAATGGGGTCACCTGAGTATTTTATGCTGTTTTGGCACTTGGAAACAATTCCAGCAAAATCTACACTACAAAAGTCAAATAATATTCCTTCCCTTCCATGCCTAGCCATCTGACCAACCATGCAGTATTCGCTCATGTGGAAGAAATTGCATGACAATTTTGGGGTCCATTTTTTCCTATTGACCCCTGTGAAAATGAAAAATTTGAGGTTAAAATAATATTTTTGTGGGGGGAAAAAAAGCCTTTTTTGTTTTGGAATCTCAGGGGGGCTACAAATACTACATGAGGTCTGCAATCTATTGCATACAAATTTGGGCTCCAAATATCAATTAGAGCTCCTTCACTTCCAAACCTTACCTTGTGCCCAAACGGCTGTTTTCGATTACAAAAAGTATTGCTTCATATGGGAGAAATTGTGTAACATTAAGGGGTTTGTTTTATCCTACTGGCCCTTGTGAAAATGAAAAATATGGAGCTAAAGCATCATTTTAGTGGAAAAAAAATGTAATTTTTACTTTGCATTAACTGTAATTGCTCCAGGACGCCTGCATGACTGAAAGCTGGCGGCTGCAGGGAGTAATAAAATGAACTTTCTTTCGGGTGCTGCACTTTCATAATAAAATTAACTTCTAGACTAAGCCTATATCTGCAGATTAGTGTTATCCGACCTGACAGGTTCCCTTTAACTTGTGTGCTATAAGACTCTGACTTACATGGGTTGTCCACTATTCTGAGTATAAGCCGTTTTCATTTTACATGGAGAAATCTGGCAATTGAGAAGATGTCTGAATAGTAGACAACCCCTTCAAGGATATAAACATTCTAAATTTGAAGATTACTAGGTTCTCGAATTGTCAGATATTTTCATAAATGCAAAATTTACCACCGCAGCCAGGTTTTCAAGCAGGAGACGTGTCAGGAAAAGTGTTTTTTTGTTTTTCTGAAGCCTAATTTTTAATAGTTTTGCAGTCATTATTTGTTGTGGCAAAGCAACTTACACTTTTTTTTTTACTTATATGTATAAAATAGTAGCCTCTTCCAAGTAAAAGACGTGAAGAATTTTTTCAGGTCACTTCTTTTAACAGCGTTCTGTTTTTGGAAACGTGAAGTGGTTAAGAGAAGCTCCAAGGACCGAACATACAAACAGTAAGTTGTTTTTCCATTGCAATGTACAAGTTCATTGTTTTGAGTGATTATTTTGTGCCTTCTGAGGCAGGTTACACAAGCACACGCTCCTGAAGATACTGAGTACACATACCCTAACAAAGAACAAATGTGTCACTAAAACAATCTCAGAATCTCCCATAAAGTGACAAATGTCAGAATTGATAAATGGGGCTTGGTCGCACACCAAATCTGGCCAAGTCATAAAGAAGTGTCAATACTTTTGTCTATATGGTGCAAGTATCAAATCCTAGATGTCAAGGAGGCTTTAGTCCTGTAATGATCCCTGAACCAAGTAGGTGACAGTGACAATTAACACATTGGGAACATACAGTAGATATAAAATGTCTACACACCCACGTTAAAATGATTTTACTTAATAAAAACCTATTTTAAAGAACAATGATTTCAGAGCTTTTTTTCTCCTTTACTGTCACCCATATTGAGTAAAAATCCATTGAGAAAAACTAAAATAATTTGGAGAGGGGAATAAAAATTAACCTATAATAATGAGGATGTAGATGTATTCAGAATTAGCCAAGCACATTTAAATTCATGATTAATAATCTGTGCACCACTGCCATCATTTACAGTGATTTTGATCAACTCCATTTGGCTGTTCTACAGTAGTGGGATTTTCCTAACGTTTTCTACGTTGCATTGTACAGTAAAAGCCATGGTCTGAAAACAGCCTACAACAAAGCAAAGGGATCTCTAAAATTTGACACCCTTTAAAAAAAAAAAAATAAAATAAATGAAGAGCAAGAAGGAAATTGGTCGGGGGGTGGTGATGTAATGTGTTGTGAATTCTGCTTTTGGGCTCCCTCCGGTGGTTGTAGGTGGTAATGCAGTTGCCCCTGAGTTGCAGTCCTGGTCAGGTGTATCTGCTGATAGCAGTTCTGACTGGGGTATTTAGGTGTGCAGGATTCATTAGTCCTTGCCAGTTGTCAATTGTTGTTGGGAGGTGTTGGACCTCTGCTTGGTTCCTCCTGCTGTTATGATCCCAATGGCAGAGGATCTCTGATATTCCGGCAAGATAGCAAAAATATAAATACTGCTCTAGGGAGGTGGAAACTGGACTAACCGCATACCTGATCCTGACACAAAAAACTAAAAGTAGCCGGTGAACGTGCCTACGTTGGTTCTAGACGTCTCGAGCCAGCCGGAGAACTGACTACCCCTAGAGGGAAAAAATAAGACCTCGCTTGCCTCCAGAGAAATTGAACCCCAAAGATATAGAAAGCCCCCAACAAGTAATAATGGTGAGGCAAGAGGAAAACACAAACGTAGAGATGAACTAGATTCAGCAAAGTGAGGCCCAATAGTCTAGATAGCAGAAAATAGATAGTGAACTATGCGGTTAGCAGAAAACCCTAAAAAACATCCACGCTGAACATTCAAGAACCCCCACACCAACTGACGGTGTGGAGGGAGAATATCAGCCCCCTAGAGCTTCCAGCGAGTCAAAAATCAAATGTAAAGCAAGCTGGACAAAAACACTGAATAATGCAAACGATCCAAATTGTACAAAACAGACTTAGCTTTTCTTGCATGAGGCAGACTGAAAGGAATCCGGAGGAGACCAAATAGGTCTGGATACAACGATGCCAGGCAAGAGACTGAGTCCAGAGGAGACTCAAATAGGAAACACCCGCTGCTTAACGACACAGCTGGAGCTCAGGCCTGCAACAAGACATACCTAACACAATACCGTTAGTGACCACCAGAGGGAGCCCAGAAACACAGTTCACAACAGTACCCCCCCCTTGAGGAGGGGTCACCGAACCCTCACCAAGACCCCCAGGGCGATCAGGATGAGCAGCGTGAAAGGCATGAACCAAATCAGCCGCATGAACATCAGAGGCGACAACCCAGGAATTATCCTCCTGACCATAGCCTTTCCACTTAACTAAATACTGGAGTTTCCGTCTAGAGATACGAGAATCCAGAATCTTCTCCACCACGTACTCCAACTCGCCCTCAACCAAAACCGGGGCAGGAGGCTCAACAGCAGGAACCATAGGCACCACGTACCGCCGCAACAAGGACCTATGGAACACATTATGAATAGCAAAAGACGCTGGAAGGTCCAAGCGAAAAGACACCGGGTTAAGGATTTCCAAAATCTTATAAGGACCGATAAAGCGAGGCTTGAACTTAGGAGAGGAGACTTTCAAAGGAACATGCCGAGAAGACAACCAAACCAAATCCCCAACACGAAGTCGGGGACCCACACCGCGGTGGCGGTTGGCAAACCGCTGGGCCTTGTCTTGTGACAATTTCAAATTGTCCACCACATGGTTCCAAATCCGCTGCAACCTATCCACCACAGAATCAACCCCAGGACAGTCAGAAGATTCAACCTGACCCAAGGAGAAACGAGGATGAAAACCAGAGTTGCAGAAAAAGGGTGAAACCAAGGTGGCAGAACTAGCCCGATTATTAAGGGCAAACTCGGCCAGTGGCAAAAAGGCAACCCAGTCGTCCTGATCAGCAGAAACAAAACATCTCAAATAAGTCTCTAACGTCTGATTAGTTCGCTCGGTCTGGCCATTAGTCTGAGGATGAAAAGCCGACGAAAAAGACAAATCAATACCCATCTTAGCACAAAAGGATCGCCAGAATCTGGACACAAACTGGGATCCTCTGTCAGATACAATATTCTCAGGGATGCCATGCAAACGAACCACATTCTGAAAGAACAAAGGAACCAAATCAGAGGAGGAAGGCAACTTAGGCAAGGGCACCAAATGGACCATTTTAGAAAAACGATCGCACACCACCCAGATGACAGACATCTTCCGAGACACCGGAAGATCCGAAATGAAATCCATGGAAATGTGCGTCCAAGGCCTCTTTGGGATAGGCAAGGGCAAAAGCAACCCGCTGGCACGAGAACAGCAAGGCTTAGCCCGAGCACAAATCCCACAGGACTGCACAAAAGAACGCACATCCCGCGACAAGGAAGGCCACCAAAAGGACCTGGCCACCAAATCTCTGGTACCAAAAATCCCAGGATGTCCCGCCAACACCGAAGAATGAACCTCAGAAATAACTCTGTTGGTCCATCCATCAGGGACAAACAATCTCTCTGGTGGACAACGATCAGGCCTATCAGCCTGAAATTTTTGCAGCCCTCGTCACAAATCTGGGGAAATGGCAGACAAAATTACTCCCTCTCTGAGAATACCAGCCGGCTCAGAGACTCCCGGAGAATCAGGCACAAAACTCCTAGAAAGTGCATCAGCCTTCACGTTCTTCGAACCAGGCAGGTACGAGACCACAAAGTCAAAACGGGAGAAAAACAATGACCAACGGGCCTGTCTAGGATTCAGGCGCTTGGCAGACTCGAGGTAAATCAGATTTTTATGATCAGTCAAGACCACCACACGATGTCTAGCTCCCTCGAGCCAATGTCGCCACTCCTCAAATGCCCACTTCATGGCCAACAACTCCCGATTACCAACATCGTAGTTCCGCTCAGCAGGCGAAAATTTCCTTGAAAAGAAGGCGCATGGCTTCATCACGGAGCCATCAGAACTTTTTTGCGACAAAACAGCCCCTGCACCAATTTCAGAAGCATCAACTTCAACCTGGAAGGGAAGAGAGACATCCGGCTGGCACAAGACTGGCGCTGAAGTAAACCGACGCTTCAGCTCCCGAAAGGCCTCCACGGCCGCAGGAGACCAATTCGCAACATCAGAACCCTTCTTGGTCATATCCGTCAAAGGTTTAACCACGCTGGAGAAATTAGCGATAAAACGACGGTAAAAATTAGCAAAGCCCAAGAACTTCTGCAGGCTCTTAACAGACGTGGGCTGAGTCCAGTCATGAATGGCACGGACCTTAACTAGGTCCATCTCCACAGTAGAAGGGGAAAAAATAAAACCCAAAAAAGAAACCTTCTGTACCCCAAAGATACATTTTGAACCCTTCACAAATAGAGCATTCTCCCGCAAAACCTGAAACACCATCCTGACCTGGTTCACATGGGACTCCCAATCATCAGAAAAAAACAAAATATCATCCAGATAAATAATCATAAATTTATCCAGATATTTCCGGAAGATGTCATGCATGAAGGACTGAAACACAGAAGGAGCATTAGATAATCCGAAAGGCATCACCAGGTACTCAAAATGACCCTCAGGCGTATTAAATGCCGTTTTCCATTCATCTCCCTGCTTTATGCGCACAAGGTTATACGCACCACGAAGATCTATCTTGGTGAACCAACTGGATCCCTTAATCCGAGCAAACAAATCAGACAACAATGGCAAAGGATACTGAAATTTAACAGTGATCTTATTCAGAAGACGATAATCAATACAAGGTCTCAGAGACCCGTCTTTCTTGCCCACAAAAAAGAATCCTGCACCAAGAGGGGACGAGGATGGGCGAATATGTCCCTTCTCCAAAGACTCCTTTATATAACTCCGCATCGCGGCATGCTCTGGCACAGATAAATTAAAGAGTCGTCCCTTAGGAAACTTACTACCAGGAATCAAACTATAGCACAATCACAGTCCCTATGAGGAGGAAGGGCACTGGACCTGGCCTCATTAAATACATCCTGAAAGTCTGACAAAAACTCAGGGATCTCAGAAGGAGTAGAAGAAGCAATAGACACCAATGGAGAATCGCCATGAATCCCCTGACACCCCCAAATAGACACAGTCATAGCTTTCCAATCTAAAACTGGATTATGGGCCTGTAACCATGGCAGACCCAAAACAACAACATCATGCATTTTATGCAGTACCAAAAAACGAATCACCTCCTGATGTACAGGAGTCATGCACATGGTCACCTGCGTCCAATACTGAGGTTTATTCTCTGCCAATGGCGTAGAATCAATTCCTCTAACAGGAATAGGATTTTCCAAAGGCTCCAGGACAAAACCGCAGCGCTTGGCAAACGACAAATCCATCAGACTTAAAGCAGCACCAGAATCCACAAAAGCCATAACTGAGTAAGAAGATAATGAACAAATTAAAGTCACAGACAAAATAAACTTAGGCTGAAAAGTACCAATGGCGACAGGATTAACTTTTTTCTTTAAACGTTTAGAGCATGCTGAGATAACATGTGTTGAATCACCACAGTAGAAACACAACCCATTTTGACGTCTATGATTTTGTCGCTCGGCTCTGGTCAGAATTCTGTCACATTGCATAGAATCAGGTGACCGTTCAGACAGCACCGCCAAAGGATTATCAGATTTGCTCTCCCGCAAACGTCGATCAATTTGAATGGCTAGAGCCATTGAATCATTTAGACCTGTAGGGATAGGAAACCCCACCATCACATCTTTAATGGCTTCAGAAAGACCATTTCTGAAATTTGCGGCCAGTGCACACTCATTCCATTGAGTAAGCACGGACCATTTCCGAAATTTTTGGCAATATACCTCAGCTTCGTCCTGACCCTGAGAGATAACCAGCAACATTTTTTCAGCCTGATTTTCAAGATTAGGCTCCTCATAAAGCAAACCAAGTGCCAGAAAAAACGCATCAACATTCACCAATGCAGGATCTCCTGGCGCCAGAGAGAAGGCCCAATCCTGAGGGTCGCCGCGCAAGAAGGAAATAACAATCTTAACTTGCTGAGCGGAATCACCAGAGGAACGAGGTTTCAGAGACAGAAACAATTTACAATTATTCCTAAAATTCAGGAATTTAGATCTATCTCCAAAAAACGGCTCAGGAATAGGTATTTTTGGTTCAGACATAGGGCTATGGATAACAAAATCCTGAATGCTTTGCACCCTAGCAGCAAGCTGATCCACACTAGAAGTCAGAGTCTGGACATTCATATCTGCAGCAGAGTTTCAGCCACTCAGAGAAAAAGGGGATGGAAGAAGCTAGGCAAACTGCAGCAAAAAAAAAAAACAACAAAACAAAAAACTCAGAACTTCTTTTTAATCCCGCTTCTGCGATGCATTAAACATTTTCTTTTGGCCTGGCATTCTGTTATGATCCCAATGGCAGAGGATCTCTGATATTCCGGCAAGATAGCAAAAATATAAATACTGCTCTAGGGAGGTGGAAGCTGGACTAACCGCATACCTGATCCTGACACAAAAAACTAAAAGTAGTCGGTGAACGTGCCTACGTTGGTTCTAGACGTCTCGAGCCAGCCGGAGAACTGACTACCCCTAGAGGGAAAAAATAAGACCTCGCTTGCCTCCAGAGAAATTGAACCCCAAAGATATAGAAAGCCCCCAACAAGTAATAACGGTGAGGCAAGAGGAAAACACAAACGTAGAGATGAACTAGATTCAGCAAAGTGAGGCCCAATAGTCTAGATAGCAGAAAATAGATAGTGAACTATGCGGTTAGCAGAAAACCCTACAAAACATCCACGCTGAACATTCAAGAACCCCCACACCGACTGACGGTGTGGAGGGAGAATATCAGCCCCCTAGAGCTTCCAGCGAGTCAAAAATCAAATGTAAAGCAAGCTGGACAAAAACACTGAATAATGCAAACGATCCAAATTGTACAAAACAGACTTAGCTTTTCTTGCATGAGGCAGACTGAAAGGAATCCGGAGGAGACCAAATAGGTCTGGATACAACGATGCCAGGCAAGAGACTGAGTCCAGAGGAGACTCAAATAGGAAACACCCGCCGCTTAACGACACAGCTGGAGCTCAGGCCTGCAACAAGACATACCTAACACAATACCGTTAGTGACCACCAGAGGGAGCCCAGAAACACAGTTCACAACAGTACCCCCCCCTTGAGGAGGGGTCACCGAACCCTCACCAAGACCCCCAGGGCGATCAGGATGAGCAGCGTGAAAGGCATGAACCAAATCAGCCGCATGAACATCAGAGGCGACAACCCAGGAATTATCCTCCTGACCATAGCCTTTCCACTTAACTAAATACTGGAGTTTCCGTCTAGAGATACGAGAATCCAGAATCTTCTCCACCACGTACTCCAACTCGCCCTCAACCAAAACCGGGGCAGGAGGCTCAACAGCAGGAACCATAGGCACCACGTACCGCCGCAACAAGGACCTATGGAACACATTATGAATAGCAAAAGACGCTGGAAGGTCCAAGCGAAAAGACACCGGGTTAAGGATTTCCAAAATCTTATAAGGACCGATAAAGCGAGGCTTGAACTTAGGAGAGGAGACTTTCAAAGGAACATGCCGAGAAGACAACCAAACCAAATCCCCAACACGAAGTCGGGGACCCACACCGCGGTGGCGGTTGGCAAACCGCTGGGCCTTGTCTTGTGACAATTTCAAATTGTCCACCACATGGTTCCAAATCCGCTGCAACCTATCCACCACAGAATCAACCCCAGGACAGTCAGAAGATTCAACCTGACCCAAGGAGAAACAAGGATGAAAACCAGAGTTGCAGAAAAAGGGTGAAACCAAGGTGGCAGAACTAGCCCGATTATTAAGGGCAAACTCGGCCAGTGGCAAAAAGGCAACCCAGTCGTCCTGATCAGCAGAAACAAAACATCTCAAATAAGTCTCTAACGTCTGATTAGTTCGCTCGGTCTGGCCATTAGTCTGAGGATGAAAAGCCGACGAAAAAGACAAATCAATACCCATCTTAGCACAAAAGGATCGCCAGAATCTGGACACAAACTGGGATCCTCTGTCAGATACAATATTCTCAGGGATGCCATGCAAACGAACCACATTCTGAAAGAACAAAGGAACCAAATCAGAGGAGGAAGGCAACTTAGGCAAGGGCACCAAATGGACCATTTTAGAAAAACGATCGCACACCACCCAGATGACAGACATCTTCCGAGACACCGGAAGATCCGAAATGAAATCCATGGAAATGTGCGTCCAAGGCCTCTTTGGGATAGGCAAGGGCAAAAGCAACCCGCTGGCACGAGAACAGCAAGGCTTAGCCCGAGCACAAATCCCACAGGACTGCACAAAAAGAACGCACATCCCGCGACAAGGAAGGCCACCAAAAGGACCTGGCCACCAAATCTCTGGTACCAAAAATCCCAGGATGTCCCGCCAACACCGAAGAATGAACCTCAGAAATAACTCTGTTGGTCCATCCATCAGGGACAAACAATCTCTCTGGTGGACAACGATCAGGCCTATCAGCCTGAAATTTTTGCAGCCCTCGTCACAAATCTGGGGAAATGGCAGACAAAATTACTCCCTCTCTGAGAATACCAGCCGGCTCAGAGACTCCCGGAGAATCAGGCACAAAACTCCTAGAAAGTGCATCAGCCTTCACGTTCTTCGAACCAGGCAGGTACGAGACCACAAAGTCAAAACGGGAGAAAAACAATGACCAACGGGCCTGTCTAGGATTCAGGCGCTTGGCAGACTCGAGGTAAATCAGATTTTTATGATCAGTCAAGACCACCACACGATGTCTAGCTCCCTCGAGCCAATGTCGCCACTCCTCAAATGCCCACTTCATGGCCAACAACTCCCGATTACCAACATCGTAGTTCCGCTCAGCAGGCGAAAATTTCCTTGAAAAGAAGGCGCATGGCTTCATCACGGAGCCATCAGAACTTTTTTGCGACAAAACAGCCCCTGCACCAATTTCAGAAGCATCAACTTCAACCTGGAAGGGAAGAGAGACATCCGGCTGGCACAAGACTGGCGCTGAAGTAAACCGACGCTTCAGCTCCCGAAAGGCCTCCACGGCCGCAGGAGACCAATTCGCAACATCAGAACCCTTCTTGGTCATATCCGTCAAAGGTTTAACCACGCTGGAGAAATTAGCGATAAAACGACGGTAAAAATTAGCAAAGCCCAAGAACTTCTGCAGGCTCTTAACAGACGTGGGCTGAGTCCAGTCATGAATGGCACGGACCTTAACTAGGTCCATCTCCACAGTAGAAGGGGAAAAAATAAAACCCAAAAAAGAAACCTTCTGTACCCCAAAGATACATTTTGAACCCTTCACAAATAGAGCATTCTCCCGCAAAACCTGAAACACCATCCTGACCTGGTTCACATGGGACTCCCAATCATCAGAAAAAAACAAAATATCATCCAGATAAATAATCATAAATTTATCCAGATATTTCCGGAAGATGTCATGCATGAAGGACTGAAACACAGAAGGAGCATTAGATAATCCGAAAGGCATCACCAGGTACTCAAAATGACCCTCAGGCGTATTAAATGCCGTTTTCCATTCATCTCCCTGCTTTATGCGCACAAGGTTATACGCACCACGAAGATCTATCTTGGTGAACCAACTGGATCCCTTAATCCGAGCAAACAAATCAGACAACAATGGCAAAGGATACTGAAATTTAACAGTGATCTTATTCAGAAGACGATAATCAATACAAGGTCTCAGAGACCCGTCTTTCTTGCCCACAAAAAAGAATCCTGCACCAAGAGGGGACGAGGATGGGCGAATATGTCCCTTCTCCAAAGACTCCTTTATATAACTCCGCATCGCGGCATGCTCTGGCACAGATAAATTAAAGAGTCGTCCCTTAGGAAACTTACTACCAGGAATCAAACTATAGCACAATCACAGTCCCTATGAGGAGGAAGGGCACTGGACCTGGCCTCATTAAATACATCCTGAAAGTCTGACAAAAACTCAGGGATCTCAGAAGGAGTAGAAGAAGCAATAGACACCAATGGAGAATCGCCATGAATCCCCTGACACCCCCAAATAGACACAGTCATAGCTTTCCAATCTAAAACTGGATTATGGGCCTGTAACCATGGCAGACCCAAAACAACAACATCATGCATTTTATGCAGTACCAAAAAACGAATCACCTCCTGATGTACAGGAGTCATGCACATGGTCACCTGCGTCCAATACTGAGGTTTATTCTCTGCCAATGGCGTAGAATCAATTCCTCTAACAGGAATAGGATTTTCCAAAGGCTCCAGGACAAAACCGCAGCGCTTGGCAAACGACAAATCCATCAGACTTAAAGCAGCACCAGAATCCACAAAAGCCATAACTGAGTAAGAAGATAATGAACAAATTAAAGTCACAGACAAAATAAACTTAGGCTGAAAAGTACCAATGGCGACAGGATTAACTTTTTTCTTTAAACGTTTAGAGCATGCTGAGATAACATGTGTTGAATCACCACAGTAGAAACACAACCCATTTTGACGTCTATGATTTTGTCGCTCGGCTCTGGTCAGAATTCTGTCACATTGCATAGAATCAGGTGACCGTTCAGACAGCACCGCCAAAGGATTATCAGATTTGCTCTCCCGCAAACGTCGATCAATTTGAATGGCTAGAGCCATTGAATCATTTAGACCTGTAGGGATAGGAAACCCCACCATCACATCTTTAATGGCTTCAGAAAGACCATTTCTGAAATTTGCGGCCAGTGCACACTCATTCCATTGAGTAAGCACGGACCATTTCCGAAATTTTTGGCAATATACCTCAGCTTCGTCCTGACCCTGAGAGATAACCAGCAACATTTTTTCAGCCTGATTTTCAAGATTAGGCTCCTCATAAAGCAAACCAAGTGCCAGAAAAAACGCATCAACATTCACCAATGCAGGATCTCCTGGCGCCAGAGAGAAGGCCCAATCCTGAGGGTCGCCGCGCAAGAAGGAAATAACAATCTTAACTTGCTGAGCGGAATCACCAGAGGAACGAGGTTTCAGAGACAGAAACAATTTACAATTATTCCTAAAATTCAGGAATTTAGATCTATCTCCAAAAAACGGCTCAGGAATAGGTATTTTTGGTTCAGACATAGGGCTATGGATAACAAAATCCTGAATGCTTTGCACCCTAGCAGCAAGCTGATCCACACTAGAAGTCAGAGTCTGGACATTCATATCTGCAGCAGAGTTTCAGCCACTCAGAGAAAAAGGGGATGGAAGAAGCTAGGCAAACTGCAGCAAAAAAAAAAAACAACAAAACAAAAAACTCAGAACTTCTTTTTAATCCCGCTTCTGCGATGCATTAAACATTTTCTTTTGGCCTGGCATTCTGTTATGATCCCAATGGCAGAGGATCTCTGATATTCCGGCAAGATAGCAAAAATATAAATACTGCTCTAGGGAGGTGGAAGCTGGACTAACCGCATACCTGATCCTGACACAAAAAACTAAAAGTAGTCGGTGAACGTGCCTACGTTGGTTCTAGACGTCTCGAGCCAGCCGGAGAACTGACTACCCCTAGAGGGAAAAAATAAGACCTCGCTTGCCTCCAGAGAAATTGAACCCCAAAGATATAGAAAGCCCCCAACAAGTAATAACGGTGAGGCAAGAGGAAAACACAAACGTAGAGATGAACTAGATTCAGCAAAGTGAGGCCCAATAGTCTAGATAGCAGAAAATAGATAGTGAACTATGCGGTTAGCAGAAAACCCTACAAAACATCCACGCTGAACATTCAAGAACCCCCACACCGACTGACGGTGTGGAGGGAGAATATCAGCCCCCTAGAGCTTCCAGCGAGTCAAAAATCAAATGTAAAGCAAGCTGGACAAAAACACTGAATAATGCAAACGATCCAAATTGTACAAAACAGACTTAGCTTTTCTTGCATGAGGCAGACTGAAAGGAATCCGGAGGAGACCAAATAGGTCTGGATACAACGATGCCAGGCAAGAGACTGAGTCCAGAGGAGACTCAAATAGGAAACACCCGCCGCTTAACGACACAGCTGGAGCTCAGGCCTGCAACAAGACATACCTAACACAATACCGTTAGTGACCACCAGAGGGAGCCCAGAAACACAGTTCACAACAGTACCCCCCCCTTGAGGAGGGGTCACCGAACCCTCACCAAGACCCCCAGGGCGATCAGGATGAGCAGCGTGAAAGGCATGAACCAAATCAGCCGCATGAACATCAGAGGCGACAACCCAGGAATTATCCTCCTGACCATAGCCTTTCCACTTAACTAAATACTGGAGTTTCCGTCTAGAGATACGAGAATCCAGAATCTTCTCCACCACGTACTCCAACTCGCCCTCAACCAAAACCGGGGCAGGAGGCTCAACAGCAGGAACCATAGGCACCACGTACCGCCGCAACAAGGACCTATGGAACACATTATGAATAGCAAAAGACGCTGGAAGGTCCAAGCGAAAAGACACCGGGTTAAGGATTTCCAAAATCTTATAAGGACCGATAAAGCGAGGCTTGAACTTAGGAGAGGAGACTTTCAAAGGAACATGCCGAGAAGACAACCAAACCAAATCCCCAACACGAAGTCGGGGACCCACACCGCGGTGGCGGTTGGCAAACCGCTGGGCCTTGTCTTGTGACAATTTCAAATTGTCCACCACATGGTTCCAAATCCGCTGCAACCTATCCACCACAGAATCAACCCCAGGACAGTCAGAAGATTCAACCTGACCCAAGGAGAAACGAGGATGAAAACCAGAGTTGCAGAAAAAGGGTGAAACCAAGGTGGCAGAACTAGCCCGATTATTAAGGGCAAACTCGGCCAGTGGCAAAAAGGCAACCCAGTCGTCCTGATCAGCAGAAACAAAACATCTCAAATAAGTCTCTAACGTCTGATTAGTTCGCTCGGTCTGGCCATTAGTCTGAGGATGAAAAGCCGACGAAAAAGACAAATCAATACCCATCTTAGCACAAAAGGATCGCCAGAATCTGGACACAAACTGGGATCCTCTGTCAGATACAATATTCTCAGGGATGCCATGCAAACGAACCACATTCTGAAAGAACAAAGGAACCAAATCAGAGGAGGAAGGCAACTTAGGCAAGGGCACCAAATGGACCATTTTAGAAAAACGATCGCACACCACCCAGATGACAGACATCTTCCGAGACACCGGAAGATCCGAAATGAAATCCATGGAAATGTGCGTCCAAGGCCTCTTTGGGATAGGCAAGGGCAAAAGCAACCCGCTGGCACGAGAACAGCAAGGCTTAGCCCGAGCACAAATCCCACAGGACTGCACAAAAGAACGCACATCCCGCGACAAGGAAGGCCACCAAAAGGACCTGGCCACCAAATCTCTGGTACCAAAAATCCCAGGATGTCCCGCCAACACCGAAGAATGAACCTCAGAAATAACTCTGTTGGTCCATCCATCAGGGACAAACAATCTCTCTGGTGGACAACGATCAGGCCTATCAGCCTGAAATTTTTGCAGCCCTCGTCACAAATCTGGGGAAATGGCAGACAAAATTACTCCCTCTCTGAGAATACCAGCCGGCTCAGAGACTCCCGGAGAATCAGGCACAAAACTCCTAGAAAGTGCATCAGCCTTCACGTTCTTCGAACCAGGCAGGTACGAGACCACAAAGTCAAAAAGGGAGAAAAACAACGACCAACGGGCCTGTCTAGGATTCAGGCGCTTGGCAGACTCGAGGTAAATCAGATTTTTATGATCAGTCAAGACCACCACACGATGTCTAGCTCCCTCGAGCCAATGTCGCCACTCCTCAAATGCCCACTTCATGGCCAACAACTCCCGATTACCAACATCGTAGTTCCGCTCAGCAGGCGAAAATTTCCTTGAAAAGAAGGCGCATGGCTTCATCACGGAGCCATCAGAACTTTTTTGCGACAAAACAGCCCCTGCACCAATTTCAGAAGCATCAACTTCAACCTGGAAGGGAAGAGAGACATCCGGCTGGCACAAGACTGGCGCTGAAGTAAACCGACGCTTCAGCTCCCGAAAGGCCTCCACGGCCGCAGGAGACCAATTCGCAACATCAGAACCCTTCTTGGTCATATCCGTCAAAGGTTTAACCACGCTGGAGAAATTAGCGATAAAACGACGGTAAAAATTAGCAAAGCCCAAGAACTTCTGCAGGCTCTTAACAGACGTGGGCTGAGTCCAGTCATGAATGGCACGGACCTTAACTGGGTCCATCTCCACAGTAGAAGGGGAAAAAATAAAACCCAAAAAAGAAACCTTCTGTACCCCAAAGATACATTTTGAACCCTTCACAAATAGAGCATTCTCCCGCAAAACCTGAAACACCATCCTGACCTGGTTCACATGGGACTCCCAATCATCAGAAAAAAACAAAATATCATCCAGATAAATAATCATAAATTTATCCAGATATTTCCGGAAGATGTCATGCATGAAGGACTGAAACACAGAAGGAGCATTAGATAATCCGAAAGGCATCACCAGGTACTCAAAATGACCCTCAGGCGTATTAAATGCCGTTTTCCATTCATCTCCCTGCTTTATGCGCACAAGGTTATACGCACCACGAAGATCTATCTTGGTGAACCAACTGGATCCCTTAATCCGAGCAAACAAATCAGACAACAATGGCAAAGGATACTGAAATTTAACAGTGATCTTATTCAGAAGACGATAATCAATACAAGGTCTCAGAGACCCGTCTTTCTTGCCCACAAAAAGGAATCCTGCACCAAGAGGGGACGAGGATGGGCGAATATGTCCCTTCTCCAAAGACTCCTTTATATAACTCCGCATCGCGGCATGCTCTGGCACAGATAAATTAAAGAGTCGTCCCTTAGGAAACTTACTACCAGGAATCAAACTATAGCACAATCACAGTCCCTATGAGGAGGAAGGGCACTGGACCTGGCCTCATTAAATACATCCTGAAAGTCTGACAAAAACTCAGGGATCTCAGAAGGAGTAGAAGAAGCAATAGACACCAATGGAGAATCGCCATGAATCCCCTGACACCCCCAAATAGACACAGTCATAGCTTTCCAATCTAAAACTGGATTATGGGCCTGTAACCATGGCAGACCCAAAACAACAACATCATGCATTTTATGCAGTACCAAAAAACGAATCACCTCCTGATGTACAGGAGTCATGCACATGGTCACCTGCGTCCAATACTGAGGTTTATTCTCTGCCAATGGCGTAGAATCAATTCCTCTAAGAGGAATAGGATTTTCCAAAGGCTCCAGGACAAAACCGCAGCGCTTGGCAAACGACAAATCTATCAGACTTAAAGCAGCACCAGAATCCACAAAAGCCATAACTGAGTAAGAAGATAATGAACAAATTAAAGTCACAGACAAAATAAACTTAGGCTGAAAAGTACCAATGGCGACAGGATTAACTTTTTTCTTTAAACGTTTAGAGCATGCTGAGATAACATGTGTTGAATCACCACAGTAGAAACACAACCCATTTTGACGTCTATGATTTTGTCGCTCGGCTCTGGTCAGAATTCTGTCACATTGCATAGAATCAGGTGACCGTTCAGACAGCACCGCCAAAGGATTATCAGATTTGCTCTCCCGCAAACGTCGATCAATTTGAATGGCTAGAGCCATTGAATCATTTAGACCTGTAGGGATAGGAAACCCCACCATCACATCTTTAATGGCTTCAGAAAGACCATTTCTGAAATTTGCGGCCAGTGCACACTCATTCCATTGAGTAAGCACGGACCATTTCCGAAATTTTTGGCAATATACCTCAGCTTCGTCCTGACCCTGAGAGATAACCAGCAACATTTTTTCAGCCTGATTTTCAAGATTAGGCTCCTCATAAAGCAAACCAAGTGCCAGAAAAAACGCATCAACATTCACCAATGCAGGATCTCCTGGCGCCAGAGAGAAGGCCCAATCCTGAGGGTCGCCGCGCAAGAAGGAAATAACAATCTTAACTTGCTGAGCGGAATCACCAGAGGAACGAGGTTTCAGAGACAGAAACAATTTACAATTATTCCTAAAATTCAGGAATTTAGATCTATCTCCAAAAAACGGCTCAGGAATAGGTATTTTTGGTTCAGACATAGGGCTATGGATAACAAAATCCTGAATGCTTTGCACCCTAGCAGCAAGCTGATCCACACTAGAAGTCAGAGTCTGGACATTCATATCTGCAGCAGAGTTTCAGCCACTCAGAGAAAAAGGGGATGGAAGAAGCTAGGCAAACTGCAGCAAAAAAAAAAACAACAAAACAAAAAACTCAGAACTTCTTTTTAATCCCGCTTCTGCGATGCATTAAACATTTTCTTTTGGCCTGGCATTCTGTTATGATCCCAATGGCAGAGGATCTCTGATATTCCGGCAAGATAGCAAAAATATAAATACTGCTCTAGGGAGGTGGAAGCTGGACTAACCGCATACCTGATCCTGACACAAAAAACTAAAAGTAGTCGGTGAACGTGCCTACGTTGGTTCTAGACGTCTCGAGCCAGCCGGAGAACTGACTACCCCTAGAGGGAAAAAATAAGACCTCGCTTGCCTCCAGAGAAATTGAACCCCAAAGATATAGAAAGCCCCCAACAAGTAATAATGGTGAGGCAAGAGGAAAACACAAACGTAGAGATGAACTAGATTCAGCAAAGTGAGGCCCAATAGTCTAGATAGCAGAAAATAGATAGTGGACTATGCGGTTAGCAGAAAACCCTACAAAACATCCACACTGAACATTCAAGAACCCCCACACCGACTGACGGTGTGGAGGGAGAATATCAGCCCCCTAGAGCTTCCAGCGAGTCAAAAATCAAATGTAAAGCAAGCTGGACAAAAACACTGAATAATGCAAACGATCCAAATTGTACAAAACAGACTTAGCTTTTCTTGCATGAGGCAGACTGAAAGGAATCCGGAGGAGACCAAATAGGTCTGGATACAACGATGCCAGGCAAGAGACTGAGTCCAGAGGAGACTCAAATAGGAAACACCCGCTGCTTAACGACACAGCTGGAGCTCAGGCCTGCAACAAGACATACCTAACACAATACCGTTAGTGACCACCAGAGGGAGCCCAGAAACACAGTTCACAACATCCTGCCTTTCTGCCAAATCAGCAAAGATAAGTGTCTGGTTTTTTTTTCCTGTGGCACACATGCTATGTGCTTCACAATTCAGTGCTATTCTTTGTGTTTTCTTGTCCAGCTTAGATTTTGTCAGTATTTTCTCAGTCTTGTTGGATTCTCTGGAGTGGCAGATATACATTCCATGTCTTTAGTTAGATTGTGGAACTTTTTGTATTATCTGCTGTGGATATTTTTGGAAGGGTTTTAATACTGACCGCCTAGTAATCTGTCCTATCCTTTCCTATTTAGCTAGAGTGGCCTCTTTTGCTGAATCCTGTTTTCTACCTGCGTGTGTCTATTCTTCTCCTACTCACAGTCATTATTCGTGGGGGGCTGCCTATCCTTTGGGGGTCTGCTCTGAGGCAAGGTAGCATTCCTATTTCCATCTATAGGGGTATTTAGTCCTCCGGCTGTGTCGAGGTGTCTAGGGTTTGTTAGGCACACCCCACGGCTACTTCTAGTTGCGGTGTTAGTTCAGGATTTGCGGTCAGTACAGGTTCCACCGACTCCAGAGAAAGTTTCATGTGGCTCCAAGGTCACCAGATCATAACAGTAATGGAGCTGTGAGGACGCGTCTGGCTGGAGCTCTCATAATCCTGATCTGAATCCCTGCTCTTACCCACGAGGGTCTTCTGAGGCACCGCTGTGCTCCTTTGAGTGCCTGGAGGAACCCGGCTTCTGAGAGGATGTGAGGTGCGGCTTCGTCGGTCGGGTGAGCTCCGGGAGAGCCTGGACGGAGGACGGAGCAGACGAGAGGCGGCAGCCATCTTTACTAGCCGCGTGTGCTAATGGCAGAAGGCGCGAAGAGAGCCTCGCTGCGCAGGAGGAAGCTGGCTGGACTCCTGTGCGGCTCTTCAAGGTACGAGAGGGGGGGGTTGAGCGGTATGAGCCCTGAGAAATGGGCCCCGGGCTCCCCCTCATCACTACCGCATAACATATAGCGCCGACTGGTCCTGGCGCCTGCGGCATCAGAACTTCTCCTCTGCCCTGAACTGAGGGTGCATAGTCTGCCATGGTCTGTTAACGACCGGATACAGTGACTATATCCTGCAGCTGCTTAGGTGCAAAGCCTGTATCTATTATAGACACTGTGCCCTGTTTGGATCCTTCTCCCCTCTGAGTTTACACCAGGGAGGGTTGCAATACACCACTGGCCTTGCGGTACGCGGCTGCGGGGGCCTTGTAGGTTATGTGCATTGTGACATACTGGTTCATTAACCGGGCAGTGAGTGTATCCTACTGAAGTGCTAATTTGTTTTTGCCACATCGACAATGCACCGCACCAAAACCCAAAGCGCAGCTGACAAGCTCAAAAAATATGTACGGTCTGATCCTCCTGATAATCTGCGCTCAAAAAAGAATAATACCTCGCCTGAGGGCAAATCTGAGACCCGGTCAAATAATCGTGCCTCTGAAGATGAGGAGGATGGTGACCAGGACTTAACTTTGAAACAGGCATCTGAACAATTGATGCAAGCGATATCTCTAACCAGGACTTCTTTAACTGGGAAAATAGAGGAGGTGCACTCTGAGGTGGGGCGCCTCCGACAGGATATGCAATCCATGAGAGGTCGTATTACGGAGGTAGAATCACGGGTATCTCGCCTGGAAGACAACTCTACACCTATGGAAGCTAATTTGACAAAAGTGGCTGGTTCCATAAATGCTTGGAAACAGAAGGCGGATGATCTTGAGAACAGACTACGCCGGAATAACATCCGTATTATCGGCCTGCCAGAATGCTCAGAAGGCCAACAGCCCGAAAAATTCTTGGAGGGCTGGCTCAAAGACACTCTGGGGGATGAATTCTCCCCCACATTTGCCATGGAACGGGCCCATAGGGTCCCAACAAAGCCTCTTCCTCCGGGCGCTCCGCCGAGACCCTTTTTGGCGTGCCTTCTCAATTGCAGAGAAAGGGACACTACCCTTCGCATGGCGAGGCAAAAAAGGATTATCAAATATAACAATGCTACTGTCTCGATATTCCCTGATTTTTCTATGGAGCTGCAAAAACAACGGGCCCAGTTCATGGAGATAAAGAAAAGACTTAGAGAGAAAAACATCCTGTACTCAATGCTCTATCCTGTCAGACTTAGGGTCGTTTATAAAGGCTCTTCCTCTTTTTTTGCAACTCCGGCGGATGCTGAGGAGTGGTTGCGGTCGAGTGTGGAGGCGGGCGGGGGAGGGGAAAAATCCTAAATTGTCTGCTGTCTACATGTATACGGATATACAGAAGTAGGAACTCTCTCGTTGGGGGAAGTTATCCTCCACCTTTTTTCTCCTTACTGATGATAGGAGCTCTTTTTTGCCATGGTCCAGGAAAATATCTATACCAGACTCTGTGTTCAGAGATGGTACCCTCTTTTTTGGACTGGAATAGGAGCATGGTACTTTGCTCCTTGTTGCAATATTTTTTGTTTTATGTTGTTCTAGTGTTAATAGTTGTTGGTTATTTAAATTTTGCTGCCGCAATGCTCTCCATCATATGCCAGAAATGTAGTTGGCGTGACAAGGTGCACCACATGTGGATGAAAGGGTATGGCATCTGAGTATTTTCTCAAATATGGCGATACCACCCTCATATTGTGGCTCTGGTGGAAACACATTTGACTAGGGATTCGGTTCGATACTTACAGAAACCATGGGTACAATGGTCTGTACATGCGTTCCATACTAGCTATTCTAGAGGGGTCTCTCTTTTGATACATAGAGACGTCAGATGGGAGGTTGGAGAGGCGCGAAGAGATCCTGAGGGACGATTTATTTTTGTACATGCATGAGTAAATTCAAGAGATTATGTTGTAATTAGTGTTGAGCGATACCTTCCGATATCGGAAAGTATCGGTATCGGAAAGTATCGGCCGATACCGTCAAAGTATCGGATCTCGCCGATTCCGATACCCGATACCAATGCAAGTCAATGGGACGAAAATATCGGAATTAAAATAAACCCTTTCTTTCCTTGTAGGTTCATTCTACATGAAGGAAAACAACTAAGAAAAATGTAGGATGTATTGGGGGAGGTGGCGGAGACATTAAAGGCATAGAGGTTTAGCCCAATCAAATAGAATAGCAGGAATTTAAATTTTTTTTAAAGACGTTCGGAGTTACAAAGATATTGACTATGTTAAGATTTTTTTTATTTTGTCAGATATTGATGTTTCACTACTTCCACGCCCTTCACCCTCTTTTTTTTACTTCTCCCACACTTTCTTCTTCATCATCATCAGCATCTTTGACATCAACTTCTTCTTCACCTTATTCATCTTCTTCATCTTCTACCTATAATTTTTTTTTTTTACATTGTTCATATTCTTTTTATTTAACTATTATTCTTCTTCATATTCAACTTCTTCATCACATTCTTATTTGTGACAGGCATTCCCGTAGTTGTTATCTCTAAAAGTTTGAAGATTACACCTTCCGTTCTGCCTGTCACAAAAGAGTTACATTTGTCCGCGTTCAGTTTGGCCTGCAGCATCAGGCTTTATCCAGGGGCACCACGAGGAGGAACGGACTCACCCCCATACACTGCTTAGTCTTCTTCTGCTTATAATTTAGATAATATCTTTTGCTCTGATATTTAGTGTTATGCTTAATGTTCTTCTGCTCTTTGTTCTGCAGCCTCTTGTTCTTCTGCTTCTCGGTCTCCCATGTCGTTGTCGTCTCCAGGGTCGTCGTCTCCGGGGTCATCGTCTCCGGGGTCGTCGTCATCGGGGTGGTCTTCAGGGTCATCGTCTCCAGGGTCGTCATCATCTCAGTGGTTGTCGTCTCTGGTGTCGTCGTCATCTTAGGGGTGGTCTTCTGGGTCGTCGTCTTTAGGGTCTTGAACTTGGAAATGTAGCAGAAGGTACAAGAAGGCTGAGAAAATGCCGAGAAACAGCTGATGGAACTGGAACTCGGATGGCTACCCGAAGGTCCAAGAGCCAATGGAACTACCGAGGACCAGCTGACGTTACTGGAACCCGGTTACTAAGCAGGAGGTACCCGTGCCTGAAAGCACTACCAAGGACCACCTGACGTTGGTGGAACTCGGATACCCAGAGGGAGGCACCTAAGCAAAAGGCTCTGCCCGGAACCAGCTGACGGTACTGGAACCAGGATGGGGAGCAGAAGGTACAAGAGCAAAAGACACTGCCGAGAACCAGCTGACGGTACTGGAACCCGGATGGGTAGCCGAAGGTCCAAGAGCCAATGGAACTACCGAGGACCAGCTGACGTTACTGGAACCCGGTTACTAAGCAGGAGGTACCCGTGCCTGAAAGCACTACCAAGGACCACCTGACATTGGTGGAACTCGGATACCCAGAGGGAGGCACCTAAGCCAAAGGCTCTGCCCGGAACCAGCTGACGGTACTGGAACCAGGATGGGGAGCAGAAGGTACAAGAGCAAAAGACACTGCCGAGAACCAGCTGACGGTACTGGAACCCGGATGGGTAGCCGAAGGTCCAAAAGCCAATGGAACTACCGAGGACCAGCTGACGTTACTGGAACCCGGTTACTAAGCAGGAGGTACCCGTGCCTGAAAGCACTACCAAGGACCACCTGACGTTGGTGGAACTCGGATACCCAGAAGGAGGCACCTAAGCCAAAGGCTCTGCCCGGAACCAGCTGACGGCGCTGGAACCAGGATGGGGACCTATTCAAGCTTGTCTTCCTAGAGCCCCAACTAGTGGTGTTGGAGCAAAGGGTCAGCAGGGGGAGCAGAGTGTAGGCCGAAGCCTGCACTGGAGGCATTTGTAGGTCTGTTGTGTCTGCGTGGCTGTTGCAGGACACGTTGCTGGCTACACAGCAGGGGAACAGCTGGCGGTGCTGAACCCCACTGACACATTGGCGGGTGTTTTTCTCTGTGCAGCCAGCACTTCTGGGCACCAACTGGCGGTGTTAGAGCCCAGGCTTTGCAGGGGGAGCAGAGTGTAGGCCGAAGCCTAATTGAACCAATTTTAAAGGTAACCTTTAACCCCCCCTCAGGTGTTACAAACTAGAAGAGCCATGCCTTATGCAGCAGTAGTGCTGCACAAGTCAAAGGTTGCTCTTTTAATTTTGTTCCTTGCACAAGCTGAATGAAACACGTACAACATTTTGGCCCTTATACAGTCAATCTGTCTTGGAGGCGGGAGTTCCCTTCGTAATGAGACGCAGCACAGCTGGCAAAAATACCACCTTGGTGCTTGGCGCGGCCTCCTGAGCATCGTATTTTGCTGTACAGGAGTCTGCGTTGTTGCGTTATCCCTTGGCCATGCGCTGCCCGTCTTCTGACATCATTTCATGTCGGCTGGTGCGGTTTGCGATGCCCATGAATCCCAGCCCCACAGTGTCTTTACATTGTTAAAACACTGCGGGGCTGGGATTCATGGCCTGGCGCAGTACATATGTTCGCCTCTCGCTCGTGTCCTTACACCTGCTACAGACTGTGCGGCATCAGCTGATCCCTTATCGCATGCCACGGCCATGAAGCCGCACAGTCTGAAGAAGGCGGAAGGAGCTGAGTGACAGCCTGGCGAAGATATGCACTGCTCATGCCCGTCAATCACACCCTCGCAGTCAAAATAAATAAGACACCGAGGGGCGTTGTGTCGGGCAGGGCGGCCGCAGAGGCGCAGCCAGCCAAACAATGATGTCAGAAGAAGGGCTGTGCTACCAAGGGGGTTGTTGCGTGTCATTACAAAGGAAAGTCACACCTCAGGGACGTTTTAATGGTCTCAGGGGACACATTGTAGACGTGTTCTGTTCCACGTGTGCAAGGAGAATAAGTTTATGAGCCACCTTGCACACATGCAGCATTACTGCTGTACAAGGTGGCTGTAAAACATACAAACACCTGGGGGAGGGGCGACAGGTTCCCTTCAATTTTGGTTCTTGTGTCTGCGTGGCTTTTGCAGGACACGATGCCGGCTACACAGCAGGGGAACAGCTGGCGGTGCTGAACCCCACTGACACATTGGCTGGTGTTTTTCTCTGTGCAGCTAGCAGTACCGGGCACCAACTGGCGGTGTTAGAGCCCAGGGTCAGCAGGAGGAGAGGGAGCAGAGTGTAGGCCGAAGCCTGCACTGGCGGCAGCTTTGTGTCTGCGTGGCTGTTGCAGGACACGTTGCCGGCTACACAGCAGGGGAACAGCTGGCGGTGCTGAACCCCACTGGCACATTTGCGGGTGTTTTTCTCTGTGCAGCTAGCAGTACCGGGCACCAACAGGCGGTGTTAGAGCCCAGGGTCAGCAGGAGGAGAGGGGGCAGAGTGTAGGCCGAAGCCTGCACTGGCGGCAGCTTTGTGTCTGCGTAGCTGTTGCAGGACACGTTGCCGGCTACACAGCAGGGGAATAGCTGGCGGTGCTGAACCCCACTGACAGAGTGTCGGGTGTTTTTCTCTGTGCAGCCAGCACTTCCGGGCCCCAACTGGCGGTGTTAGAGCCCAGGCTCTGCGGGAGGAGCAGAGTGTAGGCCGAAGCCTAATTGAACCAATTTTAAAGGTAACCTTTAACCCCCCCTCAGGTGTTTCAAACTAGAAGAGCCACACCTTGTGCAGCTGTAATGCTGCACAAGTCAAAGGTTGCTCTTTAAGTTTTGAATCTTGCAGACGCTGAATGAAACACGTATAACATTTAGCCCCTTATACAGTCAAACTGTTTTGGAGGCGTGACTTTCCTTCTTAATGAGACGCAGCACAGCTGTCAAAAATACCACCTTGGTGCTGGGCGCAGTCTCCTGAGCATTGTTATTAGCTGTACAGGAGTCTGCGCTGTTGTGTTATCCCTTGGCCATGCGCTGTTTGTGCTGCCCGTCTTCTGACATCATTTCATGTCGGCTGGCGCGGTTCGCGATGCACATGAATCCCAGCCCAGCAGTGTCTTTACATTGTTTCACACTGCGGGGCTGGGATTCATGGCCTTGCGCAGTCAATATGTTCGCCTTTCACACTCGGGTCCTTACACCTGCTTCAGACTGTGCGGCGTCAGCTGATCCCTTATCGCATGCCACGGCCATGAAGCGGTACAGTCTGAAGAAGGCGGAAGGAGATGAGGGACTGGCGAAGATATGCACTGCTCATGCCCATCAATCACACCCTCGCAGTCAAAATAAATAAGACACCGAGGGGCGTTGTGTCGGGCAGGGCGGCAGCAGAGGCGCAGCCAGCCAACCAAGTATGCCAGAAGATGGGCAGCGCTACCAAGGGGGTTGCAGCGTGTCATTACAAAGGAAAGTCACACCTCAGGGATGGTTTAATGGTCTCAGAGGACACATGTTAGATGTGTTTCGTTCGGCGTGTGCAAGGAGAGTAACTTAATGAGCCACCTTGTACAAATGCAGCATTACTGCTGTACAAGGTGGCTGTTATACATACAAATGCCTGGGGGGGGGGGACAGGTTCCCTTCAATTTCAGTTCTTGTGTCTGCGTGGCTTTTGCAGGACACGATGCCGGCTACACAGCAGGGGAACAGCTGGCGGTGCTGAACCCCACTGACACATTGGCGAGGTGTTTGGCTCTGTGCAGCCAGCACTTCCGGGCCCCAACTGGCGGTGTTAGAGCCCAGGGTCAGCAGGAGGAGTAGAGGGAGCAGAGTGTAGGCCGAAGCCTGCACTGGCGGCAGCTGTGTGTCTGCGTGGCGTTTGCAGGACATGTTGCCGGCGACACAGCAGGGGAACAGCTGGCATTGCTGAACCCCACTGACATTGGCTGGTGTTTTTCTCTGTGCAGCTAGCACTCCCGGGCGCCAACTGACGGTGTTAGAGCCCAGGGTCAGCAGGAGGAGCAGAGTGTAGGCCGAAGCCTGCACTGGAGCAAGTTGAAAGGGAACCTTTAACCCCCATCTTGTACAGCACTAATGCTGGAAAAGGTAAACTTAGCTCTTTTAATTATGGTCCTTGCAAACGCTGTACTTGACACTTATGAAATGTGTCCCCTCACACCGTTAAACCGTCCGGTAGGTGGAACTTTCCTTCGTAATGTGACGCAGCACAGCCGTCACTCTTACCCCCTTGGCGCTGTGCGCCGCCTCCTCAGCGTTGTTTGAATCTGTCCCGGAGCCTGCGCTGGTATGTTAGCCCTTGGCCATGCACACATTTTGCGCTGCCCGTCTTCTGACATCATTTGGTGTCAGGCTGGCTGCGCCTGTGCGGCCGCGCTGGCCAAGATCCCACCTCGCTGTGTCATCTAATGTAATCACTCTGCGGACCTGTGATCCATGGGCATGAGCAGTGCATATCCTCGCCTCTCACTCCCCTCCCTACAGCTTCTTCAGACTGTGCGGTGTCACGGCCGTGGCATGCTATTAGGGATCAGCTGACGTTGCACAGTCTGAAGAAGGCGTAGGAAGATGAGTGAGAGGCGGATGTTAAGATATGCACTGCGCAAGTCCATGGATCACAGGCCCGCAGTGGGATTAAATCAGAAGACACTACGAGGCGGGATCTCATCCAGCGCGGCCGCACAGGCGCAGCCAGCCTGACACCAAATAATGTCAGAAGACGGGCAGCGCTAAGTGTGCATGTCCAAGGGCTAACATAACAGCGCAGGCTCCGGGACAGATTCAAACAACGCTGAGGAGGCGGCGCACGGCGCCAAGGGGGTAAGAATGACGGTTGTGCTGTGTCACATTACGAAGGAAAGTCCCACCTACCGGACGGTTTAACGGTGTGAGGGGACACATTTCATAAGTGTTAGGTTCAGCATGTGCAAGGAGCACCACGAAAACAGGCACTTTTTCCTTTTGCATCATTCATTACTGCTGCACAAGGTGGCTCTTTCAGTAAGAAACGCTGGGGGGGGGGGGGGGACAGGTTCCCTTAAATTTAAGTTGTTGTGCCTGCGTGGCGGTTGCATGACACGTTGCCGTATACACAGCAGGGGAGCAGCAGGCATTACTGAACCCCACTAACACATTGGCGAGGTGTTTGGCTCTGTGCGGACAGCACTTCCGGACAACAACTAGCGGTGTTGGAGCCCAGGGACAGCAGGAGGAGCAGATAGGAGGTATTGCAGCACACACAGCAGGGAGCAGCTGACGTTACTGAACCCCAATAACAGAGGAGCGACTGTTGACTGTGCGGACAGCACTTCCAGACAACAACTAGCGGTGTTGGAGCCCAGGGACAGAAGGAGGAGGAGGTGGAGGAGAGAGGAGGGATTGCCACACACACAGCTGGGGAACAGCTGACGTTACTGAACCCCAATAACAGAGGAGCAACTGTTGACTGTGCGGACAGCACTTCCAGGCACCAACTAGTGGTGTTGGAGCCCAGGGACAGCAGGAGGAGCAGAGGAACACAGTGTAGGCTGAAGCCTGATTGGAGAAAGTCGAAAGGGAACCTTTAACCCCCCCCAAGGCGTTTGTAGCTGAAAGAGCCAGCTTGTGCAGCACAAAGGATGCAAAAGGAAAAGGTGGCTCTTTTCATTATGCTCCTTGCAAACACAGAACTAAACACTTATAAAATGTGTCCCCTGATACCGTGAGACCGTCCCGGAGGTGGGACTTTCCTTCGTAATATGACGCAGCACAGCCGTCATTCCTACCCCCTTGGCGCCGTGCCCTGGCTCCTCAGCTTTGTTTAATTCCGTCCCGGAGCCTGCGCTGTTATGTTATCCCTTGGCCAGGCACACTTAGCGCTGCCCATCTTCTGACATCATTTGGTGTCAGTCTGGCTGCGCCTGTGCGTCCGCGCTGGCAGAGATCCCGCCTCGCAGTGTCGTCTAATGTAATCCCACCGCGTGCCTGGGATCCGTGGCCATGCGCAGTGCATATCCTCGCCTCTCACTCCCCTCCCTCCGGCTTCTTCAGACTGTGCGGTGTCACGGCCGTGGCATGCTATTAGGGATCAGCTGACGGCGCACAGTCTGAAGAAGGCGAAGGGAGATGAGTGAGAGGCGGAGGTGAAGATATGCACTGCGCATGCCCATGGATCCCAGGCCCGCAGTGTGATTAAATCAGAAGACACTGCGAGGCGGGATCTCGGCCAGCGCGGACGCACAGGCGCAGTCAGGTTGACACCAAATTATGTCAGAAGAGGGGCATTGCTAAGTGTGCCTGGCCAAGGGATAACACAACAGCGCAGGCTTCGGGACAGAATCAAACAACACTGAGGAGCCGGCGCACGGCGCCAAGGGGGTAGGAATGACGGCTGTGCTGCATCACATTACGAAGGAAAGTCCCACCTACGGGACGGTTTTACGGTATCAGTGGACACATTTTATAAGTGTTAAGTTCTGCGTGTGCAAGGAGCTAAACAAAAATAGCTACATTTTCAATGTGCAGCATTACTGCTGCACAAGGTGGCTCTTTCAGTAACAAACGCCTGGGGGGGGGGGACAGGTTCCCTTACATTTCAGTTGTTGTGTCAGCGTGGCGGTCGCAGGACACATTGCCGGCTACACAGCTGGGGATCAGCTGACGTTACTGACACCCAATAACACTGGGTCGTATGTTTTGACTGTGCAGACGGCACTTCTGAGCCTCAACTGGCGTTGTTGGAGCCCAGGAATTAAAGTTCAGGTGGTAGAAAGATGAACACAACAGGAGACCTGGATACTGTAGACAGTCACCTAATTATTTAATCAGGGAGAGGAGTGGCAAATTCCTGCGAGATCCAGGCCTGGTTCATTTTCAGGAAAGTAAGCCGGTCAACGTTATCGGAGGATAGTCGCATGCGACGGTCAGTTAGTACACCACCTGCAGCACTAAAGGCGCGTTCCGATAATGCACTAGCCACAGGGCAAGCCAGCACCTCCAATGCATACTGGCTTAGCTCTGGCCATGTATCCAGCTTTGAGACCCAAAACTTGAAAGGGGAAGAGCCGTCTGGGAGTACAGCAAGAGGGCAAGACATGTAGTCTGTCACCATCTGACGAAACCGTTGCCTCCTGCTGACTGGAGCCGTCTGTGATGGTGTAGACCTTTGTGGCGGGCACACAAAACTGTGCCACAGTTGGGCCATACTGGTCTTGCCTTGGGCAGAGGCACTGCTTCTGCTCCCTCTTTGTGCAGAGCCTCCTCCACTGCCTGGACGCACTGAGCTGCTTTGTAATGCACTTGCAGCACTTCTCTCAGTTGGACTGGAGAAGATGATGGAATTCACCAGTGTGTCTTGGTACTCCCGCATTTTTTGCTCCCGGTTCAACGGTGTGATGAGGCTTTCTACGTTGTCCCGGTAGCGAGGATCGAGGAGGGTGAACACCCAATAATCAGACATGTTGAGAATGTGGGCGATGCGGCGGTCGTTTCTCAGGCACTGCAGCATGTAATCCACCATGTGCTGCAGACTGCCAACTGGCCAAGAAACGCTGTCCCCTGCTTGAGGCGTGATCTCTGCCCGCTCGTCATCACCCCACCCTCGCTGTACACACTGACTACTGGACAATTGTGTAACTCCCTCCTCTGGAGGGATGTCTTCCTCCTCCATTGACTCCTCCTCATCCTCCTCACAAAGTGTCCCCTGCCTACGCGTTTGTGAGGAACCACGTGGCGCTGACTGTCCAGAAGATGATGGAAATGGTGAATCCTCATCCTCCACCTCTTCCACAACATCATCCCTTAGCGCTTGCAGTGATTTTTCAAGCAGGCAGATAAGGGGGACAGTCATGCTGACTAGTGCATCATCTGCACTCGCCATCCGCGTGGAATAATCGAAGGGACGCAAAACCTGGCAGACGTCCTTCATAGTGGCCCACTCTGTGGTTGTGAAGTCTGAACGACGCGGAGTGCGACTTCTTTGCGCCTGATGCAGCTGGTACTCCATTACTGCTTGCTGCTGCTCACACAACCGCTCCAACATATGTAACATGGAATTCCACCTGGTAGGTAGGTCACATATGATGCGATGTTCCGGAAGGCGGAATCGGCGCTGCAGAGCCGCAATGCGCGATTTTGCCGTGCTGGAACGCCGCAAGTGAGCACACTCTAGGCGGGCCTTGTGCAGCAGTGCATCAAGATCCGGATAGTCCCTCAAAAAACTCTGCACGACCAAATTGAGCACATGTGCCAGACATGGGATGTGAGTGAGGTTGCCGAGGCCCAGAGCTGCCACCAGATTTCGGCCATTATCACACACTACCATGCCTGGCTGGAGATTCGCTGCCACAAACCACACATCGCTCTCCTGCTTGATGGCATTCCAGAGCTCCTGCACTGTGTGGCTTCGATTCCCCAAAGAAATTAATTTCAAGACGGCCTGTTGACGTTTGGCCACGGCTGTGCTCATGTCGGTCGTAACAGGTAAGCGTTCACGGGTCCATGTGGAGGTGGACTGTGACGGCTCCTACAGCGACGATTCTGAGGAACTTGTGTAAGAGGAGGAGTCAATGCGTACAGAATGGATTCCTGCAATCCTTGGAGTGGGCAGGACACGTCCTGCGCCACTCGCACGATCTGTACCCGGCTCAACAACATTAACCCAATGGGCAGTGAGGGAAAGGTATCGCCCCTGTCCATGTTGACTGGTCCACGCATCGGTGGTGAGGTGGACCTTGCTACTGACGGCGTTCAGTAGCGCGTGTTTTATGTGTCCCTCCACATGCTTGTGCAGGGCAGGGACGGCTTGCCTGCTGAAATAAAAGCGGCTGGGCACATTGTACTGTGGGACTGCCAATGACATCAAGTCACGGAAGCTGTCAGTCTCCACCAGCCTGAATGACAGCATTTCCAGTGCCAGAAGTTTGGCAATGCCTGCAGTCAGAGCCTGTGCTCGTGGGTGGTTTGCCGAGAAAGGCCGCCTTTTCTCCCATGCCTGTACTACCGATGGCTGTAGACTGGCCTGGGAGTGTGAGGATAACTGGGAACGTGGTGCTGCGGGTGGAATTACAGTGGGTCTCTGGACAACAGTGCCAGAGGTTCTTCCACGGCGATCCTGGGAGGAAGCCGAACCAGCTGCGTGTGAGCTGGAGGAAGAGGCAACACGAGCTGAAGAGGTGGTAGCTGCCGCTGTTGGTTGGCCTAGCTCTTCAGTGCATTTCTGTAACTCCGCCGCGTGCCTGGTCCGCACATGTTTCCACATGTTGGAGGTATTGAGGTTGCTGACATTTCTCCCTCTTTTGACTTTGTGATGACACACCTTGCATTTGACATAGCAAATGTCATCTGCAACTGTGTCAAAAAAGGACCAGGCACTGCAAGTCTTGGGAGCGCCCTTTTTGGCTGTTGGAAGAGACACGCTCCTAACGGGTGCCAAAGTGGAGGCTACAGGATCCGCAGTCTTCCCCCTCCCTCTCCCTCTTTGGCCCGTTCGGGGAATCTCTTCCTCAGAGCTGCTCCCACCACCTTCCTGTCCCTCACGCCACGATGGGTCAAGGACCTCATCATCTACACTACCCTCTGCCACCAACTGCTCCTCCTGGGTAGTCTCAGCAGCAGAGCACGCACCAGAAAGTGGCACCTGAGTGTCATCAGCGGATGCGTTCTGCGGTGTGGTGACCGGAGGCACTGGCCCACCCGCCTCTTCAGAGGAAGAGAGAAAAAGCTGTTGGGCATCACTGCACACTGCCTCTTCTTCCATTTCTCCAATGCTGCTTGGCTGGCCCCCTGTTTCCAAGCCAAGAGATTCAGAGAACAGAAGTAGAGACGGCTCCTGTCCTGGGCTCTCTGTCTGCCTGGGCAATTTGGCAGGTGGTGAAGAGACAGATGGGTGCTCTCCAGTGCTCTGTGTCTGAGAGGATGTGGCACTAATTGAAGTCGATGCGTTAGCTGCCATCCATCTGACAACGGCTTCAATTTGTTCTTCACGCAGCAGCGTTGTACGGCGCTCTCCGACAAAGCTGCGCATGAAGGACTGTTCCCTGCTGAAACTGGGTGCTGATGAGTCACCGGTGCCCGCAGCAGGCACAGAATCCCCACGTCCTCTCCCTGCTCCGCGCCCACGTGCCTTACTCCCTGCCTTCTTCATTTTGGTTGACTGATAAAGATAAGCAGAAAAGTACTAACGGCTTTGTGTGCTTATTCCTGAACAGCTCCTAACAGGTATAAGAAACACTAATTTTCTAAAGTGTGGACTAGACTTTAATATGAGCTAATGTGGCAACTGTAAAGTGGTGTGTTTGGTGAACTTTATTATTTATTTATTTCTTGGGGGCTGAACTGACAACAGGGCGAGCTGCAGTCACACGGAGACCGTGCAGACAGCCGTAAACGGCGCTGCAAGGCCCCAAAAACCTCCTCTACGTTATCCTATGTAGTGTTTTTCCACAATTTAGCTGTATACGGGTGGAAAGACACTAATAGGAATTTTTTGAAAAAATGTGCAGCAGCCTGCACTACTTAGAAAAAAGGAAATTGGATTTCACGGTATGACGCAGTGATTTACCCTGAGCTGGATACAACCGGCTATGGCTGCACACAGACTACAGGGCGAGCTGCAGTCACACGGAGACCGTGCAGACAGCCGTAAACGGCGCTGCAAGGCCCAAAAACACTCCTCTACGTTATCCTATCTAGTGTTTTTCCACAATTTAGCTGGATACGGGTGGAAAGACACTAATAGGAATTATTAGAAAAAATGTGCAGCAGCCTGCACTACTTGAAAAAGAAAAAAAAAAAAAATAGAACAGTATGAGGCAGTGAACCACCCTCCCTGAACTGAATACAACCAGCTATGGCCTATGGCTGCACACAGACTAGAGAGTGGGCTGCACACACACACACACACACACACACACACACACACACACACACACACACACACACACACACACACACACAGAGACCTTGCAGATCGCGTAAGGCAAGATTGCCTTGTGCAGGCATCTACTACGGAGGACAGAGAATGAACTTCAATCCAATATTGCAGCCAGCATGCAGCCAGCGGGTAAGGAAAGGGTGAATCAAACACCCGAAAACCCCGCCCATATGACTGAAAATTGTTCCCTCCAAATTCAGGTGACAGAGTCCCTTTAAGCTCAGGTTCGGACGGAGTAGACAATGTAATGTGGAAATTAAATCCATTTTGGTTAAAGTTGATAGATCCTAATGATAGAACTATAGACCAGTTAGATTGTTTCATAGCGTCCGATCCAGATCCACAAAATATTAAAATGTTTTGGGATGCCCTTAAAGCGTACCTGCAAGGCTGTTTGTCTGCTACGATTTCCTATATTAAGCGTGTGACCGCGCAAGAAGATGAGGATATGGAAAGGCGCATGAAAGATTCGGAAGCAGCTTACATAGCTAGCCAAACCAATGAGAATAGGGCTGAGTGGCTACAGTCCCATAGTATCTATATATTGAGTATGTCAAGGTGAAAATATACTTTCTTATATACCTTTGTACTTTTATATATCTTACACTGTAAAACAATAAGTTTTTCCTATCTGCTAGTTAATGCAAATGTAATTGTATTTAAAGATGGTCGCCAGAGTTCAGTTTCGTTTCTGGTTTGTGTCTGGAGGGATGATTCATTTCTTCAGAATCGAAACTCAGGAATGTGGAGAAAGGGAGGATTCACCAGAAGACGTCAGAACAAATCAGAAAGACTGGATGCTAGCTTAAACCCCGCCTAATGCACGCCTTCCCCTAACACTCAATATAGTATTGTGTATTTTAGAATAAAGCCAGTTGGTGTGACCGCTGCAGACATGTGTGGATGCACGGGGCATTAACTAAGTTTGAACCAGCTACCTGTCTGATTTATTCTTATCCGGTACCAGATGCCCTGCACACATATTAATTTGGAATGACTGGTGAAGGAAGGGTATATTGTCGTTTTACGGCCCCGACAATTTGGCGCGACCAACGTGGGGCGTGGCCAGCGATCCGAGACCCTCTGGACCCATGCATGGATGTCTGTGGATGATACCCGTAGTGGCTGACCTCGAGGACTGATCACCCTCCGTACACGGTAAGTGGCGATCATGTACACTGTATATGTCACACTTGCTAGTGTCTCAGCCGTTATTGGTTTGTCTGTGGTCTCTTTGGGTCCGGGAGGTGAATGATCGAGTGGTGAGATCAAACGTGATCCTGTGCCACGCTCTGAACCAGCAACTGAGAGACGTCGCATCCTGTGCGACCTCTGTACACCACACCTCCATTACCGGTCATTGTACTCCGTTCAACCACCCTACCCGTGACTATTGTCCAGTAGTGAAGTGGACTGAAAAATTGAGCCAGTTGTAGATTGTGGGGCGGCTTAGAGAAGGGATAGGAGACGCAGCCTCTGTGATATTGTACCAACTAGGTAATTAAGACGTCCCGGAGGGGGACCACCTGTATTTCTGTGGAGGGCTCTCACTAGGAGACCGCCTCCCGACGGTTTGGAATATCGTGGCAGGATAGCCTGTTAATCACTGTTGTTCTAGTTTAGGGACAGGAAATATTGAGCGCGAGGCTCTTTTCCTAGTACGTTGAACGCGAAGTTCCGTGGTATAGAACACCGTGTTGGTATCGCTGCCAGTGGCCTACTGCAGGAGGACATAGTATTCTGTGAGTCATGCTGTGTATCTTAAAGCAGAAGAAGTCCGTGCCCCACAAGTTAGATGAGGATGCCGTGGAAGTCAAGACAATGGTCACGGGAGGGCAAGAGACAGTCAAGAAGCTTATCTGCGAGTTGCGCGAGGCTTAAAGAACAAAGGATGAGAATAGATTGATGGAGGGGAGGATCAGATAATGTAGAGCCCGTATTTGGTTATAAAATGCCTTTGAACTGTGATTTTACAGATTGTAAAATGGCCGCCGTGCCACTGATGATGAAAATGCAGTCTCAGCCACCGCCCTGTAATGGCGGCGGAAAGGGATCTCCAGAAGCGTAGGTGTGTCCTGTTTGTGTTGTGCAGAATCCAACCTGGGTGGAGACCTGCCTTGTGTGTGCGTACGGACCGTCCTTGGGGCTCCGCCCAGACCACGGAGGATTATAGGAAAGTTTTGTAGAAATTAGGTCTGAAAACTGCTGTAATTTGTGACTGTAGAAGATACGGAGCTTTGTATCAGTGCTGTGTACTAGATGGGAGGGGCTGAGTGAATCCCTGCGCGACCTGCCTGCAATTTTTCCCCTCGGCGCTGTGGGCTACGGGGGAGGGGGGGGGCCATGTATTGCATTCCAAAGTTTTCTCTGTCCTTGGTTTAATACACACTGAGAGATTTATGTTTACAGCAATAAGTACTGTATGAAATTGAAAGTGAAATAGACCTGCCTAGTCCTAGATGAAAACTTGTAAGTAATTGAAAGATTGGTAAAAGGCACCAATATATCCTGGATTGCCGAGAAGTTCTATGGGCGTCTTATGGTAGTGTTTGAAGATCTGGGATTCTCACTGTAACAAAAAGCCCATTCATACCTTTTTTTTTGTAGTAGACCCGATATTGAGATTTCCACTCCGGATGATGCATTGCAAATAGTAAAAGGTTTTCAAAAGAATTTAGTCCAGCAGGAAAGGGGTTAAATCAGCAGCGCTTCTTGCTGTCTATGTAACAGACTTTAGTTTCTGCCTCCTCCCTTCGTACACGTGAGTCCAGCTTCACATTCCAATACGCCTTTAACCCCGTATGGGAATTTCATTATCTCCCCAGCCCCGCCATGCAAATTCTCAGATCAAGAGCTTGTTTTAATTAGAGTAGATGACAGACCCAATGAATATACTCTTATAAAACCTATCCCTGTGGGACCTTTCCCTGAAGTTACTGCTCAGTTCGTAATCTTTTCTATATGTTCGGTAAATTTACTGGGGGCAGATTTATTATTACAGTTCTGCTCCAGGATATAATTCCAAGATGATGGTCAGATGGTCCTTGCGTTATATAACTCCTATGCAGATGAATATAAAGAGATGTGTATCCTACTTGCCCTTCCCACAGTTATGATGGTCCTGATAGACCCAGATTCTCCCCCAATAATGCCTGTAGAACCAGTAAAAGTGTTTCTCAAACCTGGTGCTCCTTTTCCCAAAGTCCATCAGTACCCTTTGAAACATGATCAGGAGCAGTGTCTCAAGGGGCAAATACAAATGTTATTCGATAATGGTGCCCTGATACCCTGTGTTTCCCCATGTAACACACCCGTGTTTCCCGTTAAGGAAAAAAGGGGGGCCCATCCATAGCCCAAGAGTGCCAGGCCTACCTTGCCACTTATGGCCCCTTGCATCCAGGAGATGCTATGACTACCCAGGGAGGGAATTTGCCCTGTGATATAGTGTTACACACTGCAGGCCCTAGATACTGATTACAAGACACCCGAGCATTGCCGTACAGTATTGCAGACTGCCTTGCAGACAGAGCTCACCTATGCAGGACATGCTACAGGTGTGCTGACTCAGCTTCATGGAGACAAACAGAGACCTGTTGCTTATTACAGCGGCCGCCTGGATACGGTGGCAAGAGGAAGTCCCTTATGTGTTCGGGCCGTGTTGTCTGTCCAGCTGTTGCTACACAAGTCTTCAGAGATTGTTTTGAATTACCCACTGATGGTCCACAGCCCACACGATGTACATAGTATCCTTAACCAAGTATAATCTAGCCACATGTCCATGGCTGGACAGCTGCGACTTCGGTGTGCTATTCTCATGCCTACTAATGTGACTTTGAAAAGGTGCACTGTCCTAAACCCCGTTACTCTTCTCCTAGTTCCCCTGGATCCAAAGGGGGGAGGAGTAGGTGACATGAAGGTGACATGAGCAAGGACACTCTTTTTCTTTCTAGAATGGATCCAGAGGAACAAGATTAGGTTTCCAAACCACATGATTGTCTAGAATTGATGTCTCAGGAAACGGCTGGTCTCTAGTGTGCCTATTCTAATGCTGATTTTGAGCTTTTTGTAGATGGATCCCGTCACCAAGATGACCGAGGATGCTACTGTACCAGATATGCTGTGGTCTCAGAACATGAGATAATCAAGGTAGAGTCAATGCCAGCTCATATGTCTGCACAAGAAGCAGAGCAAACTAGCAGAAGGTAAGACTGTAAATATCTACACTGATTCCAGGTATGCTTTTGGCATTACACACGATTATGGGCCTATCTGGAGAGCCAGGGCTTTCCTGACAGCAAATGGCCACCCCTTTAAACGTGCTGAGGCAGTCCAGCAACTTATGAATGCACTACAGCTTCCCACCCAAGCAGGCATCATAAAGGTAAAGGCACATACCAAAGGCACTGATGGACGGACAAAAGGGTAACGCACTGGCAGACCAGGCTGCGAAGAAAGCAGCAAGCACTCCTGTGGCTTCTCGAGTACATCACCTAGACCCCCACCATCTCCACTTGTGTTGAAAGACATCTTAGCCCGGTTACAAGAACAGGCAAGTAAGGAGGAGAAAAATAGGTGGCAAAGGATAGGGGCTTGCTCTGATACCGTCACTGGACTATGGGGGAGGGGTGAAAAGGTCTGCCTACCACAGGTACTGTACCCAATGATGGCACAGGTTCTGCACGGGAATGTGCACCACTCGAAGACGGCCATGTGTGACACCCTACAGAAACAATGGATTGCCCCCGAGTTTTCCACCTGCGCAGAAAGGCAGGTACAGAGCTGCATGATATGTGCCACACATAATCAGGGTAGGACAGTGAAAACCCCATCCAAACACACTCCCCGGCCCCTTTAACCAATTCCAGAGACTGCAGATTGATTATATTCGGTTACCCAGGGTAGGGACGTATGAGTATGTGTTGGTCTGCATTGATTTATTTTCAGGTTGGCCAGAAGCCTACCCAGTTGACAAAGCTACGTCTAAGACAACGGTGAAGAAACTGATGGCTGAGATCATATGCAGGTATGGAGTTCCTGAAGTCATTGAAAGCGATCGGAGTTCCCATTTTACTGGAGAGATCATGTCAGAGGTAATGGCAGCACTGGGGGTAAGTCAAGCATTGCATACTCCATTCGCAGAGTAGTGGAAGAGTGGAGAGACTAAATGGAACTCTTAAGCTTAAAATCCAGAAGGCAATGGCAGAGACTGGTAAACCATGGACAGAATGCCTTCCTCTAGCTTTGTTTTCAGTAAGATATACCCCAAACAGGAAGACAGGACTGTCATCGTATGAGATTCTGTTTGGCAGGAGCCCCAGTATTGAATGTTTCTTTCCACAACAGTTGCAGCCCAAGTACCAGGACTTGACTAGCTATGTGCAGGCCTTACATGGCCACCTTGCCAAAGTGCATTTAACTGTCTTCAGTTCTCTTCCAGACCCAGACAAGGTTCCTGGACACCATCCCTTTGTGCCAGGAGACCTGGTGTATGTGAAAAAGTTTGTGCGTAGAGATTGTCTCCAGCTGAGATTTGAAGGACTTCACACGGTGATCCTGGTCACCCCCACTGCAGTAAAACTTGAAGGAAAGAGCACCCGGATCCACGACTCATATTGTAAAAGAGACCGAACCAGTGTTTAGTCACAGAAGTGACTGAAGGGAAATGTTGCTGTTGTTTTTGATCCTGGAACTGAGGGCCATCCTCGCCCCTACCTTCTCGGCCCTTAATGTAAATGAAAATACTAAGGTCCCACTATTCTCTGGGTAAACCTGACAGCCCCGGTGAATATCTGGCGATTTGATTTCTGTGATGTAGTCAAGTGTCCCGAGACTGAACGGGTGGTAGAGGAGATCATCCAGTTTTATATGTGTGTTACCAGAAATGACAACAATAACTGTTATTATTAGACAGATGCTGCCTGGAATACGGGAGACGATTGGGGATATAAACCTAGTGAAGCCATGTTCCCAAGGATGGGACGGGTAGGAGTCTTCGTGAGAGAATGCATCTAACAGCCCTTCTGCAACCACTTAGGGGCTGTAAATGGGGTAAAAGTTGTCACCCCCTCCTCCTGAATCTGGAGAACGCCCAATCTGCTGATCTGCAGACATTCGTATTGGGAAGGAATTATAATTATGTATTTAGTAGTGGATACCATGGGAATTTAGGCCATATACAGCTCCAGGATATTAGCTTCAGACCAACCATGACCCCTGTTACCAGTACACCTAAAACAGGCCCAGGTGAGCGTTTGCAAAATGTAGTTAATGAAGTGATCCCCATTCCAGGTCTCAGTTGGCAAGAAGTTTTCTCCATAGAAACACAAACAGCCCCAAGGAAAAACCTATGGTTAGAATGGGTGAGATACAATGTAAGAGTCCAGAATATCTCTGTAGGATGTATTGCTTGTGCTGCTGCGAATACACACCTATACACATATGCATTGCTTTTTCCTGATGACAACACTACTGCCTGTGTCATGAATCTGTTGAAAGGTTTGAAGTCCACTGATTGCCCAGATTACGTCCCACTAATTCATAAGGAACCCAGACTAAAGGTCCCAGGAGAAGTAACTGTGTTAGCTGACAATTACACCTGCTATAATTCCCACGACACCACAGGTACACCAGTAGGGATCTTCGAGACAGGTTTCTGCAAAGAGAACAGTTCTCTAGATACTGATTTGCTAATTAAACATACACAATATATGTACACCAAAGATACCTGATGATGAACCTACCAGAAAGAGGAGAAGTTTTGATCAGCTCCACATGAGTTATGAAGAAGATCCACTAGTATATATTGATGCCATTGGAGTGCCAAGGGGGGTGCCTGACCAGTTTAAAGCCCAGAACCAGATTTATGCCAGCATTGCTTCTATAATCCCACAGGTGCAGATTAATAAAAATGTTGAATGGATCAAATATATATATTACAGTGAACAAAGATTTGTTAATTATAGCTGTGATGCCTTTAAGGGTATAGTTGAGGACTTGGGCCCTAACACTTGTATGACCCGTGCTGCAACCCGACCTAAGAGAATTACACTGAATCCTGTCCAGACAAGATCACATGCAGTGATATAAGAAGCTGACACAGGATTGTGGTTGGCGGATAGTGGGGACATTAACTTTTAGGAGTAGGCTGACAGTAATCCTTTTGGGAAGGAGCTGTAGACCAGCATGTCATGTCGCCCCCACCACCAGAGAACCAACCACATCAGGTAGGGTAAGACAGATACAGGAGTATTATCCCTGGAGGCCCTCTGACTAGCTAGCTACGCAAAAAACATTTGGCTGACCCTGAGAACCAACCTTTCTCATTCTACAGACAAATAATGATCATATGTTGGACGTATCAGTGCACCTGGGCAGGCCTAGGTAGTTAGTGAGCACAAAAACAGGTGACATGCTAGGACGCAAATTAAGATCTTTTTGCAGATGTGACAAAGGGAGAGAGTGTAGAGCTATACTTTGGACGGTTACAGCTGAAATGGGAAGACATGGAATACAGTCCCATAAACCCACTTGATGTCAGAGTATTGGTAAATACATTCATTGACGGTATGACCAAAGACTTACGAGACGAAATATAGACAGCCAGACCTGAATGGCGAAATGTAGATCCAAAAGACCTGAAGGTTTCTAAAGAAGTTGAACAAATTAGGACAATAAGACGACGTGTCAGGTATGCTGGAGCAGACACATCTTTCTTCTCCAGTTGGTTAAGTGGGATCAAGGGATTCCTTCAATAAGTTTGTTTAGTACTGATTGCTCTCCTTATAATTGGATCGATAATTTTCTGTTGTGTTATTCTTTGTACAAAAAGGTTATTGCCAAAGCAACTCCGACTGGCACCGTCCTCAATCAAGAAGACCCACCAGAGTACAATGGTACTGATCCAGGGGAGATCCCGAAGTACATTCCCCCTCAAGAGAGTAGACAAAACCCCCCATTCTCAGATGATGCTAAGAGATTTAGTTTAGGGACAGTGGGAGAACTCCATGTGAGGTTAGTGAAGGGTTCAGCTGCCTGGAGGCCTCTCGCTAGGGGAGAGTTTCTGAGGTGTCTGGATGAAGAAATCCACCTCCCCTTTTCCCATCACATGGACAGTCTCAAAGGATCTTTCTTTAAGGGAAAAACTTAGTGTTTAGGGGGGATTGTCAAGGTGAAAATATACTTTCTTATATACCTTTGTACTTTTATATATCTTACACTGTAAAACAATAAGTTTTTCCTATCTGCTAGTTAATGCAAATGTAATTGTATTTAAAGATGGTCGCCAGAGTTCAGTTTCGTTTCTGGTTTGTGTCTGGAGGGATGATTCATTTCTTCAGAATCGAAACTCAGGAATGTGGAGAAAGGGAGGATTCACCAGAAGACGTCAGAACAAATCAGAAAGACTGGATGCTAGCTTAAACCCCGCCTAATGCACGCCTTCCCCTAACACTCAATATAGTATTGTGTATTTTAGAATAAAGCCAGTTGGTGTGACCGCTGCAGACATGTGTGGATGCACGGGGCATTAACTAAGTTTGAACCAGCTACCTGTCTGATTTATTCTTATCCGGTACCAGATGCCCTGCACACATATTAATTTGGAATGACTGGTGAAGGAAGGGTATATTGTCGTTTTACGGCCCCGACAAGTATATAACCTAAGTCTAAGCGTAAACTGTTCTTCACTAGGCAAGCATATTTTGAGTTGGGGAATCAATATAGTAAACTCTTAGCATTTATGGTACGACAGCATAATACATCCAACACCATACTTAAAATCCGTAAATTAGATGGTACAATAGTGACTTCAACACATGATATACTTCAACGCTTCTATAATTATTATAAAGATTTATATAGTTCTAAGGGGGACTGATACCGCAGGTTGTTTAGATTATCTTTTAGATATAGAATTTCCCACCCTAAGCCCTGTGCAACAGGCTTCTCTAGACGCAGATTTTACTCTGGATGAGATTAATGAGGCTATAGCAGATATGGCCTCTGGAAAGGCTCCAGGCCCGGATGGTTTTCCCATAGAGATGTATAGAAAGTACAGAGACATCTTGGCACCCTGCCTCTTGAAAGTATTCCAGGGGATATGGGAGGGAGGCTCTCTACCGGACTCTTATTATGACGCAAATATCATAGTCCTTAAGAAAGAAGGAAAGGACCCTTTAGATTGTGGATCGTACCGTCCCATCTCGTTGGTCAATGTTGACTACAAGATTTTTAGGTATTGGCCACTAGGCTAAACGCGATAATCCTGGGAATAGTTCACTCAGACCTGACCGGTTTTATGCCAGGTAAAAGTACGTCTATTAATATTAGGAGAGTTCAGTCAATAGCTCAATTTAGTACGTTGGTATTGGAGAATAGGTGGGCTATGGCCTCGCTGGACGCGGCCAAGGCATTTGACTCTCTTGAATGGCCTTTCCTATTTGCATGTTTAGAGAAATATCAATTTGGTCCTAAATTCAAAGAGTGGATCGGTGCGATATACATGAAACCCAAAGCCCGGATAATTATAAATAATCCAATGTCTGAGATGTTTTCCCTGAAAAGGGGAACCCGTCAGGGTTGCCCTCTCTCCCCGGCCCGGTTTGCTCTTGCAATTGAAGCATTGGCAATACGTGTGAGATCCACTCCATCTATTAAGGGCATTACAATAGCAGACCGCAAGGATACTATTGGCCTGTATGCGGATGACATGGTAATATTCATGGATGATGTGGAGGAGACACTGCCACAGGTGATTAATACTATAAATTGATTTAGTGGGCACTCCGGGTTATACATCAATTGGGATAAATCTGCTTTGATGCCTCTTTCCCATAGTTCAACAGACCATCTTGACGGGTTGTCCCTGTTACCAGTGGTGTCCAGCTTTAAATACTTAGGGATAATTATACCAAAAAATAGTAAGTTTGATTTACAACTTAACATTCTCTCACTTATAGACTTGGTTAAATATAGATTTGATATGTGGGGTAAATTACCATTATCTGTCTCAGGGCGCATAAACTTAATGAAGATGATATTGCTCCCGAAACTTAATTACCGTACTCCCTTCAACATAGTGCTGTTCCTGTCCCCAAGTCCTTTTTCTCAAAACTAAACTCTCTAACTTCATCCTTCATATGGGGGGGGAGCTAGACCTAAACTCAAATTGACTACTCTACGTAGATCTAAACAAATGGGAGGAGCGGCGTTACCTGACTTTTTCCTGTATTATTTGGCCGGACAGGTCAGGGCCCTGAGCACATGGATGCCTGGATGTCGGTTACCAAATTCAGAGAGCCATCTAATCCAAGCTGCAAAGTTTGATTGTCTGTTAGGCTTTTTGGAAATTGATAGGCCCACTGTATCCGGAATGCTACCATTACTCCGATTGGCGAGGCTGATCTGGAAGTAAGGAGGGTGATTCGCTTTGAGGGTGCTGTGGCTGAGATGCCGCTGTGGAATAACATATACTTCTCGGGATTGGTGGAACACCCATCCACACAGTTCTGGATCTCGTATGGTGTTATTTCAGTTATGAACAAGATACTTTAATGTCATTTGAACAACTTCAAACCACATATAACATTCCAAGGTCTCAGTTTTTTCGTTTTTTACAACTTAGGTCAGCAATACAGTCGCACCTACGTGGGGTAAATACTGGGCAAATGATATCATCCTTCCCATTAATAGGTATCCTTAAATCCCAGGGACCCCGTGGTCTTATTTCCGCATTGTACACATATATGTTATCTGTAGGTACTGACTCCACTGTATTGGCAGTTAAGGAAAAATGGAAGACCTTAATTCCTGATCTTCACGAGGACTGGGAGATGGTTTTGGAGTCCCCACTGGGGGTATCGTCCTCGGCCAATAACAGGATGATTCAATTTTATATATTACATCAATCGTATTTAACACCGTCACGATTATTTAAAATGGGGTGGTCTAATTCCCCAGAATGTCTGAGATGCCATGCTGCGGAGGCTAATTTTACACACATGATCTGGGGATGTCCAGTCATTCAATCCTTTTGGAGCGAGATAACTTCGTTATTGACATCCCTTGTTCATATGCCTGTTCCCCTCAACCCACTGGTTTGCTTATTCGGGGTGATGGAGGAAGAGATGTGGGGACAACACACCCAGATGTTTTTAAGGGAGACACTGTTTATGGCACGGAAAGTAATAGCTTTGTGTTGGATGGGGGGTACTCACCCGTCTCTTAGGGTCTGGATTGACTTAATAAATTCAATTATACCTTATGAGCGAACTCTATACCAGAACAGGGGCTGTTTAGGAAAGTTTAACAAGATTTGGGATGTTTGGAATTCATCATATTCCACTATGTCGACGCGTGGCAGATAACCCGATTCCGTCATATGTGGTAGGGATGGAGAATGTAATGACTCGCGCCTTGATTCACTACTAAACAATTGCTGTGGTGGGGAGGGTTATTGGCGGCAAGTTAAGGCTTTACGGGCCTGGTTTTTGTTTTGTCTAGGTTTTATTAAGGTTTATTGCAAATATTTTAAACATAACATATTTCCAGTTCTGTTGGACCAGGCCTAGATAGTTTTATCTGCATTATGAGGATATTCTTCCTTTTTGTATTCATTTGTATTCTCCTTATAAACATAACATGATGTGATTGTATTGGCTTGGCTTGGCTGTATGTAAACATGTATGTGTTATCTTTTTTTTCCTGCTGTTTAGTAAACGAATTTAAAAAAAAAAAAAAAAAAAGAAGGAAATTGGTCCAGGAGGCTGCCAAGAGGCATACAGCAACATTAAAGGAGCTGCAGGAATTTCTGGCAATTATTGGCTGTATACTGCAGATCAAGTCTGCCAAAAGCTTGGTAGAACATGTGTTCTGATCTGTTGAGACAAATGTTGACCTTTTTGGCTATAATTACAAATGCAACAGTTCCAAACATCCATCAATTCTGCAACAAAATCTCCAGATCTCTGCTAAAAAGCTGTCACCTTTCAGGACAACAAGGAAAGCATTCCTCAAAAGACGACTAAAGTTTTGGAGTGGCCCAGACCTGTATCCTATTGAAAATCTATGGGATTACCTGAAGAGGGCACTATGCACAGGAAATGCTCTCACAACCTGTTGCAAGGAAGATTGGACAAAGATTGCCAATTCTAGATGTGTCATACCAATGGTTAGTATTTTTGGGTAGAAGTTTGTCATAAGTTTAAAGCGCAATAGTAATTTTTAAGGGTGTGCATATTTATATAGCCATTTTTTTTTCCACCTGATGGATTTTTTTTTATTTATTTGTGCAGATTATGTGTGACATAAAAGTTATGAAATGATTCTTGGTACGATTTTTTTCTCATAAAATAGCATTTTGTATTATAGCTGTAGTTCTTGCAAAGGGAGGGTATGGACTAAACTTAGACGTCAAATAAATTTTTTGCTGAAGGACATACTGTACAGAAACATGATATCAGTCAGCTCCAGGACAGAACCATGCAGCAGCCAAGCCAATCCTGAACTTTACATCTGTGTTGTGCAATCTTCTCCCTCTGTCATTCATGCATAAGAGAGTGAAGAATTATTCAAATTATGTTATAAAAATTGTCCTCCTGTCTCTTACATTTCTTGTGTATAGTAACAGTGCACAACATTCCTTGGGAAGCATGTTCTATAGTGCTTCATCTTTACAGCTCCATTCAGGGATTTATTTAAAGGGACACTGTCACCTGAATTTGGAGGGAACAATCTTTAGCCATAGGGGCGGGGTTTTCGGGTGTTTGATTCACCCTTTCCTTACCCGCTGGCTGCAATATGGGATTGAAGTTCATTCTCTGTCCTCCGTAGTACATGCCTGCACAAGGCAATCTTGCCTTACGCAGGCGTGTACTATGGAGGCCAGAGAATGAACTTCAATCCCATATTGCAGCCAGCATGCAGCCAGCGGGTAAGGAAAGGGTGAATCAAACACCCGAAAACCCCGCCCCTATGGCTAAAGATTGTTCCCTCCAAATTCAGGTGACAGTGTCCCTTTAATCATTAAATTTGAAAGCTATAACATTTTCAGGTCACATGGCGTGTTTTTTAGGGCTTCTATTTTGGGATACATGTTATTTAATACTAATTTTTTTTTCATCCACCCTTTAAAAAAATATATATATACACATTATGCACACACGTGTAATATATATATTTTTTTATTTTCCATATATTTGTTAGAGACATTTTTACAGCATTACCCAAATAGGATAAATGTGTTCATTTTTTTTATAGTACAGGTAGTTACAGATGTGATAGCAATTAGCAAATCTAAAACAAAAAGTGCACATTTTAATAACCTGTTCCCTCTTTTTTTGCTGTGGTACCAGTAATTCATCCATTTCGCCCAGGTGTTGTGATTAGAAGACGATCCCATAAGCGTAGATATGTAGCAGCCATACACAGTGTCAACATGTCATTTTACCCAAAATTTTCACGGTTCTTAAAATAAGAGACTTGTGCAGTTTCGGGCAGACAGCAGCAGCTTCGTGTGTCTCTACGCTGATGGTTTCAACCTATTCACTCAGTCTATTGAGAGAGGCCACTTTTTTTTTTTTTCATTTTTGAATTTCTTGATGAGTTTTCTAGTGCTTGAAGCAGGGTTGTGAAGTCGGAGTTGTGGAGTCAGTGACCATTTTGGTGGAGTCGGTATAAAATGGACTAACTTCGACTCCTAAAATATATAATAAATTGGTACAGTAGTACAATGCAAGTTGTGCTGTAAATGTTTCCATAAGAATTTGGGAAAGTTACAAAATGTCTTATAACTGTCCTGTTCCGGATCTAAGGATCTGGGCTTTTAGCTGAGATGAATCTGTGCTGCACTTTATGTACATGCTTAGTAGTGACCAGTGCTGTGGGGTCGGGGAAAACAGGAGTCAGAGGTTTGGCTTACGACTCCACAGCCATGGCTTAAAGGAGTTTGTGCAGGACTAACATTGATCCACCTATGGATAGGATGGTTCAATAAAATAAGGTTGCTCAGGATCAGACACCCAGGCCTCCCATGATCATCATCCAATGATAGTCTGGGGATGCCAGCATCCGATTGAATAGTCAAAGCCCTCATTTACATATCATAAACGGACGTTAGAAATAATTTTTCTAAAGATCAATTTGTGTGTAATGCAAGAAAGGGACTGTTAGGCAGGGAATTTGGCTACAACTGATAATGTTTCTGTGGGTACGGGGGGGGGGGGGGGACATGACGGATTCCCTTTAAGGACCCATAAAGTTTTCCTTTTTTGATTTCCCCCACCCTCCCAAGACCTATAACTTTGTGAGTTTTTTTAGCAGGATGAGTTGTAATTTTGAATGGTTACATTCAGTTTAACCTAAAATGGACTAAAAGAGGGGGAAAAAAAAGACTTTCAAGTGGGAAAAAAAAATCCTACTATTCCACCACTGTAGTTTTGCTTTTGTTTTTATGGCGTTTTTAACCCTCAACTGGTGAGGTGGGGTTTGCCACACCCCAGGGAATTTTTGTTCGGCTGCCATTCATTGAAAAATGCTGGTATGAGGATACGTGTCTCACTAGCTTCCATCAATTTCCTTGTCAACAGGACGTCGTCAAGGCCTCTCTTCTGGCCACGCATAACAGAGCTAGCTGTCACTAAGTGCTGTCTTGGCCTTGCTGAATCCCACATCACCACTCATGTCATTTTTTTTTATACATTTTCAAATTTTTAAAACTATTTTATTTTTATCAAAGTATTACATTTTCCAATACATGTGGGTGTCAAAAATTTGTTATACTCATGTGTAATCAATCGCCAAAAAGAAAACGATTAAAACAAACGTGATCTTTGCATTTTCTGTAAAAATAAGATTTCTAAACACTGGGTTATAGGAAACCCCACATCACCAGTTGCGTGACAAAAACCCCACCACCAGTTGAGGGTTAAAAATAAGAACAAAAATGATTCTGCATGTAGGCACAACTCGTCCCCCCAAAAAAACAAGCCCTCATATGGCTAGAAAACACCGAGGTTACTTACCGGTAGCCGGTTTTTCCGGAGCCCATGACAGCACACCTGAGGGGATCCGCCCAGTCAGGACAGGAAACCTACTGAAATAAAAGGGCGGTACCTCTCCCTCGCTTCAGTTGGTTTTCAGAGTATGAGAGGCCCCCTTGGTTAGTTCACATGGCAATCTACCACATTATAATAACAAAAAAACACCCAATTAAAAGTGCGCACCAAAGGGTGAAAAAGAAGGGAGGGAATATACAGGTGCTGTCATGGGCTCCGGAAAAACCGGCTACCGGTAAGTAACCTCGGTGTTTTCCCGTCTCCCATGACAGCACACCTGAGAGATTTTTGGAGAAAGGAACACCTTAGGGAGGGACCACCGCTTGCAGCACCCTTCTACCAAAGGTAAGGTCAGTAGAGTCAGATAAATTCAGTCGGTAGTGTTTAAAGGTAGACGGTGAGGACCAGGTAGCGGCCTTACATATCTGATCAATCGATACCTCTGCTTTTTCAGCCAAGTAGCCACGGCTACGGGATTCAGCCTGAATAGTCTTTTGAATACAGTCCACACAGAGGCTTTTCTGCCATTGGACTGCTAGCGGGGCTTTACAGAGGGCACATTCTTTGTTTTTTGACTTGGCACTAGCCTTCCTCGGCGCCTGACAAGTAAGCAGAGAAATGTAGACCGTTACCACCAATGTGACATTCACGAAGATCACTCACCACCCGCTGACAATCAAGGGTACCGGATTTTGAGGCCGATCTGGAGTACGGATAACGTCCCTCCTAGAAGCTGAGGAATCCTGCGACTTTCGATCCGGACGACTGCCGCATCTCCTCTTAGTATGCTGGTGAGCAGACATAGCACCTGGTAAGATCATTTGCTGCTGCTGTAGAAATGGCTGTTGTGGTTGCTGCTCCATACAATCCTCCATAGTAGAGCTCTGTAGATGTGAGCACTTCCACTGTGGACTCACCCCCTTTTGAAGGGTGATCCACTCTGCTCACTGCCTCATCCGGTTCAGAAATTGCTCCTCCCCCGCCTCTGCGCCCACCAGAAGATCCCTGTGACCCGGCCAGCGTTAGTCTATGGGCGCCGCCATCTTGGATCCGGCGCGCAGCAGTGACGTCACGCGGGCACGCCCATTCCCAGCGTGGCCTGCTCGAAACGCCTGTCGCGCACCCAGAAGCTAGGCCCAGGGCCGAAGGCAGCAGCAGAGGGGGCAGAGAGCGATGTGGCAGCTGCAGAAGAGCCACAGGACTCCGGACTGCGCTGACCTGACGCCCGCACGTGCGCAAAGGCCCCAGGACCTACGAACGGCGCTTCCACAGCCTGAAGGCCGGCATACAGGCTCTCTGCCTGTTCTTCCAGTGCCGGGACAGGAGTGGGTGAGTCTTCAAAACCGCCGTGATTCCAGAACTAGGGCTCCTATCAGGACAGGAAACCCAACTGAAGCGAGGGAGAGGTACCGCCCTTTTATTTCAGTAGGTTTCCTGTCCTGACTGGGCGGATCCCCTCTCTCAGGTGTGCTGTCATGGGAGACGGGAAAAATAAAAATGTTATGGCTCTTGGAAAAAGGGCATTCTATAATGCTGCAGATAAGCCCCGGGTCCGACCTGCAAGTGAAAAATAATAACTTAGCCCTGGGGGGCAGTCCGGGTCTGGCACCTCCCATCTTCTTGCAACACTGCCCTCCTGCTTCTTCATAGCTCCCCGGCATCGCGCTCCTGAGCAGGCACTTATCTGCCTAATTGAGGGCAGAGGAAAATACTGCAGAGTGCAGGTGCTGGGAAAGGTCTGGTTTCATGCAGGATATGATTATATGGTATACTCAAACGTCTGTATTTTTGTTACATTTTAGACCCATATATATTTTCCAAAAAAACAGGAGCAGGTCCCATTTATATTTTGTTGTGTTGAACAGACGAGCCAACACTATATCAACAAGTGACTGCATTTGTTCAAATTTGAAAAATCTAGTAGGTTTGCAGGATGAGCATTAGGACACAAGAATGGGAAAAATCCATTATTATATAGTCATGGATATTGCACAGTATTTCACTAATGCACTAATATTTGAAGGATCCACCTAAGGGTATGTGCACACTTTTTAGGTGACCCAAATTGTCAGTTTTCCAAGCAAAAGTCTTTAGGCTATGTGCACACGATGCGGATTTGTTGCGTTTCTGCAGCGTTTTTTTCTGCGCGGATATGCACCAAACACACAAAGGATTACTAAAGCAAGATTAATCAATGACAATCCTGAATTGCTGTGCACATGATGTGGAAATTTCCATCCTTATTCGCAGCGTTTTATTTTCTGCAGTGTGTCAATTCATTTTGCAAATCTGCAGCGTTTTCCACCCATTGAGTCACTCAAATCTTCAGCAAAAAAAGTAAAAAGGTTTCCAAATTTGGTGCCACAAACGCAGCATATTTGTCAAAAGAAATGATGTCTGAATGAGGAAGAGTGTATGGGTGGAAATTATAGAATAGTGCCCATCTTGGTTGAAGCACATCAACAATGGAGGTTGGACAAGGAAATTGCATCACTTTTTTTAAATACTATATCTTTATTTAGCTAACAAATCCGCAAACAAATCCTCATGTAAATCTGCATGTAAAACGCATAAAATACGCACAAAAACGTGCAGAATTTCCACAGTTTTCTGCCAAGAGATGCAGAAACCACGCAGGAATTTACACAAGCAAATCCGCAACGTGCGCACATAGCCTTAAAGAGAACCTGTCAGCAGGATTTTGCAAAGTAAACTACAGGCGCTGTCAGGTTGGCGTTGATATACTGATATACTGGGTTTTTTTTTCCCTGGGTGAAAAATGGATGATTTAACAGGTGTTAGTTGCACGAAGGTTGAGTTCAGACAAACACAATGAAAGTCATTAAAAAGGAAACGGCTTCAAAATGGCAAGCGAACACAGATATGATGTAGTTCATAAAAACATTTATTTTGCATTTATACAGAACAACCTTAAGTCTATTGTGAATCTGAACATCCGTCTGTAATTTGCACAGCATTCGCTGGCATGTCTGCCTGCACGGACAACAGGGGCAGGAATATCACAGTTAGAGGGAGGTGGAGGAGTGTATTATATAGTTAAGTCGCACTGATTCCCTTTCTCTAGATGCTTATGGGATATGTCCAGTGCTGCCGAGGATGCTGTCTTTACCAGGTTTGGAGCTATTGCAGTTTGATTGCAAAAGATGATAGCAGCATAAAGTAATGCTAGATAATGCCAAATAACTTTCTGCTGCACGTTTTATTTTCTTCTCATTCGCTTTCTTATTGACATAGTAAAGCCTCATTGAGACGACCATAAAACATGGTCTGTGTGCGGACCGTGACGCACGGACTTGCCGCGGATTTCCTGACTTGAATTTATAGGCAAATATAAAGCTGTTGATTTTCAGTCGGGCGACCAGTCAGGTCTGTGCATTGTGGTCTGTACTCGCACCATGTTCCATGGATGTCTGAATGAGTCCACCAGTTTTTTTTCTTTTGTTAGAAATACTAGTTGAAGATGCAGCGTAGAAGAAAAAAAAATAAACCAGCAGCAGCTTATGCAAGCTCAAACTATATTGCTGGGAGTCTAATAAGGAAGCAATGACTAAATCCAGACTTTGACAGAACTGTAAAAGACCCGGATCATCTCCATCGCAGTGGTTTTACCTCTTAGCGCACACACAAGAAAAAAAAAAAAAAAGACAAAACATTCCCACATTCATGATCGATAACCTTCTAAAGCAGGAATCTAAACATAAAAAACAGCAAATTAAAAGCTTAACTTAATTTAAGAAAAGACCAGAACCAGGAATAAGATCTGCACATCCCCGCAAAAAAAAACGGCTGTGGGACAGTTTTGCTTTTTGGTGAAAACAGAGGGGAACGTTCTCAGACGCTATTAAAAAAAAAAAAAAAAAAAAAAAAAAATCAATCAATCATAGACCAAGCAGCCAAGCTGGGAGTCAATTGTCCAGCACTGATATGTCTCCCATGCACATGAGTGTAGCAGCACTGTCAGGCTTGTGTGCGCTTCCCATAACCCCGTCTGAGAGGGCCTTAAAGATGCTAAGAGGTGACCTGGGTAAAGTATATAAGGTACAACACCAACTTTGTGATGTGTGATGATCATATTACTTCTGTGAAGAGGAAACCCTCCATTAGAGCAATTGCTAAGGCCACTGCATTTTCACAGTATGAGTGGAGCAGAGAAAGGTGCATTGTGTGCATAGGTCCCGAAGGCTATACATCTGCACAGCTGGTTATAAATAAGGAAATGGAGGGTACAGGTAACCACTGAATCACATGTTTGATCCCTACCGGCAGCACATAAACCTTTCCTGGCGGAGATCTGAATCTCTCCAGCAGTGAAGGAAGATGAACAGAATATGTTGTGAAAAGAACGGATTTCAGCATAAATAATCAGACTTGTTTCCTTGCCAGCGCTCAGAAAACAATGGGGTGCAAAGCAGTCTGTTGAAACGAAAGTTGTACTGTCTTTAACTTGGCTTTTCACCCAGAAAGGGTGCAGCTTTCTGTATTCCTTTTTTTTTTTTTTCATTTTTAACCAGATTTTTTTCCGACTAGCTGCATGAGGCCATCTGTGCTCATGGATTTAGGTCTCTCCAGAGGGAATCCAAGTGCCCTGCTCCAGATAAGCTGAGACAGGACGCCCAATGCTCTTGACACACCAAAGAGGACTGTATAGTAATTCATCTCCTTCATGCCATAATACTGGAGAGAGAGAAAAAAAAAGAAGTCATGCATCACATTTATTCTAAGATTAATCTAAGGGTATGTGTCCACGTTCAGGATTGCATCAGGATTTGGTCAGGATTTTTCATCAGTATTTGTAAGCCAAAACCAGGAGTGGGTGATAAATGCAGAAGTGGTGCATATGTTTCTGTTATACTTTTCCTCTAATTGTTCCAGTCCTGGTTTTGGCTACAAATACTGATGAAAAATCCTGACCAAATCCTGATGCAATCCTGAACGTGGACACATACCCTAACAGTTGCAGCGGTTAAACACATGAAAATTTGTTACTTTTGTTAATGGTCGCTCTGTCAAACTCACACAGAGGGCCAAAATAAAAACCTTTGGCAAAGTCGCGGGCCAACCAATATACAGTATAATGGGCCCCACATAGCCCTCCATACAGTATAGTGGGCCCCACATAGCCCTCCATACAGTATAGTGGGCCCCACATAGCCCTCCATACAGTATAGTGGGCCCCACATAGCCCTCCATACAGTATAGTGGGCCCCACATAGCCCTCCATACAGTATAATGGGCCCCACATAGCCCTCCATACAGTATAATGGGCCCCACATAGCCCTCCATACAGTATAATGGGCCCCACATAGCCCTCCATACAGTATAATGGGCCCCACATAGCCCTCCATACAGTATAATGGGCCCCACATAGCCCTCCATACAGTATAATGGGCCCCACATAGCCCTCCATACAGTATAATGGGCCCCACATAGCCCTCCATACAGTATAATGGGCCCCACATAGCCCTCCATACAGTATAATGGGCTCCACATAGCCCTCCATACAATTAAATACAAAATTCCAAGGCAAAGTGCACAAAAGAAAAAATTAATTAAATAAATAGAAAAATACCAAATAGTGATATAATAAGTGCACCAATGGACAATGCGAATGGACAACTCGGAAATAGAACAAACTAGCATCGAAAAAGAACTTGAACATATATCCAAAATTCAAATAAAGAAAAATATTTATTCAAGGATACATATACCATAAGGAGGGGTGGGAAAATACCAAAGAAAGGGCAACATAGGGGACAATGATTATTCGAACTCCATACAATGTGGCAGAAGCATCATATAGTATAGTTATCAAGAATATCCAATCAAATGGTCATAATGCCACAGAAATGCAAGTATCATAAGATCTAACCAAAGAGAAAGTAAGTATAAACATGTGTGCAGGCATTTTAGGAGTTAATGTGAGATGCACAAAAACAATCATACAAGGGGGCTGGAATGGGACCAATTGTCTAAAAGCATATGTATTCATCCATCACTAGAATAAGTAAATACATTAGATGGCCACCCAGTAAATTACCTTGTGCCTGTATGTCCAGAGTCACCCAGAATGCGCCCTGCCCCAACGCGCGTTTTGGCCACCCCTGACGAAGGCAGACGCCGAAACGCGTGTCGGGGCAGGGCGCATTCTGGGTGACTCTGGACATACCGGCACAAGGTAATTTACTGGGTGGCCATCTAATGTATTTACTTTATTCTAGTGATGGATGCATACATATACTTTTAGACAATTGGTCCCATTCCAGCCCCATCGTATGATTGTTTTTCTCTTCGCCACGACAGCACCCACTTGAGAGAGGGGATCCGCCCCTTAGGAACAGGAAACCCTATGGAGAGAATAAAAGGGGCGGTCCCCCTCGCTCCCACAGTTGGTTTCCTGTTCCTAAGGGAACCCATGGAGAAGAGGATGCCTAGCCTGGATGCCGCCTGTGCGGTTTGCCTGTGAGGACGGCAGGGGCTCCAGTGCTGGAAGCAGCGTCGGGGGTCCTGGTGTCAGTTTTCCCCCCTCTGCTGGCAGGCTCCGTGAGGCCAGGGCAGGAGGTCACATGGATCACGGGCAGGAGGACGCATCAGCGGGCCTGCGGCAGATATTCATGCTCCGATGCGCGACGCTGCTGCTAGCGATATGCGCGAGTGTGTAGCTGCCATTTGGCTCCCCTGGAGGTGATATGGAAGCGTCCAGGGCGAGAGCAGAGGAGAGATGACGCCGGGCAGTGCACACAAGATCCAAGATGGCCGCGACCCGGAAGTGGTGAGGACTTCCGGGTTCAACAGGAAGAAGATGGCTGCGCCCAGCATTGAATGACGCCGGCTCTGATTCCTTGGCGTCCAAGCATGGCGACGCCACCTCAGGACTCAGCGGTGCTTTCAGAGGTCACAGCTAACTTCCCTCGCAGCAGCGCATGCAGCGGACGAAATTCCTCCTCAAAGAGCACAAAAGAGAAGAGATCTGACCGATCTTCATCTCAGCCTGTGCTTGCATCTCCTCCTCTACGGCCGGTACCTTGACCATCTGCTTCACTGGGGTGAGTGTGTACCCTCCCTATTAAGCTAATCATGGCCCCTCTTATTTATATACCCTAGACAAAAAGATCGAAATCGAAGCACAGACAATGTGCCTTATGTACCCAGCCCCTCCCGGATAATTACACAAAGAAAATGTGTTATGTCTGTATTGAGAGTGATCAGGGACGAGTTACGAGCGTTCCGTAGTTCAGAAAGTATTCCTGAAACTAAGAGCAGGAAGTATAATTCTCCAAGATCAGATCATTCTTCTGATAAGGAAGATACGGATGTGTCCCTGGAATATAATTCCTCGAAAGGGGAGCAAGATATGTGCTTTCCTACAGACAGTATAGATAATCTTGTCAGGTCTGTATTTAACACCGTGGGTATAAAAGAAAGTAAAGACCTTAGGACACCGCAAGATATAATGATCGCAGGATTGTCAGAAAAGAAAAGGCCTACCTTTCCCGTAATAACACCAATCAAAGATCTGGTTAAGAAAGAGTGGGAGAGTCAGGGGCAGGGAGGATTACCATCGTCATCAAAGAGGCGTTATCCCTTTAAGGATGAGGACATGTCTGTGTGGGTTAAAGCCCCGAAGGTAGACGCAGCGGTGGCATCTATGTCCAAAGAATCCTTGCTGCCTGTGGAAGATTCTGGTTCCTTACAAGACCCCCTAGATCGCAAAGCTGACTCTTTGTTAAAACGGGCATGGGAATCATGTACTGGGGCATTCAAACCGGCTATATCAGCTACATGTACGGCAAAGTCCATGTTAGTCTGGCTTAAAGACCTGGAGGAAGGTCTAAAAAGGGGGCCTGTCTAGAGAAAAACTGATCTCTTTAACCCTAATCAGAGGCGCTACAGCATTTTTAGCGGACTCATCTGCAGACTCTATCAGGTTGGCTGCCAAGTCAGCAGGCCTCACTAACGCGGCCCGTCGCGCCCTGTGGCTAAAAAGGTTGGAAGGGAGACGCCCAAACAAAAATCAAATTATGTGGCCTTCCATGCCAGGGTGAGTACCTTTTTGGTACAAAGTTAGATGAGATTCTAACTAAGGCGGGTGAAAGAGAAAAGGGATTCCCTAATAGCTTTTTTCCATCTTATAGGAGAGCATTCCGAAGACCCATCCTTAATAAAAGGGATTTTAAAAACCAAGACCGCTGGGCCAATAGAGATAACAAACAAAGAGGCACCTTTTTCGGGAAACGTCCATTTAAAATGGAAGACAAACCGCGTTAGTGCAGATTTGCCAGTAGGTGGCAGATTGTCCTTTTTCACCACACAATGGTGTGCAGTTACATATAACTCCTGGGCAACTAGCCTCATAACTTTAGACTTAAAATTAAAGTTTGCCCGAGTCCCTCCGGACTCATTCCTATTGACTTCTTTAAAGTCTGAAGCCCAACAACAATTTTTGGAACAGGAAATAATTCATCTCCTATCCAAGAGAGTATTAGTGGAAGTTCCGTTCCATCAGAGGGGAAAAGGTTTTTACTCCCCTTTATTTTTGATCCCAAAGCCTGACGGATCATATAGGGCTATAATAAATCTTAAAAAAAAAAAAAAAAAATTGAATCTCTTTCTAGTAAATCAAACCTCCAAGACGGAATCAATTAGGTCCACAGTAAAACTTCTATTCCCTGGGTGCTTTATGGCAGTCCTCGACCTAAAAGATGCATATTACCATCTACCAATTTATATTGAACATCAGCAATATCTGCGTGTAGCAATCATGATCAAGGGGCAAATACGTCATTTTCAATACACAGCAATGCCCTTCGGACTGTCAATAGTTCCCGGAGTCTTTTCTAATGTCGGAAGTAATGTCGTTTTTAAGATTAAAAGATACCCTCATAGTTCCATATTTAGATGACCTTCTGGTGGTAAGAAACTCCCCCTCACAATGTGAACAGCCCCTATCTGATACGATCTCATCTCTACAGGAAATGGGATGGTTAATTAACTGGGAAAAATCCAGATTATCTCCAACAACCCGTCAGACATTTCTGGGTCTTATCCTAGACTCTGAATGTCAGCGATGCTTCCTCCCAGAATCCAAACAGTTAAAAATAAAAAAGAAAGTACAATCAGTTATTAATAACCCGGTAATTTCCCTTAGAGAAGGTATGTCTCTTTTGGGTTCCTTTACATCATATATTCCGGCGGTTGCATGGGCTCAGTTTCACGCTAGGCGGTTACAATACACCATTTTACGGGAAGATGAAAAATTGCAAGGCCATTTGAGTAGTCGCCTCTGCCTCCCATTAAATGTGTTAGTCTCTCCACTGGTGGTTAGAACCAGACCATCTGATCGGTGGAGTCCCCTGGGTGATTAAACCTTCAAGAATAATTTTTTTCTGACGCCAGTCCTACTGGTTGGGGAGCACATTTGGAAGACCAGATAGTTCAGAGCCAATGGTCTCTTAGTGAGTCGAAGGATTCCTTTAATGAAAGAGAGCTGAAAGCAGTTTATCATGCCATATGTAAATTCCTTCCACAGTTACACGGAACTCACACAAGGATACTGTCAGACAACATGATATCCGTTGCATATATAAACCATCAAGGAGGAACCCAATCGGGAACTCTCATGTCTAAAACAGACAAGATCCTATCTATGGCCGAGATACATCTCCGGTCTTGGTCGACATTGCATGTCAGAGGAGTGGAAAATTCGAAGGCAGATTTCCTCAGCCGTCACTCTCCACCAAGGATAGCCAAGAGGGGGGGCACCCCCGACATAGACCTGTTTGAAACAAGAGGCAACAGACAGGTCAAAAAGTTCGCTTCATTGTTCCTGTCCGACAACCCAGATATCCTAAATGCTCTCCAAGTTCCATGGACATTCCGACAAGCTTATGCCTTCCCTCCATTAATACTCCTTCCGACCGTAATCAGGAAGATAAGGGAAGACAAAGCGAGCATAATCCTAATAGCACCATTCTGGCCCAAGAGGCCATGTTTTTCGTGCCTCAGGGCCATGTCGCTTGCAGATCCATGGATCCTTCCAGAGACTCAGGACCTTCTCTCTCAGGGTCCCTTCAACCACCATCATGTGAAGGGCCTACGGTTGACAGCCTGGTGTTTGAAAGGCAACTATTAAAACTAAGGGGGTTTTCAGAGAGATTGATTGATTGATTGATACCCTTCTACTTAGTAGAGAGAGGTCTACAACAACCATATATGTGAGAATATGGGGAAAAAATTTCTAACTTTCTACCCTGCAGCTCTATCAGAAGAAATTCCTATTTCTGCAATTTTAGAATTTCTTCAGAAAGGACGTGACTTAGGCTTATCGGTCAGTACACTAAAAGTGCAGGTTTCTGCTCTAGGAGCTCTGTATAGTCACAATATTGCAGGAGACAGATGGGTAGCACAGTTCATCTCAGCATGCCAACGGGCAGAACCAATCCAGATTCCCCACATACCACCATGGGATCTTAATCTAGTTCTAGAGGCCCTAACAGGGGGACCATTCGAGCCTATACACTCAGCCCATATAAAGTATGTTACTCTTAAAACAGCTTTCCTTGTTGCTTTAGTATCAGCCAGAAGAGTAGGCGATATTCAGACGTTATCGATAGATCCTTCCTTTCTGTCAATTTTCCAGGATAGGATTGTCTTAAAAACAGACCCTTCTTACGTACCTAAAGTACGGACCAAGTTTCACAGATCCCAAGAGATCTTCCTTCCTTCCTTCTATAGTAATCCCACAAATCAGGAAGAGGAAAGGTACCATACTTTAGATGTTAAAAGAGCAGTAATAGCTTACCTAGACAGAACTAGCCCCTGGAGGAAGAGCAGGGCTCTCTTTGTTTCCTTCCAGGGCCACAAGAAAGGTTCTGGTGTCACGAAGAACACGTTGTCTCGATGGATTTCGGACGCAATTTGTCTGGCCTATTCAGCAAAGGGGAGAATCCGCCCGAGACTGTAAAAGAACACTCTACCCGTGCGATGTCTTCATCCTGGGCTGAGAGAGCGGAGGTTCCAATAGAACTGATATGTAAGGCCGCAACCTGGTCTTCTCCTACTACCTTCTATACTCACTATAGATTGGACTTGTCTTCCTCATCTGACCTGTCTTTCGGTAGATCTGTTCTTAACACGGTGATCCCTCCCAAATGACTATCTCTGTAAGTCTCTCAAGTGGGTGCTGTCGTGGCGAAGAGAAAACACCGGATTACGTACCGGTAATGCTCTTTTATAGAGCCACGACAGCACCCCTTTACTTCCCACCCTAATAAGTAAATTTTATATATGAGCACTGATAAGGGTGAATGGTTCTTGTAGTTAGCTATACTTATGTTAACTAAAGATAAACGATGATATTGGATTGCCTACTAATACTGGTGGGCGGTTCCTCTCATTCTCTGTAACCCAACTGTGGGAGCGAGGGGGACCGCCCCTTTTATTCTCTCCATAGGGTTTCCTGTTCCTAAGGGGCGGATCCCCTCTCTCAAGTGGGTGCTGTCGTGGCTCTATAAAAGAGCATTACCGGTACGTAATCCGGTGTTTTGTGCATCTCACATTAACTCCTAAAATGCCTGCACACATCTTTATACTTACTTTCTCTTTGCTTAGATCTTATGATACTTGCATTTCTGTGGCATAATGACTATTTGATTGGATTTTCTTGATAACTATACTATGATATGATGCTTCGGCCACATTGTATGGAGTTTGAATAATCATTATCCCCTATGTTGCCCTTTCTTTGGTATTTTCCCACCCCTCCTTATGGTATATGTATCCTTGAATAAATATTTTTCTTTATTTGAATTTTGGATGTGTATTCGGGTTGTTTTTCGCTGTTAGTTTATAGCCCTCCACACAGTATAATGGGCCCCACATTGCCCTCCATACAGTATAATGGGCCCCACATAGCCCTCCATACAGTGTAATTGGCCCCACATAGCCCTCCATACAGTGTAATGGGCCCCACATAGAGCTCCATACAGTATAATGGGCCCCACATAGCCCCCCATACAGTATAATGGGCCCCACATAGCCCCCCATACAGTATAATGGGCCCCACATAGCCCTCCATACAGTATAATGGGCCCCACATAGCCCTCCATACACTATTATGGGCATCACATAATCCTCCATACACTATTATGGGCACCACATATTCCTCCATACAGAATAATGTGTCCCATATAGGGATAGTGGTTCTGGTGTCATGAGCTAAATAAAACCACGTATGGGCCAGAGTTTGACATGTATGAGCAACAAGTCATCACATTATACACATTCCCCTACAATCTGACAGCAATTGAGAACCCCGACCATGAGCAATCTGTGCACCAACACTATGCTCAGTTAATACTATCACTTGATAAATGACAAACCAATTTTTAACATTATACATTGCGCTACCACTATAATCATCCTGTGTGTTTTATAAATTATCGCAATACTCCATTATCAGGAAAAATACTATTCAGTTATCTGCTGCAACAGACCTGCCACCTTAGCCAAAGAAAATGCAGAACTAGAGCCGGACCAGATCGTTACAGGTCAGCCATTATAACCATTTCTTCCTATATATTTACTTCCTGTAAACAGAACAAAGATGGGAGACTGCAACAAATGTGGCACAGGAGAATAACCGTTTTAGGTTAGTCTTGTTCTTACCTGTAGGAGGACACCGCTGTGAGCGTCTACATTGGGCCAGGGGTTCTGGGCTTTTCCCTGCTCCAGTAACACATTAGGCACAATCTTGTAAAGCTGAGCCACCAGCCTAAACATTGGATCATTAGGAAGATGTTTTAGAGCAAATTCTCTCTGACATGTGTAGCGAGGATCAGTTTTTCTGAGGACTGCGTGACCATAGCCAGGGACCACCTGTCATAGAAGACATTAATTAGAAAAGCAACTAGATGCAAACTGCCCATTTAAGAATTTATACATCAAGACAGCCTATACATACCCTGCCAGAATTCAGGGTGTTCCAGATGTAGTCTCTGAGCTGTTCATCTGACACTTCACCACCCAAATCCTTCTGGAGACTTGTTAACCAAACTAGTACCTCCTGTAAGTAAGAAACTTTTTAAAAACTATACAAAAAAAAAAGGTTTCCCCAAGTGTAGATCTAGATGTACGATAACTTACATACCTGATTGGCCAAACCATGGAGAGGACCAGCAAGTCCATTCATGGCAGCAGAAAAAGAAAGGTAAGGATCAGATAGAGCACTGCCAACCAAGTGACTGGTGTGTGCACTTACATTTCCTCCTTCATGGTCACTGGAATGAAAAGAAAACATATCAGTCAGTCTAAAACCAGAAAAAAAAAAAAAAAGAAACACCATAAATGTCAAATCTCTACTTGTCACCAGCCATACAAGGGAATAAGGGAAAGTAAAATCAAGGTTGTGGAGTTGTAGCCTGCATAAGGCTACGTTCACATTTGCGTTGTGCGCCGCAGCGTCGGCGCCACAACGCACAACGCAAACGCAGCAAAACGCATGCACAACGCTGCGTTTTGCGCCGCATGCGTCCTTTTTTTGATTGATTTTGGACGCAGCAAAAATGCAACTTGCTGCGTCCAATGCGCCCGGACGCGTGCGCCGCAGGGACGCATGCGGCGCAAAACACAAGTGCGACGCATGTCCATGCGCCCCCATGTTAAATATAGGGGCGCATGATGCATGCGGCGACGCTGCGGCGCCCGACGCTGCGGCGCACAACGCAAATGTGAACGTAGCCTAAAATGGACTGACTTCTAAAAATATATAATGATGTGCTGTAAATGTTTTCATAAGAATTTGGGAAAGTTATGAAGTTATAGTGTCCTATAAATGCCTGTGCTATTCCTGATCTGAGGATCTCGTCTTTTAGCTGAGATGAATCTGTGCTGCACTTTATGTTCATGCTCAGTAGTCAGGCAGTCCTGTGGAGTCAGGAAAATTGAGGAGTGAGTTTTGGTGTACTGACTCTACAGCCCTGAGTAGAACTGCCTCTCACAGCATATAGTTAAAAACTAAAGAAAACAGAAGCACTACGTAAGCACTAAGGTGTATGCAAAGACTGAACATATGAAACTAACCTTATAGAACATAGCTAGAAGCTAAAATCTGAAAGGAAGGTAGGACCCAGCACTAAATAAAATAGCCTTCTGGTGATGGGAAGGGAGCATGGTTGCATACATCTTAGTCTGTTCTTTTGTATGTATGTTATGCAGTAATAGCAGCTTGCACCTGTTCACAATTTTTTTTTTCTGTTCGGCCGTGTTGGTCTGTTTCATTTTTTGTATACCAAGATCGATTTAAGTAGTAATGGATCCAAAGTGCCTTTAAATTTGGAGGCTTTTATCCAAAAGCATGTTTGTTAAACAGCAGGTCTAGGATCCTACCAGAAAGAGGTCGTCTTGTCACGGTTGGTGGAACTTGGCCAATTTGTGTACCAAGTAACTTCATTTTATAAGAATATTCTATATAGCAGTAATTCAGACATTTTCATATATCTTGTCACTTGCAGAATGCTGCTGTATTTTATTACTAGATTATATACAATCATAGAAGCTTGCACCTGTTCACACTTGCAGTATTCTGCCCGGAGGTGCTGGTCAGGGTTTTTTTTCTTTGCTATATACAACTAAAATCCAAGAAGATGCAGAAGTTTTCTAAGGAAGATCATGTTGGCAGCACACAGATGTGGCCCACATACTAATCCTCAGCAGATGCCACACTGCCTGATGACAGCGAGAATCTGTAAATTCTGTACTCGCCTTACACTGCTTTGTAAGTTCTCAGACCTTCTGATCAGTAGGAAAAATTGAGTTTAAGGAGTATTTAAACAGGCCAAAATTCTGTAAATGAATGTTCACAAGAACTGTCAATGATAACCATCGACCAGTGTAAAAAAGCAGATTACCTGACAAACTGGCAAAACACTTAATTGGCCAAAATCACCACATCCATAGGTACCATTAATGGCCATCTGCATCTTCATAGATGGATAGTGTTTATAACACTTTTGCTTACAACTCCTAGGAGACCGACCACCGCTGCTGTCTAGCTTGTAAGCACTGCACTAAAGATGGTCAGGAATAGGAGGTAAATGCGAGCTTCCCAACCCTGGCCAATTACAAAGTGGTGCTTACAAGCTCAATAGTAAAGGACTTGTAAGCACTGTGCATGTTCTGTCTAGCGGAGGTGGTCGCTCTCCAAGTTGTAAACAAAAGAATAAAAGTGTTAGTACCTCAAAATGGCTGAAAAAATAAAGCATTAAACAGCAAAATTGCTTGTATTTACAAGCACTTTTTTACAATACTCATTTATGAAGATGGGAATAATACTTTAACCCTTTCACGAGGGCCGAGTTGTATTTTTGAATGATACTATTTATTTGATCATGTGATGCACTGGAGAGCAAGAAAAAAAATCTAAGTGCAGTGAAATTGAAAAAAAAGTTCAATTCCAGAATTGTGTTTTATTTTTTATTTACCATGTTCACTATATGGTAAAACTGACCTGGCAATAAATGGTGAATAATTTGGGGGGAAAATTTGTAAGAAAAACAATTTTTTGCTTTTGTCACTATTTTCCGAGACCTGAAACGTTTGTTTTTTTTGGGATATGGGACTTTGGGAGGGCATACTTTTTTGCACACCGAGTTAACATTTTTATTGATACCATCTTGGGTTGGATACAGTGTTTTGATTGCCTCTTATTGCAATGTTGCTGAGGCCCAAAAAATTTAATTCTAGCAGTTGATATTTCTTTTTTGTTACGTCGTTTACAATCAGATTACCGTATTTTGCAGATTGTATGACACATCGTACCATAAGACTCACCCCAAATTGCGGGGTGGAGAATAGTAAAAAAAAAAAAAGATATATATATATATATATATATATATATAGTAACTAAAATGGTGGCGTGTCGTATTGCCTATTTCAACGGCAGTTTACGGAGCGGGGGTCACAGGGTTGCTTATTCAGGAGGCCGGTGGCAGGAGTGGGACAATGCTATGGTGCCTGTGCTCTCAGAAGTCGTCGGCGCCGATGAACACTCCTTTTCTCATTGGTTTCACTACGTTGGGCTTTGGGAAAATAGCCACTGGAGTTAATGGCTGCAGTCCACTCGCTACGATGGTTTTTCTAGGGCAATTCATACATCTCAAATGCAACATGTTTCGCCATAACTGGCTTTATCAGTCTATACCCAGTCCCGTGATGAAGCCAGTTAACATGTTCATATAACAAAATATCTGAGCATGTTTGCTCATCACTTGTTATTACTCAACGTTTAATGGAACCAAAGTATAGATAATACGGATTACAGAAAAATGTTTGTTTTTTTTACTTTGTACTAATGTCCATTGTCTTTTCCTGTGGCTTCTAGGGTAATAACAGAACAGACAAAACACTCTACTTAGAGAACCCAGGGAGCCACAGCACTTTGCTTCGGACAATAAAAACTAGCACTGAATAATGAAAAGCCCACATCTCTGAAACCCTATGGCAAATTTAAAAAACAAAAGTGACTAGTCCGGAGGAAATACTATAAAAGCAAAAACTGGACACTTGACCACAACAGGTCATCTTTAACCCCTTAAAGACATAGGAAGTTTTATTAACTTATCCATTGACAGGTCTCTGTATGAGAGCTTGTTATTTTGCATGACAAGCAGTATTTTTTAATAACTCCCATTCCTTTCACCAATATATAGAAAAACAGGGAAAAAAATCCTAGTTTCGAAATTGTGAAATAAAACCCATAATGCTGCGGTTTCTTAGGTTTTTTTTTTGGTGTTCGTAGTGTGGCAAAATGGCCTGAAAACATGACTGTCCAGGTCAATACGATCACAGCAAAACCACTTCCAGTACTAGGATAGTCATTGGCACCCAGTGGTCGTGTCACAGAGGGCCAATGAAAGGTGGTGCACATGTACAGCGGGACCACCATTACTAAAATGCCAGTGTCCGTGATTGAGAACGTTATTTAAAAGGTTAATGTATAGCAGCTGCCAACTATAACAGCCACCGCAGCTCCCGAGCCTGCTGCCGCTGTAGGTCGCTAGTTAAATGAAAACTCCTGCACTGGGGCATTGGCCAGCTCGGCTATATCTGCGTCTGTAGAAATCCCAAGTACCTGTGGATGGTGAGATAAAGTCTCATGAGCTCTGTGAACTCGACGTCTGTGTATCCCAGCATATTGGCGAAGTTGTAGGACCAGTCCAGGTTGGAATCTATGGCTCCAATGCTACTTCCTTCTCGGTAAAGATTACGGTAGATCTTGGCTGCAATGCATGGGAGTTTTGCAATCAGATCCATTGAGTCTTCATAAATCAGCTTTAAAGAGAAAAAAAAAGGTTTACATTATTACAATACAAAAACGTACATACAGTGGGTGAAATAAGTATTGAACAAGTCACCAATTTTCTAAGAAAATATATTCCTAAAGTTGATATTGATCTGAAATTCTCACCAGATGTCGGTAACAACTCATCCAATCCACACACGGAAAGAAATCAATCTATAATGTCCAGAAATTAAGATGTGAAATAATGAGAAAGGACACGGAAATATATTATTCTCTATTTATATAGCGCCAACATATTCCGCAGCGCTTTACAATTTTGCACACATTATCATCGCTGTCCCTGATGGGGCTCACAATCTAAATTCCCTATCAGTATGTCTTTGAAATGTGGGAGGAAACCGGAGTACCCGGAGGAAACCCACACAAACGCAGGGAGAACATACAAATGCCTTGCAGATGTTGTCCTGGTGGGAGTTGAATCCAGGACTCCAGCGCTGCAAGGCTGCAGTACTAATCACTGAGCCACCGTGCACAAAAGCCTTTGTTGGTGATGACAGCTTCAAGACGTCTCCTGTATGGAGAAACTAGTCGCATACATTGCTCAGGTGTGATTTGGCCGATTCTTCCACACAAACACTTCATATCCTGAAGGTCCTGTGAGCGACTCCTATGAACTGAGCTTTAGTTCCTTCCATAAATTGTCTATTGGATTCAGGTCAGGTGATCGGCTTGGCCATTATAGCAGCTTTACTTTCTTTCTCTGAAACCAATTGAGAGTTTTCTTGCCTGTGTGTTAGGGATCATTGTCTTGCTGAAATGTCCACACATTTCATCTTCATCATCCTGGTAGATAGCAGCAGATTTTTATCAAGAATGTCTTTGTATATATTTGTGCATTCATCCTTCCTTCTATTATATGAAGTGGGCCAGTGCCGTATGTTGAAGAACAGCACCGCACGATTATGTACCCACCTCCAAACTTCACTGTCGGTATGCGGTTCTTGCAGTGATATGCAGTGCCTTTTGGTCTCCAAACATAGTGGGTATTATGGTATCCAAAGAGTTCAATTTTGGTCTCATATGACCAGACTATAGTCTCACAATATTTCGCAGGCTTATCTAAATGTTGATGAGCAAACTTTAACACCTTAACCAGGGATATTTCAGTTTTTGAATTTCAGCTTTTTGCTCCCTTTCTTCCCAGAGCCATAACTTTTTATTTTTTGTCAATAAGGCCATGTGGGGGCTTGTTTTTTTTCGGGACAAGTTGTACTTTTGAACAACACCATTGGTTTTACCACATAGTGTACTGGAAAACAGGAATAAATTCAAAGTGCGGTGAAATTGCCAAAAAAAAAAGTGCAATTCCACAGTTTTTTTTTACCATGTTAGCTAAATGCTAAAACTGACCTGCCATTGTGATTCTGCAGGTCATTACGAGTTCAGAGACACCAAACATGCATAGGTTCTTTTTTTATTTAAGTGATGAAAAAAAAAAAAAAAAAGTTGTATTAAAAAAAAAAAAAAAAAAAAAAAGTGCCATTTTCCAAAACCTATAGTGTCTGCATTTTTCGTGATCTGGGGCTGGGCGAGGGCTCATTTTTTGGGCGCCCAGCTGACGTTTTTATTGATAATTACCATGTAATTTTGGCATTTTAATAATTTTCTCGTTACACACAGTTTAGCGATCGGGATAATTATTTTTTTAACCCCTTACTGACATCGGACGGGATAGTACGCCAGATGTCAGCTCCCCTGCTTTGATGCAGGGCTCCGCGGTGACCCCGCATCAAAGCCGGGACATGTCAGCTGTTTTGAACAGCTGACATGTGCCCGCAATAGCGGCGGGTGAAATCGCGATTCACCCGCCGCTATTAACTAGTTAAATGCCGCTGTCAAACTGACAGCGGCATTTAACTACCGCATCCGGCCGGGCGGCCGGAAATGACGGCATCGCCGACCCCCGTCACATGATCGGAGGTCGGCAATGCTTCTCCATTGTAACCATAGAGGTCCTTAAGACCTCTATGGTTACTGACCGCCGGTAGCTGTGAGCGCCACCCTATGGTCGGCGCTCACAGCACACCTGATTTTCTACTACATAGCAGCGAACAGCAGATTGCTGCTATGTAGCAGAGGCGATCGTGCTGTGCCTGCTTCTAGCCTCACATGGAGGCTATTGAAGCATGGCAAAAGTTTTAAAAAAAAGTTAAAAAAAAATGTGAAAAAAAAAAAAAATATATATAAAAGTTTAAATCACTCCCCTTTCGCCCCAATCAAAATAAATCAATAAAAAAAAAATCAAATCTACACATATTTGGTATCGCCACGTTCAGAATCGCCCGATCTATCAATAAAAAAAGCATTAACCTGATCGCTAAACGGCGTAACGAGAAAAAAAATCGAAACGCCAGAATTACTTTTTTTGGTCGCCGCGACATTGCATTAAAATGCAATAACGGGCGATCAAAAGAACGTATCTGCACCGAATTGGAATCATTAAAAACGCCAACTCGGCACGCAAAAAATAAGCCCTCAACCGACCCCAGATCATGAAAAATGGAGACGCTACGAGTATCGGAAAATGGCGCAATTTTTTTTTTTTTTAGCAAAGTTTGGAATTTTTTTTCACCACTTAGGTAAAAAATAACCTAGTCATGTTAGGTGTCTATGAACTCGTAATGACCTGGAGAATCATAATGGCAGGTCAGTTTTAGCATTTAGTTAACCTAGCAAAAAAGCCAAGCAAAAAACAAGTGTGGGATTGCACTTTTTTTGGCAATTTCACCGCACTTGAAATTTTTTTCCCGTTTTCTAGTACACGACATGGTAAAACCAATGATGTCGTTCAAAAGTACAACTCGTCCCGCAAAAAATAAGCCCTCACATGGCCAAATTGATGGAAAAATAAAAAAGTTATGGCTCTGGGAAGGAGGGGAGTGAAAAACGAAAACGGAAAAACGAAAAATCCCAAGGTCATGAAGGGGTTAATATTGACAGATCAGACGATTCTGAAGGCAGCGATACCAAATGGGTGTATATTTTTCTTTTTTTTTTTTTACTTTGAGGAGCGAGGATGGGGGGGGGGGATTTTAACTTATATTTTTAATTTTTTTTTTTCATTTTTTGCATGCTCTCCATCGAAGACTAGAAGCTGCAGTACTTTGATCGTCTTTGGTACACACAGGCCATGATCAGATCGCCTGTGTGCAGCAGAAATGCTCACTTGCTATGAGCGACAACCTTTGGGCAGCGCTCACAGCAATGACATCCAGAGGTCTGCTGCAGTGCTGGCCCATTGGTGACCCGCAATCATGTGACAGGGTGACCAATGGGCGCGATTAGCGCTTCCTGTAAGCGAGAGTTAAATGCCGCTGTTAGAGATCGACAGTGGCATTTAACTGGTTAACAGCCGTGGGTGGATCGTGATTCCACCCGCAGCTGTTGTGGGCACATGTCAGCAGTATAGATCAGCTGTCATGTGCCCGGAAAGGCACAAGCTCAGTGCCGGAGCTTGCGCCAAACAGGGGGAGTCAGACATGGGTATACTATTACACCACATATTGGAAAGGGGGTTAAAAGCACTTGAACATGCTTTTGTTTAGCAATGGAGTCTTGTGTGGTGAGTGTGCATACAGACAATGGAGGTTGAGTGTATTACTTATAGTTTTCTTTGAAATAATTGTACCTGCTATTTCCAGGTCTTTCTATAGCTCTCCACAAGTGGTCCTTGGCGCCTGGACAACTCTTCTAATAATTATTTTCACTCCTCTGTCTGGGAAGTATAGTTTCTCCTCGCAGAGAGCGACATGTTAAGCATGTCGAGGTAAGGAGACTTAAAGCCGCAATGCTCCTCTGGGAAATATGCAAATCATCTCTTCAGAAAGGAAGAGGACTAGAACTCTAGTGCCACCTATTGGAAGTAGCAATCCTAACAGTCAATGTCGACCCTTTAACAAGCCTTGTCACATGACTTAGGATAATAGCCAAACCAGAATCTCAATTTGCAGACACTGTTTGGGGTGAGACGATTTGCATATTTCCCAGAGGAGCATTGCGGCTTTAAGTCTCCTCACCTCGACATGCTTAACATGTCACTCTCCGCAAGGAGAAACGATACATCTTGGATCCCGGTCAGACGCCTCTCAATCAGCCAAACCAAATCTCCACTTTGCACTGACGAGGGGCAGTACCCTGAAACACAATGTCTGCAAATTGAGATTCTGGCTTGGCTTTTATCCTAAGGCTACTTTCACACTAGCGTCGTGCACTGCACGTCGCTATGTGTCGTTTTGTTGAAAAAACGCATCCTGTAAAAGTGCTTGCAGGATGCGTTTTTTCTCCATTGATTTGCATTAGCGTCGCATTGCGACGCTTTAACACACGTCGCAACCGTCGTGCGACGGTTGCGCCGTGTTGTGGCGGACCGTCGGCTGCAAAAAACGTTACATGTAACGTTTTTTGCTGCCGACGGACCGCCATTTCCGACCGCGCATGCGCGGCCGGAACTCCGCCCCCACCTCCCCGCACCCCGTTGTGCGGCGCATTCACTGCTAGCGTCGGTACGTCGGCCCGACGCACTGCGACGGGCCGAGTACGACGCTAGTGTGAAAGTAACAAACTACCAAAAAAATGGTGCAAGAAAATGTCCAAAATGTACAAAAATCTTTATTAAATAAATATAAAAGATATAACAACAAGGAATGCAGAAATGGTGGATAAAAGATGCAGGTAACATGTACCGTATGTCTGGAGATAAATGGCACCTCACCACAAGTCAGCAGACAGGCAGAGCATAACATAATTTGCTTACTGCTACATTTTTAGGACTCAATAAGTATGCCATAAATGGAACACAAAAAAAAAAAAAAAAAATTGTGAACCAGCCAGTACGTATCACATGATATAAGTATACAATGTAAACTAAAGGAGTCCTACCAGCTGCTGTCCTGGGGAGAGCGCATCCACTCCAGACCCACCCCAACGCGCGTTTCGGCGATGTCCTTCCTCAGGGGGCGAAAGTAGTGTGAAAGTAGCCTAAGTCATGTGACAAGGCTTATTAACCCCTTAATGACCCCAGCTTTTTTCGGTTTTGCATTTTTGTCTCCCCTTCTTCCCATAGCCTTTTTATTTTTCCATCAATATGGCCATGTGAGGGCTTATTTTTTGCAGAACTAGTTGTAATTTTGAACGACATCATTGGTTTTAGCATGTTGTGTACTGGAAAACGGGAAGAAAAATCCAAGTGTGGTGAAATTCCCCCAAAAATGTGCAATCCCACACTTGTTTTTTGTTTAGCTTTTTAGCTAGGTTTACTAAATGCTAAAACTGACCTGCCATTATGATTTTTCAGGTCATTATGAGTTTGTAGACACCAAACATGTCTAAGTTCTTTTTTGTCTAAGTAGCAAATAAAATTCCAAACGTTGTTAAAAAATAAGTGGCGCAATTTTCTGAGACCTATAGCGTCTCCATTTTTCGTGATCTGAGGTTGGGTGAGGGCTTATTTTTTGCACGTCGAGCTGGCGTTTTTAATGATACCATTTTGGTGCAGATACGTTCTTTTGATCACCCGTTATTGCATTTTAATACAATGCTGCAGCAAACAAAAAAACGTAATTCTGGCGTTTTTAATTTTTTTCTCACTACGCAGTTTAGCGATCAGGTTAATCCTTTTTTTATTGATAGATTGGGCGATTCTGAACCCGGTGATACCAAATATGTGAAGGTGTGATTTTTTTCCTTATTGTTTTATTTTGAATGGGGCGAAAGGGGGACTTTTTAGACTTTTTTTTAGACTTTCATATATTTTTATTTTTTTCATATATTTTTAAAACATTTTTTTTTTACTTTTGTTATGCTGGCATAGCCTGATCGGCTCTGCTACATAGGAGCGAAGCTCAGATCGCTCCTATGTAGTAGAATTGCTGCACTGCTATGAGCGCCGACCACAGGGTGGCGCTCACAGCAATCCGGCGTCAACAACAGAGGTCTTCAGTAGACCTCTGGTTGTCATGCCGACACATCGCTGACCTCCGATCACGTGACTGGGTCAGCGATGCACGCATTTCTGGCCCAATTGTTGGGAGCGCTAGTTAAATGTCGCTATCAGCGTTTGACAGCGGCACCTATCTAGTTAATAGAAACGGGTGAATCGTGATTCCATCTGCCGCTATTGCGGGCACATGTCAGCTGTACAAAACAGCTGACATGTCCCGGTTTTGATGCAGGCTCACTGCCGGAGCCCACATCAAAGCAGGGGTTCTGACCTCTGACGTACTATTCCGTCCGAGGACAGAAAGGGGTTTAAGGGTTGACATTGACTGTCAGGGTACTGTCTCACAGTGGCACTTTTGTCGCTACGACGGTACGATCCGTGACGTTCCAGCGATATCCATACGATATCGCGGTGTCTGACACGCAGCAGCGATCAGGGACCCTGCTGAGAATCGTACGTCGTAGCAGATCGTTTGGAACTTTCTTTCGTCGCTGGATCTCCCGCTGTCATCGTTGGATCGGTGTGTGTGACACCGATCCAACGATGCGTTCGCTTGTAACCAGGGTAAACATCGGGTTACTAAGCGCAGGGCCGCGCTTAGTAACCCGATGTTTACCCTGGTTACCATCGTAAAAGTAAAAAAAAATAAACAGTACATACTCACATTCCGGTGTCCGTCAGGTCCCTCGCAGCCTGCTTCCCGCTCTGACTGACTGCCGGCCATAAAGTAAGAGCAGAGCACAGCGGTGACGTCACCGCTGTGCTTTCACTTTACGGCGGCACTCAGTCAGAGCGGGAAGCAGACTGCGAGGGACCTGACGGACACCGGAATGTGAGTATGTACTGTTGGTTTTTTTTACTTTTACGATGGTACCCAGGGTAAACATCGGGTCTTAGTAACCCGATGTTTACCCTGGTTACCCGGGGCCTTCGGCATCGTTGGTCGCTGGAGAGCTGTCTGTGACAGCTCCCCAGCGACCACACAACGACTTTCCAACGATCACGGCCAGGTCGTATCGCTGGTCGTGATCGTTGGAAAGTTGCAGAGTGTGACAGTACCCTTAGGATTGCTACTTCCAATAGGTGGCACTAGAGTTCTAGTCCTCTTCCTCTCTGAAGAGACAATTTGAACTCCTCTGTCTGAAATCTTGCAGAAAATAACTAGTCATGGCCGGTTTATAGTGAAATTATTTTCTTTCCACTTCTGGATTATTGCCCCAACAGTGCTCACTGGAACATTCAGCAGTTTAGTAATTCTTCTGTAACCAATGCCATCAGTATGCTTTACAACAATAAGGTTCCGAAAATCTTGAGACACTCACCAATTTTAACTATCATGAGGTGTTTCTTTTGTGGCACACTGGTAATGAGACACCTTTTTATAGACCATCGGTTGAACTACCGTAGTTGATATTTTTCATTAAGTGGCAGGATGGTTTTCCAATTCTGAAAGATTTTAGGTGGAGTCACGACTTCCCATGGCTTTTTGCATCTCTCTTCCGTCATGTGTTCAATACTTTTTCTCTGTAATTTCTCATAATTACACAATTTATGGACATCCATGGTTTGATTTCTCTCCCTGTGTGGATTGGATGGGTTACTGGACATCTGGTGAGAATTTAACGTCAATAGTTTCTAACCAAATTGGTGACGTGTTCAATACTTATTTCACCCGCTGTGCATTATAAAAATTATGACAGTGCTCGGCTACAGCATAAGGCTGGCCATACAAATAAGAAGAGTCAGCCAAACACACTGAATTAATCTGGAGCAATATGAAGTCTACAGGTGCCAACTCACTCTTGATGGCAAATGCCATGGGAAAATGGGATTAGGAATATTGTAGTTTGCATACCTGATTCTCTGTTCAGGCAGCACAAGTCTTCTATGATCTAATACTGTTTACATAACCAATGACATGACAAAAGATGCAAATGTAAATGGTAAATCATATCCCTTATCGTCCTGAAGGTCATTCCTAGGAGATGTACTACTGTGGCATGCAATATCTACATTAAGGCCTGCTACAAATCACAAGTGCATCTAGATGGAGGTCAAATGTGCAGCTGATATAATCCATTGTCCAAATACTCAAAAATCCATTGTCCAAATACTCAAACGCATTTTCAATTCTTCTAGCTTTGCACTATCGTTATGGCTTTTACCCCATCTTAGACACCTGTCTCCATGACCGGCATATTCCAAGTTCAATTATGCAAAACTGACAACCAAGGCCTCATTCAGACATCCGTGAGTCACATATATGTGTTGTGGTATTTTTCATAGATTGTGAGACCTTGCGGCCAGGGACTCTCTCCCCATGTACCAGTCGTGACTTGTATTGATTAAGATTATTGTACTTGTATTTCATTATGTATACCCCTCCTCACATGTAAAGCGCTATGGAATAAATGGAGCTATAATAATAATAATAATAATAATAATAATAATAATAGATACAACATAAACCCATTACAGTGCTCACATGACCCTGCTTTTCTGCAGACCAAGAAGATGTTTGCAATTTATCAGAGTCAGATAAAACATACCCATGAAAATCACATGGCAGTCCACGTACTGTCTGTGATTAACACTGAATATGACTCGCAATTTATTTTATTTTATATTAGAAAATCATTGATGGTAAAAACTGACACTGACCAAATGATGAAAATCCGATAAACGACACTGATAAACAGTGAATAATATTTTTACGTATGAAAAAACTGACAGACGTCATCTTAACTACAAAAAAATATAAAATTTCAGTCTTGTCCTGCGAAAAAAAAAAAAATTGGCACCGCAGCTTGCCTTTAATAAACAATCCTGCTACTGCATAGGAATTTCTCTTCTGTATTTTGTGTGAAAAATCAACAACTGCTATTGATGTGTGATCCCATGTTGGTGATTTTTGTGAAAAATTAATTGAGGACATCTCCCTTTGCAATGAATGGTGACAAGTTAATTCTGCTACAGAAACAGCAGTAGTTCTGCAGAACATGTGCTACTTGTGCATTTACCTTTAGAGGCATGATCAGGCTCACACTGCAGCAGCCATTGCATTAAAAATTAACCAACTGTGGCCTATGAAATAGAAACCATTTACACAGGGAGATCGAGACAGCACTTTCCTGAACACAGGCGGCATATTTATCATAGATGTCTAGAGAAATTTCCATGTGTCCTTTATAGAACAGCGTCAAGGAGTTCAGCACTAAATACGTCAGCCCTCGTGCCCAGAGCATACATGAAATACTCTGCATGCCCCGTATGGAGTCTGCACATACAAGCTGATGGCAGGGCCTCTACCCCAGACTCCAAGGGCTGGCTGACATTGAGAAGTCACATGAGCTCCAGAGCTGGTTCACCTAACAAAGGGTTTCCTCTGCCAACTCAGCTCTGCATTTATAGAACAGAAAGCCAAAGCAAGCGGAGCACAGGGATCTCCACCTATTCCAGCAGAGCGCTACTGTCCCAGAACCCCGCAGCTCTGTGCATCACAGATCTGTCACAAAGCCAAGGACATTGATGGGTGGAGAGGAGACACTCATGGAAACTTCAAGCACCTCCTTCATAAACATTACAGCATTGTAGAAGGTAATGCAAGGACATGTGTGTGACCTTGTGGAGTAGAAACGTAAAGAGTTAGAGGAAAAGAAAGCCTAGGCCTACATGATCATGAAGCAGAGGGGATGCAAAATAATGCATACAACTGAAGATCAGCTCTAGTAATGTTTGCTGCTGCAGCTCTTTCAGGTGAATGGGGAAGCGTCACGCATCCTACAGAAAAAAAAACCTTGCAACAAATCTGATCAGTGCAGACTTTAAGGATGTGTGCACACGATGCAGATTTCCTGCAGAACTGCAGCGGATTTTTCTGCGCAGAAAAGGTGCCGTTCCGCACTGTGATTTACAGTACAATGTAAATCAATGGTAAAAAAAAAAAAAAAAAAAAAAAAAAAAAAGCTGTGCAGATGGTGCAGAAAAATCAGTGCGGAATTGCTGCAGATTTAAAAGAAGTGCATGTCACTTTTGTGCAGTTCCGCAGCGTTTCTGCACCCCTCCATGATAAAAATCCGCAGTGGTAAAAACTGCACAAAATCTGCACCTGCGGATTCTGCCAGGAGATGCAGATTTAGTGCAGAAAATTCTGCACCACATTTCCTACGGGTGCACATAGCCTAAGGGTAAATGTACACAGGCATATTAGCTGTAGATTTACCTGGCACATCACTGTGCAAACCCATAATCAGTAACACACGGGGTTTCCCGCATCTACTGACCTGTGCTGTATTATGCTTCAGGTTTCCCAAATGTGAATCTGCAATGTGTGCATTTCCTTTGAGAGGCATCGTCTGCAGTGTGGGGTGCTGAAATCTCTAAGAAGGGTTGCAATATTACGGTGGCTGTGCTTTCTCACTAGAATTATAGCTGCAATTCCAGACATGGTAGCAGTTCTCATTACCAGTGATGAGCGAGCATGCTCGGATAAATAGCGTGCTATCCCAGTATCTTGGGCGTGCTCGGATAATATGACCGAGTCCGTTTGGCTGCATGTTTTGTGGCTGTTAGCCTCAACACAAGCGGGGATCGACTACCGTATTTTTTGGCGTACAAGACCCCCAACTTTTCACGGGTCATCTTATACGGCGTGTGAAGGCAGCGGTTCCGGATGGTTCCCAGGGTCTGGGTGAGAGGAGACTCTCCTTCAGGCCCTGGGATCCATCTTCATGTAAAAGAAGATGCAATGCATCCTTGGGAACGGAAGCCGCCGCATGCACCGCTGACGGCTGGGAGAACTCCGGGGGCCGTCGGAAGGTAAGTATATCCATATTTTTTATTTTTACACAAATATGGATCCCAGGGCCTGAAGGAGAGTCTCCTCTCCTCCAGACCCTGGGCACCATCCAGGAACGCTCCCTGCACATGCCGTACCCGGCATATAAGACGACCCTCGACTTTTGGGACAATTTTTAGGGGTTAAAAAGTCCTCTTATACGCCGGAAAATACGGTATAGGTCAGGCAATCCCCGCATATGTTGCAGCCACGAATCATGTGGCGGGGGGGGAATGGACTTTGACATAATATCTGGGCAAGTTCGCTCATTACTAATTACCCAAACATACTTCATATTGCCACCGATTCTGAGCCCAGTGCTCAGGCTAGAACTGTGGGCATAAGATGGATGAAAGAATTCAGCCACAATAGCTTCCCTAAATCCAATGGCCTGCTAGGTTTCAGTCTAAACATTACAATGTGTGTGATATCCAGGATGCATTCACAACCCATCATATCTGGTAAAGAAACAAATGTTGGAGAATGTGCTACATGTCATTCATGCACAAAACTGTAATGGCAGGAATTGGGCACTTAAGAACTGTCTGGGTAATAAGGAGTTTCTGAAATTATATAGCTGTCAGCCAAACAATTGTTCAGTCGATTGTTTGGCCAGCAACTATCTTGCCCAACTCCCCCATACACATTATTCCATTTTCAGTTTCACCAAGTGATTTTTCCAAACTGAAGTGTGCAATCCAATTACAGGACACGTGCCCTGCAAACTATAGTCCTGGCTAAAAATTGTGAAAACCAAAAAATTTCTCTGTTGCAAAGTTTGCTGCTTCAGTGTTTGTAGATCTTTAGTCAGATGTTTCTGTGGTTACTGAAGTACAATTGTAAGCATTTCATAAGGTTTTTATACTTTGACAAATTCGTAAGATTTATGCAAAGACTCAATATTTACAGTGTAGACCCTTAACGACTTCTGCAAACTTCTAGATGTCCCAGTCAGATGAGAGCTTCCTGGGATAAAGTAACTTTGCAGGTAGTACCGGACTGATGAAGCCCCCCTAAGGCTGTTTGGGACATCTGGAAGAATATCAGGAGAAACAATGGTGAGCTCTACTGTAAATCTTGTGTCATACTAACAGTAAAGCATCCCGGTAAAGCAACTATTCATGTGCGGGTGTTTTTCATCCGATACTGTGTGCTCATTCACAATTTTGCCTAAAACCACTGCCATGAATAAATAAAGTGATCTACACATCCTCTAAGAGCAGCCTGTAATTATGATCCAGGAACAATTTGGTGACGAACGATGCTTTTTCTAGCATGATGATACCATATCACAAGGGAAAAGCGATCACTAACTGGCTAGATAACTAATCCAATTGAGAACCTGTGGTTAATCCTCAAAAACCAGATGGACAAAAATACACAAAAATTGTGATAAACTAAGCACTGATTTGTCAAGAATGGGTTGCCATCAATCAGGACTTAGCCCAAAAACCGATATCCAGCTGTCAGGGTGAGCTGCAGAATTCTTTAAGAATAAGTGTCAGCACTGTAAATATTCAGTCTCTACCTGAACTTCATCTATTTCTCTATCGAAGTCAAAAAACGTCTGAAACCCTTAGGGTATGTTCACACGATCCTGATTTCAATCCTTTTTTTTTCAGGACAAAAACCACAGCTCTTGGCAGAAAACGCAGGTGCGTTTTTGGTGCGTTTTTGGCGCGTTTTTGATGCGGTTTTTTATGCAGTTTTCTCTGCAGATTGTCTGTGTTTGACACAAATAAAGCTTTAACTGCAGTGGGGGGAAAAAAAAAAAGAAATGATGTCATTTCCTTGTCCAACCCTTTTCTTCTTCCATCCTCCATTTTGGGACTAAACACCAAAATGAGTGGACGTGTTTTGAATGACAGCGCTCCGCAGAGTGCGGAGCGTAGGCCAGATCACAGCCCGCGGATCCAGCTCTATCCAGCTATGCGTCATGCGCCCCTATATTTAACATGGGGGCGCATGGACATGCGTCGCACTTGCGTTTTGCGCCGCATGCGTCACTGCAGCGCACGCATCCGGGCGCAGAGGACGCAGCAAGTTGCATTTTTGCTGCGTCCAAAATCAATCAAAAAAAGGACGCATGCGGCGCAAAACGCAGCGTTGTGCATGCGTTTTGCTGCGTTTTTGTTTGCGTTGTGTGTTGCGGCGCCGACGCTGCGGCGCACAACGCAAATGTGAACATAGCCTAAGTGCCACGTATTTAAGTGCCACGTATCACGTATTTCAGTGCCACGTATCACGTATTTAAGTGCCACGTGCCACGTATTTAAGTGCCACGTATTTAAGTGCCACGTGCCACGTATTTAAGTGCCACGTGCCACGTATTTAAGTGCCACGTGCCACGTATTTAAGTGCCATGTATTTAAGTGCCACGTATTTCAGTGCCACGGCGCACAACGCAAATGTGAACATAGCCTAAGTGCCACGTATTTAAGTGCCACGTATCACGTATTTCAGTGCCACGTATCACGTATTTAAGTGCCACGTGCCACGTATTTAAGTGCCATGTATTTAAGTGCCATGTATTTAAGTGCCACGTATTTCAGTGCCACGTATCACGTATTTAAGTGCCACGTGCCACGTATTTAAGTGCCACGTATTTAAGTGCCACGTATTTCAGTGCCACGTGCCACGTATTTAAGTGCCACGTGCCACGTATTTAAGTGCCATGTATTTAAGTGCCACGTATTTCAGTGCCACGTATCACGTATTTCAGTGCCACGTGCCACGTATTTAAGTGCCACGTGCCACGTATTTAAGTGCCACGTATTTCAGTATCACGTATTTCAGTGCCACATATCACGTATTTCAGTGCCACGTGCCACGTATTTAAGTGCCACGTGCCACGTATTTAAGTGCCATGTATTTAAGTGCCACGTATTTCAGTGCCACGTATCACGTATTTCAGTGCCACGTGCCACATATTTAAGTGACACGTATCACGTATTTAAGTGACACGTATCACGTATAAGTGCCACGTGTCACGTATTTAATTGCCACGTATTTAAGTGCCACGTATCCCACGAAGATTTTCCATGGAGAACAGACACATCCAGAGACATGTCTGCTCTCCACGGCTGCAGCAACACACTGACAGGAGCCATAGTTCCTGTCGGTGTGTCACTGCGCATGCGCGAGCGAGTTTACCGGCGGTCATTGACCCCGGCACTCTCGCTTAACGGCAGTGCTGCATGGGAAAGTTCAACGCAGCTGTACTGCCGTTAACCGAGACGCCGGAGTCATTGAACTCCGGAACAGTACGCGATACACTGCCAGGAGCTTCGCTCCTGGCAGTGTATCGCCGGAGAGCAGCCGATCGGCGTGGGACACTCGTTTTATGGATTCTGCGGACAGGGAGTATGAATTTGATTTTTTATTTTGTGATTTTTTCCTGGAGGATCGAGGGCTTCGCCTACAAGTGTGCTGTTGGTGAGTATATACTCTGTGTTATGTGTTGTATGTACTGTACTGTGTGTCATGTATGTGTATTGTGTGTAGGTGTTTTGTGTAACTTTACAACTGTGCTAAGTCGCCGGACACAGGGACAACTCTCCCATCCTAATACCGGATGGGAGTAGTAGTCCCATACGGCGACTTAGCACAATGGTGGCACTAGCGTCGCATGGGGACACACACACACACACACACACACGCACACACACGCACACACACACACACACACACATACCAATTCAATCAAACGGCCGACACGATCCCCATGCGACGGTATGCCTCCATGTCTCTCCGCCCAAGCACTTCCGCCCACGCACTTCCGGCCGCTTCCCCGCACTTCCGGCTGCAGCGGTTCTGCACCACAAACCGCAATAAAACCCGCAGATATATTTTTGATCTGCGGGTTTTACTGCGGGTTTGACCTCACAATGGAGGTCTATGGGTGCAGAACCGCTGCAGTTTCGGGGAAAGAAGTGACATGCTCCTTCTTTTTTCCCGCACCGATTCATCGCGGCTTTTTAAGGGAAATTCAGGACCGTGTGCACAGCGGTTCCTGTTTTCCATAGGGGTACATTGTAATGTACCCTGCATGGAAAACAGCTGCGGAACCGCAGCGGCAAAACCGCTGCGGTTCTGCAGTAAAAAACGCACTGTGTGAACATGGCCTTACAATAACTATAGAACTATAGAAGCAGCTGACTAAAGCTGTACGAACACTGAAGCACCAAACTGACACAAACATTGGTATGCACAATCTTAAAGTTTTTGGCCACAAGTATACCCCGCTAATCTAAACTTTTTTATGCTAAAAGATGAGGGCTGTAGTAAGACCCCCCCCCCTTGGCTAATGGTTTATATGTGGGAAAGTTTAGCAGAAATAGAGTGAAGAATGCACGCTTCATTTAGGAATAGGCTGCCCCTAAAGGATGTTCGAGATACAACATGCTTTCAAACACTTAATTATAATGACTCCAAAGTTAGAATTTAATAGTCCAATAACGCTACAAAATATCATCGTTTTAAAAATACTTATACTCCATGAATGACTGACAATTTCCTTGAAATTAAAGTGTAAAATGCAGTATGTGCACAGCATAAGAGTGAGTGTCGGGAGCACTATGGTCTGTGTGCACGGCATTCAGCCATGTCTGGCCAGATTCTTACCTCCCAGTACTTGGCCTTGTTAACACCTTCAGCATAAGCCCGAGCAAAGTTGCTCTCACTGTTTAGGGTGGTGATTGCAGCGCTGAACTGGGACATGGGGTGCAGATTGGTGGGAAAGTTGTCCAACATGGTTACGACGTGTGAGGGGAGAGCAGCTCTCTTTGCCCACTCTTTAGAGAGCCAATTAACCTGTAAATCAGAAAATACCCAACAGTGAGAAATGGCAGTAAAGCATGTGCAGGCTGGAGCACTAGTATTGTCATATAGGCGAAGCTCTCATTAATGGCACGATCAACAGATTACAGGAAGGTTTCTACAAGAAGCTCACCTGTTCTTGTGAGGGCACCTCCCCGGTGACCAGGAGCCAGAAAAGTCCCTCAGGTAGGGGCTCCGCGCCTCCTGGTGCCTTGGGCAGCAGCTTCTGGCATTCAGGGATACTGTAACCACGGAAGCGGATGCCCTAGAAACAAATATGGCATTCTGAGTTCTAGAAATGAAGCACAATGGTGTAACTCACTTTGTCTGTAGATCTTACCTCATCAGCATCAAGCACAGATGTTTCGTACACTAATCCTTTCATGCCTCTCATGCCTCCATATACCTAGAGAAGAGACACAAAGACAAACAGGTGTACAGAGGTCTTCATTGAATAAGCTTATTTGAAGAATTTTTTTACGATTTAATTTAACTTCTTAACGCCCATGGAATTTGAACACTGAACAGAAAAAATGTCAGCCGCACACAGGCCTGATGCTGGTTATACAGCCACTGGCAAAAATTATGGAATCACTGGCCTTGGAGGATGTTCATTCAGTTGTTTAATTTTGTAGAAAAAAAGCAGATCACAGACATGGCACAAAACAACAGTCATTTCTATTGATGAGCGAATATACTCGTTACTCAAGATTTCTCGAGCATGCTCGGGGGTCCTCTGAGTATTTTGTAGTGCTCGGAGATTTAGTTTTCATCGCCGCAGCTGAATGATTTACATCTGTTAGCCAGCTTGATTACATGTGGGGATTCCCTAGCAACCAGGCAACCCCCACATGTACTTATGATGGATAACAGATGTAAATCATTCAGCTGCGGCGATGAAAACTAAATCTCCGAGCACTAAAAAATACTTGGAGGACCCCCGAGCATGCTCGGGAAATCTCGAGTACCAAGTATACTCACTCATCACTAATGAAGAGTACTGTTTGACACTCATTAAGTCCATGCCTCAGACTGCAAGCGGTTATAAAAGCCAGAGGTGGTGCAACAAAATACTAGTGATGTGTTGGAGTGGTTTTTATTTGGTTTTCATGATTCCATAATTTTTTTCCTCAGAATTGAGTGATTCCATAATTTTTCCCCTATGCTTGGTTAAAAAAAGTAACCATTACTGACTACCACATTTTTTTGTTCTTGATTTCTTTTAGTGTTTCTTAAAGCCAGAAAGTTGCCATTTGAAATGACTTTAGTTTTGTGCCATGTCTGTGATCGGCTTTTTTTCTACAAAATTAAACAACTGAATGAACATCCTCCAAGGCCGGTGATTCCATAATTTGTGACAGGGGTTGTAGTAAGTAGCTAGCATCTGCCTTTAACAGCAGCGACCGGCGCTCCCAATGATTGCTGCTGTCAACCTATTAAAATGCTCTGTCAATCACCGACAGTGGCCCATCAGCTCCCCCTGCACCGTGATCGCCGATAGGTTGCCATGACAAATGGGGCTGGCTGAATGCCCCTTGTATCGGTAATGTGATTTTTTTTCTTTGACATCCAGCCTGTGTTTGGGCATCACAGGAGACTGTAATTTTCACTATATACAGCTGTATGTAGCAGGGCTGTGGAGTCGGTAAGCCAAACCTCTGACTCCTCAATTTCCCTGACTCCGACCCCCACAGCACTGGTCACTACTGAGCATGGACAAAGTGCAGCACAGATTCCTTTCAACTAAAAGCAGAGATCCTCAGATCAGGAACAAAACAGACATTTACAGGACATTTCATAACTTTCCCATATTCTTATGGAAACATTTACAGCACATCCTGCACTGTACTACTGCACCCAATTTGTTAACTATTTTAGGAGTCTGCAAAAATCAAGTCCTCATGTCTAGATCAGTGTTTAAAGAAAAAAAAAAAATGTTATGGCTATAAAAAAAATAAATAAAAAAAATTGCTGAGGAGGAAAAGATTTAAAGGGAACCTGTCACCATGAAAATGCAGTTTAATCTGTAGACACCCTGTTATAGAGCAAGGAAGGGGGGAGGGGGAGAGTAGATTGATATAGTTTTGTGAAAAAAGATACTGTTTATAACTTGTATTTCCATCATTTTATCCTTTGCAGTTTCACGGATTTTCAGTCCAGTGAGCAGGCCCATCAGTGACTGAAAATCCCTGAAAGAGCAAAGGATAAAAGTATTAAAAACGTTATATTAAATATTTACTCACAAAACTACCATATTTTTCGGACTATAAGACGCACCCAGGTTTTAGAGGTGGAAAATAGGGAAAAAAATATTTGACGCAAAAAAATAAAATGTGGTAAAATTTAATAACATACTATTGTGGTGTTATTATATATAATAGTATGTTATTATGTCGGAAGCAGCGGGTAGACTATAGCGCTGCGGGACCAGTGTGGTGTCTGAAGTACTATATGTAGACGCTGAAGGGTGAGTATAAGAATGGGGGCACAGGGCTTATATTTAAAGCACCACTCCAGCACTGAAAAATAACACTGGAGTGCTGCTTTAAGTTCCCATTGGGAGAACTATAACTCCCAGCATGTCCTGCAGATCCTATGGCATGCTGGGAGTAATAGTTCACCACAGGAGTGGCAGAGTGCTTTATTGTGTGTTGTAAAGACTAACCTTTTAATTGTGCCAGCCAGCCACATGGAGCATCCCATGACTGCACACACAGAGCTCTCCCTGCCTCTCCACAGCACAGGTCATAAGAGGAAGCCAGCAGATTCCAGTGGGGAGTCTGAAGGACCTGTGATGACATCAGAAGAGGGAGGGCTCTGTGCCCTCTTCATGACATCACACAAGTCCTTATGCCTCAGCATTCAGCCCAGCCAGGTGTGCAGCGATCTTGTCCCCTCTGGCCCCCTGCTGCTGCCCCCTCTTTAACTGACTGGGTACAGATCTCCCCAGCTGCTGCAGGAATCCAGTGCGGGGGAAACCATGCGTGTTTCAGTGAAGGACTATTCACTGCTCAGCTGATAGGTGGGCGGGGAAGCGGCTAAGGAATATTCACTGCACTTTAATCATGGGGATCACATGGTTTCCCCAGTGCTGGATTCCAGCAGCAGGGACATTTTTCTGCCTCCTGAAAGTGGGATCACAGTGCGATCCCACTCACTGCTGTCCCCTCCCCACATGCTACATTGCAACCATAAGACGCACCCACACTTTCCTTCCAAATTTGGAAGAAAAAAAGTGCATCTTATGGTCGGAAAAATACGGTATATATCAATCTGCTTGGCTCCCCCGCCCTATAACATGGTGCCTTTTCATGGTGACAGGTTCCCTTTTCCCTGTCACCCTGAAAACTGACAGTATAAACTAAGAACAGTCTAATAGGGCAAAACATACCATATTTTTCAGATTACAAGACCCACTTTCCCCCCCCATAAATTTTGGAGGAAAATGGAGGGGGTGTCTTATAATCAAAATGTAGCTTACCGGGAGGGCGGTGGTGAAGCGGGGGTCACATGAGGCAGGAGTAGGGTAGCCACAGTAGGAAGCTGGCAGCGGCAGGAGTGGGGCAATGCTGCGAGCCCTGGGCTAGAAGGGGGTGTCCTGTTGGCGAGAGGCAGGAGACTAGTACTCAATGCACACACCAGTTGTCTGCACATGCACAGATTTAGATCTCCGCTCAATAATGAGATCTCAATCTGTGCATGCGCCGCCTTCACCATTTTACTGAAGACTGCTGGGAGATCAATGTGCGCAGCTCCTGCCGTACATCGCTGGGAGACCCCACCTTCCTCCTGCTGTAAAATTACACAAATGTGACCCTACTTCTGCTTCCTGAGACCAGGCTCCACTGCCGCCTCTGGCCCAGGGGATTAAAAAAAAAAAAACAAACAAAAAAAAAAAAACAATCTTATATAGTTTCAATAATAATAGGCACACTGAGAAAGGACTAATGTAGAACAGAAAGGTTATGACCCTTTACTGTTGGATTGCATATTTTTAGTGCCAAGTTTTCTTATGTTTCACTGTGAATATGTCCCAGTCTTCTGTCTCAAGAATATGTCAAGAAATACTTCCAACAGAAGCCTCCAATGTGGGCTGTAAATGTGATGTGAACAAGGCCCACTCTGTACTATAAAATAACCACAAAGTATATGGCAAATGCATGTCCCATGTTAAAGGTATCCCCCTTTATAAACTGCTGAAAACACCTTATCTGCATCTTAATATTTGCCCCTTTGAAAAGGTATTCTGTGCTACTGTTACGATATAAAGAGGACAAAAAGATGGGCATTAAGATGCAAATAATGTAGTGACAGGTTATAGATTAAAAAGGGAAAACCTGATGACAGGCACACTGTAAAGTTTTGCACTAAGTGGGTTATCACAAAAAAAAAAAAGAAAAAAAAAACGAATTGCATAAATCTGTCCCCAATGGATCTGTCCCCATTAGCCCAAATTAAAATCTGTGCAGATACTTTTCCGGCTTACCATGTCAACGGTGATTTGGCCAATGACGGTCTTCCCATGTTGTTGCCTAAAGTTCTTAATTCTTGCTTGCTCTTTTGGAATGAGGTCTGACAGGACATCTTTAAGATTCTTTATGGAAACAAGAAACAAAAGTTAAAAGAAACCAAGCAGGAAATCCTGGCCATTTACCAAATGGGAGTTACCAATCACACTAAATAATGTGCCCAAGATCAACCCAACAAAGAAACAAAAGACCCAGAGCTTACCGTGGAAGAGCTGGCATGGCGAGTGGCAACCAAAACACAAGGGGATTTCTGTTTGGAGAAGAAAGAAGAGATTGTGCCCATTATTCAGCTGTTTGGACTGCGGAGAATGAAAATAACATGCTGTTGCCTGCCAATGTGATTATAAAAAGCAGTCTAGGAAACCCAAGGGATGGAGTAGCCTCCATACACAAATACGTAACCATTCTCTGAGGAATTAGCAATACCTGCAGCTCAACTGCAGCACTTCCAAGTCTCTAATTTCATTCACACAATATGGACCTAAAAAGCCACCTCCCATCTGCTTTGGGGTTCATAGAAGGAAACCTGAGCTGAAGGCAACACAGGTAACCATGGAAGACACCTGTAGGTTTCACCCAGCACCACATATGAAACCAGAAGACAACTTGTTAAACTTGCTACATACAAATGCTGGAACTGGAGGCTAGGGGAGGGTGCGGAACATCCAGGTATGCAACTAAAACGGACTTTTAGCGTAAGTACGCCAATCTACTGTCAGCGTATGTGTCCCATGACCCAGAGTATGTAGAGTACACCAACAGTAACTGAACGTCAGGAGAGCATATATTCAGACTATGATCTATGGGGCTGTTCATATATCCATGTTTCTTTATGGACTGAGTATACAATAGTCAAGGATCAAACTACTGAGATCAAGGAACTTGTGAAAAAAAAATGGATTATGGCTTCATTCACATGACATAACAGAAGACTGATGGCACTTCCAAGCTAGCGTGAATAGGTGAATACTAGCAGCCACCTCTATATAAAATATAAAAAAGTTGCACTCTATGGTGCTAAAGCATGTCAACGTGAAATTTAAGAAATGAATAGAAATACTGCTTCTGAATATTAGGAAAAAATTAGATGCTTTGCAAATAATTTGACCAATTCATACCTGCCCATCAACCAATGTCAAGGTAGTCTCAAAACTGATGGGTCACTACGTATAAATGTGAATACCTCTCTTAGACTGATGTATGAATTCCTGGGTGAATGTGGACACCTCTCAGCAATGCCTGCATTTATGGGTAGGTAGGATTCTGCTGTAATTAATACCACCACATGTCGAAGGGCATCGTGCTTGGTCAGAGAGCGAACATACAAAGACTGACTGGCACATCCAAGCTAGTGTGTGAATAGGTGCATACTAGAAGTAGCCACCTCCATATAAAATATACAAAAAAAAGTTGCACTCTATCGTGCTACAGAATGTCAATGTAAAATCTATGTTCGCTCTCTGTCTGAGCACTCTGCCCTTCAACATGTGATGGTTTTAATTACAGCAGGATCCTACCTATGTAGGGATCCATCAGTTTTGAGACCACCTTGACGTTGGTTGATGGGCATGCATGAATTAGCCACATTATGTGCAAAGCATCTTATTTTTTCCAGGTATTCAGAAGCAGTATTGCTATTCATATTTCACATTGACATGCTTTAGCACGATATAGTGCAGATTTGTTTTTGTATATAATATACATCTCATTCACATGACAGTGATTTAACCCATATGCAAAAAATGGTCCAAGTGTGTGTTTTTCCTCAGTGTGTCAGTTTTTACTATCAGTTTCATTCGTGATTTCCATGCACGTACGTGATTCATAAATGTCTGAAGGAGGCCCAATAGACAGAAGATTGATTTTTTTGTTTTGCACACTAGAAAAATTGATCTCGCATTGATGGCAAAAACAGACACAGGCCAAAAATGCATATAAAAAAGAGCCCTTAGGAAGGTATTACGTAGCCAAGTAAGATGCCATAATTTCTAACCGTGGTAAAAGCCCTTTGGTGAAAATCTTCTATAGGACAGCACTGTGATACTAGTGTGCTGTCTCTTTTTAGAAAACGTTCACATAGGCAGTTTTACCTATAAAAAAAAAAACCCACAAAACCCACCACAAGTATTTCTTACCCTCCTCCATTGCTTAGGTCTCTGAAGTTAATGGATTCAGCCACACTGCCCCTGTAGACAGCACAACCCACTGAGCTCTCTGACTGTCTGCAGTGCTGTCAAAGTGACATCAACAGCAAAGAAAAACAGCAGACGGGCATACCCTGACAAACAGAATATTGCAGTAATTGGGTCTTTTTCCTCAAACCAACATACCATTATGTAAGAAAGCAGATAAGTTGTTTCAGCCTACATCTCACCGCATCTCCTGGAAATCAGAGATCTGTTTCAGTCCATACATAGTTTACACATTTACAGAACCCTTTAGAGTGAGGACTCCTTTACAATAGGCCTAAATGAGACTGATGAAGCCTAACACTCGGCACAGAACGCCTAGCAAGGACTGGATACTGAGTACCTGAAATACCACATGCTTTTCCTAGAGAAAAAAAAACAAAAACTGGCTTAGTAAAAGCCAATCTGGTTTTATCCGCAATAGCCAGCATGGGAGCAGGAGTACGGCAGCTTTATCTGATCACACACCCAGAGCTGCCACATATCCAGAGCTGCCACATATCCAGACTCTTTGTATGCACCATACCAACATGACAGCATTATAGCACACTGGGACACACATATATAATATACACATAGGCCATAGTCACTGCTGGGGTGGGTGGGTGGATGTACCGCTTGTATCAGTGACTATGGCCTCTTTCTGTGATTCCAGGATTAGTATGAGATGTATAACGTCTCTGCAGACATAACATGTGGTGTCAGAAATGAGCGCAGTGCAGCCTGTAGCTAAGAGATGACCTCAGCACAGAGTGCATTACACAGCCTCCTCCACTTTGGGCCTGATGCACAGCAGTATTATGGCGGTGTAAAGGACAACTTCATATTTATAGATGAGCAATTTCATAAAGAAAATAATTTGCTGGGCTTCTAGCATCATTTTGTTTGTGCTATTGCTAATCTTTGTGACTAGGCCTGGGCTCTGGCCAGAATCCGTCTCCTTCCCCTTCTGGAAGCAGAGAATGATCTCTACAATAAATAGTACGGTAATATATTTAATAGTATAGGGCATCCCTTTATATCATCTAGAGATTTCTTATTTTCTTCTTAGGACATTTACAGCTTAAAATGTTATTATAAATCTGATGAATAAGATGAAGAAATATTAATTTAAAAAAAGTCATTTGCATACCACAGATTGGTTTATACATATACTATGACAATTGACCTTTATACAGAGCACATTAAGGATTTTGGACGAGGGCACCGTCCACACATTTACGTGTTAGTGTTGGAGCTGATGAACTAATGTGTAAAAAGAAGAAACGTGCCTGTCACACCTAGTGGGGGCATCTAGTACAGTAGAGGTATCTGTCCATCTGTTGGCTTTATGCTTTAATGGCTACTACTGCACATGTAAATACACCGTAAGTAAGAGGTAGGAAAGGCAGCACTTCTCATTATCAAGCATTCGAGTCCCAGGAAGAGGATATTGTAGTTTCCCTATACGTTAGCTAACATTTAAAGTACATGACACAGGAAGGATACACTGCACATTTTCCAAATGGATTGGCAAGTGGATTTACCAATTTGCAATTCACCAAATCTCACCTACATATTGGAAACAAACCATGCTGCAGAAGGCAAATTTCAGTGCAAATTTTCATTCTGCAGAAAATCAGTTTATGCAGTAAATATTCACTGCAGATTTCAAATTTTTTGCAATACCGAAGATGAAATATGTAGTAAACGCCATCTATATCCAGGACAAATCCGCCTGCAATACAGATTTTACTGCACACTGGTGCCAATTCATGGTGGAAAATGCTTTCTTTGAACACACCAAAAAGGGGTTTTCCGCCCTTTCCTTCTATTGTACGTATGGGCTGAGTGTGCTAGAAAAATAGCATTCCTCCTCCATCCAACTGACCCGATCCCTGACCACTAAATGACTGCAGCATCGTGCAGGTCTGAAACCGAACCTGTCACTTTACAGTTTCATCTTCCAAAGTACTTTATCAGCACAACCTTTAGATATTTCACAACAATGACAAAGTAATGTCAGTTCTTAGACAGCCACTATTTACTCATCAGTCCATATACTACGAATAGGAAACATGCTCACCTGTACACACACATATACATGCCGTATTCATACTATGGCAGCTGATGGGCACTAATGTCGTAACAGGACCATAGTTATTCCCTCCGTCTCCCTACATCAGCCACAGAAGGGCGGCTTTGGGACAACAGTCATGACTATGTACTTTGCCATTTCTGTAACTTCCATAGAACGATATAGGAAAGAGTAGCTCATTCACTTTAACAGGAGCTTCGGGCACATTAGCGGAAACTGATTGACCACTTCCAGAATCCTGCCGCCATGTCACGAGATCTTCCCATCTCGACCATCAATAAGGTGGCCCCACAAGAATGTCGGCCACATCTACATTGTATGGGAGGGTACGGACTCTTTCCTAAGGGGTTGGGCATGTTGGATTTCACTATGCCCGATCTCTGGTTCTACAAGGAAAATAAATTGGTACCTGAGGAGTCTGGCAGCAGTTATTTACATCTACAAGTTTGGATGGATGGGAGGAGAAGGTGTAACAGCTACCAGCTATCCAAGGTGCATGGCCCCCTGTATAATCTCTCTTTACAATGAAGCTTCCAGATTATAAAATGAGCAAAAAAAGTATCAGAAAGTAAGAGAAGCAGATAATCATTTTACTACACACATGAACCAATAAGGATGTCACCAAGTATAAAAGTGACCATGAATTGATATCTGTATGTACACGAGGAGCTTTAGGGTAGGGTATGTGCACACGTTGCGGCCTTGCTGCCGATCCGCAGCGTTTTTTGAGGTGCAGAAACGCTGCAGATCCGCAATTGATTAACAGTACAATGAAAATCAATGAGAAAAAAAAAATGCTGTGCACACTTTGCGGAAAATCCGCTGCGGAAACGCTGCGGTTTAAAAGAAGTAGCATGTCACTTTTTTGTGAATCTGCAGCGTTTTTGTACCCACTCCATTATAGAAAACTGCAGGGGTAAAAACCGCAGCAAATCCGCAAGAAAACCGCAGCAAAAACGCACAAAAAAAACGCTGCGGAACCGCACAAAAAAACGCAGGTGCCTTTTTCTGCCAGGAGAGGCAGAATCCGCACCAGAAATTCCTAAGCCTAATCCGCAACGTGTGCACATAGCCTTAGGGCACCGTTCCCAACCCCGGGGCTCTCAAGCTGTTGCGAAACTTTATCTCCAATTAAGCACTGGCATACAGAGGGCTGCTGTAGGGGACACTGACCATCTCTGCCAGCTTAGATTGGGTGTGTACCACTGCACTACAGAACTAGCATAAGGGATAGTATAAGGTACCAATCCTCACCCGTTATACCTATGTACACAGGAAATCATTTAGAAAGTGTAAAAAAATAGCCAAATGTAAAATTGTGTAACTAGAAGTGACTAGCTCAGGAGCACAGAGGCTTTATACTGGTAACATTCCCCAAATCAAAGTGGTGACAAATGCAACACGTTATTCACACACACACCCACTGACCTAGAAACTAAAGGTTTGTAACAAAGGCGGCACAAGACAACACCCATCCAATACACTTATTAACTAGTTCAGACAACTATAACATTTCCAATCACTCGCACCACTAACACTCAGAATATCCAACTTCACACAGTTAATCTGCTCAGAGCGACCTCGCTCAGCCTCCTGGTCATCCGAGCACAAAGAGGTTACATTGGTTTAATAGAAATTACTGTACAATCCCAATAATCCAGCATCCACACAACCCAACCTGCCTTACTGGGATGAAGGGGTCACTAGAATTGTTCAGATTTGAGGCAAAAGCCAGCATGGAATTTGTAGTGGAAAAGTCTTCTCTGTACCCTATATTACCTGCTATTCTATATTATGCAACACCAAGGAGAGAGGGGTCTTACAACATTCACACATGCTCCTTAGCATCATATGACCAGAAGTGCTCCCGGGAAATGTCCGTATATATTCTGACCATACGTAATGTATACAGCCAAGGTCCTCATACCAACACGACTGCTGCATTACTGAAACCTGCAGAAGTGAATACTGGATATGTGCACAGGAGCTAAGTGTTCAATACTGCGGAGATGCCGACATTGCCCTCGTGTTCCATAACAAATGAGCCACATGACTCCCTTATCCAACAACACACTGATTGATCTGCAGCCCGACCTTAAGGGCCAAGGGCACATCAGTCAAATAAGCTGCAGCATCTTGAGTAACCAGGTGAATATGCGGCATAAAGAGTCACGTCTGGTACGACCCTAGCCCACTTACTGCATACAAAAAAAAAATACTCAAATCTTGTTTGCACCAAAAAATATACAAACAACATTTGTGTATAACACTGGTGCAAACCATGAGACTCCATTATGACGTTCAGTAGTTGTGCACGGTCACACTGTTGTATATTGCCATTATAACGTTTTCTATGTCACTGCATTCATTACATCTGATAAAGCTATTAGCTGCAGGTGTAGGGTTAATCGGCAGGTTACTATCATTAGGTGCCCAGCCGCTAAACTGAAAATGTGGCAATCAGAAAATGAACTTCATTCCTCCCAGGAGGCACCAGCTTTCAGTCATAGAGGTGTACAGGCAACTACGGTAGGTACCACTTACAGCACTGACTGACAGCCAGCTCTGCATCAATGCACAGTGCCAGTGTAGGATTCCAGTGCTGGGCTGTAGCCTCACCAGCATGCCTTTATGACTGAAGCCGGGAGCTCCTGGGAGACAAAGTTAGTTTCCTCCCGGGAGGCGCACCTTCAATCCAGCAGCCAGACAAACTGCCACCAGACAGATAACATAGCAGAGCTCAACTGAACAAGTGCTTTTGTGTATGGGAGCGATCACTGCCAACAGAATGATTCATTTTCAGACTGTCCTATTTATCTGAAACAACTCCATGCAAACAAATGTAACCAATTTTCAGAAGGAGAATTTTCTGCAATATGTGAAAACATCCAAAAAGGGTTTCCCAAAACTGCCATTTATTATCTATCCATAGGAAAGAATAAATGTCTGTATGCTGTGCTTAGAAGTCATCTGGGCCAGAGTCCTTAGCCGCCTATCCCTCCTGGAAAAACACTGCTGCAGTGTGGAGGATTTTACATGGAGAGGCAATGTGCTCATCATCTATAGTTCCGCGGACTTTAAATGATGCTGCTGCACAGTTAAAGGAAATGTCCTGGTCTAAAAAATGGACCCGATAAACCCCACAATCTTATGTCGATGACCTAATGCCCAGAACCGCAATAATCATCTGAAATCAGCTCTGGCAGTGCTAAAGCAGAAAATAGGTCAGCGATTGTTTGGTCTCAGACAACCTCTTTATAAGGGAATCTGTCAGCAGGATCAGCCCTCCTACACTGACTATGTGGGCATGCGGGTCATAGGAAGCTTGATAAAATGATACCTCAATATCTGCAATGTACTGTCTTATTCCAAAGAAATTCATGTTTTTCTTAATGTGAAAATGAGAAAAATCTATGGGCGGGACATAGATCTCCCCAATAATTTGCCTCCAGAGGTTATTTTAAATTAAAGGAGGAGTTACCAGTGAGAGACTGACAGCCTCTATGCTGTGTGATGTCAGGCAAGCAGGAGGCAGCGGCACTGGGCAGGAAATAAAGCTGGAGCGACAGGTTTCAGATCTACAGACTTGTTTACACATGAAATGCCGATTTCCCAGGAAGAAAGCACAAGCCATGTAAAGGTATTGGTGGAGTTACTGTATTTTTCGGACCATAAGACACTTTTTCCTCCAAATTTGGGAGGAAAGTGTGGTTGCGTCTTATGGTCCGGATGTAACGTGCAGAGGGGGGCAGCGGCGAGTGGTATCCACTGTGATCCCACTCACAGGAGGCAGAAAAATGTCCCAGCCGCCTGGCTGCAGCTCTGGGGAAACCAAGTGATCACGATTAGGGTTGAGCGAAACGGGTCGATCATTTTCAAAAGTCGCCGACTTTTGGCTAAGTCGGCGTCTCATGAAACCCGATCCGACCCCTGTGCTTGTCGGCCATGCGGTACGCGATCTTGGCGCCAAAGTCGCGTTTCGTATGACGCGATTAGCGCCATTTTTTCAGCCAATGAATGAGCGTGGGCAGAGTGATGACATAGGAGTTAGGGGAGTGAACGCCTATCGTCATGTTATCGAGAGAGATTTAAAAAAAAATATATATCTTCACTGGGTTTCGTGTTTCGGCCGAAACCCGACTTTTCACTGTGGTCGGCCGATTTCACTCGACTCGACTTTTAAGACAGTCGGGTTTCACAAAACCCGACTCGACCCTAAAAAACTAAAGGTCGCTCAACCCTAATCACGATGATTAAAGTGCAGTGAATATTCATTAGCCGCTTCCCCGCCCACCTGTCAGTGCTGAGCAGTGAGGGGGGAGCAGCAAATGAATACCCCTTCACTTAAACAGGGACACACATGGTTTCCCCAGTGCCCGATTCCTGCAGCAGCTGGGGAGATCTGTGTGTCTGGTGGAGGAGGCAGCAGGGGCCAGAGGGGACAAGATCGTTGCATATCTGCCTGGGCTGTGCTGGATGCTGAGTGCATAAGGACCTGTGTGATGTCATGAAGAGGGCGCGCTGGAGCATCACATGACAGCACAGAGCCCTCCCTCTTCTGATGTCATCACAGGTCCTTCAGACACTACACTAGAATCTGCACGCTTCCTCTTATGACCTGTGCTGTGGAAAGGCAACAAGAGGGAGGGCTCTGTGCGGCCATGGGTTGCTCACAGCCTGAACAACTAAGAAATACTTTAAAGGTTAGTCAATACAACACACAATAAAGCACTCCACCACTCTTGTGGTGAACTATAACTCCCAACATGTCATAGGATCTGCAGGACAGGCTGGGAGTTATAGTTCTCCCATGGGTTCTTAAGGCAGCACTCGTGTTATTTTTCAGTGCTGGAGTGGTGCTTTAAATATAAGCCCTGTGCCCCCATTCTTATACTCACCCTCCAGCGTCTTCATATAGTACTTTACACCACACACTGGTCCCGCAGCACCATCTTCTACCCGCAGCTTCCAACATAATAACATACTATTATATAATAACACCACATATAATAGTATGTTATTTATGTTATTAAATGTTTTAACACATTTTTTTGACTAATTTTTTTCCCTATTTTCCCAACTCTAAAACCTGGCTGCGTCTTCTAGTCTGGTGCATCTTATAGTCCGGAAAATACGGTACATGTGCAGAAAAATAAGTTTGTGGGTTAAAATGCTGCTGACAAATTCCCTTTAAATCCATACCTGAGCAGTCACAATCAGTTTGCACCACCAACCTAGCAGATTTGACATTTTTGGAGCTATTGCATCGCAGTCACATTTTGCAACAGTTACAATCATCACTTGCCATGTCACAATGCATCCTTGTAAACTCTGTCATATGATTCATCACATAGCCCAATTTTTTTTTCACTTATAATTAAATCTTTAAAAAAAAAATGAGAAGGAATCAAAATAAATTATAGTATTCGGTAGAAAAAGGTTTCATACATCAGACCGCTAACAAATAAGCTTCAAGCAAATCCTATGAAAAGATTTGTCTATGCTGTCAGCAAAAAAAGTCCAAAACTAAGGCTGCAACTGTTAGGTCATGAAAATCTCCGTGTCTGCAGAGAAATGGAAATGCGTGAAAGTTTCTCTGCAGATTAAAAAATTAAATGGATATATTCAGTCTATTGTTTGCCAGAGACCATGTCCGGCTGAGACTAGTCTGACCGGAGGATTCTACAAAGGGGCTATTGACTTATAGGGAACATCCATCCTCATCACCAGTCAGCTCATAACTTCTACTCCCTACCATTTGCCTTTTTACAGTATTGGATATGTCCCAGTCACTGAGGACTCTGTAATCACAGAGCTAGTCACAAATTGTCATCACCGCATATTCCTGACCCCTCTCTACCACTGCACCCTTGTGCATCTCCAGTGACAGCTCCTAGGGGACATGACGCAGCACTGCAATGCCTTCTGCTCAGAAGTTGTCAACGGGCCAAGCTCACCCTACACCGATTTTTTAAAATTTACATTATAGCAAGAGCCATGTGCATCAAAACTATTCTAAAAAATAAGTCACAATTACAACATGAATTACCGTATATTTCAGCCTTCACTTTTCATGAATAGGTTATGTATGGAAGCCATGTGAATGGTTGCATGTGCTCCAGAACTGGATTTTCCCCATAAACAAGTCTCATCTGGAGCTCTGCATCAAGGTCTAGCAGCTTTATTCTTCTCTATAGTTCATATTTGGCCATTTTTCCCATATAGCAAAATTGATTTCCTTTGTGCAAAAGCTCCCTTGCCCATCCCCACACCACACCCAAAGCAAGTTGACACTTCCTGTTAGGAGCCATGTGCCAGAAAGTGACCTTTGTTGGCTGCACAGCCTCAGTGAGGGCACATACAGGAGGGTCCTATGGGGTAAGATACGTTAAAATGTAACCGTCGTTTTACTTTTTATTTCATGAATCAATAGTACAAGTGAAAATAAGCAACTTTGTAAGATGCCTTATCAGAGAAATCTGCTTCTCTCTGCCAGAATTGGTCATTATTAAAATTCTCAATTCATACTTTGCACTGATGAGGGGTATTACCACGAAACATCATGGATGCAAATTGAAATTCTGATTTGGCTTTTATCCTAAGTCATATTAAAGGGTTGGTAACGACTTGTAGGATTGCTGCTTCCAACAGGTGGCGCTATAGAGTTCTAGCCCTCTTCCTCTCTGAAGAGATAATTTGCATATTATAATTCTGGGGAAAAAAAAAAAAAAAAATCTGTATTCAGACTAGACAGACTCTCCCATTAGGCTGCGTTCACATTTCTTACTGGACATGTGAATGTCCTTACAGAGATAGGCAATGCCAGTGGCTACTGATAAGGTTCTATCTAAACAGCTCCTCACTCCCACCTACGGTACATAGAAATCTCTTCAGTAGCAGCCGTCTTCACAGAGCACAGATTTTACCTCAAAATCCAAAATTTTTATGACAACTGGTCAATTCGGCAGAGAAAGAAGTCTCATGCTACAGATGAATTTGGTTAGAAATCCGCAATGAATTTGCATGTGTTAGGCTGTGGATTTTACCCCACTCCATTTAAAGAGAGCCTTTGACAAGAAAAAAAACGCTGTTATCCTGCATGTTAGTAGTGTTATTACGCTGGCCCCCATAACTGAAACAGCACACCTGGCACGGACACTGGCTCTGCATTAAAGGGCACCTGTCACCCCGTTTTTTCCGTATGAGATAAAAATACTGTTAAATAGGGCCTGAGCTGTGCATTACAACAGTGTATTTTGTGGACCCCGATTCCCCACCTATGCTGCCAAAATACGTTACCAAAGTAGCCGTTTTCGCCTGTCAATCAGGCTGGTCTGGTCAAAAGGGCGTGGTGTCTTCCCCCAGATCTTGCTTAGTTTTCCGTTGGTGGCGTAGTGGTTTGCGCATGCCCAAGGTCCCAAATCCACTGCACAGGGGAGAGAAAAGAGCGAGATGTGCGTTATTTCCCTGTTGATCGGTGGGGGCGGCCATCTTCCTTTGGCCGCGCGTGCGCAGATGGAGCGCTCTACTGCCCGCGGCTTCAGGAAAATGGCCGCGGGATGCCGCGCGTGCGCAGATGGAGATCGCGGCGGCCATTTTCCTGAAGCAGAATTCGCATCTCGGCTTCAGGAAAATGGCCGCCGCGATCTCCATCTGCGCGCGGCATCCCGCGGCCATTTTCCTGAAGCCGCGGGCAGCAGAGCGCTCCATCTGCGCACGCGCGGCCAAAGGAAGATGGCCGCCCCCACCGATCAACAGGGAAATAACGCACATCTCGCTCTTTTCTCTCCCCTGTGCAGTGGATTTGGGACCTTGGGCATGCGCAAACCACTACGCCACCAACGGAAAACTAAGCAAGATCTGGGGGAAGACACCACGCCCTTTTGACCAGACCAGCCTGATTGACAGGCAAAAACGGCTACTTTGGTAACGTATTTTGGCAGCATAGGTGGGGAATCGGGGTCCACAAAATACACTGTTGTAATGCACAGCTCAGGCCCTATTTAACAGTATTTTTATCTCATACGGAAAAAACGGGGTGTCAGGTGCCCTTTAAGGCTGGCTGTCAGTCAGGGCGTGGGTTCATTCACCGCTGAGAATACAGACAGTGTCCCTGGCCCTGACTGACAGCCAGCATCACAGTGCAATGCATTTTCTTATCTGCAACTATTACTCTACAATCATTTACAGTGCTCTATGCTACAGAATGGTAATGTATCTGAAAATATCAGACGCCATACGGATGGTCTGTGTGGCGTATGTACCGTATATACTCGAGTATAAGCCGACCCGAGTATAAGCCGACCCCCCTAATTTTGCCACAAAAAACTGGGAAAACTTATTGACTCGAGTATAAGCCTAGGGTGGAAAATGCAGCAGGTACCGGTGAATTTCAAAATTAAAAATAGATACTCCATACCGTTCATTATGGCCCCATAGATGCTCCACATAAAGCTGTGCCATATATACAATGCTCTGCACCATTGCCCCATAGATACTTCACATAAAGCTGTGCCATATATACAATGCTCTGCACCGTTGCCCCATAGCTGTGCCATATATATAATGCTCTGCACCGTTGCCCCATAGCTGTGCCATATATATAATGCTCTGCACCGTTGCCCCATAGCTGTGCCATATATATAATGCTCTGCACCGTTGCCCCATAGCTGTGCCATATAGTGCTCTGCACCATTGCCCCATAGCTGTGCCATATAGTGCTCTGCACCATTGCCCCATAGCTGTGCCATATAGTGCTCTGCACCATAGCCCCATAGCTGTGCCATATAGTGCTCTGCACCATAGCCCCATAGCTGTGCCATATAGTGCTCTGCACCATTGCCCCATAGCTGTGCCATATAGTGCTCTGCACCATTGCCCCATAGCTGTGCCATATAGTGCTCTGCACCATTGCCCCATAGCTGTGCCATATAGTGCTCTGCACCGTCCATTATTGCCCCATAGCTGTGCCATATAGTGCTCTGCACCATTATTGCCCCATAGCTGTGCCATATAGTGCTCTGCACCGTTGCCCCATAGCTGTGCCATATAGTGCTCTGCACCGTTGCCCCATAACTCTGCCATATAGTGCTCTGCACCATTGCCCCATAGCTGTGCCATATAGTGCTCTGCACCGTCCATTATTGCCCCATAGCTGGGCCATATAGTGCTCTGCACCATTATTGCCCCATAGCTGTGCCATATAGTGCTCTGCACCGTTGCCCCATAGCTGTGCCATATAGTGCTCTGCACCATTGCCCCATAGCTGTGCCATATAGAGCTCTGCACCGTCCATTATTGCCCCATAGCTGTGCCATATAGTGCTCTGCACCATTATTGCCCCATAGCTGTGCCATATAGTGCTCTGCACCATTGCCCCATAGCTGTGCCATATAGTGCTCTGCACCGTCCATTATTGCCCCATAGCTGTGCCATATAGTGCTCTGCACCGTTGCCCCATAGCTGTGCCATATAGTGCTCTGCACCGTTGCCCCATAGCTGTGCCATATAGTGCTCTGCACCGTTGCCCCATAGCTGTGCCATATAGTGCTCTGCACCATTGCCCCATAGCTGTGCCATATAGTGCTCTGCACCGTTGCCCCATAGCTATGCCATATAGTGCTCTGCACCGTCCATTATTGCCCCATAGCTGTGCCATATAGTGCTCTGCACCGTCCATTATTGCCCCATAGCTGGGCCATATAGTGCTCTGCACCATTATTGCCCCATAGCTGTGCCATATAGTGCTCTGCACCGTTGCCCCATAGCTGTGCCATATAGTGCTCTGCACCATTGCCCGATAGCTGTGCCATATAGTGCTCTGCACCGTCCATTATTGCCCCATAGCTGTGCCATATAGTGCTCTGCACCATTATTGCCCCATAGCTGTGCCATATAGTGCTCTGCACCATTGCCCCATAGCTGTGCCATATAGTGCTCTGCACCGTCCATTATTGCCCCATAGCTGTGCCATATAGTGCTCTGCACCGTTGCCCCATAGCTGTGCCATATAGTGCTCTGCACCATTGCCCCATAGCTGTGCCATATAGTGCTCTGCACCATTGCCCCATAGCTGTGCCATATAGTGCTCTGCACCGTTGCCCCATAGCTATGCCATATAGTGCTCTGCACCGTCCATTATTGCCCCATAGCTGTGCCATATAGTGCTCTGCACCGTCCATTATTGCCCCATAGCTGTGCTGCTGCTGCTGCAATAAAAAAAAAAAAAAAACATACTCACCTCTCTTGCTTGCAGCTCCTCGGCGCCATCTTCCCGGCGTCTCTCCGCACTGACTGATCAGGCAGAGGGCGCCGCGCACACTATATGCGTCATCGCGCCCTCTGCCTGAACAGTCAGAGCGGAGAGAGAGAGACGCCGGGAAGATGGAGACAGCGCCCGGCGTGTGGAACGAGGACAGGTGAATATGTAATACTTACCTGCTCCCGGCGTCCCGCTCCTTCCCCCTGCCTGTCTTCGGTGCCGCAGCCTCTTTCTCTATCAGCGGTCACCGGCACCGCTTCATTAGAGAAATGAATAGGCGGCTCCGCCCCTATGGGAGGTGGAGCCGCCTATTCATTTCTCTAATGAGCGGTCCCACGTGACCGCTCAGGGGAAGAGGCTGCGGCACCGAAGACAGTGTGACAGGCAGGGGGAGCGCCAGGATCGCCGGGACTAGGTAAGTATATGACAGTGCTCACCCGCCGACCCCACCACCGATCATGACTCGAGTATAAGCCGAGAGGGCACTTTCAGCCCAAAAATTTGGGCTGAAAATCTCGGCTTATACTCGAGTATATACGGTAATTTTTTTCTGGCTCCCACTGACGTGCATTGGCGAGTCTCATCCGAGGTACAAGGACAATTGCAGCATGCTGAGATTTTTTCTCACTATGATCTGAGAAAAAAAAACTGCAGATGACCATTGATTCGGTGAGTAACATTAGTCAGAGTGCAATACGACTTTTTATCAGATTACACTAGTCTGATTTAAATGCAGATAAATATGACCCTTAATAATTAGATTTCAAATCCGCACCATACTTTCATTTTCCTGCAAATTATTTTCCTCAATGTACGTCGTATAAATGGGATTTTTAAAACCCCATTTACCTGTATTGTACTGTACATTGCTGCAGATTTGCAGTGGGGACCCATCTAAAGGCCCCGTCTCACACAGCGACGCTGCAGCGATACAGACAACGATGCTGATCGCTGCAGCGTCGCTGTTTTGTCGCTGTGTGGTCGCTGGGGAGCTGTCACACAGACAGCTCTCTCCAGCGACCAACGATCAGGGGAACGACTTCGGCATCGTTGAAACTGTCTTCAACGATGCCGAAGTCCCCCTGCAGCACCCGGGTAACCAGGGTAAACATCGGGTTACTAAGCGCAGGGCCGCGCTTAGTAACCCGATGTTTACCCTGGTTACCAAAAAAAACAAACACTACATACTCACCATCTGTTGCCCGTCAGGTCCCTTGCCGTCTGCTTCCTGCTCTGACTGAGCCGCTGTACAGTGAGCAGAGCGCAGCAGTGACGTCACTGCTGTGCTCTCACTTTACGGCGGCAGTCAGAGCAGGAAGCAGACGCCAAGGGACCTGACGGGCAACAGATGGTGAGTATGTACTGTTTTTTTTTTTTTTACATTTACGCTGGTAACCAGGGTAAACATCGGGTTACTAAGCGCGGCCCTGCGCTTAGTAACCCGATGTTTACCCTGGTTAACAGTGAAGACATCGCTGGATCGGTGTCACACACACCGATTCAGCGATGTCAGCGGGACCTCAACGACCAAAAAAAGGTCCAGGCCATTCCGACACGACCAGCGATCTCGCAGCAGGGGCCTGATCGCTGGTACGTGTCACACATAGTGAGATCGCTACTGAGGTCGCTGTTGCGTCACAAAACTTGTGACTCAGCAGCGATCTCGCTAGCGATCTCGCTATGTGAGACGGGGCCTTAACTCTTCTTGTAAGGTTAGGATAATTAATGGTATATGGAATACACAAGATATCAGCAAGAGTGTGACAAGATGCAAATACTTCCCTTAGGAATGCTGTACAGAGTGGGACTGATCAAACCCTGTGGCATCAAACCTGACAGATGGAAGGAGCGGCTGCTTCTGCCCAGGAACACTCGGGACACTGCTGCCAGAACATGGGCAGCTCAGGATATTACATGTCATTATTTATAACCTATGTATGAGGTGCCCAGCTGTGGACATGCATCATGTGCTGACCATAGCCATTTCATAGGATAACCTGTAGGATCCTGTCCCCTTGGAAAGGTCGCACTGCACACGTCTACCTCACCTCTACTGACCTATGAAGGCCAAATACACTATGCAGTAAAGCAAATGTTTTCTTCAGGATTTATTATTCTCGCCTAAACCAAAGCAGATGAAGAAATCCACAGCCGTCTGTAAAGTTTACAATTTGTCGTTATGATATCAGTTAACCATTAAAAGGTATCAGCTGCTCAGGACTCATCATTTTTATCTTTATACCAAGTAGAGACTCCACTGTGAAAGTGCACTGAGTACACTATGATTAATCAAGTGACATCTGACCTACGGAGTGAAGGAATCGCATGTAAAGGCCCCGTCTCACATAGCGAGATCGCTGCTGAGTCACAAGTTTTGTGACGCAACAGCGACCTCAGTAGCGATCTCGCTATGTTTGACACGTACCAGCGACCCGGCCCCTGCTGTGAGATCACTGGTCGTGTCGGAATGGCTGGGACCTTTTTTTGGTCGTTGAGGTCCCGCTGACATAGCTGAACCGGTGTGTGTGACACGGATTCAGCGATGTCTTCACTGGTAACCAGGGTAAACATCGGGTTACTAAGCGCAGGGCCGCGCTTAGTAACCCGATGTTTACCCTGGTTACCATCGTAAATGTAAAAAAAAAAAACCAAACAGTACATACTCACATTCCGGTGTCCGTCAGGTCCCTTGCCGTCTGCTTCCCGCACTGACTAACTGCCGGCCGGAAAGTGAAAGTACAGCACAGCGGTGACGTCACCGCTCTGCTGTTAGGGCCGGCGCTCAGTCAGTGCAGGAAGCGGACGCCGGGGGACGCGAAGGTGAGTATGTACTGTTTGTTATTTTACATTTTACACTGGTAACCAGGGTAAACATCGGGTTACTAAGCGCGGCCCTGCGCTTAGCAACCCGATGTTTACCCTGGTTACCCGGGGACCTCGGCATCGTTGGTTGCTGGAGAGCGGTCTGTGTGACAGCTCCCCAGCGACCACACAGCGACAAAACAGCGACGCTGCAGCGATCAGCATCGTTGTCTGTATCACTGCAGCGTCGCTGTGTGTGACGGGGCCTTAACAGTTATGCTGAAGTATCTACAAAATCTCATGTGCCCAGCAGCAGGAACTGTGGAAAGATGGTGGGACAGATTATATAGCCTTCATCTAGACCACACAATGCCCAAACCCACCAACTCCCAAACCCATACTTGGCTTGGGAGAGAGCAAACAGGCGCGGCCAGACATGTCAGGTGCTCATCTCCCCTGAGAACATAGTGGGCAGGTATAGTAACCTCCAACAGTCCAATACTCCTCCCCCCCCCCCCCCAACATTTGAGGTCAGGAGAAAATCAGACCACCTCGCACACAATAGATGGCGGTCTGCCCTGTCGCAATCTGCATCTTCAGGTGACATTTGTCTGGTCCGTATGGCTAGATAAAGTCTCTGGTCTTTCCGTTTCAATGACCAGAGATTTCAGCTCTGAACCAATACTGAAGGCAAGATGCTGCACCAACAGAAAACAGATCGGTTCCCTGTGAAGTTAAAACAGTCACATACATGTACAATAAAGAGTGAAATGTCACACCCAAAATGCAATTTGTACTAAGATAATGGTCATAAAAGGAGACTAATAAAATCCAGCCACTATAAGAACCACACCTTAGTGTAGCCCTCCATGACCGTTATCCAGAAGCCGATGTGATGCAGAGCACTCCCAGTCCTTAGCGCCTCTCCATGCTGCCTGACAGCGCTCGGCGGCCCTGGGTGAGCGCTGCCTGCACCAACTATTCGGCCTAGAGCGCATACACCAACACAGGCAGCGCAGGAGCCGAGCACAATCATCCTGTCAGCTATGGCTGCTCACCATATATCCACAAGGTGGAGAGCAGAACGGGGCGCTGACAACGCTAATTAGTATATGGAAGAAAGAGCATTTTCGGAGCAAAAAAAAAAAAGTTGGACTTCATACATGTCTTCACAGGGGACAAGCCCTCCACGGGACCACAGCCCTCCATATAACTAGTTTAAAAATAGTTTTGTGAGTGACAGACTCCATTTAGAGAGTAACTAAACCTTCATTTTGTTTTCTATGAGTGATTTGTAAAGTTATGGCACAATTGCTTTATTACAGGATTTGTCTTCATTCATGTAAGTAAAGATGCAGCTTTTCCTCATACTATTTGTCCCCAGCCGTACTGATATCAGTACATACACTTTAGGGTACAGATGTGGCAGTGATGGGTCCGCGCCTGTCTCCTGCCATCAGACAGGTATATGGACACAGGTGCGGACCCTCACTACCATCATCTGTGCTCCAAAGGAGACCCCTCACCTCAATACAGGCACAGACTGGGGAGTGCTACATGAATTAGACAAAACCCCCAATAAAGCAAATGGCAGAGTTTCATAACTTTATGTGCTGAGCAAAATTATGATTTCCACTGACTCTCCCCACACAGTGCACTCAGGGGCTGCAGGGCAAACTCCCCCACACCGGAGCTGCAGAGCCGCCCTGTGTGACCTCCATGATCAGGGCTGCCGGAGCCGTCACACGTGAGCTCCCTGCGGCTCCCCGTACACCGCCGCCACCAGTGCTCGGTAACGGACGTGCCCCGTGGTGACAGCTCCGGCTGTAATGATGGCACAGGGGGAGGGCGGCCGCACAAACTACGGGACTCCCGGTTACTGTGCGATTATGGCGGCTGTAGCCCAGGACTATTATACTCACCTTAGCCCCCAGAATACGAGCGCACAGGCGTCCGGCGGTGATGAGAGACATTGTGAGGGCGGCTGGCGTTTGGAGCTTTTCCCGGGGAAGGCGGAGGCCGTGTCTGGGCCCGGAGCACTGGCAGCGTCTGACAGAGAATGGCTGAGTTGAAGGCGCCTGGAAGGCCGGAGCCGGGACAAGGTTGAAAAGGAGGATTTGAACCCCGCCCCCTGTCTAATGACGTCACCTGTGTCGGCACGCAGACGTACGGACGCCATCTTACGAGGGGCAGGGGAATGACCTTTCCTTATTCATTACTACTTAGTCTAACTGTAGTAGTTCCTAAGGGGTAACGTTTCTCCTTATAGTTCCTCTAGCAATATGACTGACAATAGGACGCATGCGCAAAAATGTGCAGTAGGCGCGGCCCCTTGTCAGAAAGACCGAGCTGCCAGTCACTGGTGACTACCAGTACAGTCACAGACAGTGCAGTATGGAGTAACGCAGGTTACTGGACTCCTGCTGTTAGCGAGTCCACGGTCCTGTCACATGTCCAGTCACATAGCCCGCTGTGTCGGCTCAGACGCGCGTGACTCCGTGGTGATTTGTGATTGGCTATGCCGCTGCTAGCGTCAGGGAAGGCGGGAGGAGGGCGGGAAACTGAGGGAGCCGGGCTACCCCGCACTGCGCAGCTGCGCCGGCTCCAGCAGTCTGTAGTACTCTGCAACCTCTATCGCCTGCCCGATGCTACGGACCAGTGAGACGGACATCGCTCACATGGTCGCGGGTGGCTGTAGGGGTCAGTGCTCAGGGCTGCCAACTGTTCACAAATTCCAGGACAGTCCCGAAAAATGCTGCCCTTGTCCTGCACGTACACAATTTTACGGTGTCTGTAATTTTTTTAAGGGCTCATACTCACGAGATAAAAAAACGGTCCGTAATCTGGAACGAAAAAATTGGATGCAAAGTATGCGATTGTCATGCGAATTCAATGCGATTTTTAATTGCACCATCCGTTTTACATCCGTATGACTTCCGTCTGCAATGCGTTTTTTTCTCCATTTTTTTACAATCATTTACAGGACCATTTACAGTGTTCTATGCCACAGAATGGTAAGGTATCTGTAAAAAACGGGCGGAAAACAGATGGTCCGTATTCCGTGCGGTTTTTTTCTCGCACCCATTGACTTGCATTGGCGACTCTGAGACTTGAAGCAATACGCAGCATGCTGTGATTTTTTTTCTCAGTCCGATTTAGGCTGAGAAAAAAAATTGCAAATGAGATGTCACCTATTGAATAACATTGGCACATCTGATTTTTTATCTGATTGCACTCGTCCGTTTTGCTCGCAAGTTTGAGCCCTAAACTGAAGTGACGTATACGGATTATTTTGGTGTAACTCTCATAATGTTGCAGTCCCAGCTCCCCCAACTAGCTAAAAACTGCTGTTTGGGCACGTGGCCGGGCACAAAAAATAGCTGTTTGATTTTTGGAGCGTAAATTTGTCTGCAATACACTGTGAATGCCATGAAGCATTTGCAGAACCCCTGACATATCAAACGAGCAGAAATCCCCCATAAGTGACCCCATTTTGGAAACTAGACCCTTCAAAGAATTCATCTAGTAGTGCATTGAGTATTTATAACCCACCAGTGATTCACAAAAGTTTATAACATTTAGTGGTGCAAACAAAAAATTCAATTTTTTCCACTGAAACACTGTGCTATCCTGTTATGACCCCAATGGCGAGGGTCTCAGAGATATCAGCAAGTCTGCGAAGTACAAAAATCCAGCTCATAGGGCAGTGGTAACTGGGTTGACCATATATCTACTCCTAACGCCAACACTAGAAGTAGCCGGGGAACATGCCTACGTTGGTCGCTAGATGTCTCGCGCCAGCCGGAGAGCTAACTACCCCTAGAAGAGGAAAACAAAGACCTCTCTTGCCTCCAGAGAAAAGACCCCAAAAGTTGGATACAAGCCCCCCACAAATAATAACGGTGAGGTAAGAGGAAATGACAAACACAGAGATGAACTAGGTTTAGCAAAGAGAGGCCCACTTACTAATAGCAGAATGTAGTAAGATAACTTATATGGTCAACAAAAACCCTATCAAAAATCCACGCTGGAGATTCAAGAACCCCCGAACCGTCTAACGGCCCAGGGGGAGAACACCAGCCACCCTAGAGCTTCCAGCAAGGTCAGGATACAGATTATATACAAGCTGGACAAAAAATGCAAACAAAAACGAATAGCAAAAAGCAAGAAAGAAGACTTAGCTTAATCAAGCAGGAACCAGGATCAGTAGACAAGAGCACTACAGATTAGCTCTGATATCAACGTTGCCAGGCATTGAACTGAAGGTCCAGGGAGCTTATATAGCAACACCCCTGACCTAACGACCCAGGTGAGAATACAAGGGATGAATGACATACCCAGAGTCAAATCACTAGTAGCCACTAGAGGGAGCCAAAAGGTAAATTCACAACAGTACCCCCCCCTTAGTGAGGGGTCACCGAACCCTCACCAAGACCACCAGGGCGATCAGGATGAGCGGCGTGAAAGGCACGAACTAAATCGGCCGCATGCACATCAGAGGCGACCACCCAGGAATTATCCTCCTGACCATAGCCCTTCCACTTGACCAGGTACTGAAGCCTCCGCCTGGAGAGACGAGAATCTAAGATCTTCTCCACCACGTACTCCAACTCGCCCTCAACCAACACCGGAGCAGGAGGCTCAGCAGAAGGAACCACAGGCACAACGTACCGCCGCAACAAGGACCTATGAAATACGTTGTGAATGGCAAACGACACCGGAAGATCCAGGCGAAAGGATACAGGATTAATGATTTCCAATATCTTGTAAGGACCAATGAAGCGAGGCTTAAATTTGGGAGAGGAGACCTTCATAGGAACAAATCGAGAAGACAGCCATACCAAATCCCCAACACGAAGTCGGGGACCCACACCGCGGTGGCGGTTGGCAAAATGCTGAGCCTTCTCCTGTGACAACTTCAAGTTGTCCACCACATGATTCCAGATCCGCTGCAACCTATCCACCACAGAATCCACTCCAGGACAGTCAGAAGGCTCCACATGTCCCGAGGAAAAACGAGGATGGAAACCGGAGTTGCAGAAAAATGGCGAAACCAAGGTGGCAGAACTAGCCCGATTATTAAGGGCAAATTCAGCCAACGGCAAGAAGGTCACCCAATCATCCTGATCAGAAGAGACAAAACACCTCAAATACGCCTCCAGAGTCTGATTAGTTCGTTCCGTTTGTCCGTTAGTCTGTGGATGAAACGCGGACGAAAACGACAAATCAATGCCCATCCTACCACAAAAGGATCGCCAGAACCTGGAAACAAACTGGGATCCTCTGTCCGACACAATATTCTCAGGAATGCCGTGCAAACGAACCACGTTCTGGAAGAACACAGGAACCAGATCAGAAGAGGAAGGCAGCTTAGGCAAAGGAACCAGATGGACCATCTTGGAGAAACGATCACATATCACCCAGATGACAGACATGCCCTTAGACACCGGAAGATCCGAAATGAAATCCATAGAGATGTGTGTCCAAGGTCTCTTCGGGACAGGCAAGGGCAAGAGCAACCCGCTGGCACGAGAACAGCAAGGCTTAGCTCGAGCACAAGTACCACAGGACTGCACAAATGACCGCACATCCCTTGACAAGGAAGGCCACCAAAAGGACCTGGCCACCAGATCTCTGGTGCCAAAAATTCCCGGGTGCCCTGCCAACACTGAGGAATGAACCTCGGAAATGACTCTGCTGGTCCATTTAGCAGGCACAAACAATCTGTCAGGTGGACAAGAGTCAGGCCTACCAGCCTGAAATCTCTGCAACACACGTCGCAGATCTGGAGAAATAGCTGACAAGATAACTCATTCCTTAAGAATACCCTCAGGTTCAGCGACTCCAGGAGCATCAGGCACAAAGCTCCTAGACAGAGCATCGGCCTTCACATTCTTAGAACCTGGTAAATACGAGACCACAAAGTCAAAACGGGAGAAAAACAATGACCAGCGGGCCTGTCTAGGATTCAGGCGTTTAGCAGACTCTAGGTACATCAGATTTTTGTGATCAGTCAAGACCACCACACGATGCTTAGCACCCTCGAGCCAACGACGCCACTCCTCAAATGCCCACTTCATGGCCAACAACTCCCGATTGCCCACATCATAATTTCGCTCTGCCGGCGAAAACTTCCTAGAGAAAAAGGCACAAGGTCTCATAGTAGAACAACCAGGACCTCTCTGCGACAAAACGGCCCCTGCCCCAATCTCCGAAGCATCCACCTCAACCTGAAAGGGAAGTGAGATGTCAGGCTGGCACAAAACAGGCGCCGAAGTAAACCAGCTTTTCAACTCCTGGAAAGCCTCCACGGCAGCAGGAGCCCAGTTAGCCACATCAGAGCCTTTCTTGGTCATATCCGTCAACGGTTTAACAACGCTAGAAAAATTAGCGATAAAACGACGGTAGAAGTTAGCAAAACCCAAGAACTTCTGAAGACTCTTAACTGACGAGGGTTGAGTCCAATCATGAATAGCTCGGACCTTGACTGGGTCCATCTCCACAGCAGAAGGGGAAAAAATGAACCCTAAAAAGGGAACCTTCTGTACACCAAAGAGACACTTTGAGCCTTTAACAAACAAAGAATTTTCACGCAAAATCTTGAAAACCATCCTGACCTGCTCCACATGCGAGTCCCAATCATCAGAAAAAAACAGAATATCATCCAGATAAATGATCAAAAATTTATCCAGATACTTCCGGAAAATGTCATGCATAAAGGACTGAAAAACTGAAGGTGCATTAGAGAGCCCAAATGGCATCACCAAGTACTCAAAATGACCTTCGGGCGTATTGAATGCGGTTTTCCATTCATCTCCTTGCTTAATGCGCACAAGGTTGTACGCACCACGAAGGTCTATCTTGGTGAACCACTTGGCACCTTTAATCCGGGCAAACAAGTCTGACAACAGCGGCAAAGGATACTGAAATTTGACAGTGATCTTATTTAAAAGCCGATAGTCAATACAAGGCCTCAAAGATCCGTCCTTTTTGGCCACAAAAAAGAATCCCGCACCAAGAGGGGAAGAAGAAGGACGGATATGCCCCTTCTCCAGAGACTCCTTGATATATGAACGCATCGCGGTATGTTCAGGTACCGACAGATTAAACAGTCTTCCCTTAGGAAACTTACTGCCTGGAATCAAATCTATTGCACAGTCACATTCCCTATGAGGAGGCAATGCACTTGACCTAGACTCGCTGAAGACATCCTGATAATCAGACAAATACGCCGGAACTTCCGAAGGCGTAGAAGTAGCAATAGACACGGGCAGGGAATCTCCATGAATTCCATGACAGCCCCAACTTGACACTGACATTGCCTTCCAGTCCAAGACTGGATTATGGGTCTGTAACCATGGCAAACCCAAAACAACCAAATCATGCATCTTATGCAGAACAAGAAAACGTATCACCTCCCGATGTTCAGGAGTCATGCACATGGTAACCCGTGTCCAAAACTGCGGTTTATTTTCTGCCAATGGCGTAGCATCAATACCCCTAAGAGGGATAGGATTTTCTAATGGCTCAAGAACAAAACCGCAGCGCTTGGCAAATGACAGATCCATAAGACTCAGGGCAGCACCTGAATCCACAAACGCCATGACAGGATACGATGACAGTGAGCAAATCAAAGTTACAGATAGAATAAACTTAGGTTGCAAATTACCAATGGCGACAGGACTAACAACCTTAGTAAGACGCTTAGAGCATGCTGAGATAACATGTGTAGGATCACCACAGTAGTAACACAAGCCATTCTGGCGTCTATGAATTTTCCGCTCATTTCTAGTCAGGATTCTATCACATTGCATTAAATCAGGTGCCTGTTCAGATAACACCATGAGGGAATTTGCGGTTTTGCGCTCCCGCAACCGCCGGTCAATTTGAATTGCCAGGGCCATGGAATCATTCAGACCTGTGGGAATGGGAAAACCCACCATCACATTCTTAATGGCTTCAGAAAGGCCATTTCTAAAATTTGCAGCCAATGCACACTCGTTCCACTGGGTCAGCACGGACCATTTCCGAAATTTTTGGCAATACACTTCAGCCTCGTCCTGACCCTGAGACATAGCCAGCAAGGCTTTTTCTGCCTGAATCTCAAGATTGGGTTCCTCATAAAGCAAACCGAGCGCCAGAAAAAACGCATCAATATCAGCCAATGCCGGATCTCCTGGCGCCAGCGAGAAAGCCCAATCCTGAGGGTCGCCCCGTAAAAAAGAAATAACAATTTTCACTTGCTGAGCGGAGTCTCCAGAGGAACAGGGTCTCAGGGACAAAAACAATTTACAATTATTCCTGAAATTTCTAAACTTAAATCGGTCTCCGGAAAACAGTTCAGGAATCGGTATCTTAGGTTCTGACATAGGATTTCTGGTAACATAATCTTGTATGCCCTGCACACGAGCAGCAAGCTGGTCCACACTTGTAATCAAGGTCTGGACATTCATGTCTGCAGCAATCACAAGCCACTCAGAGGTAAAGGGGAAAAGAAAAAAAAAAATGAGAGAGAGAAAAAAAAACTCAGAACTTTCTTTCTTATAATCCCGCTTCTGCAATGCATTTAACATTTAATACTGGCCTGGCAAACTGTTATGACCCCAATGGCGAGGGTCTCAGAGATATCAGCAAGTCTGCGAAGTACAAAAATCCAGCTCATAGGGCAGTGGTAACTGGGTTGACCATATATCTACTCCTAACGCCAACACTAGAAGTAGCCGGGGAACATGCCTACGTTGGTCGCTAGATGTCTCGCACCAGCCGGAGAGCTAACTACCCCTAGAAGAGGAAAACAAAGACCTCTCTTGCCTCCAGAGAAAAGACCCCAAAAGTTGGATACAAGCCCCCCACAAATAATAACAGTGAGGTAAGAGGAAATGACAAACACAGAGATGAACTAGGTTTAGCAAAGAGAGGCCCACTTACTAATAGCAGAATGTAGTAAGATAACTTATATGGTCAACAAAAACCCTATCAAAAATCCACGCTGGAGATTCAAGAACCCCCGAACCGTCTAACGGCCCGGGGGGAGAACACCAGCCACCCTAGAGCTTCCAGCAAGGTCAGGATACAGATTATATACAAGCTGGACAAAAAATGCAAACAAAAACGAATAGCAAAAAGCAAGAAAGCAGACTTAGCTTAATCAAGCAGGAACCAGGATCAGTAGACAAGAGCACTACAGATTAGCTCTGATATCAACGTTGCCAGGCATTGAACTGAAGGTCCAGGGAGCTTATATAGCAACACCCCTGACCTAACGACCCAGGTGAGAATACAAGGGATGAATGACATACCCAGAGTCAAATCACTAGTAGCCACTAGAGGGAGCCAAAAGGTAAATTCACAACACTATCCCCAAGCTTGTAATTGTCACAAGGGAGAAGTTAAAATGAAGCCCATAATGTGTTATATAATTTCTCCTGAATACAGTGATACCCTGCATGTTATCAAAAACTCATGTTTGGGCACCTGGAAAAACAGCAGTTTCTGACTGCACATGGGGCATTGTGTTTGGGAGAAGTTGTGTAACAGAATATGGGGTCCATTTTATCCTCTTATCCTTGTAAAAATGACAAATTTGGTGGTAAAACAACATTACAGTGGCCAGGGCTGTGGAGTTGGTAAGCCACACCTCAAACTCTTCAATTTCCATGACTCCGACTCTGACTCCACAGCCCTCACAGTGGCCCCCTCACAGGACTGAGAGTGGCCATTGTGAGCACGGACTGACAGCAGTGCTGGAGGTGCTTACGGCCGTCACTCTCAGCTGTAAGTGGAGACTGTAATTGCTCTGGGCATGCCTTCATAACTGAAAGATGGCGGCTTTGTGCACCTTCCTTATGCTATTAACCTGCAGATTAACTTTATATGTGCAGATTTATAGCGTTATCGGACACAAAAGGTTCCCTTTAAGAATGGTTTTGATTGAAATTGTAAAATTTGTATCTGGAGTTTTCAACAAAAATGATCTGATTTAAAAAAAGGAAGAATGATTTTGAGGCTGCTCCTTAGGAAGTGTTGCAGCTCCCATCTGGTGGCAGAGATGACATGCCCTCACCTATCAGGATAAAGAAGATTCTGTGTAGCCGCTGTTCCCACAAACCATCTTACATGCAACCCTCTCCTTTGAAGTCAACAGGAGTTACCGGAATAGCAATCTGCTTATAATACTGCTGTAATAAAATTCTTTATGTAGACTGTGAGCCCTCGCGGGCAGGGTCCTCTCTCCCTCTGTACTTGTGTGTGCCTTGTTTTGCTTATGTTTATTGTACTTGTCTATAATTGCCCCCTCCACGTGTAAAGCGCCATGGAATAAATGGTGCTATAAAAATGAATAATAATATTTCAAGAATGAGAGCCCATGTCCAGGAGTTGTGTTGTAATGCATGTCTCCGCTTCTCCATCATCATCACCAGAGCAGGGCGACCCCCTTGGGTAAAATGTACTTACTGAATAGGTGAGGGCACTCTGCAGTTGGCGGATATCACTTTGTGGTATGTGATGGCCCCCAACTCCCAAACAAAATGAATTAGACAAAAGTATACATAATAAATACACGGAGCATTGCAATTAAGTGTCAAACGGTCACAACTTTATTTATGTTTTTATGACATCGAAAATAGCAACTCATAACTCAATAACCCCCAACTCACGGAGAGTCACCCCTCAGCACTCAGGAGAGGAAAAACCCCTGTGGAGGAAACCTCTAGGGAGCCGTGGCTGGAGGATCGCCCTTCCCTTGGGCTTAAAGAGTTAGAGCTGATATAACAGATGTAACAGGAGAGGTTTATAATTTGTACATTTGCCCAGATTTACAGAGAACAACATAAAAAATACAGACTATAAATGTGATAAACTGGATGTGGGAGATATACTGTGTGGCTGTGATATCTGGCACCACATTGACTACTACAATAAACTTGGTTGATCTGATTGCCCAGGTGGATGTACCATTTCTCCCTTACAGATCCAGGACAAGTCTTAAGAAGGTGGACTCTCAGTTACAGGTGTTGTTCATTATGGATAACCCCTAATGGCTCTCCCTGGCTCCTGAATGTCTCTATATATTGCATTGATTTTCTATGGTATGCATTGACTTTCTGTAGTATGTAATGACTTTGCCCAGCTCTCCCTGGCTCCTAAATGTCTCTGTATATTGCATTGATTTTCTATGGTATGCACTGACTTTCCCCAGCTCTCCCCGGCTCCTGAATGTCTCTGTATATTGCATTGATTTTCTTTGCTTTCCCTGGCATCTGAGTGTCTATTTGTACAGCACATATAATCCATTTCTGGTATGCTTTCTTACCTATCATCTTTTTTCCATGACCTGTTTCATGTCCCTCATTATGTTATTCTGGCATCTCTTTGAGTGGTCAGTCCAACCCCCTCCCTCTCTTTATGACCTTTGCTTAACTCTCTACATCTGGTCTCCCATACCCAGCCACCTCTTCATTCACACCTGATTGCCCTTAGCTGGGGATATATTCACATGCAGGCGTCTGCTCCAGACATAGTCTGCTCCATTCATCTTTTAAATTACATATTTTTAATTACTTTGAATTAGACTGAATTGGACTGGAATTGACTGGAAGGTAACAAATTACCAAACCACTACAATGTTTCGGTTTCTTTTCTCTTTCACCCCCATACTACTACTTTCCTTCTTACAATCTCCTGCAATCCCTCCACCCAGCAAAGAACTAGTCATTTCTCCCTCAATACTCCCCAGCCATCTCACCTTCTCCTCTGAACTGCTCCTCCACATACAATCCTTTTTCGCCAGACTCTCATGGCCGCATCATGTTCTATCCTGCTCCCACCTTCTAACGCTCTGTCTGCTACTCCTCATCCCTGGTGATGTATCCCCAAATCCTGGCCCTCCTCAATACATCCCCACACTCATTTCTAACCCCCAGCCACGATCCTCTGCACATTTTTCTAACCATGATAACCTCATACCCATTCATCCAGGCCCCACTCCCCTGGTCCCTCCCTCCACCTGGAGCACTATGGAACGCACGCTCTGTCTGCAACAAACTGCCATTTATCCATGACCTCTTCATCACCAACAAACTCTCCTTCCTTGTCATCACGGAAACCTGGCTCACCCCCTCTGACTCAGGCTCTCCAGCTGCACTTTCCTATGGCGGATTCCACCTCTCTCACACCCCTCGCCCCAGCAACAAATGTGGTGGAGGGGTTGGTTTGCTCCTGTCTGACACCTGCTCCTTTACTCCAATCCCACTACCACCCTCTGCTACTCTTCCCTCATTTGAGGTGCACTCCGTCCGCATCTATTCCCCCTCCAACCTCCAGCTGGCTGTCATCTACCGCCCCCTAGAACTAGCCATCTCCACCTTTCTCGACCACTTCACCACCTGGCTACTTCATATCCTCTCTGTTGACATCTCCACTATCATCATGGGTGACTTCAATATCCCAATTGACACTTCCACCTCAGCTGCCTCTAAACTTTTATCACTGAAAGTCATTGAAAGGAGAAAAAGCCGAGCCGCACAGCCGTGCATTCACCCAGAACTAACTGCGGTTTAATCAAGGTGTGTGCAGAGAGCCTGACACCAAGGCAGTGGTGCTCGCTTGAAGCAAGAGAACCGCCAGAGGAAACATGTAGAAAGAAGCGGCAACACTCACCATACTTGTACGATCTGATTTCTTTCCCAAGCATCTTCACGGCTCGGGATACTGCAGGAAAAGAGGAGGTGAGCAGGATGTGACGACGGCCGTTTTGCGCCAACGGCAGCGCTTCTCACGGGTATCATCATGGGTGACTTCAATATCCCAATTGACACTTCCACCTCAGCTGCCTCTAAACTTTTATCACTGACTGCCTCCTTAGGCCTCATTCAATGGTCCTCTGAGGCCACTCACAAAGATGGCCACACGCTGGACCTCATCTTCACCCGCCTCTGCTCCCTTGCTAATCTCACTAACTCACCCCTCCCCCTGTCTGACCACAACCTACTGACATTCTCTTCCCTCTCCTCTCCTAGTGTGCAACCCCCACTTCATAAACTCACTCACCCTTGCAGAAATCTCAAACACCTCAATTTACAATCACTCTCTGAGTCCCTTCTCCCTCTTACAGACATAGCCTCCCGTCATGACACAGATGCTGCTGCCACTTTTTATAACATCACAATAAAAGCTACACTTGATTTGGCCGCCCCGCTCATGCATAGCAAAACTCGTACACTCAACAGGCAGCCCTGGCTGACCAGCCTGACCAAAGAACTGAGATGGGCTTCCAGCATCGCTGAGCGGAGATGGAAGCGATCCCGCTCTGCCGACCACTTCACTGCATACAAACAGTCCCTCGCCAGCTTCAAGTCCACGCTCACTGTCGCAAAACAAACTTCTCATCTCTCATATCCTCCCTGTCTCACAACCCTAAACAGCTTTTCAACACTTTCAATTCTCTACTCCATCCCCTCTCATTTCTGCTGAAGACTTTGCCTCTTTCTTTAAACAAAAGATTGATACGACCAGAGAAAGCTTTGGCCCACAGCGCCCATTGTCCCTATTAGCTGCTCAACCCTGTTCCTCCAAAACCAGCTTCTCCACCATGGCAGAAGATCAGCTCTCCACTCTTCTGTCAAGATCACACCTCACCACATGCACGATTGACCCGCTCCCATCCCACCTCACACACCTCTTCAACCTCTCACTCACAACAGGTGTCTTCCCCTCATCCTTCAAACATGCCAAGATCACACCCATCATCAAAAATCCCTCCCTCTACCCATCCTCTGTGTCTAGCTATCGCCCGATATCTCTTCTCCCTTACGCCTCAAAACTACTGGAACAACATGTCCAACTTGAACTGTCCTCCCACCTCTCCTGCTCCCTCTTTGACCGGTTACAATCTGGCTTCTGACCCTATCACTCAACTGAAACTGCCCTAACTAAAGTCACCAATGACCCACTAACTGCCAAGAGCAAGCGACACTACTCTGTCCTCCTTCTGGACCTGTCTTTGGCCTTTGACACTGTGGACCACTCCCTTCTGCTACAGATCCTCTCATCTCTTGGCATCACAGACTTGGCCCTATCCTGGATATCGTCATATCTGACAGACTGAACATTCAGTGTCTCCCTCCCCCACACCACCTCCTCACTCTGCCCCTTATCCGTTGGTGTTCCTCAAGGCTCTGTTCTAGGACCCCTACTCTTCTCCATCTACACCTTTGGCCTAGGACAGATCATAGAATCCCACGGTATGCAGTGTCAACTCTACGCCGATGACATGCAGATCTACCTATCCGGACCTGACCTCACCTCCTTACCAAAATCCCACACTGTCTGTCTGCTATCTCAGCCTTCTTTTCTGCTCGCTTTCTAAAACTGAACATGGACAAAACAGAATTCATCATCTTTCCCCCATCTCACTCTAACCCTCCACCAGACCTATCTATCAATGTCAATGGCTGCTCACTTTCATCAATCCCATATGCCCGTTGCCTTGGTGTGATCCTCGACTCTGCCCTATCTTTCAAGCCACATATCCAAGCCCTTGCCTCCTCCTGCTGTCTCAAACTCAAAAATATCTCCCGGATCCGCGCATTCCTTGACCGCGATACCACAAAAACACTAGTGCATGCCCTTATCATCTCCCTCCTTGACTACTGCAACCTCCTACTCTCTGGCCTCCCCTCCAGCACTCTGGCACCACTCCAATCCATCCTACACTCTGCTGCCCGACTAATCTACCTGTCTCCCTGCTATTCCCCAGCCTCTCCCCTATGCCAAGCCCTTCACTGGCTTCCTTTCACCCTGAGATTCCAGTTCAAAACCCTTACAGTGATATACAAAGCCATCCACAACCTGTCTCCTCCATACATCTATTACATGGTCTTCCGGTACTTACCTACACGCAACCTCCGATTCTCTCAAGACCTCCTTCTCTACTCCCCTCTTATCTCCTCTTCCCACAACCGCATCCAAGACTTCTCCCGTGCTTCCCCCATACTCTGGAACTCTCTACCACAACACATCAGACTCTCGCCTACCATAGAAACCTTCAAAAAGAACCTGAAGACTCACCTCTTCCGACAAGCCTACAGCCTGCAGTGATCCTCAACCTACTGAACCGCCACACAACCAGCTTTACCCTCTCCTAGTGTATCCTCACCCATCCCCTGCAGACTGTGAGCCCTTGCGGGCAGGGTCCTCCCTCCTTATGTACCTGTGTGCCTTGGTTTTTGCTCATGTGTAGTTGTATTTGTCTATATTTGCCCCCTTTTCACATGTAAAGCGCCATGGAATAAATGACGCTATAAAAATGTACAATAATAATAGGATAAATACCTCCTGCCGCTCCCAATACAGCACCCATGAAAGTTATGGGTCTGTCCATGAACTCTCAAAGGTGACCTGCTCTGTATAGCATGTCTCTCCACTCTGGGTATCAGAAGGGGATCCTGTGCTGGGGACCCCCCTCTATTACCTTTACAGATGCATCTCCCAAAATTAGAATATCATCAAAAAGTTAATTTATTTCAGTTCTTCAATGCAAAAAGCGAAACTCATATATAGAGTCATTATAAACAGAGTGATCTATTTCAAGTGTTTATTTCTGTTAATGTTGATGATTATGGCTTACAGCCAATGAAAACCCAAAAGTAATTATCTCGGTAAATTAGAATACTTTATATCACCAGCTTGCTAAAAAGATTTTAACATCCGAAATGTTGGCCTACTGAAATGTGTGTTCTGTAAATGCACTCAATTCTTGGTCGGGGCTCCTTTTGCATTAGTTACTGCATCAGTGCGGCGTGGCATTGAGGCGATCAGCTTGCGGCATTGCTGTGGTGTTATGGAAGCCAGGTTGCTTTGACAGTAGCCTTCAGCTCGTCTGCATTGTTCGGTCTGGTGTCTCTCATCTACATCTTGACAATACCCCATAAATTCTCTATGGGGTTAAGGTCAGACGAGTTTGCTGGCCAATGAAGCACAGTGATACTGTTGTTTTTAAACCAGGTATTGGTACTTTTGACAGTGTGGACAGGTGCCAAGTCCTGCTGGAGAATGAAATTTCCATGTCTAAAATGCTTGTTGGCAGAGGGAAGCATGAAGTGCTCTAAAATTTCCTGGTAGATTACTACGCTGACTTTGGTCTTGATAAAACACAGTGGCCCTACACCAGCAGATGACATGGCTCCCGAAACCATCATTGATTGTGGATACGTCACACTAGACCTTGAAAATCAAGATCCCAGAGTCTGGAAGCAGAGTGGAGAGACAGACAATCCAATCTGCTTGAGGTCTAGTGTGAAGTTTCCACAATCAGTGATGGTGTGGGGAGCCATGTCATCTGCTGGTGTTGATCCACTGTGTTTTATCAAGACCAAAGTCAGCACAGCCGTCTACCAGGAAATTTTAGAGCACTTCATGCTTCCCTCTGCCGACAAGCTTTTTGGAGATGGAAATTTCATTCTCTAGCAGGACTTTGCACCTGTCCACACTGCCAAAAGTACCAATACCTGTTTAAAAACAACAGTATCACTGTGCTTGATTGGCCAGCAAACTCGCCTGACCTTAACCCCATAGAGAATCTATGGGGTATTGTCAAGAGGAAGATGAGCTGAAGGCTGCTATCAAAGCAACCTGGGATTCCATAACACCTCAGCAGTGCCACACGCTTATCGCCTCCATGCCACACCCCATTGATGCAGTAATTGATGCAAAAGAGCCCAGACCAAGTATTGAGTGCATTGTCATGAATCCCCAATGGCTAGGGATAGCACAGGACAAGCAAAGTATAACAAATATCGGACGAGCTCTAGGGTGATGGAACCTGGGCTGACCGCTGCCCTACGCCTGACAAACGCAACTAGAGATAGCCAGGGAGCGTTCCTACGTTGGTTCTAGACGCCACGCACCAGCCTAAGAGCTAACTAGTACTGCAGAGAAAACAAGACCTCACTTGCCTCCAGAGGAATTAACCCCAAAGGTATAGTTGCCCCCCACATGTATTGACGGTGAAATGAGAGGAAGGCACACACATAGAGATGATGTATATAGCTTTAGCAAATAGAGGCCCGCTGAAAACTAGAAAGCAGAATGATACAAAAGGGGACTGAGCGGTCAGCAAAAAACCCTAATCAAAAAAACCATCCTGAGATTACAAGAACCCATGTGCCAACTCATGGCACATGGGGAGAACCTCAGTCCACTAGAGCAACCAGCTAGCATAGAGACATTCTAAGCAAGCTGGACCAAAAAACCAAACAACTGAAAATCAGCACTTAGCTTATCCTGAAAGATCTGGGAGCAGGTAGGCAGGAACCAAACAGAGCACATCTGAACACATTGATAGCCGGCAAGGGAAATGACAGAAAGGCCAGGTAAAATAGGAAACACCCAGCCTCTGATGGACAGGTGGAAACCAAAGGCCGCAACCCACCAAAGTCACCCAGTACCAGCAGTAACCACCAGAGGGAGCCCACCAACAGAATCCACAACAGTACCCCCCCCTTGAGGAGGGGTCACCGAACCCTCACGAGAACCCCCAGGGCGATCAGGGTGAGCTCTATGGAAGGCGCGGACCAAATCAGTCGCGTGAACATCGGAGGCGACCACCCAGGAATTATCCTCCTGACCATAACCCTTCCACTTAACCAAATACTGGAGTTTGCGTCTGGAAACACGAGAATCCAAGATCTTTTCAACAACATACTCCAATTCTCCCTCCACCAGCACCGGAGCAGGAGGCTCGACCGAAGGAACAACGGGCACCTCATACCTCCGCAACAACGACCGATGGAACACATTATGAATAGCAAACGATGCCGGGAGATCCAAACGAAAAGATACAGGGTTAAGAATCTCCGAGATCCTATAAGGACCGATGAACCGAGGCTTGAACTTAGGAGAAGAGACCTTCATAGGGACAAAACGAGAAGACAACCACACCAAGTCCCCAACAAGAAGTCGGGGACCCACGCGGCGACGGCGATTAGCAAACTGCTGAGTCTTCTCCTGAGATAACTTCAAATTGTCCACCACCTGATTCCAAATCTGATGTAGCCTGTCCACCACCACGTCCACTCCAGGACAATCCGAAGATTCCCCCTGACCAGAGGAAAAACGAGGATGAAACCCCGAATTACAAAAAAAAGGAGAGACCAACGTGGCAGAACTAGCCCGATTATTAAAAGCAAATTCGGCCAGTGGCAAAAAAGCAACCCAGTCATCCTGATCAGCAGAAACAAAACACCTCAAATAAGTTTCCAAGGTCTGATTAGTTCGCTCCGTCTGGCCATTCGTCTGAGGATGGAATGCAGACGAGAAAGACAAATCAATGCCCATCTTGGCACAAAACGTCCGCCAAAATCTAGACACAAACTGGGATCCCCTGTCAGAAACGATATTCTCCGGAATCCCATGCAAACGAACCACGTTCTGAAAAAACAAAGGAACCAACTCAGAGGAGGAGGGTAACTTAGGCAAGGGCACCAAATGAACCATCTTAGAAAAGCGGTCATACACAACCCAGATAACGGACATTTTCTGTGAAACCGGGAGATCAGAAATAAAATCCATGGAAATGTGCGTCCAAGGCCTCTTCGGGATGGGCAAAGATAACAACAACCCACTAGCCCGTGAACAGCAAGGCTTAGCTCGAGCACACACTTCACAAGACTGCACAAAGGTACGCACATCCCTAGACAAGGAAGGCCACCAAAAAGACCTGGCCACCAAATCTCTTGTACCAAATATTCCAGGATGACCAGCCAACACAGAAGAATGGACCTCGGAGATGACTCTACTGGTCCAATCATCCGGAACAAACAGTCTTTCTGGTGGACATCGATCCGGTTTATCCACCTGAAACTCCTGCAATGCGCGTCGCAAGTCTGGGGATACGGCGGACAATATTACCCCATCCCTAAGGATACCAGCAGGCCCAGTGTCTCCAGGAGAATCAGGCACAAAACTCCTGGAAAGAGCATCTGCCTTCACATTCTTTGAACCTGGCAGGTATGAAACCACGAAATTGAAACGAGAAAAAAATAATGACCAACGAGCCTGTCTAGGATTCAAACGCCTGGCAGACTCAAGGTAAATGAGATTCTTGTGATCAGTCAAGACCACCACGCGATGTTTAGCACCCTCAAGCCAATGACGCCACTCCTCAAATGCCCACTTCATGGCCAAAAGCTCCCGATTACCCACATCATAATTGCGCTCGGCGGGCGAGAATTTTCTAGAGAAGAAAGCACATGGCTTCGTCACCGAGCCATTAGAACTTCTCTGTGACAAAACCGGCCCCGCTCCAATCTCGGAAGCATCAACCTCCACCTGAAAAGGAAGTGAAACATCTGGTTGACACAACACAGGAGCAGAAGAAAACCGGCGCTTAAGTTCCCGAAAGGCCTCCACGGCCGCAGGAGACCAATCAGCAACATCAGCACCCTTTTTAGTCAAATCAGTCAAAGGTTTAACAATACTGGAAAAATTAGCAATGAACCGACGATAAAAATTAGCAAACCCCAAGAACTTCTGAAGGCTCTTAACAGATGTAGGTTGTGTCCAGTCACAAATAGCCTGAACCTTAACGGGATCCATCTCAATAGTAGAAGGAGAAAAAATGTACCCCAAAAAAGAAATCTTCTGGACTCCGAAGAGACACTTTGAGCCCTTCACAAACAGAGAATTGGCCCGCAAAACCTGAAACACCTTCCTGACCTGTAGAACATGAGACTCCCAGTCATCAGAAAACACCAAAATATCATCCAAATACACAATCATAAACTTATCCAGATATTCACGGAAAATATTGTGCATAAAGGACTGAAAGACTGACGGAGCATTGGAGAGTCCAAAAGGCATTACCAAATACTCAAAATGGCCCTCAGGCGTATTAAATGCGGTTTTCCACTCATCACCCTGTTTTATCCGCACCAGATTATACGCACCACGAAGATCTATTTTAGTGAACCACCTAGCCCCCTTAATGCGAGCAAACAAATCAGTAAATAATGGCAATGGATACTGGTATTTGACTGTAATCTTATTCAGAAGGCGATAATCTATACAAGGCCTCAGGGAACCATCTTTTTTTGCCACGAAAAAAAAACCTGCTCCCAGAGGGGACGAAGATGGACGAATATGTCCCTTTTCCAAGGACTCCTTAATATAATTCCGCATAGCAGTATGCTCTGGCAGTGACAGATTAAATAAACGACCCTTAGGGAACTTACTTGTTATGACCCCAATGGCGAGGGTCTCAGAGGAACGTGGAAGTCTGCAGAATACAAAAATCCAGCTCATAGGGCAGTGGTAACTGGGTTGACCATATATCTACTCCTAACGCCAACACTAGAAGTAGCCGGGGATCATTCCTACGTTGATTCTAGATGACACGCGCCAGCCGGAGAATCTAGCTACCCCTAGTAGAGGAAAACAAAGACCTTTCTTGCCTCCAGAGAAGGGGATCCCAAAGCTGGATAGAAGCCCCCCACAAATAATGACGGTGAGGTAAGAGGAAATGACAAACACAGAAATGAACCAGGTTTAGCACAGAGAGGCCCGCTTACTGATAGCAGAATAAAGAAAGGTAACTTATATGGTCAACAAAAACCCTATCAAAATCCACACTGGAAATTCAAGAACCCCCGAACCGTCTAACGGTCCGGGGGGAGAACACCAGCCCCCCTAGAGCTTCCAGCAAAGGTCAGGATATAGATTAGGAACAAGCTGGACAAAAATACAAAACCAAAACAAATAGCAAAAAGCAAAAGGCAGACTTAGCTGATATAACTGGAACCAGGATCAGTAGACAAGAGCACAGCAGACTAGCTCTGATAACTACGTTGCCAGGCATTGAACTGAAGGTCCAGGGAGCTTATATAGCAACACCCCTAACTAACGACCCAGGTGCGGATAAAAGGAATGACAGAAAAACAAGAGTAAAAAAACTAGTAACCACTAGAGGGAGCAAAAAGCAAATTCACAACAGTACCCCCCCCTTAGTGAGGGGTCACCGAACCCTCACCACGACCACCAGGGCGATCAGGATGAGCGGCATGAAAGGCACGAACTAAATCGGCCGCATGAACATCAGAGGCGACCACCCAGGAATTATCCTCCTGACCATAGCCCTTCCACTTGACCAGGTACTGAAGCCTCCGCCTGGAGAGGCGAGAATCCAAGATCTTCTCCACCACGTACTCCAACTCGCCCTCAACCAACACCGGAGCAGGAGGCTCAGCAGAAGGAACTACAGGCACAATGTACCGCCGCAACAAGGACCTATGAAATACATTGTGAATAGCAAACGACACAGGAAGATCCAGACGAAAAGATACAGGATTAAGGATTTCCAATATCTTGTAAGGCCCAATAAAACGAGGTTTAAATTTGGGAGAGGAGACCTTCATAGGAACAAAGCGGGAAGAAAGCCATACCAAATCCCCAACGCGTAGTCGGGGACCCACACCGCGACGGCGGTTGGCAAAGCGCTGAGCCTTCTCCTGTGACAACTTCAAGTTGTCCACCACATGATTCCAGATCTGCTGCAACCTATCCACCACAGAATCCACCCCAGGACAGTCAGAAGGCTCCACATGACCCGAAGAAAAGCGAGGATGGAAACCAGAGTTGCAGAAAAAAGGCGAAACCAAGGTGGCGGAACTAGCCCGATTATTAAGGGCAAACTCAGCCAATGGCAAGAATGTCACCCAATCGTCCTGATCAGCAGAGACAAAACACCTCAAATAAGCCTCCAAAGTCTGATTGGTTCGCTCCGTCTGTCCATTAGTCTGAGGATGGAAAGCAGACGAAAACGACAAATCAATGCCCATCCTACTACAAAAGGATCGCCAGAACCTGGAAACGAACTGGGATCCTCTGTCTGACACAATATTCTCAGGGATGCCGTGCAAACGAACCACGTTCTGGAAAAACACAGGAACCAGATCGGAAGAGGAAGGCAGCTTAGGCAAAGGAACCAAATGGACCATCTTGGAGAAGCGATCACATATCACCCAGATAACGGACATGCCCTGAGATAGCGGAAGATCAGAAATGAAATCCATGGAGATATGTGTCCAAGGTCTCTTCGGGACAGGCAAGGGCAAGAGCAAACCGCTGGCACGAGAACAGCAAGGCTTAGCTCGAGCACAAGTCCCACAGGACTGCACAAATGACCGCACATCCCTTGACAAGGAAGGCCACCAAAAGGACCTGGCCACCAGATCTCTGGTGCCAAAAATTCCCGGGTGACCTGCCAACACCGAGGAATGAACCTCGGAAATGACTCTGCTGGTCCACTTATCCGGGACAAACAGTCTGTCTGGTGGACAAGACTCAGGCCTATCAGCCTGAAATCTCTGCAACACACGTCGCAGATCCGGAGAAATAGCTGACAAGATAACTCCATCTTTAAGAATACCAACAGGATCAGTGACTCCAGGAGCATCAGGCACAAAGCTCCTGGAAAGAGCATCGGCCTTCACATTCTTTGAACCTGGTAAATACGAGACAACAAAATCAAAGCGGGAGAAAAACAATGACCAGCGGGCCTGTCTCGGATTAAGGCGTTTAGCAGACTCGAGATACATCAGATTTTTGTGATCAGTCAAGACCACCACACGATGCTTAGCACCCTCGAGCCAATGACGCCACTCCTCAAATGCCCATTTCATGGCCAACAACTCCCGATTGCCCACATCATAATTTCGCTCGGCAGGCGAAAACTTCCTAGAGAAAAAGGCACAAGGTTTCATAACAGAGCAACCAGGGCCTCTCTGCGACAAAACGGCCCCTGCCCCAATCTCCGAAGCATCCACCTCAACCTGAAAGGGAAGTGAGACGTCAGGCTGGCACAAAACAGGCGCCGAAGTAAACCGGCGTTTCAACTCCTGGAAAGCCTCCACGGCAGCAGGAGCCCAGTTAGCTACATCGGAGCCCTTCTTGGTCATATCCGTCAAAGGTTTCACAATGCTAGAAAAATTAGCGATAAAACGACGGTAGAAGTTAGCGAAGCCCAAGAACTTCTGAAGACTCTTAACTGACGAGGGCTGAGTCCAATCAAGAATAGCTCGGACCTTGACTGGGTCCATCTCCACAGCAGAAGGGGAAAAAATGAACCCCAAAAAGGGAACCTTCTGTACACCAAAGAGACACTTTGAGCCCTTGACAAACAAAGAATTTTCACGCAAAATTTTAAAGACCAACCTGACCTGCTCCACATGCGAATCCCAATTATCAGAAAAAACCAAAATATCATCCAGATAAACAATCAAAAATTTATCCAGATACTTCCGGAAAATGTCATGCATAAAGGACTGAAAAACTGAAGGCGCATTGGAGAGCCCAAAAGGCATCACTAAGTACTCAAAATGACCTTCGGGCGTATTGAATGCGGTTTTCCATTCATCACCTTGCTTAATGCGCACAAGGTTGTACGCACCACGAAGGTCTATCTTGGTGAACCACTTGGCACCCTTAATCCGGGCAAACAAGTCAGACAACAGCGGCAAAGGATACTGAAATTTGACAGTGATCTTATTCAAAAGCCGATAATCAATACAAGGTCTCAAAGATCCGTCCTTTTTTGCCACAAAAAAGAATCCCGCACCAAGAGGGGAAGAAGACGGACGAATATGTCCCTTCTCCAGAGACTCCTTGATATATGAACGCATAGCGGTATGTTCAGGTACCGACAGATTAAACAGTCTTCCCTTAGGAAACTTACTGCCCGGGATCAAATCTATAGCACAGTCACAGTCCCTATGAGGAGGCAGTGCACTGGACTCAGACTCACTGAAGACATCCTGATAATCAGACAAATACTCCGGAACTTCCGAAGGCGTAGAAGAAGCAATAGACACAGGCAGGGAATCCCCATGAATACCACGACAGCCCCAACTTGAGACTGACATAGCCTTCCAGTCCAGGACTGGATTATGGGTCTGTAACCATGGCAGCCCTAAAACAACCAAATCATGCATTTTATGTAAAACCAGGAAACGTATCACCTCGCGGTGTTCAGGAGTCATGCACATGGTAACCTGTGTCCAATACTGCGGTTTATTTGCTGCCAATGGTGTAGCATCAATACCCCTAAGAGGAATAGGATTTTCTAATGGTTCAAGAGTAAAACCACAGTGCTTAGCAAATGAGAGATCCATGAGACTCAGGGCAGCACCTGAATCTACAAACGCCATGACAGGATAAGATGACAGTGAGCAAATCAAAGTTACAGACAGAATAAATTTAGGTTGCAAATTACCAACGGTGACAGGACTAACAACCTTAGCTATACGTTTAGAGCATGCTGAGATAACATGTGTAGAATCACCACAGTAGTAGCACAAGCCATTCTGGCGTCTATGAATTTTCCGCTCATTTCTAGTCCGGATTCTATCACATTGCATTAAATCGGGTGTCTGTTCAGACAACACCATGAGGGAATTTGCGGTTTTTCTATCACATTGCACCGAATTAGGTGTCTGTTCAGACAACACCATGAGGGAATTTGCGGTTTTGCGCTCCCGCAACCGCCGGTCAATTTGAATAGCCAGTGCCATAGTATCATTCAGACCTGTGGGAATGGGAAAACCCACCATAACATTCTTAATGGCTTCAGAAAGGCCATTTCTAAAATTAGCGGCCAGTGCACACTCGTTCCAATGTGTCAGCACGGACCATTTCCGAAATTTTTGGCAATACACTTCAGCCTCGTCCTGCCCCTGAGACATAGCCAGCAAGGCCTTTTCTGCCTGAATCTCAAGATTGGGTTCCTCATAAAGTAAACCGAGCGCCAGAAAAAACGCATCAAGATCAGCCAATGCCGGATCTCCTGGCGCCAGCGAAAAAGCCCAATCCTGAGGGTCGCCCCGTAAGAACGAAATAACAATTTTTACTTGCTGAGCAGAATCTCCAGATGAACAGGGTCTCAGGGACAAAAACAATTTACAATTATTCACGAAATTCCTAAACTTAAACCTGTCTCCGGAAAACAGTTCAGGAATCGGTATTTTAGGTTCTGACCTAGGATTTCTGATAACATAGTCTTGTATGCCCTGCACACGAGTAGCCAGCTGGTCCACACTTGTAATCAAGGTCTGGACATTCATGTCTGCAGCAAGCATAGCCACTCTGAGGTAAAGGGGAAGAAGAAAAAAAAAAAAACTCAGAATCTTCTTTCTTATAATCCCTCTTCTGCAATGCATTAAACATTTAATACTGGCCTGGCAAACTGTTATGACCCCAATGGCGAGGGTCTCAGAGGAACGTGGAAGTCTGCAGAATACAAAAATCCAGCTCATAGGGCAGTGGTAACTGGGTTGACCATATATCTACTCCTAACGCCAACACTAGAAGTAGCCGGGGATCATTCCTACGTTGATTCTAGATGACACGCGCCAGCCGGAGAATCTAGCTACCCCTAGTAGAGGAAAACAAAGACCTTTCTTGCCTCCAGAGAAGGGGACCCCAAAGCTGGATAGAAGCCCCCCACAAATAATGACGGTGAGGTAAGAGGAAATGACAAACACAGAAATGAACCAGGTTTAGCACAGAGAGGCCCGCTTACTGATAGCAGAATAAAGAAAGGTAACTTATATGGTCAACAAAAACCCTATCAAAATCCACACTGGAAATTCAAGAACCCCCGAACCGTCTAACGGTCCGGGGGGAGAACACCAGCCCCCCTAGAGCTTCCAGCAAAGGTCAGGATATAGATTAGGAACAAGCTGGACAAAAATACAAAACCAAAACAAATAGCAAAAAGCAAAAGGCAGACTTAGCTGATATAACTGGAACCAGGATCAGTAGACAAGAGCACAGCAGACTAGCTCTGATAACTACGTTGCCAGGCATTGAACTGAAGGTCCAGGGAGCTTATATAGCAACACCCCTAACTAACGACCCAGGTGCGGATAAAAGGAATGACAGAAAAACAAGAGTAAAAAAACTAGTAACCACTAGAGGGAGCAAAAAGCAAATTCACAACACTTACTGCCAGGAATCAATTCTATAGCGCAGTCACACTCTCTATGAGGAGGGAGCGAATTGAGCTTAGGCTCCTCAAAAACATCCTTATAATCTGACAAAAACGCAGGGATCTCCGAAGGAGTCGATGAAGCGATAGAAATCGGAGGTGCATCATCATGAACCCCCTGACATCCCCAGCTTAGCACAGACATTGTTTTCCAGTCCAGGACAGGATTATGAGTTTGTAACCATGGCAGACCAAGCACTAGTACATCATGTAAATTATACAGTACAAGGAAGCGAATCACCTCCTGATGAACGGGAGTCATGCGCATGGTCACTTGTGTCCAATACTGCGGTTTATTCATAGCCAATGGTGTAGAATCAATTCCCTTCAGAGGAATAGGAACTTCCAGAGGCTCTAGACTAAAACCGCAGCGTTTAGCAAATGACCAATCCATAAGACTCAGGGCAGCGCCTGAATCCACATAGGCATCGACGGAAATGGAAGACAGTGAAAAAATCAGAGTCACAGACAAAATGAACTTAGACTGCAGAGTATCAATGGCAAAAGATTTATCAACCCTTTTTGTGCGTTTAGAGCATGCTGATATAACATGAGCTGAATCACCACAATAAAAACACAAACCATTTTTCCGCCTATAATTTTGCCGTTCACTTCTGGACTGAATTCTATCACATTGCATAGTCTCAGGTGCCTGTTCAGAAGACACCGCCAACTGGTGCACGGGTTTGCGCTCCCGTAAACGCCGATCAATCTGAATGGCCATAGCCATAGACTCATTCAGACCTGTAGGCGCAGGGAACCCCACCATAACATCCTTAATGGCCTCAGAAAGACCATTTCTGAAGTTTGCAGCCAGGGCGCACTCATTCCACTGAGTAAGCACCGACCATTTCCGAAATTTCTGACAATATATTTCCGCTTCATCATGCCCCTGAGAGAGGGCTAATAAAGCCTTTTCAGCCTGAATCTCTAGGTTAGGTTCCTCATAGAGCAATCCCAATGCCAGAAAAAACGCATCCACACTGAGCAACGCAGGATCCCCTGGTGCCAATGCAAATGCCCAATTCTGAGGGTCGCCCCGTAGGAACGATATAACAATCTTGACCTGTTGAGCAGGGTCTCCAGAGGAGCGAGATTTCAAAGAGAGAAACAATTTACAATTGTTCCTGAAATTCAGGAAGGTAGATCTATCTCCAGAAAAAAACTCTGGAATAGGAATTCTAGGTTCAGACATGGGAGTGTGAACAACGAAATCCTGTATGTTTTGAACCTTTGCCGCGAGATTACTCAGGCTGGAAGCCAAACTCTGAACATCCATGATAAACAGCTAAGATCAGAGCCATTCAAGGGTTAAGAGGAGGTAAGAAGCAGCTAGACAGCAATTAAGGGCTAGGCAGCAAAACTCTGAAGGAAAAAAAAAAAAATTTTCCTTGAACACTTCTTTTCCTCCTGCTTCAGCCCAAACAATTAACACTTTGTGGGCCGGCTATACTGTCATGAATCCCCAATGGCTAGGGATAGCACAGGACAAGCAAAGTATAACAAATATCGGACGAGCTCTAGGGTGATGGAACCTGGGCTGACCGCTGCCCTACGCCTGACAAACGCAACTAGAGATAGCCAGGGAGCGTTCCTACGTTGGTTCTAGACGCCACGCACCAGCCTTAGAGCTAACTAGTACTGCAGAGAAAACAAGACCTCACTTGCCTCCAGAGGAATTAACCCCAAAGGTATAGTTGCCCCCCACATGTATTGACGGTGAAATGAGAGGAAGGCACACACATAGAGATGATGTATATAGCTTTAGCAAATAGAGGCCCGCTGAAAACTAGAAAGCAGAATGATACAAAAGGGGACTGAGCGGTCAGCAAAAAACCCTAATCAAAAAAACCATCCTGAGATTACAAGAACCCATGTGCCAACTCATGGCACATGGGGAGAACCTCAGTCCACTAGAGCAACCAGCTAGCATAGAGACATTCTAAGCAAGCTGGACCAAAAAAACAAACAACTGAAAATCAGCACTTAGCTTATCCTGAAAGATCTGGGAGCAGGTAGGCAGGAACCAAACAGAGCACATCTGAACACATTGATAGCCGGCAAGGGAAATGACAGAAAGGCCAGGTAAAATAGGAAACACCCAGCCTCTGATGGACAGGTGGAAACCAAAGGCCGCAACCCACCAAAGTCACCCAGTACCAGCAGTAACCACCAGAGGGAGCCCACCAACAGAATCCACAACAGTGCATTTACTGAACATACATTTCAGTAGGCCAACATTTTGAATGTTAAAATAATTTTTCAAGCTGGTGTTATAAAGTATTCTAATTTATTGAGCTAATGACTTTTGGGTTTTCATTGGCTGTAAGCCATAATCATCAACATTAACAGAAATAAACACTTGAAATAGATCACTCTGTTTTTAATGACTCTATATAATATATGAGTTTCACTTTTTGTATTGAAGAACTGAAATAAATTCACTTTTTGATGATATTCTAATTTTGTGAGATGCACCTGTATATAACCTGGGGGCGTCTATAGCAGACAACCCCTTTCCCTGCTGGAACCTCCAAATTACACCAAGGTCGGCACATTATGTAGGATGGTCAAGCTCAACGGCCTCATGCGCATCAGTAATGGGGCTGATCACGCATCCTTCTTTTATGGAATAGTCTTTATGATGTATTTATGACCTCATAACAGCCATCATGGTTACTTATGCAGGGCCCAAGGATTAACCCTTTCACCACTGGCAATTCCCTTCACTGTAGAGCCAGTTGAACTGCACTTGTTACCCATCAGTGGCTTTATCATTATGGCGTCCCTTAGCCTAAAAAATAAGAGGTTAGAGATTACATGTAAAGGTTTTATTGGTGTGATATGTAACTGAAGCCCAAATACTGGGCTTATAACTACTAGCACTTCATGAAAAAGTTGCTTTTATAGCCACTGTTGGGTGCATACTCAGAAGGTGAGGTGTATACAGTGGTGTAACTTGAAACTCATGGGCCCCGATGCGAAAGCTCCAATGGGGCCCCCAAATAATTTAAATCTTTAATAGCAATAGTCTTTTTCTATAGGCCAAAGGGACTTTTAGAGCCCCCTAGGCTCCAGGGCCCGGGTGTGACTTCAACCCCTGCACCTGTTGTAGTCACACCCCTGGGTGTATACATGCATGCACTACAACAGACCTAAGAGTAGAAAAAGCGAATTAAATTAAACAAATGAGTTAAAAAATATTAGAATTTGTTGTTTTTTAATGCAGAAAATGTTCCAATGTCACGTCTTTGAGTGGAAAAGTATGTGAACCTCTGCTTTTAGTATTTGGTGTGATCCAATTGTGCAGCACTAATTGCATCTAAATGGTAATTGTTGTTTCTTCCTGAACATCAACTTGGGGGAAATTTAGCAAATTTCTCTCTACAAAACAGCTTCAACTCTGATATCTATTGGATCAAGTTCAATACTTGGCCATTTTCAAAACTTTAAAGTGATTCTCTCACCAGTTTTTTTTCCCATATAATCCGAGAGCAGCGTGATGTAGAGAGAGACCCTGATTCCAGTGATGTGTTACTTACTAGGCTGCTTGCTGTAGTTTTGATAAAATCACTGTTTTATCAGCAGGAGATTATCACTAGAGAACTGTTGAACTTGCTTCCATGTAGTCCTCCATATTCATAAGCATTGTATAACCCCTCCACTGATTGGCAGTTTTCTGTGTACACTGTGCATGGGCAGAACGCTGCCAATCAGTGGTTTGGGCAGAGTTATACAAAGTTCAGCATTCAGTGAACTGATAGATCTGCATCAGAAAAAATGTTTTTCTGTTTCAAAGTTTTTGTTAAAACATTCAGAATAACTTCAACTTCAACTTCATAACTGTAGAATTAAATAAGAGATTGCAAATTAGGTGTAAAATTAAACATAATGTATACAGACCATTATTTAGCATTAACTAATATACTGTGACAAATTCACTGGTAAATTGCTGGAGGGGAGATATATGTCACTACACTGGGTGGGAGGATGCCCACCTTATTTCCACCCTGGGTTTGATCTGGGGCTTAAATAGCTGGGCTCCAGAGGACGTCTTGGTTCAGCAGGACTGGAGAGAGGATCGCCAGTGGTTTGTGTCCTGAGGAGAAAAGACTGAACCTGTGGTGCTGCAGAGCGGGCAGCTCCCTGCAAATGTATGGACTCTGTATAGTATTTTTTTTTTTGTTGTTTTCCTGTTTTTGCTTGAAGGGCTGTGTTTTAATTTCCCCTTCTTGTTGGTTTATGCCGGCATTTAATAAACCAGCCGAAGATGTAAAGAGACAATATTCCTGATTCTACCTCCGTATACCGCTGAACTGCCACAATACTTGAGGGGAACCATGCCCGCCTAACCATCAGATTTTCTCCATTTCTTTATAAGCACACTACCTAAGAAGCCCGTTATAGTGTTTCACATATTAACAGTAGTGATAAACGCAAGTGTTCGTTACTTGAGTTTGCCTAGGGTGCTCGGGTATGCACCAAGAATCGCGGTTGCTTGAGTGACATGTTCGCATCCTCGCCCAATTACAAGATGCATCATGTTATCTCATTTTACCTTCAGATCCGACTGCTTCAAGGACAGACTAGACATCCTGAATCAACAAGCTGCACGCTGCAACATCGTTAACAGTAAGGAAATGGATTATCTGACCACGGATCATCCGATAGTACCAACCTTTTATTTACTACTGAAAGTGCACAAGTCACTGATTGATCCTCCAGGTAGACCCATTGTTTCTGGGATCGGTGGCCTTTTTGAACGTCCCTGTATCTACCTTGATTTCTTCTTGCAACAGCTGGCCACTGCCCTGGGCTCTTTTGTGAGGGACTCCACATATCTTATCCAGCATCTCAATGGTCTGATTGTACCATCCCACACCATCATGGTGACTCTTGACGTGCAGTCCCTGTACATGAGTATAAACCATGACCTGGGCATAAGGACGGTGTCATTCTTCCTCAATTGCAGCTCCACAGGTGACAGAAGACATGACTCTTTTGTCCTGGATCTGTTACATTTTGTCTTGGACAAAAATTACTTTGTGTTTGACAGGAACTACAGGCGGATCCCTGGGACGGCCATGGGTGCACGTTCTGCACCCTCGTAAGCCTACATTTTTCTAGGCTGATCGGTGGAAACGGTGGTATACAGACATAAGGATTTCGCCACCCATGTATTTACATGGCTTCGTTATATTCACAATATCATCTTGTTTTGGTAAGGCACTATGGAGGAATGCAACCAGTTTATTACAGAATTAAACAACAATGTCTTGAACATCAAACTTACCTCCAACATGTCATATACATCGGTTGACTTCTTAGACTTGAGACTTATGCTAGATGGTTTGTATGTTTCAACTACACTTTTTTCGTAAACCTACAGCCACCAACAATTTATTACATTACAACAGCTTTCACCCAAACCATCTTAAAAATGGCATTCCTACAGGAGAATTTCTTAGGCTGGTTTCAGACTTGCCTACGGGAGTGCTGCGGATGGTAGCGTACTTCCTCCCTGAAACCCCGCCTATGCTCCGCATACGCCTCCTTGCGTCCTGCGGTGCCCTGCGTACCTATCTTTAACATTGGGTACGCAGGGACGTATGCTGTATGCAGATGCCTCCGCATGCGCCGTTTTGGCACTGCACCGACCGTAACAAAATGCAACATGTTGCGTTCGGCACAGTTTGGCACAGCACCAAAAAGGCACATGCGGAGGCATCTGCATACAGCGTATGTCCCTGCATACCCAATGATAAAGATAGGTATGCAGGGCACCGCAGGATGCAAGGAGGCGTAGGCGGAGCGTAGGCGTGGTTTCAGGGAGGAAGTACGCTGCCATCCGCAGCACTCCTGTACGTCAGTCTGAAACCAGCCTTAGACTCTGGAGAAACTGTAGCGCACTGCCAGAGTTCCAAGCTCAGACCAAGAATTGAGGTTACCCCAAGAAAATAATTTCCCGGGCATTTCCAAATACAAAAATTAAAGAGAAAATTATTGGTCCAAAATATGGAATCAGAGACCCACATATATACAGATGATTATACATATATGCCGTGACAAGACCCACCTAAGAATTATTCCATATCAGAAATAAAATCTTAGGCTGAATTACTTATATGGAAAAGATAGTCACAGTATGTATCTATGCAGGTGGTTTTGTCCATAAAAGTATCCAATTTGAAAGGAGCAAGTAATAAAGCCCAGAAAGTAAAACCATAGAGATGAAAAAGTACAGTTTATTAATAACTCAATGGGAGTCGTTTAAAATGGAGGATTCACTCAAAAGGGAGAAAGGAGGGAACAGTGGAGACGAGAAGCATTAAGCCCACCAGTATGACGATACAGGTAAATATTTTACAAGTGTAGGGCCATAAGAACCTACATATGGAATCATTCTTGGCTAGGTCTTGTCAGGGCACACATGTATGACCATCTGTATATATCCGGATCTCTGATTCTATATTTTGAACTAATCATTTTCTCTTAAACTTTCAGGAGTTTTCATAATTTATATAACCACAGGGTTATTAAAAATCTGATATCCGTAGGCCGCAACAACTGTTCCATATTGTGTGGATGATTGACCAAAGTGTGGAATGTTGTACCTGTCGGTATTTCTCTGTATTTATTCTCATTGTCTACTATTGGAGCCCATACCATCATTGCATGCGCAGTTGTGTCCCTCCATAGACTTCGCATTTATATATGCATCTTACCATGTTCGCATGCGCTGTTGTGATTCTCTGACGGATTTCTGTGCATGTGCATAATTTTCTATAACGTCTTCCACTCTAGCAAACCATGCGTTGATACACATTCCTTTTGCTCATGCGTGCTTTGGAGCCATTTTGTTCCTATATGAATATTTTGTGCGCTACTTATATGTTGTCGTGTCTGTACGGTAACGTTGCGTCAGACGTATGTACTTTCGGCCTGGTCACCAACAAGACTCCTGGTAAGCTTCGCAGCTGCTTTCATTTTTTGAAATTATTTTTGTATATATACAGTACAGACGAAAAGTTTGGACACACCTTCTCATTTAAAGATTTTTCTGTATTTTCATGACTATGAAAATTGTACATTCACACTGAAGGCATCAAAACTATGAATTAACACGTGGAATTATATACTTAAAAAAAGTGTGAAACAACTGAAATTATGTCTTATATGCTAACAGTCTATTCAGTAGGACTATCAGCTGTGTATCCACCAGACTTCTGCACAACACAACTGATGGTCCCAACCCCATTTATAAGGCAAGAAATCCCACTTATTAAACCTCACAGGGCACACCTGTGAAGTGAAAACCATTCCAGGTGATTACCTCTTGAAGCTCATCAAGAGAATGCCAAGAGTGTGCAAAGCAGTCATCAAAGCAAAAGCTGGCTACTTTGAAGAACCTAGAATATAAAACATAATTTCAGTTGTTTCACACTTTTTTGTTAAGTATATAATTCCACAGGTGTTAATTCATAGTTTTGATGCCTTCAGTGTGAATGTACAATTTTCATAGTCATGAAAATACAGAAGAATCTTTAAATGAGGTGTGTCCAAACTTTTGGTCTGTACTGTATGTACATTGGTACTTGAGAGCTGGATTACTGGCATCTGAGGAAGCTCCTTTTAGTGGCGACACGCGTCGGGCACTCTCTCAGCCCTCGTCTCGTGACTTTCTTATTTAGGCAGGATCAAGCTTGTGTACATTCCTTGTGAGGTATCGATTTCTGATGCACTTTGACCTTTACCCCCGCATTCTCTATGATATGCTCACCTTACTATATTGGGTGTGGGCTCTCAGTGTTTTACACATTGATGTATGTATGTATCAATGCTTTCACGGTGCTTGGCTACTTACACTTATTGTGCAGCTTTCCATGTGAACTCTGGCTGCTCCACCTTTGAGGGTACATACTTGTAACACCCTATACACACTGATAGGGGAATGTTCAGCTTGTAGGATGTATATCATTCAGGTGTTTTCTCATTCATTTTTTATATTCTCTTTGACATCTTGGGTTATTCTTGGGATACCTCCTATGTTGGCATTTTTAGAACTTGAACTGTCTTTCATGACACTCTATATAATTTAGTATGACATCTAACTGAGGACTATTTTTCTTGGTGTGATGACCATATAGATTTAGTTATTTTGAATTAATATTTGAATATTGTACTATTTTTCATGTCACTTGATTGTGGTCTGTAGCTCTGTCATTTTATGACTTTTAAATGTTTTTCTGATTTTTTTTTGTAGTACCAAATAAAATATTAGTGCACTTTAGGTGATCCTTGTGTATATGGCTTGTTTCTTCTTTTCTTCCTTGATTTATGGTCTTCTTTATGACATGCCTCAGGTGTATCCCTTCTATTTGGAGGTGCCCTCCATTTCACCTGTGTTTCAATAAGGTATTTAGTAAACACAATTTTTTGATTTTTGCCCAGCTCAAAGAAAGGGAGTTCACACCCTTACCTGCACTTAGTTCAGAAACCTGAAACTAAATGAAAAAAATGAACTGGAGTAAAAGTTTTTATGCATGCAAAATATAGGAACGTGTTCACATTGGCCATTAAACAGACAAAACCTAAGGTAGAAACAAAATGAACATATACCCTGTTGCAATTAAATAAGTAAAGGCAATAGTGCATATAAATAACATAGAGTACTCAGTAAGCACCGTTTTTCATTTAAAAAAAAAAAAAAATCGCGCCAGTGTCAAGATGTATCCAAAGGACAAGGTATACCATATATACTCGTGTATAAGTTGACCAGAGTATAAGCCGAAGCACCTAATTTTGCCCAGAAAAACTGGGAAAACTTATTGACTTGAGCATAAGCCTGCCCGACTAGATCCTTATTCATATTGACGTCACTTTGGCACATACCAGAGGTTAGGACGATCCCGATGTGGGTACATTTTGACGCTGGTGGGATGGCTTTTATGGGTTTTTTTTTTAATAAAAACAGTGTTTACTAAGTACTCTATGTTATTTATATGCACTATTGCTTTTACTTACAGCAAGGTATACAGAATGTTAATTTTGTTTCTTTGGTTTACTCTACAGGTATCGCAGCTTTCACTCTTTTGGGAAGACTTTCTACAAGAATTTGGTATGTGTCTGTGGGAATTTTTGTCCATCTAGACGAACATTTGTGAGGTCAGACACTTATGTTGGAGGAGAGAACCGGGCTCATATTCTCTGTAGTATTTCATCCCAAAGGTGTTCAATTATGTTGATTTTGACTCTATGAATAAATGAAAGCTTAAAGATTGTCTGTCACTATTATTTTTTTTACATTGAACCATAATTAAGAGTCGAGGTCAGGGCTCTGTTCATCCACACCAAACTTCCCCAATCATGCCTTTACAGACCAGACTTTGTGCACTGGAGCCCAGTCATGCTGGAACAGAAAAAGGCCTGCCCCAAACTGTTCCCAAATGGTTGAAAGCTACAATTGTCCAAACTGTCAATTACGATTTCCCATCACTATAGCTAAGAAGCCTATGCCAATTCATGAGAATGAACCCCATAGCTATATCCCTTCCTTCACCAAGCTTTACATTTCACAGTACAGTCAGGGCAGATTCTCATCACATTTACAAAATTTCATAAACTGAGTTATTGCCAAGTTCTAATTTAGGGAGCTCTTTAGAATGACCCATTCGTTAACAGATGTTAGTAACGGCAAAATATAAGGTAATAGGCTGGATGTTATATACCTGTGGCATGGGGACTGAGTGAAAAACCTGAATTAAGAAATAATGTGAATCACAATGCCTTTGTACATATAGTGTATAGTATATACAGTGGGTACGGAAAGTATTCAGATCCCTTTAAATTTTTCACTCTTTGTTTCATTGCAGCCATTTGGTAAATTCAAAAAAGTTAATTTTTTTCTCATTAATGTACACTCTGCACCCCATCTTGACATATGGTCATAAGTATTCAGACCCTTTGCTTAGACACCCATATTTATGTCACATGCTGTCCATTCCCTTGTGATCCTCCTTTAGATGGTTTTACTCCTTCATTGGAGTCCAGCTGTGTTTAATTAAACTGATAGAACTGCAGCCCTCCACCATTCGGGCCTTTATGGCAGAGTGACCACACGGAAGCCTCTCCTCAGTGCAAGACATATGAAAGCCTGCATAGACATTGCTAAAAACACATGAAGGGCTCCCAGACTATGAGAAATAAGAATGTCTGGTCTGATGAGATGAAGATAGACCTTTTTGGTGATAATTCTAAGTGGTATGTGTGGAGAAAACCAGGTGCACGCTCATGTTCTGACTGGTGGGCGTGAGCCAGGGGGTTTGTGGCCCCACTGTGCCACGAACCAGACTACCCTGGAAGGGGCGTGACTATGACAGCTGCCTTGGTCTTCTCTGGAGCCTCTGATGGTGAGATCAGACTTGTGCAGCAGGCAGCTGCCACTCCATGGTGGTGTCTGGCTGTGGCTGCTGATCCCACTTGGAGAACAGGAACACTAGGACAGGTGCGGGCATCAGGCAGGACTGGCATATGAGCACAGCTGAAACTCAGCCGAGTAGGCTGGCATGGCTGAGACACAGGGCTGTGTGGTGCATGAAGGAACAGGTAGAGACCTGTTCACACAGGAGATGCAGGTACGGAAACAAGCCAGAAGGAAAGGAGTATGAAGGAACAGGTTGGGACCTGTTCACACAGGAAGAGAACCGCAAGTCTGCAGATAGGAGCGGTAGAGCAGCAAGAGACTTCTGCAGCAGCAGATGCTAAGCAGAGCGGAACCACAAGGAATGCAGAGAGGAGCTGCAGCAAGAAATTTCTGCAGCAGCAGAAGCTAAGCAGAGCGGAACCACCATGAATGCGGAGAGAAGCTGCAGCAAGAGATTTCTGCAGCAGCAGAAGCTAAGGAGAGCGGAATCGCAAGGAATGCGGACAGGAGCTGCAGCAAGAGATTTCTGCAGCAGCAGGAGCAGAGCAGAGTAGAACGGAGCAGAATCGCAGGAGTGCGGAGCTGCAGGAGAGTGGAGCACAGGCAAAGTCACAAGAGCCGCAAGAGTGCGGAGCATAAGCAAACAGAGAGGACACAAGGAAAAACACAGCAGGGAAAGAAGCCACAGACAAGGAGACAGAGGTAGGACAAAGTTCAGACAAAGTAATGGAACAAGACAAGGTAAAAGAACAAAGACACAGGGACCAGGATATTCTGCCTCCTGGAGGGTGGAAAAAACGATCAATGCAAGGCTAGAACAGAAACACTATGACCAGGATATACAGCCTCCTGGAGGGCAGATAGACAAGATCAAGGCAAAGCTAGGACTAGAACCTCCAGAGAAGGAGGAACACGGAGCAAGGCCTGGCAGCTCAGAAGCAAAACACTAACTGAGTTAACACATTGCACAGGCCCAGTCCACAGGGTGGAGCTGCCCTAAATACTGGAGGCCTGGTCAGGAACAGACAGGTGCGCCCTGATTCCATAAGAACCAGAGAGTTCTGGCGCCGCCCCCTATGCACACAGCCAGGAAGCATGCAGAGAGCAGAGGCACAGAATATGGAGCTGGCAAGACAGAACACAACATGGAGCAGTGAGTAAGATGGTGTGTGAGGGATGGAAGGCCATGTAGTGATACCAGCAGAGTTGTTACACCAGGCACTGCTCATCACCTGAAAGAACCAAGAAAAAAGCTGAACATATGATCCAAGATAATAAGGGACAGGAGAGTAAAGGGTTAAAATACCTTTATTAACAAGAAGTGGTAAAGGGTAGCACCACATACAAGAGGTGCACCCACCATAAAAATAGAAAAAATGGCATATATAATATAAAAAAATCAATAAAAGAGACAACTTCCCATGTAACAATACAGATAATCTACTTTCACTGGGAAATATTAGAGGATGTAAATATTTATACCCCAAAAAGGGTTGTGCGCCGCATCGGGGCATCGTCCCTACTAGGTAACATACCTCTTTACTTGGGCATTACCCTGGATACATAGCAGCCATTGTTCCCATATGAGAGACACATTTTTTTCTTCCCCTGGTGGTTTTTCTTCCTTTAACCCCTTCGCGACATGCGCCGTACTAGTACTGAGCTGCCGGCACTGCATTTGTGCCAGCAGCAGTACTAGTACGGCGCATCGATTACCGCGGTCTCGCGCTGAGCGCCGCGGTGATCGGGTGCGGGTGTCAGCTGTATATGACAGCTGACACCCCGCAGCAATGCCCACGATCGGCGCTATCGCCGATCGCGGGCATTTAACCCCTCCGATGCCGCTGTCAATAGTGACAGCGGCATAGAGGGGGATCGTGCAGGGACGGGGGCTCCCTGCGCTCTCCCACCGGAGCAACGCGATGAGATCGCGCTGCTCCGGTGACCTGGAAGGAGTCCCCGGATCCAAGATGGCCGCGGGACTCCTTCCGGGTCATGAGATGACCTAGCTTGCCAGCGCCTGCTGTGCACACTGTCAGATCACCGATCTGTGATGTCCCCCCCTGGGACAAAGTAAAAAAGTTTAAAAAAAAATGTCCACATGTGTAAAAAAAAATAAAAAAAAAATTCCTAAATAAAGAAAAAAAAAAAAAAATTCCCATAAATACATTTCTTTATCTATATAAAAAAAATCACACAATAAAAGTACACATATTTAGTATCGCTGCGTCCGTAACGACCCCACCTATAAAACTATATCACTAGTTAACCCCTTCAGTGAACACCGTAAAAAAAAAAAAAAAAAAAAAAAAAAACGAGGCAAAAAACAACGCTTTATTCTCATACCGCCAAACAAAAAGTGGAATAACACGCGATCAGAAAGACGGATATAAATAACCATGGTACCGCTGAAAACGTCATCTTGTCCCGCAAAAAAAAAGCCGCCATACAGCATCATCAGCAGAAAAATAAAAAAGTTATAGCTCTCAGAATAAAGCGATGCAAAAACAATTATTTTTTTATATAAAATAGTTTTTATTGTGTAAAAGCGCCAAAACATAAAAAAATTACATAAATGAGGTATCGCTGTAATCGTACTGACCTGAAGAATAAAACTGCTTTATCAATTTTACCACCCGTGGAATGGTATAAACGCCCCCTCCAAAAGAATTTCAGGAATTGCTGGTTTTTGTTCATTCCGCCTCCCAAAAATCGGAATAAAAAGCGATAAAAAAATGTCATATGCCCGAAAATGGTACCAATAAAAACGTCAACTCGTCCCGCAAAAAGCAAGATCTCACATGACTCTGTGGGCCAAAATATGGATAAATTATAGCTCTCAAAATGTGGTGATGCAAAAACTATTTTTTTGCAATAAAAAGCGTCTTTTAGTGTGTGATGGCTGCCAACCATAAAAATCCGCCCAAAAAACGCTATAAAAGTAAATCAAATCCCCCTTCATCACCCCCTTAGTTAGGGAAAAATAATAAAATTTTAAAAAATATATTTATTTCCATTTTTCCGTTAGGCTACTTTCACACTAGCGTCGGCCCGACGTACCGACGCATACTGTGCAAGCGCCGCACAACGGGGGCAGCGGATGCTGTTTTTCCACACATCCGCTGCCCCATTGTGAGGTGCGGGGAGGTGGGGACGGAGTTCCAGCCGCGCATGCGCGGTCGGAAATGGTGGACCGTCGGCACAAAAAAGTTACATGTAACGTTTTTTGCTGCCGGCAGTCCGCCACAACACGACGCAACTGTCGCACGACGGTTGCGACGTGTGTCAATACGTCGCAATGCATCGCTAATGTTAGTCTATGGGGAAAAAATGCATCCTGCAGATGACTTTGCAGGATGCGTTTTTTCACCAAAACGACGCATTGCGACGTATGCAAAAAAACGCTAGTGTGAAAGTAGCGCTAGGGTTAGGACTAGGGTTAGGGCTAGGGTTAGGGTTGGGGTTATGGCTAGGGTTAGGGCTGGGGTTAGGTTTGGGGTTAGGATTTCAGTTAGAATTGGGGAGTTTTCACTGTTTAGGCACATCAGGGGCTCTCCAAACGCACACAGCGCTACATTCTAAACTTTAGTGAAACAATTGGGGGTTAAAAGTGCTCACCACACATCTAAATAAGTTCCTTAGGGGGTCTTCTTTCCAAAATGGTGTCACTTGTGGGGGTTTCCACTGTTTGGGCACGTCAGGGGCTCTCCAATCGCGACATGGGTTCCGATCTCAATTCAAGCAAATCTTGCATTGAAAAGTCAAATGGCGCTCCTTCCCTTCCGAGCTCTGCCATGTGCCCAATCAATGGTTTACCCCAACATCTGGGGTATCGGCATACTCAGGACAAATTGTACAACGACTTTTTTGGTCAAATTTCTCCTGTTACTCTAGGTAAAATAAAACAAATTGGATCTGAAGTAAAAATTTTGTGAAAAAAAATTTAAAGGTTCAATTTTTTTTAAACATTCCAAAAATTACTGTGAAGCACCTGAAGGGTTAGTAAACTTTTTGAATGTGGTTTTGAGTACCTTGAGGGGTGCAGTTTTTAGAATGGTGTCACTTTTGGGGATTTTCTGTCATATAGACCCCTCAAAGTCACTTCAAGTGTGAGGTGGTCCGTAAAAAAAATGGTTTTGCAAATTTTGTTGCAAAAATGAGAAATCGCTGGTCAACTTTTAACCCTTATAACTCCCTAAAAAAAAAAATTATGTTTCCAAAATTGTGCTGATGTAAAGCAGACATGTGGGAAATGTTGTTTATTAACTATATTATGAGATATAACTCTCTAATTTAAGGGCATAAAAACTAAAAGTTTGAAAATTGCTAAATTTTCATAATTTTTGACAAATTTTTGTCTTTTTCACAAATAAATGCAAGTCATATCGAAGAAGTTTTACCACTATCATGAAGTACAATATGTCACGAGAAAACAATGTCAGAATCACCAGGATCCGTTGAAGCGTTTTAGAGTTATGACCTCATAAAGTGACAGTGGTCAGAATTCTAAAAATTGGCCCTGTCACTTAGGTGAAAACAGGCTTCGGGGTGAAGGGGTTAAACTCTTTTTATTGGTTTTTCGTTTCAATGACACTTGTTATTTTTGGTGTTAGTGATTTTTACTCAGTATGAATTAATGAATTATTTTGCACATATATAATTACATCAGCTTTTTTTTACTGCTTGGAAGAAACACATCCCCTTTAATATTTTTTATTTTTTTATCTCCATTATGGGTCATGTCTCATATTGTCTATAGTAGTATATATTTTTTGCACAGTAGTATATATTTTTTGCACATAGCAATACATATGTGTGTGTGAATATATATATATATACCGTATATACTCGAGTATAAGCCGACCCGAGTATAAGCCGACCCCCCTAATTTTGCCACAAAAAACTGGGAAAACTTATTGACTCGAGTATAAGCCTAGGGTGGAAAATGCAGCAGGTACCGGTGAATTTCAAAATTAAAAATAGATACTCCATACCGTTCATTATGGCCCCATAGATGCTCCACATAAAGCTGTGCCATATATAATGCTCTGCACCGTTGCCCCATAGATAGCTGTGCCATATATATAGTGCTCTGCACTGTTGCCCCATAGCTGTGCCATATAGTGCTCTGCACCATTGCCCCATAGGTGTGCCATATATGCTCTGCACCGTTGCCCCATAGCTGTGCCATATAGTGCTCTGCACCATTGCCCCATAGCTGTGCCATATATGCTCTGCACCGTTGCCCCATAGCTGTGCCATATATATAGTGCTCTGCACCGTTGCCCCATAGCTGTGCCATATAGTGCTCTGCACCGTTGCCCCATAGCTGTGCCATATATGTGCAGCGCCCCAGAGTCCTGGTCGTTGCAGTACTGTGGCTCCGCCACTATGGGGAGCTATGGTGCGTCCGATGGCACTGAAGGAGTTCATCTGATCAGGTATCACAGACACCAATACATTTCACAGCCGGGCCTCCGGGGGGAGCTAAGGGTGCTATTCATTAGGCCACTCCCCACCATAGTGGGTAAACTGGGGGTCAGGCAGGAAGTTAGATCAGAAAGCTGACTGGGTTGGAACCAGGCAACACCTTGTGGCTGAGGGTGTTGTAGGGGAAGATACAGTAGGGTCTCTGTCAGGGGTGGGATCCTGACAGAGGCTTGGCAACGAGAACGAACGTAACGGGACCGTGCCTGCTCCGGGTAGCGGCGGTGCCCAAGAAAGGATTAGAAGAGAGATAGATTGTGCTGAGTGAGAAACGGGATCACGCAAAGGAGAAATACCAGTAGGAGTCGTGCTGTAAGACCGAAGCAACATCCTACTGAGGCGCACTACCGGTGGCCGGAACGCCGAGGGAGTAGAATAACATTCAGCTTCAAGCAATACTCCAAACAGCGGCAGGACAGTCAGTCTCAGGCGGGCTGTCTAACTCAAATCACCTATGAAGTCTTGGGAGGCAATTGTGGGAGAGGGGCGTCTCTAGGGTCCCGGAAGAACTCCAGGCCTACCCGTCAAACGGGCGCCGTTCCTACCCGAACCTCAGGGAGGGACGGAGGATTAGCAGAACATCATCTAGTCGAGTTGTGAGGGAACTTAAGAAACAGACACAACAGTTGTGGGGTACTTTCCGTAAGCACAGCAGGGAAGGACTACAACACCTAGCGCTAGGGGGAAGGCACAGATTTCCTCCTGTGAAGAGAACTCTGGAAGTGTCATTGGACCGGCCGGACTTGCACAGCCTGGTGAGCCGTATTCTGGACTGAGGACTCAGAGATCTTCAGTAAAGAGGTAAAGAGACTGCAACCTGGTGTCCTCGTTATTTACCGCGACCTGCACCCCACAACTGCACCGTTACAACACCACTTATTGCACCGGACGTCCCCCACTGACAGACAGGGCCACGGACCGGGTCTAGCCACTGTGACAACCCCAGGACTGAGACCCAGAGGCCCGGCTCCGGGTACCCCTCGGCCCTGCGGCGGTGTGGGGGCGCTCCAACTTGGCGTCACGAACAGGATTCTACTTAAGCCTGAAGAATCAGGTCATGTGTGCCTTGGAACTGTGATTTGTTGTGTTTGGACTGTACTTTATTGCAAGAACTGTGCTGCGCCATTTGCCGCCAAAATCTGCCGCCATTACAGCGCTGAGGAGAGCGCAGGAAGAGAAGAGGGGCGTGGAGTGGGCGTAGGCAAGCTGGAGAGCGCGAAAAACAATGGCCGCCCAGTCTAAATATTCCTGCACTGTGAGGACGTGTCCGTCAGCAGCAGAGATCCGCCTCCTAATCCTCAATGGAGGGCAGAGACCGAGAAAACGACACCGCCCACGAAGGAGAGAGCGGGAAAAGGACCAGGAAGAAGGAGCGAGCAACATGGAGGCCGCCATGGCCAGCCGCCCGGAGCCGGAGCGTGGGGTCGGAGCCGAGGACTCCCCCAGCTACCCGGAGAGGCACCGCAGCCAGACCTCCACAGTTGACGCTGACCTCCTGCAGACCGGAGCGGACGGGCTGATCCATCAACCCCGGCGGATGCAGCTGAGCACTGAGGCCGGGTGGAAGAAGACCATCATCGGGAGCCTCGCCAGACGTCTGTCGGCAGCCTCGTCTGGTCCGGAGCAAGAAAGAAGTTCCAGCGCTCCGAAGCCAGAAAGCAAGGCCCTGCTGGAAAGCGAGGTGCTGCAAGCAGAGATGACAGCGTCGCAGCACAAGGCCCCGCAGCCAGCGTTCCAGACCCCAGCGGAGACGGAGCAGACCGGCACCGGAGGAACCGCATCTGAAGCAGGTAGGAAGAGCCACCCTGCCCTGACGACCGACACCACTCCAGTGACTGCTAGTGCCACAGCTGCTGACTCCGTTCCAGTGACTGATCTTGCAGCAGCCGCTACCTCTGCTGCAGCAGATGCCCATACTCAAGCTGCGCAGACCTCCATCGCTGCGCATGATTTAATCGTACATGAAAGACGGATTAACGGCGTTTGTCCAGCACTGGGTGTAACCCTGGACCTCACTTTGCCCAAGCCAAGAAGGGTTAAGTGCCAGGTGCAGCCCTGGAAGCCGTCCAACTAAGCCTCGGAAACCTGAAACTGTAAATAGTTAACTGTTTATTTCCTTGCTATTTTGCTGCTAAAACCCGTCCTGGGTTAACTCTTAAAGGGATCCCTTTGTTTACCCGAGATCCCTATTGCTTTTTATTTTTGCTTTCACTTTCATTTTTGCTTTTTTGTTCCACAATGTTATAAGAACTGCCGTAATCATGAACAGTGCGTGATACAAACTTTTTCTTGTAAATAGTTCGCACCTTATTAAAGGCGCTTCCTACTGGTTTTACTTAGAAAGAGACTCTTTGCGAAGATACCGCACCGGAGCCTTTGCTGAGTATGGACTGGTAGCTAGAGAACAAATGCTACCTCCTAAAGACTTGGTCCCTTCTTAAAGGGGACATCCACGTGTACATTTGAAGAACCGTATTGCTTTAAGATTGATGGATAGCAATAATGTCTTGATGAGCGAAAGTGATGATAATTCTTACATGTAAAAGTTATATGTATTTGATTGGTTAAATGTAAAGAAATGCAGATGATGTTTCCAGAAAGAAGGCTAGAAGAAAGATGCAGAAGGCCCGTAGGGGTAGACAGAGTGTCCTGCATAGTCGGTAGAAAGAAAGTAGTAATGAGGATTGATGTTATAAGGGGATAGTTGATAATGTTGATAAGAAACTGGGGATAGAAGGTAAACCCTGAGTCCTCCATAGTAAGTTAGTTATTGTAAAGAAAGAGTTAATAATGTGTTACAGAGGACAGAAAGTGAACCCGTAGGGGTTAGGTAGAGAGTCCTCCTAGGAGCCATACGTAGATGGCTCAGTGCTTCTAAAACTGAAAGTAATGTTATGATCTATACTGTGTATAGTAGTTGAAAAGCCAGTAGGCCCTGGCTGAACGGGGCGGTCCTGTAACAGAAAGGAGAGGCAGTAGGTCTGGTGCCGATAGGACAGGCGGTCCTGCAGATTTAAAGAAGGGGAATGAAAAAGTTAACTTACCTTATAATGTGATTATAGGAAGGTCTTTGGTGGATACAGAGTGTATGTCCTTAAAGGCAATGTTAAAGTATTGTTCAGCAATTTTTGCACTTAGTAGAATACCCGGTTGGGTAACAGGAGTTATTTATAGCCTGTAATTTATAATGTTTAATGTTTAACCATGTTTTGTAACGTTCAAGTGTCCTCACCTCCCATAAAGGGAAGCTTGTTCAAGTATACGTATTGTTATTTGCACTCAACAAAAATTGTATGTCTTTTTGCTAAACTTGTATTGTTGTTTTCTTCCCAGTCCCGGAGTACTGTGTTTAACCATAGGGGAGTGCAGCGCCCCAGAGTCCTGGTCGTTGCAGTACTGTGGCTCCGCCACTATGGGGAGCTATGGTGCGTCCGATGGCACTGAAGGAGTTCATCTGATCAGGTATCACAGACACCAATACATTTCACAGCCGGGCCTCCGGGGGGAGCTAAGGGTGCTATTTATTAGGCCACTCCCCACCATAGTGGGTAAACTGGGGGTCAGGCAGGAAGTTAGATCAGAAAGCTGACTGGGTTGGAACCAGGCAACACCTTGTGGCTGAGGGTGTTGTAGGGGAAGATACAGTAGGGTCTCTGTCAGGGGTGGGATCCTGACAGAGGCTTGGCAACGAGAACGAACGTAACGGGACCGTGCCTGCTCCGGGTAGCGGCGGTGCCCAAGAAAGGATTAGAAGAGAGATAGATTGTGCTGAGTGAGAAACGGGATCACGCAAAGGAGAAATACCAGTAGGAGTCGTGCTGTAAGACCGAAGCAACATCCTACTGAGGCGCACTACCGGTGGCCGGAACGCCGAGGGAGTAGAATAACATTCAGCTTCAAGCAATACTCCAAACAGCGGCAGGACAGTCAGTCTCAGGCGGGCTGTCTAACTCAAATCACCTATGAAGTCTTGGGAGGCAATTGTGGGAGAGGGGCGTCTCTAGGGTCCCGGAAGAACTCCAGGCCTACCCGTCAAACGGGTGCCGTTCCTACCCGAACCTCAGGGAGGGACGGAGGATTAGCAGAACATCATCTAGTCGAGTTGTGAGGGAACTTAAGAAACAGACACAACAGTTGTGGGGTACTTTCCGTAAGCACAGCAGGGAAGGACTACAACACCTAGCGCTAGGGGGAAGGCACAGATTTCCTCCTGTGAAGAGAACTCTGGAAGTGTCATTGGACCGGCCGGACTTGCACAGCCTGGTGAGCCGTATTCTGGACTGAGGACTCAGAGATCTTCAGTAAAGAGGTAAAGAGACTGCAACCTGGTGTCCTCGTTATTTACCGCGACCTGCACCCCACAACTGCACCGTTACAACACCACTTATTGCACCGGACGTCCCCCACTGACAGACAGGGCGACGGACCGGGTCTAGCCACCGTGACAACCCCAGGACTGAGACCCAGAGGCCCGGCTCCGGGTACCCCTCGGCCCTGCGGCGGTGTGGGGGCTGTTGTGAATTTGGATTCTGGGCTCCCCCGGTGGCTACTGGTGGAATTGAACTTGTGACATCATCTTCCCTGTTCACCTGTTCTGATTAGATCTGGGTGTCGCTATATAACCTGGCTTCTCTGTTAGATGCTTGCCGGTCAACAATGTTATCAGAAGCCTCTCTGTGCTTGTTCCTGCTCCCAGACATCTACTAGATAAGTTGGACATTTGTCCATGTTTTGTTTTTGTATTTTGGTTCCAGTTCACAGCTGCAGTTTCGTTACTGTGTCTGGAAAGCTCTTGTTGATCAGGAATTGCCACTCTGGTATTATGAGTTAATGCCAGAGTCCTAAAGTAATTTCTGGATGTGTTTTGTTAGGGTTTTCTACTGACCATGAAAGTATGCTTTCTGTCTTCTGCTATCTAGAAAGCGGACCTCAAATTTGCTAAAACTATTTTCCTGCTGCGTTTGTTGTTTCATCTCATATCACCGCCAATATATGTGGGGGGCCTCTGTCTCCTTTTTGGGCATTTCTCTAGAGGTGAGTCAGGTCTTATATTTCCCTCTGCTAGCATTATTTAGTTCTCCGGCCGGCGCTGGGCATATAGGGATAAAAAGTAGGACATGCTACCTGGCTACTTCTAGATGATGCGGTAGGTTTAGTTCATGGTCAGTATAGTTACATCTTCCAAGAGCTTGTTCCTATTGAGGCTTATGCTAGTTCTCTGGCCATGGAGATCATGATAGTTTGACCGGCCCACTAAAGGGTTAAAATCCTTGGCTGAGAAAGGAGAGAAATAAGAAGTCTGCTGAGAGTTTTTTTTTTTTGTTTTTTTTTTTTGTGCTCTTAATTGGATCACTTGCCAGTCTGTCTATGCTGCAGTCTTTTTTTTTTTTCTCTCTCCTTCTAATCTTTGAATGGCTCTATGTTCACCTGTCTATAATGGATCTACAGAGTGTAACTGCAGGTTTGAATAATCTCGCCACGAAAGTACAAAGTTTGCAAGATTTTGTTGTTCATGCTCCGGTATCAGAGCCGAGAATTCCTTTGCCGGAATTCTTTTCAGGGAATAGATCTAGCTTTCAGAATTTTAGAAATAATTGTAAGTTATTTTTGTCCCTGAAATCTCGTTCTGCTGGAGACCCTGCACAGCAGGTTGGGATTGTGATTTCCTTGCTCCGCGGCGACCCTCAAGATTGGGCTTTTGCATTGGCACCAGGGGATCCTGCGTTGCGCAATGTGGATGCGTTTTTTCTGGCCTTGGGCTTGCTGTATGAGGAACCTCATTTGGAGCTTCAGGCAGAAAAAACTTTGATGTCCCTATCGCAGGGGCAAGATGAAGCTGAAATTTACTGCCAAAAATTCCGTAAATGGTCTGTGCTTACTCAGTGGAATGAGTGTGCCTTGGCGGCTACTTTCAGAGAGGGTCTTTCTGATGCCATTAAGGATGTTATGGTGGGGTTCCCTGTGCCTGCAAGTCTGAATGAGTCCATGACAATGGCCATTCAGATCGATAGGCGTCTGCGGGAGCGCAAACCAGTGCACCATCTGGCGGTGTCCACTGAGAAGACGCCAGAAAACATGCAGTGTGATAGAATTCTGTCCAGAAGCGAGCGGCAGAATTTTAGACGGAAAAATGGGTTGTGTTTCTATTGTGGTGATTCTACTCATGTTATATCAGCATGCTTTAAGCGTACTAAAAAGCTTGATAAATCCGTTCCCATTGGCACTTTACAGTCTAAATTTATTTTGTCTGTGACCCTGATTTGCTCTTTGTCATCTATTACTACGGACGCCTATATCGACTCTGGCGCCGCTTTGAGTCTTATGGATTGGTCCTTTGCCAATCGTTGTGGGTATGATTTAGAGCCTTTGGAGACTCTTATTCCTCTGAAGGGGATTGACTCCACCCCATTGGCTAATAATAAACCACAATACTGGACACAAGTGACTATGTGTATTAATCCGGATCACCAGGAGACTATTCGTTTTCTGGTGCTGTATAATCTACATGATGATTTGGTGCTGGGATTGCCATGGCTGCAGTCTCACAACCCAGTCCTTGACTGGAGAGCTATGTCTGTGTTGAGCTGGGGATGTAAGGGGACTCATGGGGACGTACCTTTGGTGTCCATTTCATCATCTATTCCCTCTGAAATCCCTGAGTTCCTGTCTGATTATCGTGACGTCTTTGAAGAACCCAAGCTGGGTTCACTACCTCCGCACCGTGAGTGCGATTGTGCTATAGATTTAATTCCGGGTAGTAAATACCCAAAGGGTCGTTTATTTAATCTGTCTGTGCCTGAACATACTGCTATGCGAGAATATATAAAGGAGTCCTTGGAAAAGGGACATATTCGTCCATCGTCATCTCCCTTAGGAGCCGGTTTTTTCTTTGTGTCAAAAAAAGACGGCTCTTTGAGACCATGTATTGATTATCGGCTTTTGAATAAAATCACGGTTAAATATCAATACCCATTGCCGTTGCTGACTGATTTGTTTGCTCGCATAAAGGGGGCCAAGTGGTTCTCTAAGATTGATCTCCGTGGGGCGTATAATTTGGTGCGGATCAGGCAGGGGGATGAGTGGAAAACCGCATTTAATACGCCCGAGGGCCACTTTGAGTATTTGGTGATGCCTTTTGGTCTTTCTAATGCCCCTTCAGTCTTCCAGTCCTTTATGCATGATATTTTCCGCGATTTTTTGGATAAATTTATGATAGTGTATCTGGATGATATTCTGATTTTTTCGGATGATTGGGACTCTCATGTCCGGCAAGTTAAGAGGGTTTTTCAGGTTTTGCGGTCTAATTCTCTGTGTGTCAAGGGTTCTAAGTGCGTTTTTGGGGTTCAGAGAATTTCCTTTTTGGGATATATTTTTTCTCCCTCTTCCATTGAGATGGATCCTGTCAAGGTTCAAGCTATTTGTGATTGGACGCAGCCCTCTTCTCTTAAAAGTCTTCAGAAATTTTTGGGCTTTGCCAACTTTTATCGTCGATTTATTTCTGGTTTTTCGGATGTCGTTAAGCCATTGACCGATTTGACTAGACAGGGTGCTGATGTTGCTAATTGGTCCCCTGATGCTGTGGAGGCCTTTCAGGAGCTTAAGCGCCGTTTTTCTTCTGCCCCTGTGTTGCGTCAGCCTGATGTGACTCTTCCTTTTCAGGTTGAGGTCGACGCTTCTGAGATCGGGGCTGGGGCAGTGTTGTCGCAGAAAAGTTCTGACTGCGCCGTGATGAGGCCTTGTGCCTTCTTTTCCCGTAAATTTTCGCCCGCTGAGCGGAATTATGATGTTGGGAATCGGGAGCTTTTGGCCATGAAGTGGGCGTTTGAGGAGTGGCGCCATTGGCTCGAGGGGGCCAGACATCAGGTGGTGGTATTGACTGACCACAAAAATTTGATCTATCTTGAGACCGCCAGGCGCCTGAATCCTAGACAGGCGCGCTGGTCATTATTTTTCTCTCGGTTTAATTTTGTGGTATCGTACCTGCCGGGTTCTAAGAGTGTTAAGGCGGATGCCCTTTCTAGGAGTTTTGAGCCTGATTCACCCGGCAACTCTGACCCCACAGGTATTCTTAAGGAGGGAGTTATCTTGTCAGCCGTTTCTCCAGACCTGCGGCGGGCCTTGCAGGAGTTTCAGGCGGATAGACCGGATCGTTGTCCGCCTGATAGGTTGTTTGTTCCTGATGATTGGACCAGTAGAGTCATCTCTGAGGTACATTCTTCTGCATTGGCAGGTCATCCTGGAATTTTTGGTACCAGGGATTTGGTGGCAAGATCCTTCTGGTGGCCTTCCCTGTCACGAGATGTGCGAGGCTTTGTGCAGTCTTGTGACGTTTGTGCTCGGGCCAAGCCTTGTTGTTCTCGGGCTAGTGGATTATTGTTGCCCTTGCCTATTCCTAAGAGGCCTTGGACACACATCTCGATGGATTTTATTTCAGATCTGCCTGTTTCTCAGAAGATGTCTGTCATCTGGGTGGTGTGTGACCGTTTTTCTAAGATGGTCCATTTGGTTCCCCTGCCCAAATTGCCTTCTTCTTCCGAGTTGGTGCCCCTGTTTTTTCAAAATGTTGTTCGTTTGCATGGTATTCCTGAGAATATCGTTTCTGACAGAGGAACCCAATTTGTGTCTAGATTTTGGCGGGCATTCTGTGCTAGGATGGGCATAGATTTGTCTTTTTCGTCTGCTTTTCACCCTCAGACTAATGGCCAGACCGAGCGGACTAATCAGACCCTGGAGACATATCTGAGGTGTTTTGTGTCTGCTGACCAGGATGATTGGGTTGCTTTTTTGCCATTGGCGGAGTTCGCCCTCAATAATCGGGCCAGCTCTGCCACTTTGGTGTCCCCGTTTTTCTGTAATTCGGGGTTCCACCCTCGATTTTCCTCCGGTCAGATGGAATCCTCGGATTGTCCTGGAGTGGATGCGGTGGTGGAGAGATTGCATCATATCTGGGGGCAGGTGATGGACAATTTAAAGTTGTCCCAGGAGAAGACTCAGCTTTTTGCCAACCGTCACCGTCGTGTTGGTCCTCGGCTTTGTGTTGGAGATTTGGTGTGGTTGTCTTCTCGTTTTGTCCCTATGAGGGTCTCATCTCCTAAGTTTAAGCCTCGGTTCATCGGTCCGTATAAAATATTGGAGATTCTTAACCCTGTTTCCTTCCGTTTGGACCTCCCTGCATCCTTTCTATTCATAACGTTTTTCATCGGTCGTTATTGCGCAGGTATGAGGCACCGGTTGTGCCTTCCGTTGAGCCTCCTGCTCCGGTGTTGGTTGAGGGTGAGTTGGAGTACGTTGTGGAAAAAATCCTAGACTCCCGTGTTTCCAGACGGAGACTCCAGTATCTGGTCAAGTGGAAGGGATACGGCCAGGAGGATAATTCTTGGGTCACTGCATCTGATGTTCATGCCTCTGATCTGGTTCGTGCCTTTCATAGGGCCCATCCTGATCGCCCTGGTGGTTCTGGTGAGGGTTCGGTGCCCCCTCCTTGAGGGGGGGGTACTGTTGTGAATTTGGATTCTGGGCTCCCCCGGTGGCTACTGGTGGAATTGAACTTGTGACATCATCTTCCCTGTTCACCTGTTCTGATTAGATCTGGGTGTCGCTATATAACCTGGCTTCTCTGTTAGATGCTTGCCGGTCAACAATGTTATCAGAAGCCTCTCTGTGCTTGTTCCTGCTCCCAGACATCTACTAGATAAGTTGGACATTTGTCCATGTTTTGTTTTTGTATTTTGGTTCCAGTTCACAGCTGCAGTTTCGTTACTGTGTCTGGAAAGCTCTTGTTGATCAGGAATTGCCACTCTGGTATTATGAGTTAATGCCAGAGTCCTAAAGTAATTTCTGGATGTGTTTTGTTAGGGTTTTCTACTGACCATGAAAGTATGCTTTCTGTCTTCTGCTATCTAGAAAGCGGACCTCAAATTTGCTAAAACTATTTTCCTGCTGCGTTTGTTGTTTCATCTCATATCACCGCCAATATATGTGGGGGGCCTCTGTCTCCTTTTTGGGCATTTCTCTAGAGGTGAGTCAGGTCTTATATTTCCCTCTGCTAGCATTATTTAGTTCTCCGGCCGGCGCTGGGCATATAGGGATAAAAAGTAGGACATGCTACCTGGCTACTTCTAGATGATGCGGTAGGTTTAGTTCATGGTCAGTATAGTTACATCTTCCAAGAGCTTGTTCCTATTGAGGCTTATGCTAGTTCTCTGGCCATGGAGATCATGATAGGGGGCGCTCCATATGCTCTGCACAATTGCCCCATAGCTGTGCCATATATGCTCTGCACCGTTGCCCCATAGCTGTGCCATATAGTGCTCTGCACCGTTGCCCCATAGCTGTGCCATATATATAATGCTCTGCACCGTTGCCCCATAGCTGTGCCATATAGTGCTCTGCACCGTTGCCCCATAGCTGTGCCATATATGCTCTGCACCATTGCCCCATAGCTGTGCCATATATGCTCTGCACCGTTGCCCCATAACTGTGCCATATATATAATGCTCTGCACCGTTGCCCCATAGCTGTGCCATATATATAGTGCTCTGCACCGTTGCCCCATAGCTGTGCCATATATATAGTGCTCTGCACCGTTGCCCCATAGCTGTGCCATATATATAATGCTCTGCACCGTTGCCCCATAGCTGTGCCATATAGTGCTCTGCACCGTTGCCCCATAGATACTCCACATAAAGCTGTGCTGCTGCTGCTGCAATAAAAAAAAAAAAACACATACTCACCTCTCTTGCCTGCAGCTCCTCAGCGTCCCGTCCCGGCGTCTCTCTGCACCGACTGATCAGGTAGAGGGCGGCGCGCACACTATATGCGTCATCGCGCCCTCTGACCTGCACAGTCAGTGCGGAGAGAGAGACGCCGGGAAGACAGCGGCGCCCGGCGGGTGGAACGAGGGAAGGTAAATATGACATACTTACCTGCTCCCGGCGTCCGCTCCTTCCCCCAGACAGCTGGTGTTCGGTGCCGCAGCCTCTTCCTCTATCAGCGGTCACCGGCACCGCTTCATTAGAGAAATGAATAGGCGGCTCCGCCCCTATGGGAGGTGGAGCAGCCTATTCATTTCTCTAATGAGCGGTCCCATGTGACCGCTCAGGGGAAGAGCTGCGGCACCCGGAGACCGTGGGACGGGCAGGGGGAGCGACAGGAACGCCAGAACTAGGTGAGTATATGACAGTCCTCACCCGCCGACCCCACCACCGGTCATGACTCGAGTATAAGCCGAGAGGGGCACTTTCAGCCCAAAAATTTGGGCTGAAAATCTCGGCTTATACTCGAGTATATACGGTATATATATATATATATATATATATATATATATATATATACAGTATATATATTTAAAAAAATTGATCTATATATTTTTTTTCTTTTAGAAATGTTATATCACACGATATACATATATTTATATGTATGTATATATACATATGTTTGTCTTTTTGGGGTATAAATATTTACATCCTCTAATATTTTCCAGTGACAGTAGAATATCTGTATTATTACATGGGAAGTTGTCTCTCTTTTATTGATTTTTTATATTATATATACAATTTTTTCTATTTTTATGGTGCGGGCACCTCTTGTATGTGGTGCTACCCTTTATCACTTCTTGTTAATAAAGGTATTTTAACCCTTTACTCTTTTGTCCCGTATTATCTTGGATGATATGTTCGGCTTTTCTCTTGGTTCTTTCACATAATTTCCAAATGGTCTACCATTCATCTATCCAGCAGATGTATACCACCCACGATATAAGAAAATATAGATATTGATTTGGTTGGTTATATATCTACTGCTGTGTCCATTATTAGTCTCTACTGCTCATCACCTGCCCAATACAATCCCAACAGTTAAACATGGTGGAGGCAGTATCATGCTATGGGGGTGTTTTTCAGCTGCGGGGACAGGATGATTGGTTGACATTGAAGGAAACATGAAAACGGCCAAGTACAGAGATATCCTGGATGAAAACCTCTTCCAGAGTGCTCTGGACCTCAAACTTGACCGAAGGTTCACCTTCCAACAAGACAATGACACTAAGCACACAGCTAAAATAACAAAGGAGTGGCTTCAGAACAACTCTGTGACCATTCTTGACTGGCCCAGCCAGAGTCCTGACCTAAACCCAATTGAGCATCTCCGGAGAGACCTGAAAATGGCTGTCCACCGACGTTCACCATCCAACCTGACGGAACTGGAGAAGGTCTTCAAGGAAGAATGGCAGAGGATCCCCAAATTCAGGTGTGAAAAACTTGTTGCATCATTCCCAAGAAGACTCATGGCTGTACTAGCTCAAAAGGGTGCTTCTACTCAGTACTGAGCAAAGGGTCTGAATACTTATGTCCATGTGATATTTCAGTTTTTTTTCTTTAATAAATTTGCAAAAATTTCTACATTTCTGTTTTTTTTTTCAAGATGGGGTGCAGAGTGTACATTAATGAGAAAAAATGAATTTACCAAATGGCTGCAATGAAGGAAAGAGTGAAAAATGTAAAGGAGTCTGAATACTTTCCGTCCCCACTGTATATACAGGACTATATCACCATGATGGAATGTAAAATTACTCTTTTGCCTTCCATCAGGAGATTGGAGCCCTGTAGTTATGATTGACTTGGTTTAGATGCAAAATGTAAGACTTCAATACAATGAAGGCCTGGTTAAGATGAGCATATGAAAAATCATTCATTTTTCATCCAGAAAAAATGTTGATGTTTTTCTCCATTTGTATGCCATCAGTGTCCATATTTTTACCTCCGTATGGCGTCTATTTTTTTTTACATGAACAATTTAATAAATAAGAAAGCTAAAATCAGGTTTCCTCTCTTAATAATTGTAATAGATCTGTGAAAAATACATGACATGGATGGAAACCAGTATGTGATCCGTTTTTTATGCACCCATTGACTTATAATGGATCTGATCACAATATTGATCAAAGCAGGGAATTTTTACATGTAGACCATCATTCCATGTGTAAAAGCGTTCATGTGAACTAGCACATTGACTTGCATTGAGCTGTTTTGCCTACAGACAGCGCACAGGCCCATATTTGCTTATCTGAACGAGCCTTTAGGTAACATTTGTCTGATTGCAGCCAGTGAGAAAAAACACTGACGTACAATGGCTTGTGAAAGTATTCCATTGTCTTGTTGGAAGCTGAGCCTCCGTCCCAGTCTCAAATCATTGACAAACAATTTTTGCTCAATAATATCTCTTTATTTCACACCATCCATCTTCCTCTTGACTCTGACCATTTTCCCTGTCCTTGCTACAAAAAAACATCCCCACAACATGTTGCTGCCACTACCCTGTTTCACTCTGGGAATGGTGTTCTTGGGGTGATGAGCTGTTTTGGTTTGACGTCAGACATGGCGTTTACCTTTGTACCAAAAAAAAAAATTTTTCATCTCATCTGACCACAGCACCTTCCCTCCATACATTTTTTTTGTGTATGTGTCAATAAAGGCTTTTTTTCTGCCCACTTGTCCATAAAGGCCAACTCTATGGAGTGTACGGCTTATTGTGGTTGTATGAACAGATACTCCAGTCTCTGCTTGGTAACTCTGCAGCTTCATCAGGGTTACCTTTGGTCTCTGTGCTGACTCTCTTAATGCCCTTCTTGCCCGGGCTGAGAGTTTTGGTGGGCGGCTCTCTCTTGTCAGGTTTGTTGTGGTACCATGTTCTTTCCCTTTGCTGATAATGGATTTGATGGTGCTTCGGGGTGTCATCACAGATTGGGATTTTTTTATAGCCCAAACATCTCAATAACTTTTTCCCTGGCTTGTTTGGAGATCGCCTTGGTCTTCATGGTGTTTGGCTCGTGGTGCTTCTTGCTTAATAGTGTTGCAGCCTATGTGGCCTTTCAGAAAAGGTACGGTGTTTATACTGCCACACCATGTGTGACACTAAAATTGCACACAGGTGGCCTTCCTTTCACTAAGCATAGAACTTATGAAGGTAATTGCTTGCACCAGAATTTTTTAGGGGCTTCATAGCAAAGGAGGTGAATACATATGCACATGCCAATTTTTTATTATTTTATCCCATAAATGTAATTTATGCCTCTATTTCTCACTTCACTAATGTAGACTATTTAGTGCTGATGCATCACACAGAAATCAGATTACAAAAATATTTAAATACAGGTAGTAATGTAACATAATAGGTAAAAAGCCAAGGGGGTGAATACTTTCTGTAGCCACTGTTCCCAGGACAGATTTCCTTTTTTTTCCTCTTTACAGACACTTTCTTCAGTGCACCAAAGGCAGACATTTTTTGCCTTTAGATACGGATATTACCATTGAACAAGCAGATGATTAGCAATCATTCTTAGCCTGTCACAGTCTATATCCTGCGGCTCAGACACTGGACAAATGGGATCAGATGTACATAATTACCATTAGTCATTGAGCTGGAGAAATTCTGACAGGGACCTGTCAGTGGAGCCAGAAGATTATCACTGACAATGCAAACAGCTTCCTGTCCAGTCCTCCTAGAGATCAGATGCTGCCATGTAGGGGCAATCACTGATTGGCTATAGCAGTTATGTGCAGGCTGATTGATAACAGAATCTGCTGTAGATGTGTTTTTCTTTTAAAGGGTGGATTCCCCCTTTCATTCTAAAAGCGGTACTCATCCTACACATCTCAAAGGAACCACAACATTTTCTCAGCCAAGTACAGTAAATTCACAGCAAGAACCCTCAGAATAGAATGAATGGATAGATAGATACAGGAAAGAAATATATCTTGGTACCGTGTTAGCCAGTAGATAGAAAAATATTTAGAATTGAGAGTCCTCAGTGGTTGATACCTTTTAATGGCTAACTGAAAAGATGGTAACAAATTGCAAGCTTTCGAGACTACATACGTCTCTTCATCAGGCAAAGACTAAAACAAATTCTGAATTTTTTTTTTCTCTATACTATGTTGTGCATAAATATGTGATTCTTCAGAATTTGTTTTAGTCTTTGCCTGATGAAGAGTCGTATGTAGTCTCGAAAGCTTGCAATTTGTTACCATCTTTTCAGTTAGCCATTAAAAGGTATCAACCACTGAGGACTCTCAATTCTAAATATTTTTGGATAGATAGATAACATGTATGGAGAAAAACTTCGGCACTCAAGTTGTATAAGCAACGTTATTTTATTCAATTAATTCGACAGATTAAGGCTACGTTCACATTTGCGTTGTGCGCCGCAGCGTCGGCGCCGCAGCGCACAATGCAAACAAAAACGCGGCAAAACGCACGCTAAAACGCTGCGTTTTGCGCCGCATGCGTCCTTTTTGGCCGAAAGTTGGACGCAAAAAAAAATGCAACTTGAAGAGTTTCTTGCGTCCAACGCTTGCGGCCATGCGGCGCAAAACGCAGCACAACGCATGTCCATGCGTCCCCATGTTAAATATAGGGGCGCATGACGCATGCGGCGACGCTGCGGCGCCCGACGCTGCGGCGCTGACCGCAAATGTGAACGTAGCCTAAGCCCAACGTTTCTGCTGTACAAGGCCTTTTTCAAGGTATATCTGTATGTGATAGGGTCAAAGGCTCCTGCTATGGGGGTCTAGTCATGATGGGACTAGATACGCACAGCAGGGGCCTTTGACCTTACAAGACTTGTAAGGTTTTGTCCTGAGGAAGAGGTCCTGCATGACCTCGAAACGTGTTGTCTATTAACCTGTTTGAAATAAAGCTTTGAAGAATATTGTCCGCTCAGGGCCGCCATCAGGGCATTACAGCCATGACTGGCGTATGGGGCCCGGTGCGCTGCGGCACGCTATTGACGTGCGGGCCCGCGCCCGCACGTCAATAGTTAACAGCCGCCAGCCAGTCGGAGGCTGGCAGCTGAGTAGGGCCGCAGTGCGCAGTCGCCGGCGTCTGACGTCATTGTCAGCCGCCGGGCCCGGCGAGTGGTGCGTCTTCACCTGCGTGGAGCCTGGAGGGAGGTTCGCCCGGCGCAGGAGCACGGCCAGGTAATGTACTCGTGTTTTGTTTTTTTTTCTTTGAGAGTGGCGATCCAGGGGGGCCCGGGGCAGAATGCAGGACACGCTGGGGAAGAATGCTGGACACAGGGGCAGAACGCTGGAAGTGGACACGGGGGCAGAATGCTGGACACACCAGGGCAATATGCTGGACACACTGGGGCAGAATGCTGGACACACTGGGGCAGAATGCTGGACACACTGGGGCAATATGCTGGACACACGGGGGCAATATGCTGGACACACGGGGGCAGAATGCTGGACACGGGGACAGAATGCTGGAAGTGGACACAGGGGCAGAATGCTGGACACACTGGGGCAATATGCTGGACACACGGGGGCAGAATGCTGGACACACAGGGGCAGAATGCTGGACACACGGGGGCAGAATGCTGGACACACGGGGGCAGAATGCTGGACACACGGGGGCAGAATGCTGGACACACAGGGGCAGAATGCTGGACACATTGGGGCAGAATGCTGGACACACTGAGGCAGAATGCTGGACACACTGGGGCAGAATGCTGGACACACTGGGGCAGAATGCTGGACACACTGGGGCAGAATGTTGGACACACTGGGGCAGACTGTGAGACCCGGGGGCAGAATGCTGGACATTGGGGCAGAATGGAGATACGGGGCATGATGAAAGACATGGGGGCATGACTGGAGACAGATGGGGGAGGATGGAGACATGGGGCATGATTGGAGACAGATCGTGCAGGATCATGGGGCAGGATGGATATGATGGAGACAGATGGGGCAGGATGGAGAGATCACATGGGGCGATCATATGGGGCAGGATGGGGAGATCATATGGTGCAGGATGGGGAGATCATATGCTGCAGGATGCGAGAACATATGGCTGACGCCAGGAATGAGACACATGGTGGCCAGGATGGGGAATATTATTACCATAGGGACTAATTTAGGGATATTATTACTGCAGTGATGTATTTATTTTATTTTTTGAGTATACTGTTTTAAATGAGGGGGCGGTCCTGTTATTGTGTAGAGTGATACTATGTCGCCTCTTTTTCTTCATGTGGTGTAATGTAGAAGTTGGGAAAAATTAAGTAATGTGTTCTACAAGCGGAGCTCGAGATAACTGTGTTATTTCCTGCAGAGACGAGTCCTGGCTGGATGAAATGATGGCTGTCTGTGCTGGATGAAAGATGAAGGACTTCACCTAGAGACATCACTGGTGAGTCAGTGTTACCTATACACTGACACTATACACTGTATACTGTATACAGAGCTCCTGTGTATAATTTCACTAGTGATCACTGTATTTTCTGTACACAGACTCTGCATACTAAGTACAGATCTCCTGTGTATAATGGCACTTATGGTGATAGTATGGTGCTTTTTTTTTTATTACTGATCAGAATTGTAGTATTCAGTCACTATGTGGTGGTAATATGTGGTCTGGGCACGGTGTTGCAGTATTTGTTCCTTGTATGTGATATTATTCAATCACTGGTGGTAATATGCGGTCTGGTCATGGTGTAGCAGTATTTGTTCTTTGTATGTGATATTATTCGATCACTGTGGTGGTAATATGTCATCTGGTCATGATGTAGCAGCATTTATTCTTTGTATGTGATATTATTGGTCATTTTAAAAATTGAAAAACAAATAAAAATATACCTAAATTGTATTGCATATTTTAACAAATATTTAATAGGTTACAGTAGAGTAGGGCCCGGCCAAAAGTGTCTACTGTGTTATGGTGGCGGCTTAAAAAATCTTTTGGCCAAAACAAAAGCTGCCGGCTATATGTGTGATCTGGTGATAGGAACTGTTAATGTGTGATAGGTGAGAAGTGGAGTTTTTCCAAGATAGAGCGATGGGACTGTGGACAGTTTGAGGGGTGGAGCGTGGAGGCGGGGCTGGGGTGGAGCCTGGGCGGAGTCTCAAGGGGGCCCCAGAAATTTTGCCAGTATGGGGCCCCGAAATTTCTAGTGGCAGCCCTGTGTCCGCCTTCCATCTTTATCAGCAGCGCAGATTTGGACACATACACCCGGTTTCACCATTATCCTCGGTCTTTTGACCCGTGTCCTGCAGCAGCTGATCCATGCTTTTTACATATTGCATAGTTGCAATAAAACAAGGTGAGCGTACCTCTCCCCGATGCGCCCCATGTTTTTAACCTGTTAAGACCCTATTTGCACTTTATTTGCTCTCCAGATTTTCTACTTCTATCCTTGTGTGGTCTGCTTTTCACTGACCGATAGAAGGTGGCTAAACTTTTTTTTTCTCATCAGTGAAAAAAAACTCATGAGTGATAAAAATCACTTAGGAAACTCTGTCCATTTTTCTCATATCTAAAAAACTGACATTTGAATGAAGCCTTAGTGAGTGAAAAATCAGGCAGCAGATGGGTGCAACACAGATGACAGTTGTGCACTGTTCTTTTATTTTTTGTAGATCCATTCATTAAAATGGGAAAGTTCAGACCGCAAAGCAAACCAATCTCGTACATGTTTGGATTCAATTTTAGCAAAAAAGAAAAAAAGGAATGTGAAAAGGCTTATTGACTAATGTTCAATACTAAGCTGGAAAATTAGAGAATAGCACTTCAGAACGCAACGCCTCAAGTGGCATAAAAGGTAACTTCCCAAATTTTCCTTCTTTAGTGGTGACTCCCACGTTATGTTGTGTATGGGACACAACACCTCCAATCCGCTTGTAATATCCACAATGGGATCTGCCACTGGTGGCACTTTACTGGACCCACTGTGGCTCGAGTGTAGCTAAAATGAGCAAATAATAATAATAATAATCTGCAAAAAATTGGAAGCGTGAATAGGGTCTTACATGTATCAAAATTATGTTTGCTGCAATAACTCGGTCACCAGACCTTGGTATGCACAAGGACATCTAAAAGCAACCCAGGCATGGTTAGACAAGTGGTGGCCAAAAGAGACCAGTTCTGCAGGATCTGTGTTTAGCTTTGAGCAGTTGACATTCCCCTTACATAATTCTGCTTGAAAGGTCCCTTTGAGATTGTCAAGCATATAGTGTACAACCCCCATCAAGATCTCAGTCAGGACGTGGGCGCTTCTATCTACTTACTGAGTGTGTCAGATGAACTTGTTTCAACTTACTTACTATGCCTCATACAATTCACAATAAAAAATTGCTATGAAATGTAATTGCCAGTATAATGGACATACTGTAGGTATTGCCATGACAAAATCGCCACGTCTGGCATTTCTTCCTCCCAGCCAGGTTTGAATGTGCTGGCTACCTTCATCATTGCCATAGACTGAAAAGGAGATAAGTGTCCAGTTCTAGTGATCAGTGGGAGTCCCAGTGGTTGAAGATCTAACAGTTATTATCACTTTATCCAGCGGATAAGTGATCATTTGTGTAAAGTAGAATACCTCTTTCGGCAAAAGGTATAAAAAGCATTCAATATTTGTGACTAGTGTGCAATAGGGTTGAGCGAAACGGGTCGGCCATTTTCAGAAGTCGCCGACTTTTGGCAAAGTCGGGTTTCATGAAACCCGACCCGACCCCTGTGTGGGGTCGGCCATGAAGTCGGCAATCTTCTGAATCTGGTATCGGAATTCCGATACCGAGTTCCGATATGTTTGCGATATCGGAAATCGGTATCGGAATCCACATTTAAGTGTAAAATAAAGAATTAAAATAAAAAATATTGATATACTCACTAGGGTTGAGCGAAACGGGTCGTTCATTTTCAAAAGTCGCCGACTTTTGGCAAAGTCGGCGTCTCATGAAACCAAGCCGATCCCAGCGTTGCATCGGCCATGCGGTACGCGACTTTCGCGCCAAAGTCGCGTTTCAATGACGCGAAAAGCGCCATTTCTCAGCCAATGAAGGTGAAAGCAGAGTGTGGGCAGCGTGATGACATAGGTCCTGGTCCCCACCATCTTAGAGAAGGGCATTGCAGTGATTGGCTTGCTGTCTGCGGCGTCACAGGGGCTATAAAGGGGCGTTCCCGCCGACCGCCATCTCACTGCTGCTGATCTGAGCTTAGGGAGAGGTTGCTGCCGCTTCGTCAGAAGCAGGGAGAGCGTTTGGCAGGGTCCATTAACCACCAAACCGCTTGTGCTGTAGCGATTTCCACTGTCCAACACCACCTTCGGTGTGCAGGGACAGTGGAAGCTACATTTTTTTTTTTTCTCTCAGCGCTGTAGCTCAATGGGCTGCCCTAGAAGGCTCCCTGATAGCTGTATTGCTGTGTGTACGCCACTGTGCAAACCAACTGCTTTTTTCAAAGCACATATCCTCTTGTTCCTTCCTTTCTGCACAGCTATCTTTTTTGTTTGTCCACACTTTTTATTTAATTTGTGCATCAGTCCCCTCCTTATTGCTGCCTGCCATACCTGGCTGAGATTACTGCAGGGAGATAGTAATTGTAGGACAGTCCCTGTTTTTTTTTTTTTTTTTTGTGGGAGATTAAGATTGGCATTTCTGCTAGAGTGCCATCCCTGTGTGTGCCATCTCTCACTCAGTGGGCCCTAGAAAGCCTATTAATTTTTTTGCTTGATTTGGGTTCTAAAATCTACCTGAAAAAAAATCACTACATCAATCAGTGGGAGAAAAATATTGGCCTCAGTCAGGGCTTGTGTGCCACTCCTGACTCCTGTGTGTGCCATCTCTCACTCAGTGGGCCATAGAAAGCCTATTTATTTATTTTTTTATTATTATTTGGTTTCTAAATTGTCCCTGAAAAAAACATTTTATCTTATTTGGTTTCTAAAGTCTCCCTGAAAAAAAATAAAAAAATAAAAATACAGTGGGAGATTAATATTGCCCTTTCTGCTTGTGTGCCAGTCTTGACTCCTGGGTGTGCCATCTCTCTCTCTCAAATTGTGGGCCATAGAAAGCCTATTTATTTTTTTGCTTGATTTGGGTTCTAAAATCTACCTGAAAAAAAATCACTACATCAAACAGTGGGAGAAAAATATTGGCCTCAGTCAGGGCTTGTGTGCCACTCCTGACTCCTGTGTGTGCCGTCTCTCACTCAGTGGGCCATAGAAAGCCTATTTTTTTTTTTTTATATTTTTTTTTTTATTATTTGGTTTCTAAATTGTCCCTGAAAAAAACATTTTATCTTATTTGGTTTCTAAAGTCTCCCTGAAAAAAAATAAAAAAATAAAAAAACAGTGGGAGATTAATATTGCCCTTTCTGCTTGTGTGCCAGTCTTGACTCCTGGGTGTGCCATCTCTCTCTCTCAAATTGTGGGCCATAGAAAGCCTATTTATTTTTTTGCTTGATTTGGGTTCTAAAATCTACCTGAAAAAAAATCACTACATCAATCAGTGGGAGAAAAATATTGGCCTCAGTCAGGGCTTGTGTGCCACTCCTGACTCCTGTGTGTGCCATCTCTCACTCAGTGGGCCATAGAAAGCCTTTTTATTTTTTTGCTTGATTTGGGTTCTAAAATCTACCTGAAAAAAAATCACTACATCAATCAGTGGGAGAAAAATATTGGCCTCAGTCAGGGCTTGTGTGCCACTCCTGACTCCTGTGTGTGCCATCTCTCACTCAGTGGGCCATAGAAAGCCTTTTTTTTTTATTATTATTATTTGGTTTCTAAATTGTCCCTGAAAAAAACATTTTATCTTATTTGGTTTCTAAAGTCTCCCTGAGAAAAAAAAAATAGGTGGGAGATTAATATTGACATTTGTGCTTGAGTGACAGTCCTGCGTGTGTGGCATCTCTGTGATTTGGTGCCACAGAAAACAGAGTGTGTAACATTGGGCCTGATTTTCCTTGTGGTCTCACCAACCTGTTAAGGGATATTGAAATCATACTGAAGTTATAGCTCACCGTGTAAGTTGTTTGACAGCACCAAATAAAGTTATTTTGGTTAAGTTTTTAAAACAATGAGGAAGTCTGGTGCAAGAGGTCGTGGCCTTGGGCGTTCATTGTCAGCTGGTAATGATGGTAGTGGTAGTGGAGCATCAGGTGGTCGTGGGGATAAAAATATTCCACCTAAGTCTGGAGCTGTGGAGCCAGTTTCGTCGTCTGGCTACACAAGGCCTCGAAAGCTCTCTTTTCTGGGAGTAGGAAAACCGCTTTTAAAGCCGGAGCAGCAACAGCAAGTTTTGGCTTACATTGCAGACTTAGCCTCTAGCTCTTTTGCCTCCTCTTCTGAAACTGGTAAATGTAAAAGCAGCGCGTCGCTTGTGGATGTTCACGGTCAGGGACAAGTCGCTTCCTTGTCCTCTTCAGCAAAAACTACAACAAGAGAGAAGGATGCAGCAGGCGACACAACGGGTTACTCCATGGAGCTCTTTACACATACCGTCCCTGGCTTAGAAAGTGAAACACTTAACAGGCCATGCCCATTACAAGTAGATTCTGACGTGGAGTGCACTGATGCACAGCCACAGCCAGAGTACTATGCTGCTCCTTTGACTCAGACCACAACATTGCCCTCTCAGGGTACTGATCCACAATCAGACCCTGATGAGACTATGTTGCCCAGCCACGAACGCTATACCACCGACCGACACAGTGACACAGACGAAGTTGCACACGAGCTCGAAGAGGAGGTAATAGATGACCCAGTTGTTGACCCCGATTGGCAGCCATTGGGGGAACATGGTGCAGGCGGCAGTAGTTCAGAAGCGGAGGTGGAGGAGGGGCCGCAGCAGGAATCAACATCGCAACAGGTTCCATCTGCCGGGCCCGTATCTGGCCCAAAACGCGTGTCAAAGCCAAAACCTGTTGGAGGACAGCGTGGCCATCCGGTTAAAGCTCAGTCTGCAATCCCTGAAAAGGGATCCGATGCTAGGAAGAGTGCAGTCTGGCATTTTTTTCAACAACATCCAATTGATCAGAGCAAAGTCATCTGTCAAAAATGTTCAACTAGCTTAAGCAGAGGTCAGAATCTGAAAAGTCTCAATACTAGTTGCATGCATAGACACTTAACCACCATGCATTTTCAAGCCTGGACTAACTACCAAACGTCCCTTAAGGTTGTAGCACCCTCGGCCAATGAAGCTAGTCAGCAACGCAACATCCCTTCCGTCACTGTAAGGCCACCATTTTCTGCACCACCGGCAGTATCTGTGCA